>NC_062544.1:138195532-138841782 GCF_016906955.1 Phacochoerus africanus
GATAAGAATATTAGAGAAAAGTTTTATAGGGTACAGGGGCAACTGCTTTTTAAAACAGCCTTTCAGGGAGTTCCTGCTGTGGTGCAGTGAGTTAAGAATTTAACTTGGGTCATTGCAGAGGCATGGGTCTGATCCCTGGCCTGAGAACTTCCATATGCTGCAAGTGCAGCCATTAAAAATCAAAACAGCTTTGGAGTTCCCATCGTGATGCAGTGGTTAACGAATCTGACTAAGAAGGTTGTGGGTTCGATCCCTAGCCTTGCTCAGTGGGTTAAGGATCTGGCGTTGCCGTGAGCTGTGGTGTAGGTTGCAGACATGGCTCAGATCTCACATTGCTGTGGCTCTGGCACAGGCCGGTGGCTACAGCTCCGATTAGACTCTTAGCCTGGGAACCTCCATATGCCACAGGAGCGGTCCAAGAAATGGCAAAAAGACAAAAACAAACAAACAAAAACAGCTTTTATGATTTTTGTTTTATTTTGTTTTTCCCCATACGTAATGATTTTGGATCTTTTTAGCCTTAGAATAGTCACTAACAGTTATATCAGATTCAAACATTGTTTCACCTGATTAAAGGAATCGTTCATATGATTTTTATTTACAGATTCTTCTTTCATAACTCTATTCACTTGTTGCTTTAGAATTTCATTACAGGTTTCAACAAAAGAAAACTATCTCTTGAACATGCATCCAAAAAAGTCGGGGAAAAAAAAATCGAGCCTCAGCAGAGTGTAGTAATTACAGAGGTATATCTCTGCCAGGTATAGATGACCTTAAGCAGTAATTTGCAAAGGTCACACACAGTCAGCTCTGTGAGACTTTGTGTCTCTGCATGTTTTCTATCCTGTCCCCTTCTCTATTGCCTTCTGAAATGACTGGTTTTATTAAGTGCATGACTTCATTTTGCTTATTGGGAAATGCAGCACCTATGCTTCTAATTGCATTGGCCTGATGGCTTTTTTGTAGTCTTATCAAGGTGATTTCCAAACAGGCTGAAGGTAAAAATTAGAACAGTGATAAAAAGAGAAGGAGAAAGGAAAGAAGGAGGAGGGAGTTAAGGAAAAAAGGAAGGGAAGAAAAGAGGGAAGGGAATTACTCTTTACTACAGAGGTGGTATGGTGTAAAGAAGAGAGAGTATAGTCCCTGTTCTATCCTAATCAGACCATAACTTCAAGTAAGTCATATGTCCTCAATTGCTCTCCACCTGTAAAGTGGATTGGAAGCATCTCATCTACCTAAAAATGGACAGAGAACCCTCTAGTCTCTTCAAGCCCACTCAGGCCTGAGGTTGATTATTTCTTATATAGCATTGATGTGAGCCATTAGACAGTAATGTGAGTCTTTTCTCCAGGATTAGAAAACTTCTTCTCAAATAGGGTTGCCAGGACAGATCTCAAACCCTAGCCAAATAACAGCATTCAGCTTGTAAATAGCTACCACACTGGTAAAACACTTTGGAAAGGAGAATATTAAAAAAGTAGGTAAGGCCACAAAATATTTCTGCTAACATTTGGAATATATGAATAAAAGTTATTTGACTTTGAGTCTGTGTATATATTCGTATGCGTGCATATACCATGAGAGAGTCCATTACTTGCAAAGCTAATGAAATTAATTATACTATGAGACAAGGATGGAGTATTGGGCACAGAGGCTAGCTGGAGAATTTCCTTTTTACATTTGATTAACAAAATACAAGGTTTATTGCATGTATAGATGCAATCCTCAATGGAATCCTTGAAGAGACATTAGAGGTGAGCTAGTCCATTTTCAAACTTTTGTATGGCCAGATCTTAAACTCAAACACAGAACACTGAGTCTTAGTATACAGCTTTTAATGTCACATCACTTTGATTATTTTATTTAAATAGTAAAATAGATATGATTCCTATCCTTTCATACTTCTGTTAAAGCAGAATTGTGTATATAGGAAGATTAAAAGAGTCAGATAGAAAACAGCTTAAATGATTCCAAGTAGGTATAGTCTTTAGTTCTTGACCTTGGAAATACCTATGTGGGGAAATGTATGTTTTTAGTCTCTGTTATAAAATTTCTATATGGTCCTATCTACTTTGAAATTTCATTATCAACACTGCTTCCAATAAAGTGTAACTACCTAGAAGTGTTGAAAACGCTCTAAAGCAGCCTAGCTAAAGTAATCTTACTGGCTTACTTATAAACAATGGTGGCTACACACACACACACACAACACACACACAATTTTCTACAGTCTTCACATGAATTGAGACAGCATATAGCACGTAGCTTAATGTAAACCTTAGAAATGATGCCAAATCTTCCATCTCTGTTTCTAGATTTTTTTCCCTCTCTACAAATAATGGAGAACATACTCAAATTCTTTATTTTTTGAATATCATCACATGATTTTACCAAATCTCATGTGCTGATAATTCAGATCAAAGCAACATTTCTGAATATGACTAGTATTTCTTACTGGCCTATGTCTTACAACCGAAGTCTTAACTATTTTAAGAGTTCCATTTTTACAAGTATCTATATTCTTGGCTGGATGTCAGAAGAGGAAAAGTTTATATCCAACTAAAAGTAGAGGTAGGTGGCATCACAAAGTCTGAAAGCTGCCTAGTTTCCTGCTAGGAATGTATGGTCTTACTACATCTACCTCATTCTTTTTGGAGCTACCAATCGCTTAGAAATAGCACCTAAATTGGAAAGAAGCAGTGATAGGTTCCTATAGGAGAAACTGGGGGTGTATTATAAAGAGCCTCATGCTGGGAATCAGAAAACAGGGATTCTGGTCCCTGTTCTGTCACTGATGAGTGGCCTGACTCTGGGTAAAATCATTAGCGTACTATTTTTTTTTTTCCATGGAGGTCGTTGTTTTCTGGATTCACTTAAGATGAAATAATTTGAAAACAAGTTTCAGGAATACTAAACACTCTATCCATTCAGTGACTGCCAGAATAGACATTAGATTTTAGAAATCAATGCAGAACATTAGCCTGGCAGGTTGAAATCAGATTCTCTCATACTCCTGTAATTTTACATATGTTTTATTGATTTGCTCAGGTGACCAAGTGATTGAGTTGAACATAGTGATTGCTATGAATTGTCAAAACACCTAAAATGATCTCATTGGAAGGAATTAGAGATTATAAAAAGTCCTGGTATCTAGAATTAATGACGGTACTGAGCCCCACTGACTAACTCACCAATAATGGCCCGGCACCCAGCATACACTTAGAACATAACAGATCAATATTTTCTACTCTTTTAAATCACTGAATATTAAAATTTACTTTGTTTTGTGTCTACCTGAATTAAATGATTTTGCAGTTAAATCAAAAACTTATTTAATAATGAATAGACCCATGATATGTTCATTCATTCATTCTTTCTGTAAACATCTGATAAGCCACAGTTATACCTCCAATTCTATACTAGGTGCTGTGGATAAATTTTAAGTAGCCAACTACATAATACATAATATCCCTTGATAAAAAAGTTTTTAATTATTTGGAGTCAAAAGATCTGAGTTCTGGCCTCAATTCTTCTCATTTAGTTGACAGCTTCTAGCAAGTCCTTTCACTTCACTGGTCCTCAGTTCCTTCATTTCAAAAACTGTAGAAAATACCTGTCTCATTCTTGGAGTTGTGTGAGACTCAAAAGACAAGGCACATGTAAAAAGGATGGGTAATCAGGATACATTCTGTTACCACTGAGTGTATTTATTGCTATTATCCTAACCTTTATGCAAATCCAAGTTACATCTTCTTACCTCCACCAGCCAAGGGAAAACCACAGACTTCACCACAGGCAGTCAAGATGAAGAAAGATTAAGCTTATCTCTGCAAGGCATTCTGAGGCAACTGAGGGAATCAATTCCACATCTGCTATGTTTGATTAATCACTTCTTTCTTTACCTTGTGGATCCACCTAGCATGTAAGCAGACAGAAATCAAAGGCCTAGATTTATCCCCTATGCCCAGTGAGTGCTGGCTACCTGTTCAGGAGTCACCTCATGGATTTAAGAGAAAACATAAGAAATGTGAACTACAGACAGCTCAACATTGTCCACTAACGGGCAGCATTGAATAAGATGGCTAAATCACCTGAAATTTGATTAGAGGGAACATACAAGCTCTGAACAACAACAACAACAAAAAAAAAACCCTAAAGAGATGGACTATTTTTTTCCTATAATTGAATTAATAAGTAAATACATTGCTTCTTCACTTTCCAAAAAAAAAGAAAAGAAAATTCACATTTTTGCCTCATTCCATATAATGCAATGAAGAAAATTAAATAAAATCTGGCTATATGTCAGACAAATTGTCATTAATAATGAAAATAACCATTTTAAGAATCTCCATATGCCAGGCAGTAAACCAGGCATTTAATATATGTCAAAAAATTAAGGCCAGTTTTTTTTTTTTTCCACATTCAAATACATTTCTGAAGGACAAATTTGTCATTGAGTATATGATTGAGTTTGTGCCACTTTTACCCTGGTAATCTCAAAGAGTTGAATACACAGGGGTCTTTGAAGAGTTCCACTGTGGTTCAGTAGGTTAAGCATCTAGCATTGTCTCTGTGGCAGCAAGACTTTGATCTCTGGCCTAGTGCAGTAGGTTAAGGATCTGGTGTTGCTGCAGCTGTGGTGTAGGTCACAGCTGTGGCTGATTCGATCACTGGCCCCGAACTTCCGTATGCTGTGGGTGCAGCCATTAAAAAAAAAAGGAAAAAGAAAAGAAAAGAGGGGGGAAAAGAGCACACTTTGAAACTCACAGAGAATAAAACTCACTCAATCATAGATATTCTGCCCCTGTTCCTTGGCATTTGGTTTCAGGATGTGATTGTATTTCACAGACTTGAAATACAAGGATTGCTGGACTCTCGAACCAATTTCATTACCTCTTTCCACTCAGATCTATCTATCTATCTATCTATCTATCCATCTATCTATCTACAGATCTTATCAAATCCTGGATTTAGTGAATTGTCCTATAATAGTGAACATCATTAAACCCTGCCTGAGCATGGGCACTTGACAAAATGCATGTACCCTATGGGAATATATGAACCTATTAGGTAGCATGGAATCCAGTGGTGGTGCTTACTCTAGTTTTGCCTTCATTCCCCAAATATGGTGGGCACACTCCACTTCCACCTGCATAGCACTGAGACTAAGACCTCCTTCTTAGACACAATAGCACCCTGTGGGAAAGGGCTGGAGGAGAGCTGAATGATGGAAGGGAAAGAGTAGAAAGGGGAGGCAGAAATGCGAGAGCAGGTGATGAGGAGGGAGAGGGATGAGATGGCATTCTCTGTGCCAAGACAGAATTGATAGATTAATCGTTGTTGAGCAAGTCACTTGGTCTTTCTTCTCTTCATGAATAAGAAAGTACCCTTGGGAGAACCTATTTGAAAGCCCTTTACATAGTGACATAGTAAAGGAACAGGAGAAACAAAAGGAGTCTGTCTTCATTCTTTTCCTTGCAAAGCTATCTGGATATTATAGGACTCACTGATCAACACTTAGGTACTATTCCACTTTTTCCTTGGAGCCTTTTCACAGCCATCTTGCCTAGTGGGGCATTAGCTAATAGGAGTCTGGCTGCCTGGATGTAAGGAAGCCAGTTAGATGATGTTCCCTCCTTGTTTGACCCATCTGTGTATATTTCAATAAATGCTTTCTAGATCTCCACTATTCCCTTAAAAAACAAACAAACAAACAAACAAGCCAAAAACAAAACAAAACAAAAAAACTTTACCCCTAAGCGACTGGTCTTAATGAAATATTCCCTTCACACATTCCTTTTCAATACAACTTTAGCCAGAATGCAGCAACTGATAAGCAGGCTTCCCCATCCCTTCCTCCTTGCAGAGCTTCCTAATGGAACAAGCAAATAAACTTAATTTTATTTTGTATCACCAACAACTTAATGTAATAATGCTTAGTACATCAGGTAGCATGAGTATCAAATAGGCAAATGAACCATATGTGCCGATGTTTAAGGAAGAATGACAGTCTGCATAATGCCAGGCTTATTACAATCCCCCTTCTGTGCTGTCTCTTTGTAATAAAATTTTAAATTGTTCATACTCAACTCCTGAGAGCCTTGTTAAGGTGAGTCTTTCCAAGGGAATACATGCTGAAGTTGTCAAAAACCATCTGACACTCTCGCCTGTGTCACGCAAAGATGTAACAAGCTAAAATCCTGTGTGTGCCCCTGTCAGTCTTGCCCTATTTTTTCTTCTTGCCATCCAATCCTCCTTTCTTTATCCCCACCAGCATCCACTGAGCACTAACCCTTTGGCACAAAGCTTGCAGAACCACTTGCCTGCCATGGGCTGAAAAAGCTCCAGTCCATTCAAGATGTAAAGCCTGCCTTTAAACCCAGCCTTCCCAGCTGGGTGTGCACTGTTTTATACTGCTGCCTTAAGTTAGATTATCATTGCTATAGTTCTCTATTTGAAATATTTTAATGATGAGTAATAACATCCCGTGGATTTAAGCCAAGGGCAAATATGACAAAACAAAGAACTTCCACAAATAAATATCATCTTACAAGTTCTTATACTGTGCCAGTAAAAACATATAAGCTTCATTGTAGAGTTGCTATGAATTCATAGACTAGATCAGTAGGTTTCATCATCATGCAATAAGATGATCATGCATACCATGTCAAGACAACGCATGCTTATGCATAAGAACCTTCTGAAAAATGCAGCTCCCAGAGTTGCACTCAAGATCTGGAGTCAATAGGCATGATGCAGGATTGAGAAATCTATAGTTTTACAAGTTCACTCTTTGTTTCCATGTGTAGCTGAGCCAGTTCAATACCACATAGAAAAACACTGCTTTGGTGCAAACATATTTAAAAAATAGAAACTTTGTTTTATCGTCTCTCCCCCCAAAATGCAGCATCTATCCTAACATGCACAGTTCCTCATCTTATCTCACAGCTGAGGAGACACGAGTTCTCAGGTAAGTTATTTTTTTTGAAAATATTGATACTATTGGCCCTGAAATGGTGTGATTACTTAAGTGCTTTTCTTTTTTTTTCTGAGTGACATTTATATCTTCCAAGGTTTACATAAATACTAACAAACAGCAATATTTTTATAGACAGAAAAGTTCAGTTATTAGCAAAATTTATACAAATGACCTTTCATTTTTGGTTTGATTTTGGAGGAAAGAAGTGACTACATGATACACTTCAAGTAATAATGTTCCTTACTTAGGAAAGGAATGGTTGCTTGAGAGGTATTTGTTAAACCCACAACTTCTTAAGAAATAACTGGTGGGCAGACAGGAAATAAATAAACAGAAAGAAATAGGTAGAAATATCATTGTTGTCTTGATAGAAATTATGATCCAGGTGAACAAATAAAAGCCAGATCAATTATGCAGCGGTGAGTCATGTTAATATCTTCAAAATGAAGCACAAAGCTGTCAGAGTTTTTTTTTTTTTAAAGTCACCAGCTATTACTTCCCGATCTTCATCTTTTTTTTTTCCACAGCAGGATTTAAAACATTTTTCCAAATAAAACCTATGCAAGAGCTCACTTCATAAAACAGTTAAAATTTAACCCATCTGCCTTATGTCCTAGAGGGAGAATCACAGCTCTTCCCCCATCCCTCTCCCCACTTTCTCTCAGCCACAAGCAGCTGTGGAGTGCCCTAAGAATCTCCTGAGAGCAGAGTTGGAGAATTACTGATTTGAAGTGACAAATCTGATTCTCAAGTGTGACTTGTCAAACTAGTCATTTATTTATAAGCATAGTTACAAACCAATTTCACAGGCCATATGAAAGATTCTAGGTTTATAAATTTGAATAAGCTTAGGGTCTCATGGGGGAAGCAGAGAGGCCAACAGCTCCAGTGCAGTGGGGCATGTGTCATCACAGACAGAAGATGGTATGGTGAATCACAAACACAGCTTATAGGAAAGAAAGGCCTCAGCAGGTTGGAGGTAACTGAGCTGGCACACACATGAAGGGTAGGGAAGAAATTTTACCAGAAGAGGAAGGTGGAAGGAGCAGGTCTAAGGTTTGAATGCCTTAACCCCTAATCAGCTTCATACATGATGCTACTTCCAAGGTTTAGATATAGATCTGCCTTCCTCAATACAGGATAAATTTCATTTATGATTTCTCAAAATAGAGAATCAAATTATTTTGTGAGTCATCCCACAATTGACTCTCTTGCTAATCAAGGGATGCTTAGCTATATATACTTAGTCACATCATTCCATCTCAGATCAAATTAACCAGTCAGACAGAAATCTATCCTTTTTGTAGTTGACCCTGTGTCTCATCATATACAATAATAATATCCACTAATATCCTACCTACAATGGGCAGTGTGTTAAGATGTTAGATACATCATTTTCACTTAATTTTTGCAAGATACTTATGAGAGTTATCATTTATTCACACTTCCTAGATGGTAAAAACTAAGGCTTAGAGAAGTTAGGCATCATATACACAGTCACACAGATAGCAAATGATAGATCAGCATTCAATTCCAGGAGGCTCTGATTACAAATCCATGTGTAATCTTAAATACAACATTGAAGGTTTTTAATAAGCCTTCTGATGTAGTCCAGTGTCTGTCTGTAGACCTAAAGGCAGACTATCATACTATACATATGATTTGTTTCTCACTTTTTTTCTAGCAAAGACCAAAAGTCTTATGAAAGTAGCGATATATACAAATTCTATTTTTATATCAATAACAGGTGTAGGATAAGTCCATATATTGTCAACATACTGAAAGATGAATCTTAATTCATATCAATAAATGAAATAAATCAATCCTCTTAGTGGCTTAGGAATCTGCTTCCACAATGTTCAAATGATTGCATGGATTTTTAATGTAACAAACAATATAATTTTTGGTGACATGGAGATATGCAAATTCAATAAGTAGGAATAAACTCCTTAAGCTCCATAAAGGACTTGATCTAGATATGAAACTATGTATTATAATTAAGAAGAAAGAATGAGAGTTAGCAGACAAGGAAGCACATCCAAGTTGGCCTCTTATTCTCATCCAGTTTGTAAGCTTAGTTTTGTAAAGACTCTAAGGAATATAATAATTCAGTAGCCAAAAGGGATTCAGAATTGGAAACTCCACTAGGATCCATCACTTTCAAAACCACCCATATTCAAGATAGCAAGGAGAGGTATTTCCCAGACAGGCATGTTCTGAAATCACTAAATTACAAAGCTGGAGTGAAAGGGGTAACAATCATGAATGTTCCACCCAATTGCCTCACTTTTTATATCTGAGAGAGACCAAGGACTGTAGGGATAAAGTTGCTACTTAAAGTTCACCTGGCTGTGTTTAAATCTCATCTATCTCCAAGTATGCTGCAGATACAACTTTACATTTGCAAAATTTCAAAGCCTTCAGGAAATCACACAATAGGCTCATCATCGTAAATGTAATGAAAGTGTAGCCAAATGTCCTTGCAATGTTCAAACTTCTCCATTCTGTTATGCGCAACTCTTTCTCCCATTGTGTTTTCAATCAGTTCTCCTGTAGTTATTTTGGGAGCATACGTTTTAAAACATTTCTTTTATGTCCTATGTTCACAAACTTTTCTGTCCTTTGCCAAGTTTATAATTTCCTATCTTCTGATTTGCTTGGGCTGTAAGGCATTTTAGCATATGAATCTGTATTAATTCCCTTTTGTATTTTCTCAGGCATCCTAAAATACTGCAGCAAATGGAGACACTCTTCTTTATCTTTCTTTCTTCTGAACAGCTAAATATTCCTTTTAGGCCTCTTTCACTGGATTAATTTAGCTAAGCTTTCCATCTGATGCTGTTTTGTTAAAGTTAAATCACATTTCCATAACATTTTATGGGAATCAGCCTAGCAGCACTCTCTTTGGCATGCCACTGAAATAAAGACACATCATGACACCAAATAATTATGTTATTTAGCAAAGGTTCTTATCTGCCATCTTCTAATTTATGTCACAATTCAGTCACCCTGCATTTGCATTTGTGTTGTGTGTCAGCCTCTACAAAGGTGATACTTACATTATTTGTGTGTATGAAATAAGGAGTCACATTTTGATGAATATCTGATGCTTGGTTTCTGCTCTGGAGTTTAGGACAGTTGAACCAAAGATTTAACTTTGAAATATTTGGCTGTTCACACTAGTAATTATGTATAGGTATAAAATGCAACTGCATAAACTGAGATTTTTTTAAAAAATTAGACACTGGTGGCAGTGATATTTTTATTTTCATGCAAATTAAAATGTGTTTGAATCCATTTTTATCTTCAAGTAACACTTCTAAAAAATTCCTTGCTAGTTAAAACCTTGAAGTTAGCTGTATAATGACCCTCCAATCATCTTTGATTGATTAGTTCATGGGAAACATATCTTTAGATATTCAATCTATTTAAATATACAACTGAGAAAAAATTTTTCTGACAAAACAGCAAAATTGAATTTATTTGTGCTACCAATTAGTGATGCCACTCTGTATAGTTTTTATTTTTGTTCACTTTTCCTATCCCACACACCTCCTATTACACATATAAATTTAAAAACATTGTGCCTGATGTTATTCCAATACAAGACACTATTACTTGTCTAGAGCTAGGAGAAAGACTAAGAAAATACAACAGAGGAAGTTCCCTTTGTGAGATCATGTTCAAACAAATCCATGTTTCTACTCCGACTAGTATCCATGAGAATGTGGGTTCAATCCCTGGCCTCGCTAAGTGTATTGGGGATCCTATGTTGCTGTGAGTCGTGGTGTAGGCTGAAGACACAACTCAGATCCTGTGTTGCTATAGTGTAGGCCAGCAGCTGTAGCTCAGATTTGGACCCTAGCCTGGGAACTTCCGTGTCATGGGTGCAGCCCTAAAAAGCAAAAGAAGAAAGAGAAGAAAAGAAAAAAAAAAGAAAAGAAAAGACAACAGATATAATCTCTGTATTTTCCGTAAATCAACTAAATAATCAGGAACCCTCAACAGAGTCCATATTAATATAATAATTAAAAAAATATTATGGTCCTTATTAACATTTTAGTTTCATGATTGGAACTACGTTAAAGTATGATCAAGATTTGCTCTATATCTTCAAGTCTTATCTTTGATAAGTGTTGAATGTATTTATTTACCTCAACTCTTGTCCTACTTTATGTGACAAACTAACTGAAAGTGATCTAGCTAAGTAAGCAAAATGTTTATACCTATAACAAGCTTTTACTTTAAAAAAAAAATTTATTTGCCTATATGACTTTCCATAAGTTTAAATTTATTGGTAATAGTAATAAATATGTACCTGAGCCTAAAAAGAAAAGATCAAAGGTTTGGGGGTATACACAATCAGAAAACATGCATTTATTTAGCACCTCCAAATTATAGGTATTCTTGAAAAATAAAAAAGAAATAAAGAATAACAGCTATAATTTTTTGGGGGGGTCATTATCCTCTAGGCTTATCTCAGTATTTTTAATACATTTAAAAAATTAATTCTCAAAACAAACTTATGTTGTTACTACTGTTATCTCTGTTTATGTGTTAATTTTGCATAAAATTCAAGCAAGTGGTCCAAAGTAACTAACACAGTCAACAAGAAAGACCCAGAACACAGAGCAGAAGCAAGCTGACTTCAGACTCCCTGGTCTTAAAACCCCTGTATCACATTCCTCAAAAAACTTAGCTTTTACAGTCTATTTGGAGAGTGAAAATTTGTCTAAAAAGAAAATTATGACAAAGGAGCAAAGGCAATACAACAAAGCAAAGAAAGTATCTTCAACAAATGGTGCTGGAACAAGTGGACATCCACATTCGAAATAATGAATATAGATGCAGAACTCACACACTTCCCCTAAATTAACTCAAAATGGATCACAGACTTAAATGTAGAGCATGAAACTATAGAACTAAGGAAATAGGAGAAACTCTAGATGATCTTGGCTATGGCCATGACTTTTTAGGTACAACACCAGAGGTAGATCCATGCAGAAAAGACATATTTAGCTGGATTACATTAAAATAAAAAATAATAATAATAAAAAAGAAACATTCTGATTGATGTCAACAAATAAAAAAATATAATAAAAAAGAAACATTCTGATCAAGCCACAGATTAGGAAAAATATTCATTTGATAAAGGAATGTTATCTAAGATATGCAAAGAACTCTTAAAACTCAAGGATAAGAAAACGAACTACTTAATTAAAAAATGGGCCAAAAACCTTAGCATACACTTCATCAAACAAGATATACATATAGCACATACACATTTGAAAAGATAGCCCACAACATAAATCATCAGGGAAATGTAACTAAAACAAGATACCACTATATACTTATGAGAATGGCCAAAATCTGGAACGTTAACACCAAATGCTGGCAAGGATATGGAACAACAGGAAATCTCATTAATTGGTGGTGAGAATGAAAAGTGGCTCAGCTGCTTTGAAGACAGTTTGTCAGTTTCTTACAAAACCAAATATATTCTCAACATACAGTCCAGATATTGCATTCCTTAATGTTACTCAAAGTACTCGAAAACTTACGTACACACAAAAATCTGCACACTATAGAGTTTATAGCATCTTCATTCATAAGTACCAAAAATTGGAAGCAATCAAGATATCCTTGATTTGGAAAATGGATAAATAAACAGGTATATCCAGGCAATGGAATATCATTCAGTGATAAAGAGAAATGAGGTAACAAGCCATGAAAAGACATGGAATCTTAAATGAATACTACTAACTGAAAGAAGCCAATCTGAAAGGTTACATACTGTGTGATTGCAATTCTATGACATTCTGGAAGAGAAATCTACAGAAAATATAAAGATCAGTGGTTACCAGAGGCTGGAGGAGCAAAGAATAAATAGAACAAAGAGATGTTTTAGTTCAGTGAAAATACTCTTTATAACACTATAATAATGAATACATATTATTATACATGTTTCCAAACCCATAGATTGTACAAATACCAATGGTGAACTCTAAGGTGAACTAATGTCAATGGTTGAGTATGACATGTCAATGTAGGCTCATCAGTTGCAACAAATGTATCACTCTGGTAGAGATTGTTGATAATGAGGAAGGATATGTATGTGTGTGAGTGTACAGGAAATGTCTTTTTTCTCCATTTTTCTGTGAACCTGAAACTGCTCTTTCAGGAAGTCTTAAAAAGAAAATTCAAAATACAATGAACAAAATGATTCAGAGAGTGATTCAGTAGAAATCAGGATGAAAAGTCCTTCATCCTTGCTGTGGCTAAGTAAATGATTAAATCTTCCTGCATATCAGTTTATTGATGTGAAAAAAATTGCCAATATTTGGAGAGAAGGAGACAGTACTGTGAACTGCACTGACTGAAAGGAGGAGTGTGATTGGGAAAGCTAAGGAAACAAAACAAAGAGTGAAGCAGGTAAATTTAGGCAGCAATGCAGGATCATATCTTATCACACAGGCTACTGACTCACTCTAAGCTACAGAGACATACAACAGGCAGGATGACTTCAGTCAGTGACAAAGACTGGTTCCAGATAGAAACTACTTGGGGATAGATAGTTTTTGGAAGGAAAGAAAACGGGACTTGTATGCTGGCTGCCCTGTTGCTTGTGGGTTTGCATTAGCGGGACATTTGTCATCCAGTGATACTAAGAGAATTTGAGGAGATGCATACAGTGGAAATCAAAGTAGTCTTGGGAGGACAGATGGGATTCAGACAAGCAAACTGGAGTGAAAATCTTTTGCTAGATACTTGGGGAAGAGACTCTAGGCTTTCATCTGGCAAGTCTCTGAAGGATGTACCCTAAGAAAGACTTGCAAATTGTGAACATTTGTTTTCTTTTGGGGATTTACAATTCAGCACTGAAAAGAATATTTGCGTGCTTTCCTTAAAAGGCAAAAGAGATAATGACATATTTAAGAATTCCTTCCATAAATTTCCTTGAATTTTCTGGTATGTTTCCTCTTGCTTAGAACAGATTAAAGATTTTAAGTGTATTGTGCTTTGCTAAAGATGCTCCACACCATTTTGTAGACAGAATAGATTTTTTTTTCTGGGCCCATTCAATCGTCTCTTTCTTGATATAATACTTCATTTTTATTGCCTCTATCTTTTTCTGTTTTATTCTCTTTTTTGGGGTGTGTGTGTGTACATGCATTTTTACTACTTTAACAATTTTATAAAGAATAAAATGAGATTTCATAATCCATTGATTAAACCTTTAAGTTTGTCCTAGACAGAGGTCTGAGATGTTTTTGGTATATAATTGCCATTATAGCTGTTTAAAGCTATTGACATAAAAAGATGGAAAAGAGAACTTTTAATTTAAATGAGGAAGCTTCAGAATTTACTTGTTTGTAGAACGTTTTTTGTAGCTTGTTAAAATAAGAAATTTAAAAAAAATAGCTTATTAAATGATAGTGAGATTGCCATAGATATTTTACCTCAACTATGATAATTAAGTGCTAAAATTATTAAAATTTAATACCAATATTTGATCTAAAATGGATTCTAGTGGGACATTTTACCTAAAAACTAAATTGTGCAGTCAAAATTTACATACTTTTCTATTTCTTATCTAATTTAATCCAATCTATTTTACATTTTCTAGATATCAGTAAAATTAGACAGTCAATTAAAATTTCATGGTCTACAGTATTATCTTTAGACAGAAATGGAAGCAATACTCCAGTTAATAATCTAACTATAAAAATAGCTGTGTTGCTCTAGTTTCAGCAGTAAGAAATTGTAATTGCCCAATGTCCTAATTTCTTTGAGTTTCAGAAATTTAGCTATTGGTAATCTTCTATGTCCTCAAATTTTATGATAGGCTATGGTTAGTACTAAACAAACAAACAAAAAATCAGAGCATTCCTCACTGTTTATTCATATGGTACCTATATATATAGATCTGTTTTTTTATATGCAGGTAAATCAAAGATGGGACATACATTGGATTAGTTGCAATGATAAACTAGATGTGAATGGTAATTTCTGTTGTATTTAGGAAGTTTATAATGAACAGATATCAGGAGTTCCCGTCATGGCACAGTGGTTAATGAATCTGACTAGGAACCATAAGGTTGCAGGTTTGATCCCTCGCCTAGCTCAGCGGATCTGGCATTGCTGTTAGCTGTGGTGTAGGTCACAGACGTGCCTCAGATCTGATGTTGCTGTGGCTGTGGCGTAAACCTGGGAACCTCCAGGTGCCGTGGGTGCAGCCCGTGGGGGAAAAAAAAAAAGACACAGATGTCACATGCAACTTAGGAAAACAAGGGAAGGGTAAAACCATTCAATATTAGTCTACAGTCTCACTCCTTAGCATGACACAAAATTTGACACACATTCCAGGTAAAAGAATCCTGAGTTCATTTGATGTTTTAATCTGTCTTCCTGGTGTTATATTCACAATAGCTCATCAAGCAGAAGGCAGAGTATAAAAGTAGAAAGCAAATAGATAGGGCATCTACTACTTTTGTTTTCTGTTTATGCTGCTAACATTCCCTGACAGCGAGAAGATTGAAATGTTGGACATTCAGTCACTCTATATAGTCTGCCTTCAACTTATCAGTTAACCTTGAAAGGTTTACATATGTCGTTGGCTCAGTTTTCTACCTGTTCTATTTTTCTAATGCCATTATAAAATCTCCCAATGTCACTTGACTGTCAGACACAGCTTTTAGTTTTGAATTTCTGCCTTTTTATGCCCAGAGTGCAATTAGAGGAACAAAATGATAAATTACAAACACTAACTATTAATTTTTCTATTGTTGAGTGGTCTTAATACATCTATACACATAAATGTCTTTAAATCTAATTATTTCTGAATATTCTAAATGCAAATGCTTTAATTTGTGATTTAATCATCTAAATAGAATACTAAAATTTGGTAAGTCAGGGAATATTTTTCTTTTTGATTGTGTGAACAGGTGAAATAGTCTAATTAAGTAGGTATTTGAGAATAGACACTCAAGAGGAACAGTGTTATCACTGAGCTGTAAAATGATTATAGTGGAAGAGTTAAGGAGGGAACATACATAGACTGTAAATCAACTATATGAACTTGGACACCAAAACAAACACAGTCCAGGAAATGTATGTTAGTTAGCTACAAAATGTACTGCTGAGTTCAGAAAAAAATGTTTTTTTTAAGATATCAGGCAAGAGTAAAAACTAATGCCAGATTCAAAAATGCTAGTCTGAGTCATGCCAAAGAGAGCAAAGGCCAAAAACTAGTATCCATGCAGAAAAAGAACAAGATTAATAGCTAGCTTTAATTAATTCAATTCTTACAACAATCCTATTTCCATTCCCAATATAAAAATGAGAACATTGCAGATCAGAAATATTGACTCCACAAGCACAAACAGGAAGTGGCATGAATTCAACAAAGGGTCTTAGGTAGTGAAACTTAATGCTGGTAATAATCTGACATTAGGTTCCTTTCATATACTGACATATTCTTCTCAGGTCCCTTTGTTCAAACTGAATTGTGACAAAACCTTTCCCCATTCCACTATTGTTACATGGAATTGTAGAAGGGCTTACATTCCTTGGCAGGAAGAGAAACTGGTTCATTAAAAACCTACCAATTGACAGCTAACTAGGAGTTAAGCAAAGGGTTAAGCAATTTAAACAATTTATATCATTTATTCCTCATGACCCAGTGACACAGGTCATGTTAATATCCCCATGTTACAGATGAGAAAGCTGAAGACTTGGAAAGTAACTTGACCTCAGTGTTACAAATATTAAATATTAGGGCTTAGATTCAGTCACAAGCAGTTGAACCAAACTCTAATAATAACTCTACTAATGATGAGATCATTATTGCATAAGACAGTGTATCAGAAAAAGAAAAATAAACCCGAGTATTAGCATCACAATCATGATTATCTCATATCTCACCATTATGGTTAAAGCTCTCCCATAGCAAGGGATATCAAACTCACTTTTTTTTTTTTTGTATTTTTAGGACACCCACAGCATATGGAGGTTCCCAGGCCAGGGGAATTGAATTGGAACTGTAGCCACTGGCCTACGCCACAGCCACAGCAATACCACATCCAATCCAGTCTGCGACCTACACCACAACTCATGGCAACACTGAATCCTTAATCCTTTACTGAGTGAGGCAAGGGATTGAACCTGCGTCCTCATAGATGCTAGTAAGATTTGCTTCTTCTGAGCCACATCTAGAACTCCCAAACTCACCTGTGAGATTTCACAGAATCTTAGAATCCTAAGAAAATGTGCATATATGCACGTGCACAAATGTTCCACCTCATTTGGGGGAGTTTTTGGACTCCTTAAAAGTCAGATTAAAAACTTTCGATATTAAAGATTAAATATTATGTTAATACAATTTATACATACATGCATATATACAAACATATATATACACAATATGCTCAAATTTCTGCTCTAAATAACTATATTACTATTAAACTATGTAAATTTAAAGTGAAAGCATTTGCTAAAATGAATGGTTCCTGGTCTAAAGAGAAAGACATGGTTGGAATCTTGACTCTGCACTACCTAGCAGGTACCTTGAGGTACCCACTTCTTTCTATAGCTCACTTTCCTAACTTGTAAAATGGGGATAATAACAATAGCAAGCCCAGAGATTTACTTAAGAATTCAGTGAACTGACATTTATCATACACTTAGTAGAGGACCTGAGCACAGTCAGCTGGCAATAATAGTTCACAACCTGGTTGTATTTTGACCAATGAGTTGAGTTGTGAAAATGAGTATCTTTGATAGTAATATTCCCTATTGCTCACATAATTATTGTAACATCTAATATGGTACTTTGAACACAGCAGATATTTAATAAATATTTGCTGAATAAATTTAGAAGAAAAAAATGTCTTAGCATTGCTCCATTTACAATCAGGCTTTAAAACTACTAAGTTTTTAGAAGTCTTACCATATCCCATGGTGCTCAGATATTTTCAAACATACTTCTATTATCTACTGTCTATTAGTCAGCATTAAGTTCTAATTTAAATATATATCTATATTATATGTAATCAATCATTTCACTGCCTTTTGATTTCATGTCTGTAACAAATATTCACTCTGCTAATTATGTAAATCTCCGTTTTTATCATCAGTGTGTTTTCTGATTTTTTCAGATAACTTAGCATGTCTATACTTGTGGCTGTGTTTTGTTTTTAAATGACAGAGAGGCTCATAAGAATAAAGGTAGAATATTTTAATATACTTTATTAACATATCCTTTCCAACCCTCCAGGTATCTTTTTAAAGTATCTTTTAGAATGTTCTAATAGAAGAATAGAAACAGTCTTTTATCTTTCTCTCTGAATGTTACCAAACCATCAATTAAAATGTTCCAGTTAATGTTTACATGTGCATCTTCCCTTCTCAGAAAATGTCAGTTGCTCAGTTTGCTTAATGCAGTTTGATGTTAGCTGGGTATTCTTTCTTTCTTTCTTTTTTAACCATTTCTACTAAGCTGTGTTTTGATATGTGACAGAACAGAAAATTCTCACTTTAACAGTTTTTGTTTAATTGTTCTGCACAATTTTAGGGCTATGATTAGTAGTTTGAGTCTATCTATATTGTTAAAGATTAAATTTTCTTAATATAGTTTAACATCTCAGTGAAAATATGATGTTGAAATATTCATACTATTTATCATGTTATAACATCTCTAATTACAGTTAAATGTCTGGCTTTCCATATATTAGGTCACTAGAGAGAATTATTTTTTAATTATGTATTTTCAATAGATGATAAACTGTTTTTTTATTAGCTTGGTTATTTTCATAAAACATTTAAATCTAAGATTTTTATCCTTTTACACATTTTTTACATATTGGTCTTATGAAAACAAAATGGATTCTTAGATATAAACATAATATTTAGAGACTAAAGGTTAGTATATGGAAGTTCCCAGGCTAGGGGTCAAACTGGAGTTGCAGGTGCCAGGCTACACCACTGCCACAACAACATCAGACCTATGCCATCAGACCTACACTGCAGCTTGCGGCAACACTGGATCATTAACCCACTGAGCAAGGCGAGGAGATGAACCCACATCCTCATGGATAGTAGTCAGATTCATAATCCACTGAGCCACAACAAGAACTTGGCTAAGTTTGATTTGTAGTGCATTAAACAATGTTCTCAAACTTTATTGTGGATACAAATTACCTAAAATTATGTTAAAATGCAAACGTGATTGATTCAGTAGGTCTGGGATGATACCACAGTTCGAGGAGCAAGGATGAAAGACTATCTTAAAGGCATCTAATGATAACTCAACAAAAGCTTCTTGAACATCATTGTCAACATGCAGAACTATTTACTGCAAGTAAGGCAAAGGGATGGTTCTGGAAAGAGCATGGTTATAACTTTCAATTCATTCTTTGATGCTTATTGGCCACTTAGTCTTGCACAGATTTTAACTTCTTCTAAGCTTAGTCTGCCTTCATATTATCTTGAGCTTGGGAAATGCCCATTGACTGATGAAGATTTCAAAAGAACTAATCAGTTTCAATGATGACAATTTCAATTTAATTTAACAAACATAACTGAACATATGCAATGAGCCTGAAAAGGGTAGTGGATTCAGGGTAAAATTATAAACCACTATTTTTATGAACTGTCCTTTTCTGAAAACTAATGAAAAATTATATGACATATAAATATTGGCATTAGCAGCTGGGAAGTTTGTCTGATAACCTTTAAGTATCAACAGATATGTATTCTCTTAACATTTAAAATGATTTTGGCCAGAATTTGATGTTTCTGTGTTACTGAAAACTCTTAGTTATTCCTAAATTCTAGAGTAAATTGTGTGCCCATATGTGTCTCACATCGACCTCTTCGGATAAAGAATTATATTTGGCCAGAAGTTTGCTGCATACTGGGAAAGCTTTGTTACTGTTTTAATAATGGTATGATTCAATCTAGACATTTCAGAAATTAAGATATTGAATGTCCACTATTGTGGAATACTCTAAGACAATGACTTAAAAAAATCTGATTATGTACCATGGAACATTCTAAAACCAGATGTGGTCCCTTCCACTCACCTGATGACAGAGTAAGGAACCAGTCACTAGTAATAAACCCAACATCAGAAGCTGTTTTCATACAAACTGTAGTTGGCTGATATTCTCTGTGTTTCAAATTGGGTAATTAATTATATTAGCTACATTTCCTGTAATACACATATTAGAAAGAAATATGTTTGCAATGAACTACTGTTTTGTTATTGTTAATGGATGTGACATGCATGCCAACTCTTTCCTTTCTTTAAAATGATTGTCATTACAAATGAGTTTTCATTACTTATTTTTCCACAATTCTCATCACCTACTAGTGTTTTTACAGCTGTGTTTTTAAAAGGTTGTTAATTAAATTGATAAAACATGAAATTGGGAACATCGTTTGTTTTAATTTTTTTTTTCATTTTTTTGGTCCACTTATTAAAACATTTGATGGTGACTTCGCCAAGAAAACTATTTGGGGGTTTCCCCTGATTACAACGGTGTTCTGATGTTTGCTTCTATTTCTGAATTTCAGAGGAAATTTAATAAGTGTAATTTTATGAAAATGGAAATTCTTAAATAACTACACTTCTAGTGTGTACTATATGATTACATGTATTTTTAGGAAGATTTAATTTGGTCTAATTCTTAAAGCCTTCATTCTTTTTACTTCCCTCCTTCTCTTTTGATGAGATAGGGCACATAACAGGATGGGCCTGAGCTCTCTAGCTATGGAACTACGTGGATTGTTCTTTCAACTCGCCAGCAAATATTTTCATGGTTGAGAACTTTGTGGTTTGGGAGCTGAAAGTTTTTGGTAAAAACAGGTTTATAAAGCCATAGAGTAAACAATGTGAAAATTGGCTTGAATTTCTCCAATGACAAGTTCAATTTTCATCAGGGTTGACTTTTCAAAATATACAATAAATAGTTGCATTTGTTATTAATCACACAAGTAGGCACTGCAGCATCTATTACTCATTTGATTTTTAATGTGTTTAAGTCAGCAATGATTCAAGTTACAGCATAATTATCAATGCTGTGTCTGAAAAAACAACAACAACAACGTCATTTATTCCAATATGTGGATTCAGAGATTGCTCACAATCAAATGCAGAATACTATGAAAGGAATACATTCATATTAACAAATACACCCATGGTTTTAGTAATGCTTTCAAATGAAAATAAATGGTTAAGACATCAGTTTTAAAGAGTCTTACTTATATTAATTACAAATTTTATTTTTAGAGTGTTTCTCATGGAGGATGGCAGTCTCAAGATATACAACGTTACCAGGTCAGATGCGGGATTATATACTTGCGTAGCTACAAATCAGTTTGGTGTTGCGAAGAACACTGGCAGCCTTATTGTAAAAGGTATTTTATTATCTTCATTCGTGCTTGATGAACATTGGAGATATATATTCATATCAGGACCTCTATCACACTGTCATCCCTGTATCATACTGTATATGTGAAATATTTAATTTGACAAATTATTTAAGAGTTGGGTTCCCATATTTATTAATAGCATGTTCACTTTGCCAGTGGGATAGCATGGTAGTTAAAAAGTGATCCAGTGGGTAATTAGATAGAATTAAAACCTGTGTTTAAAAATACCTAATTTTCACAAATGCTTCAGTGTAGAGAAGCCATGGACATTTTGATGATGTCAGTGGATAATATTTTTCTTGGTTAAGTTTTCTTCAGAAGCTATCATTTTGTATGGATATATGGCTGCCAAGTACATAATCAGTTCATTTATTTATATAACTCTAGGTGCATAACTAGTGAAATGCAAACTCTCCTGTATGCAACTTAATAAGCAGTTCTTTTCAAAGAGAAAAAAATTAAAATATTAGTGGCCATGTGAGCCATTGTTATATTCCCATCACAGTAAATCGAGATGCTCACACAATCTTCAGCTTTTTAAACTAAGATCAATCCAATGTACCTACATTCACCAAGGGACATAATTAGTATTAGATGCATCTATTCCCCATATCTCCTACTTTATTTATTGAATCTCAGTTCATAAAACTAGTATGTTTAGGGGAAGTGGGTCACGTTTATCATTTCATTGCCTCCTGGATAATAAAAATGATTGTCTTGATAGAGGAGTCTGAGCAGCTAATTAAGCCCAAATGATTAAATCCAGCAATTGGTACTTTATCACCATTTCTATTAAAAATAAATAAATTCTGTAGAAAGTAGTTAGCTGCTGCCCTTCAACTATCTTTTAAAATATCTCAAGGAAAATAAACACCTAACTTTATCCATGGAAGATATTTCTGCCAATTTTGTCTCAAGCCTATTACATTTATGCCAATAATTGCCTGAAACACTGGAGAAATGTGACTGATAGAACTTGTACTAAAATCCAATCAGTGTGGAATATTTTGAAAAACTTCACCTAAGATTGTACTGTCATCAGATTTTTAAGACAGACACAGACTTAATGTTACAAGAAATGTGCTGTAGTTATATTTAATGATAGGAAATTTCTCTAGGACATTTTTAATAATATTCATGTACTGAAAAGTGTGAATGCTTTATATTTGCAGCAATAACATGTCTATTAAGGGAAAAAACAGCACATTACCTCATCTGAAATTAAGAAGGTGTGGGTGGTATGCATTAATTTTACCACAGCAGAAGATTAAAATATGGTAGAGGATAATTTTTCCAGATATGGTGAAATCCAGTAGGAATTAAAATATGAAATATTAAGGATAGATGACATCAGTAGTGGCAATGTTATTTTTCGAAGAAAATTTTGGTAGAAAACTGGTGATGGATGAGCAAGAGCCATGGTTTTGTTGCTAAAATATACTGATGGAGATCCTTTCACCCCAAAGGATAAGAAAAAAAAAAGTTAACGGATCGATTGAGCTAAGTGGATAGCTACTCTTCCTCAAACATTTCTTTAGCCTTTGGCCTTATAATGCTACCCATTAGTAATCAATGGAAGAAATATAAAAGAAGACTCATATAAGAGACTCAGGAACAACTGCTAACTTACTTCAGAGTTAGCAATTGGATATTTTAGAGGTGAAACATAGCCCGGTTTTTTCACTGATATGTTCCTAATTCGTAGGACAGAAACAAGTTGATATAGATTTTGGGATATTCCATAAAACACACCATAGTCCTCAGGTACTCTATTCTATAACTTAGAAATTAAGATTGCTCAGATAAAAATCTGACATCTTTTTATTTCTAGTGTTCTTTGCTGGAGCTATTGAAACAAAGGGATCTCGATCTGTATTACTGGTCACCTTTATCTTTTCAACCGTTTCCTCTTCTACAGCACATTTCATCTCCTTAGGAATGATTTAATTCACTTATTTACATTTATTTTTCCCCTATCTTTCCCTTCCTCTAAAAGAGCATCATAAAGAAGGCAGGGATGTCATAAGTCCTAGTACTGTTCTGGGAATTGTTATGCCCAGGACATAACAATATTTATTGATTTTGAATGAAAGAATCTTATCTTATTCCCCTTAGTCCTCAGAGATAATTTCCATCTTGACTTATCTAAAACCTGAAAGTTCTCAATTTTTTAGGGTTTACACTTGTTAGAATACTTCACAGTAAAGAACATCAAAGGAAACTAACAAACTTCTAAATGCTTTCATTTTCTCAATTTTAGGGTTTGTAGTTACATTGTTCTAATACACAATACACAGAGGACCCCACACTCTCCAAGGGGCACAGATATGAAGTTACATGAAAATTAGAAAGACATCATGGGGAGAACTCTGTTCTGGTATTTTCAGCATAATATCAGAGGGTGATTTACATATGCAAAAAGGGCTTATGTTAATATGCATTAATATCAGGTTATTTTCACTCATTTATATTTAATAATGTGAAGGATACTATGTTCGTTATTTTTAACCTTTAAGAAATATCCACATTCCATTTTAGGCAGATTTTTGAGAGTCTTTGCTTCTTTGGCATTGATAATAACCATAATGTGCAATATAAATAAACACATACATACATAATAACACATACACTAAAAAAATAAACACAGAATGTGTACAGAATGGGTAAAAACATCTTTATAAGCTTTGCTTTATCATAGATCTGTGATACACAATCTTTGTCAAACTGTGAGAATTTTTATACAAATGTAATTCTAAGATCAGTCTATCATTAGCATGTCCTCTTAACTAGACTGTCATATCCACATCCCTTTCATGTGGGAAAGTATTACCTGCCAAAAATTATTATTTTACAACCCCAAATTTGAAGCTTTAAGTTGAGATAGAATCATAAACTATGTACTGATTCATTCATTTTCTTAACTATTAAGAGTGTAAGCATCTGGTTATTTGTTAAGATAATTTAACATTTCTGTGTGAGTATGTGTGTCCATGTGTGTGCCTCTGTGTAAGTGTGTTTGTATTTTTTGTCTGTAATATTCATCTGATGGTCCTGCAGAGTCAAATATAATTTTGTTTTTCAAATCAAAATCTGCTTATAGTGACCTTACTGGTAATAGGGTGGTAAGGAGCAAATGAGAAATTTCAGTAAAGCTGATAAAACAATCATCTTTCTTTGAATATACTTATCAGCCTCAGTCATGCAAGAAATGTTGTTGTTAGATAACATATAAAAAGATAATAGTTACAAGAGTAAAATATTTTGCAGCTTAGTTTTTAGCTGATATGGCTTATCTGTGTTAAGAGGATTCTGAAGTTATCTGCACTCTATGTCGGAAATTTCTATTTCACTAATGCAGCAGGATAAAGCAATTTGCCATTCAAACGTTGGGAATGCAATTAGCGCCAGCCTTACCAGAGCTTCAGAAGATGCCTGGTGTTATTTGAGGACACGTTCCGTAGGCACAAACAGGGAATCAAAAGGCAAGAGAGTTTAAATGTTTTCATTTTGGAGGACTTAGAGTAAAATTACAATGTGTACATAGACTAAGAGGTATATGAAAATCACATAAAAGGGGAAATTATTTGATCTGGCATTTGGAAAATTATTAAAAAGCAAAGTAACAGCAGGCTATAAAAATGATCTTGTTTGCAGGCAACATTTGTTTTTGTTTCCCCACTGGAGAAGTTTTGGATGTTCAATTATAGGCCTCATTGCTTCAGCATTATTTTCAACTGAAATGTCGGGACTTGGAAAAGCATATCTAATGTGCAAATTAAGTTTATTGCTGCTCATTTAGTTGTTTATTCTTTGTGATAGAAGTCTTTATTATACCAGCATAGAGAGTGGCCTATCCATTTTCTTCAGCAGAATGAGGGTATTCACTAATATGTTTCCACATTTACTAAAAGAAATACCAGGATAGGTAGATAATTGGACTCTTGGTGGCTCTACACAGCAGTTTAAAAGATTTGAGGTGTTGAGCCCAATTGTATACAGAAGCACAGCTTTACTGAGTAAACCAAAAATATAATTTCACAGAAATGACAAGACGCAATGGAAGATATCCATCATATTGTAGTGGTTGAAAACACCTCTACAGAGAAGTCTACCAGTAGTGCTAATATCTTTCCACAAATGTTTAATTCTAAACTACAATTTTCCACAAAGAATAAATTAAAACATTTAATAGAAAGAAGGCTTTGACTTGAAAATCATTAATGGAAGTATTTTTAAGGTGAAAAAATATGTAGTGAACTTTTATACAGTCAAGAAATGAAGTTCTCTTTTACCCTCCAATATTGAAAGTAATGCTGAGTAAGTTCTTGAGAGGTGAATGCCATAATCTCTTCAAGTATAAAGGAGAAAAAAAATCAAAAGCATTCATGTAAGCAAATAATAAAATGTCAAAAGTACTTTGATCTTCATAATAATTTAGTTCATAGTCTTTTAAAAATGTAGCACATATTACTCAGATAAAACTTCCAGGTATGTTAAGCAGCTCTTTCCAAAAAAAAAAAAAATGTATACTGTACAATATACAGTGTAAAGGACAGGTATTCCTGCATTCTAAGTTTGTATTTTTTTTTTGATTTTTCAAGAAATTTTTCACTGAACCTATCTATAAAGTGTTGAAGTTTTGTTTTATGCATTCTTAATAAAAATAATGGGTGTATAGGTCATGGTTTATGGCAAAAAAAAAAATGGGCTAGGCAGATGAGTACAAATGAAATGTCACTTCTTAAAATGGTGAAAAGCAGAGTCTGAGATGAGAGTAACTTGTTCTGTTACTAAACAGCATGAGATCCTAAACAGTTTGTTTTGCTGTTACTGATCTTGTGCTTTTTATTATTACCATTAATTACCCTTTATTAAATACATCCTCTACTCCAGGCACTGTGGTAGGTACTTTATGTATACAATTTCATGGAACTCTCAGAAGAACACTTATAAGTAGGTGATCATCATCTTTCTTCTACACAAGAAGTCACTGAGGCACAGACTGCCAAAGCACTTGCTAAGGTCCCTGTGTTAATTAAGTGGTAGAATATTTTTCCTTCTTTTTCGCCACCTAGTATTTTTATGTGACAATAACTACATAAGACACTTTTACTTGACATTGTTTAAAGCCCAGACAAAATAAAAATACAGTAACTTGCAGATATTAGTACTTCCTCCTAAATACTTGATTTAATTTATTAAAAAGAGTTCAGTATTTGTTTACTCTCTTTATCATTTGATGTAAATTTTACATATATAAAGAAACAAATAAGTCTTGAGTGTACATATGCTGAATTTTGGCAAATGCATACACCTGTGTAACTTCAAACTCTACCAACATATGGAACACTACCATTATCCTATTGAACTGTCCCTCAGGCCCTTCCTTAATAAATCCCTGACCCCACCCCAGTTCTAGAAGCAACTCTTATGATTTTTTTCTGCAGTATATTTCATAGAAATCCAGTCATATAGTACATACTCTTTGGTGTCTGTCTTCCTTAACTCAGCTTAAACCACTAGCTATCAATCTTTTGTTTTTATTAAACATGAACAAATCTAAACAAAACTCTACCTCAGAGTAGGTTTAGTTTGTACAATGAAAAAAAAAATATTGAACTATAAGAATTTTGTCTCCAGTGTCCTTCCAAACTTATACACACTTCGGCCTTGAGTATTTGGCTAGGAATTGGAAGTTTAATAATTTTTCTTGATTCCATTCTGAGGCTAAAAGAAATGGTTAGATTCTTCTGTTGATCTGCAATTCTATTTCTAAAGTAGCACAGTGGTCACTCAAGCTCTAGTGGCATTCTTTTTAGGAATAATATGTGTGATTACAACATAAACAACCCTCAGATACAAGTTATGTCCTCAGTCTGTGGATCTTGAATACTCAAAGAACAGCAAACTCTTTCAAGCCAAAAAAAAAAAAAAAAAAAGGAATGGGGTAAAGTGGGCATGAGGGGGTACAGAGTGGGGAAAAACAGATGAATTGATTAGCTCTTATTCTCCCCTTCTGGGTTTTATTTGCTCATTTTGCCTCCCCTTACACTAATGTAAATGTTCAGAAGAGAACGTTTTCTTTCTATTAGGACCTGTAGCCAGGCAAGATAAAATTTCCTAATTCCATCTCTTATAGAACAGAAAGCTTCAATCTGATGTTTTACCACAACCTAGAATAAAGTTACCATTGGAGGACCAGAGTGAACATTATCTATTTATAGGAAATATAAATATGATCCCATAAATAGTCATTGCCTAGTATGTATTAACTGCCTTGAAACTGAGTAGTTGGCATATTTAATGCATTAAGCAGAATCTATAGTGCATGCTCTTTTGAAATGGATGTCAGGCCCTGTTTTGATTACTTGTTAATATAGAGGATCTGTGTTTACATTTTACATTATTACTTGCTAAGGAATTTTTCAGTGTTACCTTGCATGATACTTAAACTTGTTTTCTCATTTCGACAACTCAAATTCTAGACAATTACTTTCTCTAGTCAGTCCTTCATTTGTTTCTTTTACTCTGCAGTTTTTGGTAGTCATTTAATATTTGTTCTAAATCATTTAAATATTGAAGTGAAAGATAAATGGGTAATGGGAACTT
Organism: Phacochoerus africanus; assembly: GCF_016906955.1. Taxonomy (NCBI): domain Eukaryota; kingdom Metazoa; phylum Chordata; class Mammalia; order Artiodactyla; family Suidae; genus Phacochoerus; species Phacochoerus africanus. The sequence goes on from NC_062544.1 coordinate 138,223,554, forward strand.
CAGGGAAACTAATATATTGGCATGGTTACTTTGTGCATTGGAATTAAATTATACTCTACTTGTGGTGGAATATAATATAAATACCAAGTGCTGCACATAGATTTTAATCTATAAAACACATGTCTGAGCAGATTATTTTGCACTGGTGAAGAGGTTATAATACATGCTAGCCTAATGCAAGTACATGTGCAAAGAGGAAAAGTTTATTAAATACAGACTAAAAACTCCTCCACTTCTGGCTTGCTGGAAGTAGAGAATTAAAGATTCCATCACACTGACTTCCTTGTTTTCTCTGCAGGGTTTATTTCAGAGTGTTAGCTTTGATTTTTCTTGCTTGCTTTCTCTAGAGTTAGTAATTTTCTTGTTTCTTTGCTTAGTCTTCTATGAACCTGACAACAGCTCATTCCTCAATTCTATCTCAACCAAATTCCTTCCATATATTGGCCCTTATGTGAGGGAGCCTGGTTGCCTAAGCACCATGCCCTTCTCTTGACACACTTCTTCATTTGGATAGAATACATCTTCCAAAGGATTTTTTTAAGAAAGAATTCAAGAGAAATGCATTTTTTTGAGATTTTTTCATATTTGACAATGTGTTTATTCTATGCATGCATTTGATTGATGGTTTTGGTGGAAACAGAATTCTGGATTGGAAATCATGATTCTCCAGAAATTTGGAGTTGCTACACTGCTCTAAAAGCTGACACCATTTTGATTTCTGACCTGTTGTTTGGGACATCTTTTTCTCTCTCTGGAAGTCTGAATAATTTAATAATTTACTCTGTTCCTTTTTCTGAAATCCCTACTACTTAATAGACTTGCTCAACTGATATTGAAGTTTACATGTGTATATATGTACACATCTATGTATCCATGTGTATAATTTATTCTATTTTATATAATTATATATATTTAGATAGATATAATTTATATATATATATATGTTTATATGTTTTACATATAATTTTCTCTGGATCTCTCTCCTCATATCCATTGTATAGCTTTTTATGCTGTACCTTCTAGGATATTTTCTCACCTTTATCTTCCAGAATTTTCATAGTATTTGTTTTTGCTACTTTTTAAGAAATTTTTCTAAGTGTGTCTTTTTTTCTGGCTATTCTTTCAAATAATACCTTGCTCTTCTTTCTCTTCCACTGAAAATATTGCTTACAGTTTTTTCTCTTTTCTAGTTTACTTTCTTCTGTTGTTCCAAACTGCTTTGTACTGTTTATTAAGAGGCATAAAAGATACTTTGTGAAGCTGTTGTCTGTTCATATTTAAGAGTGCGGCACTAAAAATCTTATAGAAAGCTCTGATCAAGTTGGGGCTTTCTGAACAAATGGACTTCACATTTAGATGACGTGGCCAGAACATGTCTTTAGAAAACTCTAAGGTCATTATCTTTAGATCTTTTCTCTTAAGCTTATCAGAACCTCAGGGTAAGTGTGCCTCACCTCCTATCCAGGTTTCCTACCTGGAGAACAAATGAAGTCCCAGCAGACAGCACCCTCAGAGCTTAAAAAGGTCACACACAACACATGGATCTCAGCACACACTATGTACATGTTTCCCTAATTTCCCTGTATTCAATAGGATTCCCCTGACCCTCGCCTTAGAGGGTGGGGGTGATTCCTCTGACCCTCACCTGGGCTTGGTGACCAGCAGTTCAGGAACTCCCTTTTTCATATCCTCTCAGGAAAATAATTTTTTGATCTGCTTCTAAAGTGGGAAAAACTCTAGAGACCAAATAGCATCCATTCATAAAGCCCTAAAGAGGAATTGATGTGCTGAATAAGCTTTCTCCTCAGCTTTGCTACCACTAGACTATGGCTGAGCTTTATAGTAAGTCCGTTAGGAATCATTCGACTTTATTCTAGTTTCTCAAATTTTGTCTCCCTTTTTGATGTCTGTTTTGGTGGATTTATGTCTTAGAAAAACATTTTTTGACATTATTAGATATTTTATAAAGAACTTGAAATAAATAATTATATACATAGTATTTATTTCAAGTTTTTCATAAATATCTAATAATGTCAAAAATGTTTTTCTAAGATATCATTAATAAGACCACAAATAACAAATGCTGGAGGGGTTGTGGAGAATAGGGAACTCTCCTGCACTGTCGGTGGGAATGTAAGCTGGTACAACCATTATGGAGAACAGTATGGAGGTACCTTAGAAATCTATACATAGAACTCCCATATGACCCAGCAATCTCACTCTTGGGCATATATCCAGACAAAACTCTACTTAAAAAAGACACAAGCATCCGCATGTTCATTGTAGCACTATTCACAATAGCCAAGACATGGAAACAACCCAAATGTCCATTGACAGACAATTGGATTAGGAAGATGTGGTAAATATACACAATGGAGTACTACTCAGCCATTAAAAAGAGCAAAATAATGCCATTTGCAGCAATATGGATGGAACTAGAGACTCTCATCCTGAGTGAAGTAAGTCAGAAAGAGAAAGACAAATACCACATGATATCACTTATATCTGGCGTAAATGAACCTTTCCACAGAAAAGAAAATCAGGGACTTGGAGAATAGTCTCATGCTTGCCAAGGAGGAGGGGGAGGGAGTGGGATGGATTGGGAGCTTGGAGTTAATAGATGGAGACTATTGCCTTTGGAATGGATTAGCAATGAGAACCTGCTGTGTAGCACTTGGAACTAGGTCTAGTCACTTATGATGGAGCATGATAATGTGAAAAAAAAGAATGTATACATGTATGTGTAACTGGGTCACCATGCTATACAGTAGAAAATCGACAGAACACTGTAAACCAGCTATAATGGAAAAAATAAAAATCATTATATAAAAAAAGAAATAAATGCTATGTAATCAATTATCTTCACCAGGATATGGGACAACCCCCTTTTTTTGTGACACTATTTTTCTCTGCTACTATTTAGAGAAACTCAAGGTTTAGCTTTTTTTTTTGCTTAAACAGTATTTATCAAGTAATCAGGAAAGCAAAATTTTGGAGATAATGGATCATGAACTCAAATGTTCGATTTGTACACTAGATACGATACCCTCTCATATGGAGGGACATCCCCCCAAATCACTTTTTCTCACTTTGTCTTTTTCATCTCTTTTATCCCTTCTAGCATGTTATTTCCATGACATTTGCCTATCATTACAAAGTTATTTTTGGACCCTATTTCTGCTCCATTTACTGTCATATTTACTTATCTCCTATATATCAAAACTTTTTTATTATTTTAATTATTTGATTTTTAGGGCTGCACCTGCAGCATATGGAAGTTCCCAGGCTAGGGTTCCAATTGGAGCCACAGCTGCAGGTCTAAGCTGCAGCCATAGCAATGAGTGACCCAAGCCATGTATGCAGCCTACACCGCAGCTTATGACAACACTGGATCCTTAATCCCCCAATTTGTCAATTCCTAAGCAATCTGAATTAGAAATACAAGAATCCAAAAAGAAAGCAGAAAATATCTCAGGAAGAAATGTTAGTCTCACAGTTTCACAAAGAAAAAAGTTGGGCTCAGAATAAACCAAGTGGAATAAGGCCTGCTAAACAATTCAATCTTGAATCAAGAAGCCCAAGGGATGATGTCATAGTAATAAAAACAGAGAAAAATTGATGAGGACTTAAAATTACTGACTTCAGACTCAACGTATCAATTACTGACTAGATTCTTTTATTTATTTATTTGCTTTTTAGGGCTGCACCCATGGCAAATGGAAGTTCCCAGGCTCTGAGTTGAATTAGAAGGGCAGCTGCCAAGCCAGCCTATGCCACAGCCACAGCAATGCCAGATCCAAGGTTTGCCTGTGAGCTACACCATAGCTCATGGCAATGCCTGATCTTTAACCCATTGAGCAAGACCATAGATCAAAACCATATCCTCATGGATCCTAGATGGGTTTGTTACTGCTGAGCCACAATGGGAAGTCTGATTCTTCTCTTTTTTAATTGCCTGCTTTAAAAAGTATATATTGAAATATATATAATGAAATAAAAATATTTTTATTTTGAGCCATAATACCTGACATTTGATTACCAAGAATAGCTAGAACCAGGACCAAATGACCAAAACCATGAGAAAAATGAGACAAAAGCAACAGGTTACATCTGAAAGAAATATGGAAATTATTTCTCAAGGGTTTTAAAATAATTATGATTAGTAAGTTTTTTTAAAAGACAAGTTGGAGAATTTCAGAAAAAAAAATGGCAGGTCTTAAAAATCAATTGGACAAGACCTGCTGTACAGCACAGGGAACTCTACCCAATCTTTCCCTATAATCTATAAGAGAAAAGAAACTGAAAAAGAATGGATGTGTATATATATACATATAAAACTGAATCACTTTGTCATACAGCAGAAAATATAACACTGTAAATCAAGTATATTTCAATAAAACTTTAAAAATGAAAAAAATTCAACTGGAAGTTCCAGAAGTAAAATATACAAAAGCTAAAATTAAGAAAATAGATTGATTGAACATAAGATTGGATGTGGAAGGGAAGAAAGAAGATATTTGAGTAGAAAATACTCAATATGAAGTGATAATGCAATAGGAGTGACAAAAAAGAACATATGGAATATATTATTTATGGTGAATAACTTTAATATACATGCAATTGTGGTTCCAAAAGGAACAGAGAGGGGAGAAAGAAAATAAGGGATCAGCAGTTTGAAGAAATGTTTGCCATAGATTTTAAAAAGGTGAAAATGACCCCAGCCATTCAGGAAATCATATGATCCTTATTAGGATAAATACAATGTAAACTTTAAATAAGCACACAGTAATGAAACCAAAGGAAAGAAAATAATCCTAAAAAAAAGGATTATTTTCAGAAGAATAACAATGGCACTGGAAGTTGGTTTAACAACAAAATTAAGGGAATTGAGAAGACAATGGAATTACTTTTTTTTTTCTAATTTACATCTTTTTAGGGCTGCACATGGAGGTTCCCAGGCTAGGGGTCAGATTGGAGCTATAGCTGCTGGCCTACACCACAGCCACAGCAATGTGGGATCTGAGACACATCTGTGACCTACACCACAGCTCGAGGCAATGCTGGATCCTTAACCCACTGAGTGAGGCCAGGGATCAAACCTGCATCCTCATGGGTCATTAGTCAGGTTCATTTCCACTGAGCCATGACATGAACTCCTGGAATTACTTTTTTAATGGTCTGAAAGATAGTACCAATAAAATTCTATCCCCAGCAAGAATATCCCCTCACATGAAGACAGAATAGAGATACCTTTACACAAATAAAACTCTGAGAACCCATCACTGAATCTGCACCAAAAGAAATGCTAATGAAGTTCCTAAAGTTAGAAGGCATATGATCACAGTCTTAAGGACAAAAATGGAAGAAGAAATTAAGAGCAATGGGAAGAGTTAATATGTTAATATGAGGCTAATTTGAGATTTTGAGGAATTAGCAAGAAAACCAAATATTAAATGTTTTTATTTCTAGTCTTCACAAGTTAACTAAGGTGAGAAAAAGGAAAATTCTGTTACCTGTTTTAAGTGCTATTTATACACTAGTTTCCTTTATGTCAGTATCTTAGCAACATTTCTGCTAATGTCATAAATAAATAAAGGCAGTATCACATGGTGTACAGAGGGAGAATGGTTTGGTGGTTTTTCTTAACATTTGTCAATCTTTTGAGAGGTGTTGATAACTTCAGAACCACCTGAGCAGTTATTATTCTGAACAGTGACGCTGAAGTGTTATCACTCATAGATGGAGATTTCAACTGAGTTAAAAGAAACAAACAAAAAGTGACCAAAAATAATATTTTCTGGATTCTTGGAAAGACCAATTAGATAATGCATTGCCATCCCTGGCTTATAAAAATGTAGCTAGGGATCATGATACATAATAGTGTGTTAGGCTACTGATATAGGGAAAAAGCTATACCTGTTGTTTAAAAAAAATCATGCCAAACAGTTCTGACTGAAATTCTGACATTAGTTTTCATGTCTCCTGAAGTGCTCATAACTAAAGATGTATTCTGGAAACATCGGCTATTATGACAATGTTAATTTGAGTAAAGCTATTCATCAAAAGCACTATATATTTTGATAAGCCTTTCCTTATACTTCTTAAGGATAAGATTGTCAGATCAAGCTGTTTTCCTAAGATTTGAATGTCACAGAAATAGAATTAAAATAGTAAATACTAAAATTCTGTAATTTTGTGAACTCTTTAGTATGTATGTCATTCACACTTAGAATAACCTTCAAAAAGTGGTCAGTCCTCATCTCTCTAGAAAGAAATGAAAAAGATGCCTTCATATATAAATATTCACCACTCCCATCAATTCTTTTTTCTTATTGAAAATTACAAAGACCCAGAAAAGTGGAGAAAATAGTATAAGGAACATCCATGTACTCATCAGTTGGATGAACATTCATAAACTCAGACTCAACTTTGTTTTACCTGTACTCTCACCTACTTCCCCAACATCCACCTCAAATATCTATAGGCAAATTACAAACACCATAAGTTCATCTACAAATATTTAAGAAATTTTAAATGACAGTGAAATCTTTTTAACATAACAGTAAGCAAGTTTTCTTATCTTCAAAAATTAACGACTCCTAAATTTTTCAGAGTTCAAATATACATGATAGTCTCATAAATATGTATTTATATATGTATTATGTATGTTCAATAAACACACATATGTATACATATTTGTGTGTTAATCCTTTTCAAACATGAAAGTCATATTTCCAAACATGTTTCTCAGAATTCTTTATATTGCAAGATGTATGAATAGGTGTTATATGAATTAAAAATTTTCCATATCTAATAAGTGTAGGAAACCCAGAATTAAATAAACTTTAAAAAGTTTCTTCTGGGAGTTCCCATCATGGCTCAGTGGTTAGCAAACCAGACTAGCATCCATGAGGATGCATGTTCAATCCCTGGCCTCACTCGGTGGGTTGAGGATCCAACATTGCCATGAGCTGTGGGGTAGGTCACAGATGCAACTCAGATCTGCTGAAGCTCTGGCATAGACTGGTGGCTACAATTCCAACTGGACCCCTAGTCTGGGAACTTCCATGTGCTGTGAGTGTGGCCCTAAAAGACAAAAAGACCAAAAAAAAAGTTTCTTCAATACAGGAATTTTCAGAGCTTTTTATTATGCAAAAATATACTATGAAACTCTAAAACTAAATCTGGTATACAGAATTAATTACAGTTGAAGAACCTTGGGAGTCTATCTTTTTTTAATTTTGAAGGGTCAAAAATCAATAGCTTTTTACTGGATATGACTTTTTTCCTAGATCCAACGTATTGGTGACTTTCTGACAATATATTTACATAGCTTGGCTTTTCCTTAAATAGAAATTTCAGATTCAAATTTCAAAGCCTAAGGAAATATTTTCTCCAAGTATGGGCATGGACTGACTACATTAGATTCAACTAAAGAAGTAACCTGTTAAAAATTCATATTCTAGGTTCTCCCTACTGACCTGCTAAATCAGTATTTCTGGTGAAAGCAGAGAAATTCACATTGTGAACACATTCTTGAGGAAGTTCATGCTAAATTTTTAAACTATCAGAGAAGAATTTCTAAAAATGCTTAAGGAATAGGCAAGAAAAATATAATTATATGAAATGAAAATGAATCCCTCTACTTTGTTTTAGATAGTGTTCTGTCAATTCCTACTGTACAGCAAAGTGACCCAGTCATACATATATACATACATTTTTTTCTCACATCATCCTCCATCATGTTCCATCATAAGTGATGGATATAGTTCCCTGTGCTATACAGCTGGATCTCACTGCTTATCCACTCCAAATGCAATAGTTTGCATTAACCCCAGACTCCCAGTCCATCCTACTCCCTCCCCCTTGGCAACCACAGATCTGTTCTCTAAGTCCCTGAGTTTCTTTCTTGTGGAAAGGTTCACTTGCGCCAAATATTACGTTAGAGATATAAGTGATATCATATTTGTTTTTCTCTTTCAGACTTCTCTTAGTATGATATCTCTAGTTCTATCCACATTGCTGCAAATAGCATTATTTTGTTCTTTTTTATGGCAGAGTAGTATTCTATTTTGTATATATACAGCATCTTCTTTTTTTTTTTTTTCTTTTCCCACTGTACAGCAAGGGGGTCAGGTTATCCTTACATGTATACATTACAATTATATTTTTCCCCCACCCTTTCTTCTGTTGCAACGTGAGTATCTAGACAAAGTTCTCAATGCTATTCAGCAGGATCTCCTTGTAAATCTATTCTAAGTTGTGTCTGATAAGCCCAAGCTCCCGATCCCTCCCACTCCCTCCCCCTCCCATCAGGCAGCCACAAGTCTCTTCTCCAAGTCCATGATTTTCTTTTCTGAGGAGATGTTCATTTGTGCTGGATATTAGATTCCAGTTATAAGTGATATCATATGGTATTTGTCTTTCTGGCTCATTTCACTCAGTATGAGAGTCTCTAGTTCCATCCATGTGGCTGCAAATGGCATTATGTCATTCTTTTTATGGCTGAGTAGTATTCCATTGTGTATATATACCACCTCTTCCAAATCCAATCATCTGTCGATGGACATTTGGGTTGTTTCCAGGTCTTGGCTATTGTGAATAGTGCTGCAATGAACATGCGGGTGCACGTGTCTCTTTTAAGTAGAGTTTTGTCCGGATAGATGCCCAAGAGTGGGATTGTGGGGTCATATGGAAGTTCTATGTATAGATTTCTAAGGTATCTCCAAACTGTTCTCCATAGTGGCTGTACCAGTTTACATTCCCACCAACAGTGCAGGAGGGTTCCCTTTTCTCCACACCCTCCTCCAGCACTTGTTATTTGTGGATTTATTAATGATGGCCATTCTGACTGGTGTGAGGTGATGTCTCATGGTAGTTTTGATTTGCATTTCTCTTATAATTAGCGATGTTGAGCATTTTTTCATGTGTTTGTTGGCCATCTGTATATCTTCTTTGGAGAAATGTCTATTCAGGTCTTTTGCCCATTTTTCCATTGATTGATTGGCTTTTTTGTATACAGCATCTTCTTAATCCATTCATCTGTCAAAGGACGTTTAGGTTGTTTCCACATCATGGCTATTGTGAATAGTGGTGCAATGAACATGTGGGTGCATATGTCTTTTTAAAGGAAAGTTTTGTCTGGATATATGCCCAAGAGTGGGATTGCTGGCTCATAGGGTAGTTCTATGTATAGTTTTCTGAGGTACCTCCATACTGTTCTCCATAGTGGTTGTACCAATTTACAATCCCACCAACAGTGTAGGAGGGTTCCCTTTTTTCCACCCCCTCCAGCATATGTTATTTGTTGACTTGTTAATGATGGCCATTCTGACAGAGGTGAGGTGATACCTCATAGCAGTTTTAATTTGCATTTTTTTAATAATCAGTGATGTTGAGCATTTTTTCATGTGCTTGTTGGCCATCTGTGTATCTTCTTCGAAGAAATGTCTATTCAGGTTTTTTGCTCATTTTTCAATTGTGTGATTGTTTTTTTTTTTTTTTGCTGTTGAGTTGTATAAGGTCTTTGTACATTTTAGAGATTAAGCCCTTGTCAGTTGCATTTGAAACTATTTTCTCTCATTCCATAGGTTGTCTTTTTTTTTTTAAATGGTTTCCTTTGCTGTGTAAAAGCTTGCCAGTTTAATCTGGTTGCACTGGTATATTTTTCCTTTTATTTCTGTTGCCTAAATAGGATTCAAAGAAAAGGAAATATATTCCATGCTCCTGGGTTGGGAGAATTAATATCACAAAAATGGCCACACTATCCAAAGCAATCTACAGATTCAATGCAATCCCTATCAAATTACCCATGGCATTTTTCACATAACTACAACAATCCAAAAATTTATATGCAATCACAAAAGACCCAGAATTGCCAAAGCAATCCTGAGGAACAAAAACCAAGTAGGAGTTGTAACTCTCCCAGACATCAGGCAATATTACAAATACTACAGTAATCAAGACAGTGTGGTACTGGTCAGAGGGATCTGACCAGAGGGATCAATGGAACAGAACAGAGAACCCAGAAATAAACCTAGACATCTACAGTGAATTAATCTTTGACAAAAGAGGCAAGAACATAAAATGGGAAAAAGACAGTCTCTTCAGCAAGTGGTGTTGGGAAAACTAGACAGCTGCATGTAAATCAATGAAACACAGCCTCACGCCATGCACAAAAATAAATTCAAAATGGCTTATGGACTTAAACATAAGACAAGACACCATCAAACTCCTAGAAGAGTACATAGGCATGACATTCTCTGACATCAACAGTACAAATGTTTCTTAGGTCAGTCTCCCAAAGCAACAGAAATAAAAGCAAAATTAAACCAATGGAACCTCCTTTTTACAGTTGTTTTAATTTAGGCACTAATGATTTCACTTCATTCATGTATAACAAGCAGTGTTTCAGGGTTAATAATGAGCCTCATGTTCCTGCACCTACTCCACTGGTAAGTATGCAATCCCAGGAAAGGAGTAGGCTAGATGTACACACATACAATCCCCTCCTTTCTTGAGAGTGATATGAATGGCTTGAAAAAAAAATCCCTCTGATGTTAAGAGTTTCTCAAGAAAGTAAAGTTTATTCAAAGGAGGAGTCTGAACTTATTATGGAACTCAAGCATAGTCCACATTCTTTCCCTAAAATAGCATCAACAATTATGTATATTTCTGTTGCTCAAGAACCACTCTTCCAGTCTCTGCAAGTGTAATTTTGACTCTGTGGGGTATTCGCACTTCTAGTTCTGAGCTGGAGCTATATGTGGTTGCTGAAGCCAACTCTTTAGGATAGCAATTGGCAGCCTTGTGGCTGTTAGAGAGCCACCTACACAGGATTAGGATAGGTCTACATGTGTTGTGGGGAGAGGATGCAGTAGTTATGAGCATTCTTGTCCATGTACCCCCTCACCCTCACCCTCATAGGAGAGTATTCACAGGAGAAACTATGCTTAGATAATCATGCCTTCCCTGCTTCTGGATAATAACTCTGCCCACATAGAATTGTCTTCTTTTAAATACAATCCATTTTTTCACGCTACAGATACTGGTATGTCTTTTTTTTTTTTTTTGCCTTTTCTAGGGCTACACCCAAGGCAAATGGAGATTCCCAAGCTAGGGGTCTAATCAGAGCTGTAGTTGCTGGTCTACTCCAGAGCCACAGCAACTCAGGATCTAAGCCGCGTCTGTGACCTACACCACAGCTCACGGCAATGCCAGATCCTAAACCACCGAGCAAGGCCAGGGATCGAACCCACAACCTCGTCGTTGCTAGTCAGATTCATTAACCACTGAGCCACAACAGGAACTCCTGATATGTCTTTATACCCTCTGTTTCATACCTTCAAGGCTTTTTATTTTTTATTTTTTGCCATTTTGCAAACATGGCATCCGGGGCAGGTTTCATCAGTGTGTGAACCAGTTACACAGGATCCTGCACTAATAAAGGCTCCATGTTTGGTCTAATGCTCCACTGTAACTGTCTTGAAATTCTTGATCATTTTGTCTCTGGACTTGTGCTCTGTAAGTGAAATCTAATGGGACAATGGAGCATGCACTTGAGCACAGGATATATGCTGGATGGCGGCACATATAAGTGTTTATGATTCAGCAGCAGCAGCTCATGTACAAACCAACTCAGGTCTGTGCACCAAGCAGACAGTGTTCATGCATAAGAAGTATGGTGTACACTCACATGCCTCACAGAAGCTGGGGGCACCAAGGCCCAGAGGAGAGGGACACATCAGGACCTGGGACCAGACTGGTGGAGGTGACGATGGTGGCAGCTCAGAAACTTTAGGGGATGACAGCAAGGGAACAAAGGACTCAGGAAACAGTCAGTGTCAGGATCCACTGTTAGAGGTGAGATTGCCATTTATCCCCAATGGCTCTCCAGGCGACATTTGTAGAAATATTAACTCTTCAGCCTGAGCACTATGACAGGAAATGGCAGTGCCCAGCTAGTAAACTTTGTCACTAAAGTATTAGGAAATAAAAGCCTACATATGGACATTGCAATAAGGCATATCACTCAGTTATTTGAATTTTTGAGAGTTTAGCATGCATGATTTAGAAAATGTGTGCAACCTTGCAAAACTAATATCCAGAGGCTTGGAAATATAAATTAATTAAATTTAAAGATTATTCTACCCAATGGGAAAATATTATTTTTATACAATGCTCCAGGTGGACTAATTATTAATTAGTATATCCTTATACTCATTAATATACTGAAGAAACAGCAATATAATGAGTAAACAGGCATTTTAGATTACACACAAACCATTAAGCCACTTTTAGTTTCTTGTACAGGATATGCCTGAAGAATGTAACACTTCCATTGTTCAAATTTATATCTAAAATTCAATACACAAAATAGATATTATAAAGAGTTAAATCTTTTTAGAAAAAAATGTTCCTTGAGAACCATCAGCTATTTATGTTCTAAAATATATAATTCAAAATAATTTATCAGAAATTTATTACAATGTCATACCTATAAAATACTCTCAACAGTTCCATAATAGTTGTATCAACAGAAAGATCTTTGAAAAAAAAGTTATCAAAAAGCATTTGTGGGAGTTCCCATCATGGCGCAGCAGAAACAAATCCGACTAGGAACCAAGAGTTTGCAGGTTTGATCCCTGGCCTCACTCAGTGGGTTAAGGATTCAGCGTTGCCCCAAGCTGTGGTGTAGGTCGCAGACGTGGCTCTGCTCAGATCTGGCATTGCTGTGGCTCTGGTGTAGGCTGGCAGCAACATCTCTGATTCGACCCCTAGCCTGGGAACCTCCATATGCCACAGGTGTGGCTCTAAAAAGACAAAAGACAAAAAAAAGCATTTTTTTTACATCTGCCATGAGCAATTAATGTGAATTATATTCCTTGAAAACAAAGTTGTTAAAGACATAAGTTCTGACAACCTAATAAATTCACAGAAAAGTGAGAAAAAATTATGATCAATCATGATAAAACTTTAATAAAGTACTATTTAATGTATTATATAAAATTGAACTAATTTTTTTTTCTGCAATTTGCACATTTATGCTGTTACTCATGTATTGCTAACACCCTGTTACATAGAAGAGGTAATATATTAGTTTTTAAAGCAAAGTGCTTTATATTTAGTAACTTTAATAGACGTGTTTCCCCTATTTTTCAAACAAGACACACCACATTTTTATTTCATACTCCAACCTGCAAATTATGTAGGTGACCCTAAAAGCATCTAAAGCTTATATTTTGTCTATATCTATCACCAAGCTTCATATGCCCCAAGTTCATTTCCATGTTACTCTCTAATACTAGACTTTCCAAGAAAATGCCTGCCTTTCATCTACCAGCCATATTTCTTCACTCAGACTCTTTGTAAATGCTTTTGCCTGCACAATAAATATAGTTACTTCTCCTTGTCTATTACATTTGCTTAGCTAACTCCTATTTGCCTTTTACTCTGTTATAACTTTCTCAATAAACTGATCCCTCAGGATCCACCATTTTATTACAATCATTTACTTCTACTATATGGTGCTTAGTATAGTTATCCTATATATTTCTGAGCATGATTTGATGAACATCAGCCTCCCTTTTTAGACATAATCTCTGTGATGGCAAGCACTATATAATTTTATTGGGCACTATTTTTTTTTCCTTCTCCTTCTACTGTATTTCCAATATCTATTAGATAGCTGGAATTTGATACAGATTTGATAAATATTAGTTAATAATGAGTTAACTAGTGAGAATATGTAAACGTTATAAACAATGCATTTTTTAAATAAAGTTTTAGAGATTTTTTTTTACTATACTACCAACAAAATATGTCTATAGGGAATTATTTGTCTAATTTTGCTAATTTGTGGTGTTATAAATGAAAGGAATGGCTGTCATTTTTAATGTTTGAAAAAAAATTTTTTTTGTCTCTTTAGGCTGCAGCCGTGGCATATGGAGGTTCCCAGGCTAGGAATCAAATCCAAGCTGTAGCTGCCAGCCTACACCACAACCACAGCAATGCCAGATCTGAGCCTCTTCTGTGACCTAGACTACAGCTCACAGCAATGCTGCATCCATAACCCACTGAGTGAGGTCAGGGATTGAACTCAAGACCTCATGGATACTAGTCAGATTCACTTCCCCTGAGCCACTAAGGGAACTCCTGAAAATTATTTTTATTGCATGATTAAAATTTTAAATCAGAGCAGTTTTACTCTACCAACGCATTCAATTAGCCAACTCACCCTCCCATAAGTACAAACAAGATATTAGTGATATATTTTTTCCAAAGAAACCAGAAGAAAGAAAATGTTCTCTAGTCCTCAAAAAATGTTATTGAAACCCTGGTTAATATTTACCTTTTCTTTGCAGGAGACATGTGAAGAAGGCTTGGAATAAAAAATGGACTAAGCTAGAGTTCCCATTGTGGCTCAGCAGGTTAAAAACTCCACATAGTCTCTGTAAGGATGCTGGTTCAATCTGTGGCCTCACTCAGTGGGTTAAGGACCCAGCAATGCTGGATCTGCTGAGACAGGTCACAGATGCAGCTAGGATCCTGCATTGCTGTGGCTGTGGTGTAGGCCTACAGCAGCAGCTCCAATTCGACCCCTAGCCTGGGAATCCCTAGCTTCAGCTCCAATTTGACTCTTAGCCTGGAAACTTCCCTATGCTGCAGGGAAGTAAAAAGAACTAGGCAGTAAAACGAAAAAAAAGGACTTAGTTCACAAAATTATACTTCAAATTTTCTCCTAGAAATAGAGCAAAAAAGTGTATGCATCTAATATAAGGGAAAGAATATCTTTAAAATATGAAAATATAAAACATATCTGATGTAAATGGAGTTAGATTTTCTCCATTATATTCAGAAATACATGTGCTTTTATTTCTCCATGACTCTTTTATCAACATGTACCTTAAATCCCAAGATTATGAATTCTTACTTTTCACTCCCAAAGCTTTATTAAAGAAACCATCACAGCTTTCAAATGTTGTGTAATACTTAAACATTCTATTGATACAATGCAGTGTCATATCCATTCATATGAACATATAAATTCATTATCAGTGTCACTTTGATTTCTTGAGCAGCACAAAGATGCCAGAAGGAAGGTAAAGCTTTTAGTCCATCTCCTAGAAGGTTAAACTTTAAGTGTGATCTTTCTTTAGAGAGATTTTCCAGGGTCCTGATTTCACTATTTTGAAACTTCTTTTTCTTTTTTCTTTCTTTTACAACTGCTTCTGTGGCTTACGGAAGTTCCCAGGCTAGGGGTAGAATCAGAGCTGCAGCTGAGGCCTACACAACGGCCACAGCAACACTGCATCCCAGCCACATCTGCAACCCACACTGCAGCTTGAGGCAATGCAGGACCCTTAACCCACTGGGCAGGGCCAGGGATCGAACCCACATCCTCATGAACACTATGTTGGGTTCTTAACCCAGTGAGCCACAATGGGAACTTCCTCATGTATGATTTTTTTCACCATAATTTGCCCAAATCTCTAATTCTTAAATGTTAATCCCTTAAAACATAATTTATTTTGGCAAAAGATTGCAAATCTAAATCCAAATATATGCCTTTTTTTTTTTTTGGAGGTTAATGAATTGCAATTTCGGTCAATTCTTATACCGCTAAAGTCAAAACTATGTAATTTGTCATAAAAATGTAATCAAAATGACATCATTATGAGTCTCTTTTAAGAATGGAAAAATAGCACTCATGAGTCCAGCTGGAACACTGTTTGGAATTATCCTTTGAAAATGGTTAATGAAACGATGGGAATTGCAGAGCAAGTGTTGACATTATGACATATTTCTAGAAGGAAGTTTTGTTTTTGTTTTTGTTTTTTGTTTTTGTCTTTTCTAGGGCTGCACTCGTGGCATATGGAGGTTCCCAGGCTAGGGGTCTAATCGGAGCCACATCTGCAACCTACACCACAGCCCACGGCAACACCGGATCCTTGACCCACTGAGCGAGGCCAGGGATTGAACCCACAAGCTCATGGTTCCTAGTCGGATTTGTTAACCACTGAGCCAAGATGGGAACTCCGAGGGAAGTTTTTTTTAATGATAGATGCATAATTCTACAACTCCAAAATCTAGATAAAAATCAGAAAAGTTACCTCTTTCCTATTTCTATTGCACCTTTATCTAAAGTAGAAAATTATTATCACAACTATGTCAGAAATGAATAAATAAGTTTTATTCACACTTACAAATATAAAATTATGATTATAAATCTCAATGTAAGATAAACTATTATAGTTATGATTTTAAGGACATAATTTGTCTCAAAGTATATGAAGTTATCACAGAATATGTAGAGCTGTAACCAGTGAGTGGATGGTAATGTTGTAGAAGGAATTTGAGAATAAAAAAGTTATAAAAATGGTGTGGGTGCATTCTCTAGGTATGGAAATCTGTGTTTTGAGGTCCGCAGCTCTCTGTTAACTATTTATATTTGTTTCTATCATAAGTATAAAAACAAGAGTGTCTTGAATATTCTGACAAGTATTAGGCTATACTGATTAATGCAGAAATATTTGAAAAGTGGGAATATAATTCTTCATATTGGAGAAATTCATGTTGTATTTGCACAAATTCAAACAACGGCAAAAGCATTCAAAGTATGTATTTTATAGTCATATCTTAACATTGTGATAAGCTTTTATAATGATACTATTTTTTCTCAACAGAGAGGACTGTTATTACGGTTCCACCTTCCAAAATGGATGTTACAGTTGGCGAGAGTATAGTGCTACCATGCCAGGTGTCCCATGACCCCTCCATTGAAGTTGTATTTGTATGGTCTTTCAATGGAGATGTCATAGACTTAAAAAAAGGAGTGGCTCATTTTGAGAGGATTGGAGGAGTAAGTTGCTGAAATATTTAAGTGCTTAATAAAATGAATCAAGTCTTTTACATGAATCAACATCTTTCATAATTATTTTCCCCATACTTATTTGCATGGATAATCACTGTCTGTTTATGAAGATGCATCTGTTTTTGTTTTCCTTTATTTTATGTCTTTCATAGAAATGCTTGTTTTCTAAATACAATTAGAATAAAGAGGATAATAAAAGGGATCAAATATGAGAAACTATCATGATACTAGCATATCTCCTAATTTCAGAGCTGTCTCATATTTAGTATTTATCCAGCTATAAAGAAAAAAAAAATGAGGCCTGCTTGGTGTGAGGATGCTTTTATCCCTTTCTCCCTTTTTATCTGCAGGAATCTGTTGGGGATTTGATGATAAGGAATATTCAGTTAAATCATTCAGGAAAATATCTATGCACAGTAAAAACAACTCTAGAAAGTTTATCTGCAGTAGCTGATATCATTGTGAGAGGTAAGCATACATGGTGAAACTGTGAATGCACAACTGAAGTGTTAATATGTGCATAGTAGATCTCTGAGTAACCACATTTTGGTAAAGAAGTGAGATGAAGAGTACAGATTTTTTATTTTCTAAACTCCAAGACTCCAGGTTATGGGTATAGATATGGATATTAACTTGAGTAGGTTTCGTCTCTTTGTAAGGAATGGTCAGCCTTAGCAAACAGTGTCAATCTCTAAAACTTGGACATGCTTTCTATTCATAATAAACCATTCCTGTCAGAGCAAGGTCAACATCACATGTTCCTGCAGATCTCCATATCAGCTACATTTATTTGAATTAGCTTTTGAGAGAGGAGTGAATGAGAGTGGTTCTCAATTTTTGAGATTAGCTCCCTATCGGATGATATTCAACCATCCCATGATGGGCATTTTCTAATCTTCAAAGGAAGCATTTCTAAATTAATCTCTCACCATGTAAGCTGAATTAATCGGGCTTTATCTCAAATAATGTGCTAAAATACATTTATGTTCAATTATTATTTTCTAAGCATAACAGATAGACTATCCCTGTCCCAAATCTATGAATTTAATAATTTACAACACAGTCATCATAAAACATATTTTTCAAGGTCCCCCAGGTCCCCCAGAGGATGTAAGAGTGGAGCACATTTCCAGTACTACTTCTCAACTAAGCTGGAGGCCAGGCTCAGATAATAATAGCCCCATTCAAATATTTAGTATTCAGGCTCGGACACCATTTTCTGTGGGTTGGCAGGCTGTTTCAACAGGTAAGTGACACAACTGTTTTTGAATAAATTTCTACAACAGTATATTTGTTTGAATAATTGATCATTTTTAATTAGTGTCAATGTAGGTGCCTGAAGCATCCCCTTCTTTTCAGTGCCAGAAATTCTCAATGGTCTGACATACAATGCAACAGTGGTTGGTTTGAATCCTTGGGTGGAATATGAATTTCGTGTTGTGGCTGGGAACAGCATTGGGATTGGAGAACCAAGTAAACCATCAGAATTATTAAGGACCAAAGCATCAGGTAAGAAATCATATCTTCTAAAAACACAGAAGATCTTTTATGGTATAGTTCTTAAAGAAAATAAGTGAGAATTCTTGTATTTTCAGTCCAAAATCAGGGGCAGTAAACCAGTGGCTCTTACTTTTTCATTTTTATGTGCACAGAGCAAGGTGTATTTTCTCCCGAAAAGTGAATTCAAAAAGAAATGACCATAATTAAGCAGATACATCAAAAAATAACAGTTTTTTTATAAAGTTCCTCTTATCTCATCTATTTTCTAGCCAAAATCCAATAGAGAATCTGTAGATTTGTAGATACAAATTGTTACTGCTTTTTTCATTAAATGCTGTAGCCAAGAATTAATTGAGACTGTTGGTGCAATCAGTCACACATTTTCATCTATTTCTCAACTCTGACCCAGCTGCAGCTTCATTGAGTAATAGTATAAATCTTTCCCCATGCAAATGAGGTGAATTTTAAACTCATTGAACAGAAGCACTAATTGAGTATCAATTAGTTGACTGAAAAGCAGAATAAAGTGGAACCTGCCTCAGAAATCACAGCTTTTTAAGCCCTTTTCAATTGATCCTCTTTGTTCCACTCTTAAACTTTCACATCCAAGGTGACATCTGATCTGCTCAATGCATATAGCCAGCAAAGTTCACATTCTTAATCAGTCACCTATGAAGTATCACTACTGTTGCTGACTTAGTTTAACAAGCACAAACTACTTCAATGACCTGAATACTGTCAGATGTCAATAAATCCTTTTTTATATGAAAGGTAATGCTACTAAGTTTATTTTAAGAGTGGGGCTGGAAATAACCCTATTTCATAGTGATATCTTAAAATTAAATCTTTCTAAAAGTTGAGAGCTGAGAGAAGAGTCTTTACTTTGATAGAGGAGGAAAAGAAACATCAGGATGTTAGTTGACTGTTTCAGATAAAGTCAGGATTTGAACACAGACATCCAGATGTATGTACCAGCACCAGCCATAACAGAGGGACTTAACATACATGAGATAAAGATTGGCATGCAGAAATTTATAAATGTAAAAATTCCCAGGCCCTACCATAGACCAACTGGATAAGAATCTACAACTGTGGTCCATGACTCTGGACATTAGCTTTCGTTTCAGATTGCTTGTTTGCAGCTGGATTTGCATTACAGTAGCTTTGGGCAGAGTTGATACTAACTCTAAAGTTTTTACAGTTAAGTTTTTATGTCACATTCTGGTGTATTTAAAAGAACAGTGAGATTATTATATCACTATATCATTTATAAAATTAATTATGTATGAAATGGGAATAAATAAAATATAGAGTCTATATTTATCTGAATTGTATCCATGGTGGGAAAATTTTTGAAATGAGCAATTAAACATTAAATACTTTAATTCAAAAAGATCAAATATGAATAATTTTATATAATTCAAAATTTTAAAAAGTATACTCTGCAGATTTAACCATTATCAGAGATTTAGCATACTTTTGCTATTATTTCAGAAAAAAGGATGCTTTTTAACACTTGCACGTGTATAAAGTAAAACTTCATTCTGATTATACACTATAATACCCTACACATGTTCACAATTGTCAATGATTTTACAACTTACTTTCAACTATTTATTGTTCATTCTACTAGTCCTCACAAAGATATAGTTGAAGGACATATTGTTTCCTAATTTGTAACAATGATCAGTGTCTGTAATGTTCTACCACTGAGCCTTAAGTTCCTAGAGTTAAATCCAAGAAATCACCTCAGTCACATCCTTGATCAGAGAACATCTTCATACTTCGATTGTGAAAAATTGGAGGAATACTGTTCTGTACTAAGAGATTTGAGATTCAAAGGCAGAATTACAAAATAAGAATTTTTTAATTTATAAATCTTTAAGGATTTGTTTTTAAATGTTAAAATATCCTGATGACTAACAAAAAATTATTTTAGTTTGTTTATTGAAAAATTAATTAATAGACTGCCTCAGTAACTTGTTTACAGCACAACTGTATAATTAGGCACTAAATCAGCAGTGTCGCTGTTACCATCTGAATGGAACATCATTTTGCCAATTAGTAGATGATGCATAATAATGTCAAATACATGATGTTACTCGATTTTTAATTAATTTTGGAGCCAGGGTGCTCATGTATCAAATACAACTGTGTCCTCTGTCTTAGAAATCTGGATATGTGTAAACATAATTTATGTTCATTAAAAATGCAAGACTCTCTCATAAATGTGCCTGCGTGAGATTTTGAAAGGTGAAATCCAAAAACAAAAGTCTTCCTGATTAAGAGGTACTTTAATAACTGCCATCCTGCGTTTCTCTCCATTGCTTTCAGTCCCTGTCGTGGCACCAACAAACATCAATGGAGGTGGAGGAAGTCGGTCTGAACTCGTCATTACGTGGGAGGTAATTTTTTATCTGAGTTATTTCGAAGGAAAAAGATTTATCTGGCCAAGAAGAATAAAGAAAAACCAAAAGATATATTTGATTGCTATTGAGTATATAAAAATACATGGTATGAGAGAGTCCTCATGACGCATTATTTAGAGAAGGTATTGGAAATATTTTTTATTTCTACTAAAGTTAGAGAGTGTGACTTAACAATACTCTTCCAAATATAAGAAAAACAGCTTCCCAGTGTCTATCAAATGTGGCTCAGTAGCATTTTTGCTATTAGTTGAAGAACTAGACATTATTTGATCTATTACCTCTAGAACTAATCATGAGTTTCACTCAGCAGAGAGCAGGTAGAAAATAATTATTTCCCTATCACTGCTCTTTAAATCCTTCCAGTTTGTTCTTTCCTGCATTTAGATGAAAGCTTAGGCAGATGGCATAGCTTTTGTAGTCATTATTATCATGTAGGTTCATTTTTGTATTTTTAAAATTTTTTGACCTGGTTTATTTTCATAAACTTTAAACTTTTAACCAATCTAAAGTTTCTTGTCTTCAGTTGCTTAGGCCTGCCTCAGGTGAGGAATTCTATAGTGTGAAAGAAATACACAGTCAGATTTCCACCTTTTCTCCCTTCTGCTACTCAATTTCTCCTTTCCCAAACTAGTTCCTTCAGAGTTGTAGTGAATTGGGATTGGGAGCAGAGAAAAGGGACAGAACAGGTCCTGGTTGCTGGTCCATGTGTAGTTTGACTTCGGTATATTTTAGGAATGGTAAATGACCAAGTGCTGTTATATCAAAGAACAGTTTTTGATTTGTGTTTTGGTGGTCAGGGGAGGGGGGACTGTCCAGGGAGGTGCCCCTTTGCAGACTTCTAGCTGTCATTGCTTGGTGAAGACTCAACTGGATGCTGGAAATTCTCTTCAGTTCCTAGGGTCTGGTGATCCATGTCCAGCCTCTTCTGGTAGAGTTTATCTCTCTCTTATAGATGCTCTTTGTGGATACAGTTCCTTTCAAAGCTGCTTAAGGATGGCTCTCTTGCATAGATTCCACATTTGCATTCAGGAAGCATATGCCTCTGCTCCATGGCCCATGGAAGGGCAGGACATGCTCACTTACCCTCTCTTCACTCTGTCACCATACACTATTCAGGTCCCTTTCCCCTTCAAGAATTCATTAGTTAAAAGAATCTCCACCCCCTTCATTCCAGAGAGCACATACCTTGTGTTTCTTTCTGAAGCCTCTTTAGTTGGTTAGGCAAGAGGTAAAAAGTAACCACTTTACTTCCCCTTGGTGGAGGGTTAGGGATGCACAGCTGCCTCTACAACCATCTCAAAAGAAATACATTCCTACTACTCTCTCCCTAAATAAGGCGACACTCCCTTTCTGTACATTTTTCTTGGGTTATAGGCTACATTTTGCCATGTAGCCCTACAGAGAAATGGTTTGATATCTCCCTTTGGAGACACGGGAGGCATGATGCTCCATAGCTTTGTCATCAGCTTTGAGCCTCAGCTGTAACTGAAAAGAGCCTTGCCCAATTTCATTGCTTTGTTTACATGATTTTGATACTGTGGTGATAATTTTCATACAGCTAAAACATACACTTCCTTGGACAAGTTAATATCACACCTAAGAACATGATGGTCATGGATACTTTACTTAAAATCATGATGTCTAATACATTAGAGTGGCTCTCATGGGGATGTGGGGGTGATTGCATCCCTCAGGAGATATTTTATAATGTTTGAAGGCATGTTTGGTTGTTTATACATAAGGGAAGAGGTGCTCTGGGTAGAGGCCAGGATGATTCTAACCATCCTACAATGCACAGGATAGCCTCTCTTGACAAGGTATCTGCTCCCAAATGCCAACAGTGCTAAGGTTGAGGTTGAGAAACCTGTTGTAAAATAATACTAATTCATTGCATTCATAAATGATTTTACAGTAGTATAAGACTTTATATACATATATATATATATATATATATATATATATAGAGAGAGAGAGAGAGAGAGAGAGAGAGAGTCTGTTGTATTCCCCACAAAATTCCGTTGCAGATAGAAATGGAGTAATATTATTAGACCCTTTTCATATGAGAGAAAACTGAAACAAAGAGATGTTTTCTTAAGGTTGTAAATGACAGAGCTATAAACCAGGTGTAACTGCTATTAAAACCATCATTTCTTCTGGATGCCTAGTTTCACACGTGTTATGGGCCTAGCACAAGTGCTTGTTAGATAAACAGATGTTCATAGAGAGAGATGGAGCCCTTGGAGACCTGGAAGAGGGAGCTCATCTTTGGGACACTTACAGGGTTTTAGGTGCTATGTTGGACATTTCGTATCTTCGCTTCTCATGACAAAGCTAGCAGGTGGGTAAAGCCACGTTCAAAATAGTTAACAGGCTTAGAAATATGAGATACATGGCCAGAGAAGCATCTGACCACAGAACTCTTACTTGACACTCTTTTACTTTGTCCTAAATTAGACTTCCAATTGTCCCTGTGCAAAGCCATGGTTCAGGGAGGGCTAGAGTTCTTCTGTGTCTACCAAACGCATTTCCCACAAAACACTGACTCCCAAGTAGTCTAAAAGAGGATTGTTTTTGTGGGAAAGTGAGTAGGTTATTTAGGTTTCAATATTGTTTAAAAATCATATAAACATTTCATAATTCGTCCGACTTCACATCTTATTCTTTCTCCTTCGTGATCAGAAAATAAAAGGTTTTTACTCAGTCTATATTGGAGGAGAAAGAGAAATCATATGTTTACTATTCTTAAATAGACATGATATGAATAACCAAAAAATATATCATTCCATGATTTATAATGTTTTTTATCTCTAAAGCCTGGTACTGGAAATAATCAGCTATGGGCCAAATCCTGCCTGCTCACTGTTTTCATAAACAAATTCACCTATCACCATATTCATTCTCATCTGTGTTATGTATTGCTGCTTTCATGCTGTTGCAAAAGACCATATATTCCCCCAGTGTTTAAAATGTTTAAGCATCTAGCCCTCTATGGAAAAAAAAAATTCTGACAAATTTTTAAATTAAATTAAAACCATTCCCTCTGTCAATTTTTTCTTGGAATATCAGATATGCAGATACAGAAACTATATAAACAGATGCTAATTCCCATTTATCATTCACATTTGGTATCACATACATGCAGTTACTGAACCAAATTCTTTGGGTGCCCAAACTTCTTTAAGGAATCAGTTATATATACTTAGGAGGAGATGCATACATTAGTTCAAGCCACCAGAAGGCATATAGTAACGCTTTCAGTTCAATAAGAACTCATGAGTAGTGACATTGTTCCAAGTAGTGGGGGAACAAAAATGAATTTAAAAGAAAGTCTGAATGCTCAGAAGCTGACATGACAGTCAATACACAGCGTGAAAGGAGATTTGGAAAGGCACCATCATAGTATGTATGAACTATATTTTGAAAAAGAACACAGGTAGGGAGACTGTATCAGTCCAAAGTCACCGCATCATGGATGAAGAGGTACCCGCTGAGCTTTCAACTCTAATGCAGGTCCAGCAACTGTTCTAAATTAAGTCAGACTCCACCATTATGTGTTTATAAATACATCCATCATGGTATAATCAACCTGTTTTCTCTAGTGCAAAAGTAATGTATATTTTGTGTGTATTTATTTATGTTGGTTTTTTTGTTTCCATTCACCTAGACACAATATCGAACTTTAGAGATGTAGTAACTTCTAATTCCTTTTCTAATGGTATCTTTATTTATAGCTTAACTTAGTCTATACTCCCCAATACTTCCAAGTTTGAGGTGTTTGGGGTAAATGTCTCATTGACTGTAAAATTAGGCATATAGGATAAAATACTGTAGAATAAGAGATAAACATCTAAACTGGAAGTTGACAGACTCTCTACCTAGAGGGTTAGCCAGTAAAACTATTCAGCCTTACAGGCTTCATGGTCTCTTGCACAACTTCTCGACCCTGCTCTTGTCATTCAAAAGCCATATATCATGTATAAATGAACAAGTATGACTGTATTTCCAAAAACTTTTACTTCAGCAACCAGGCTACAGGCCAGATTTGGTTCAAAGGCCAGCATTTGCTGACTTTTGGTTTATACTACAAATTTAGTTCTTACAGATACTGTGATGGAAAATTATACTATTAGTCTTTATCGACTTTAATAGATTTCATTATCAGGGCAATTTATGAATTTCTGTACTCTACTCAATACTTTCTCTACTTAATGGAAAAAAACTCTTTCTGACCATCTTAAGTAGCTATATATATGTCTCCTCATCTGGCTCTCTGACTTTATGAGAAGAATGAAAACAAGAGCCTAAACGAGTCTTTGTCCCTTCTAAATCAAACATGTTGGACTCAGATCTTTCTTGAGGGAACACCATGTGAAACATTAATTGTATTTGACTAACAAAAACAGAAGTTGTCCACTTTCTCAGATGAACTAAACGTCCTGATTAAATCTGAGATCAGAGGATCATCAAAAATAAGTCAAATGCTCTATCAAATACCATAAATTCTAATACATCTTTTCCATAACACTCAAGGTTAACTGTTTTAATTCCGATCTCCCTATAAAAGACAGGTGTTAATACGAGGAAGCATTTTCTTTCCTAAGATTTCAGGACCTGTATTTTTCTTTTTCTTTTCCCTATCTGTATTTGTTAGACTGTTCCACACGGTAAGAAGTAGAGACCTGCTAAGGTCATCTCGGTTAATAGGGGTTTATTTTAAAGCAACATGGGAAATGATGAGGATAGGAAAAAGTGTCAGTAACCAAGCAGCCAGGTCAAAAGAAGAACCACAGTATCATTCATCATTTTTTGAGAATAGTAGCTCTACCCTGCTGTTAGCACCTCTGGTAATCTAGTCCCAGTTCCAACGGTCTCTCCTGCTTTTCTCTTAGTTCTTCCCATTCCTGTTACTTCCAATTTTCTACTTGGCTTACAGCTAATTCTCTCTTCTTCAGCTTTTACTGCCTCAGTGTCCCTGCTACTGTATGTTTTCTACTGATTGCTTGCTCTGTTTATCTATTATTATCTCAACACACCTATGTTTCTTATTTGAATTTCATAATGGAGAGGAATTGATTGGGCCTATCAGTTACTACAGAAAACAGAGATTCTGTACCAGAACACCCCATAGATACTGACCAAGAGGGTATCCTTTGTTCTGGTACCTGTTGCTGGATAATCAGATGTGGTACAAGTCATAGGATAATGCAGTATAATGAATGGACACCTTTGGGTAAGAAAAACCTCAGAAATAAAATTGTTTCCATCAGAGTCAAGCATTATGTCCTATGAGGTATGCCCTTATTAGTCCATGAAAATATTTGGGGAAAAATTTTTCCTTTAGAAAGACTAAAAAAATTCTATAATTTTTAAATATGACTTTCTTATAAACAGGTGGACTATTTGTCTAAATTCAAGAACAAATTCATTTTCATTTGTTGATGTGATTATTTAGAATTAATTTACCTCTAGAGGTCTGGAAAAGTTGTATCTATTTTTGCTTTGTAATTTTAATAAATTTAAGTTTTGAATGACTCAGGGAATTTGGTTATTTGAGACTTAGCAAACTTTTAGGTTCTTTGTTTCTGAATGTTAAGAAAAGTACATGCTGATGCTATGATTAATGAAGACGTAGGTTTAAAAAATATTGGGAGGTCCTTTATATGTTTGTGTTTGAGTAACAGTCTATATGTAGTCCATGACATTAGAGCAAATGTTATTACACATTGATTATATTATCTATATCTTACAATAATTTGTTGAAAATGTGAAAGGAAAACATGGCTAGGCTTGAAACAGTTAATAAGTGAATTTTGTGCTGCATTAAAAAAATCATATCGAAATTATGCTTCGACTTGTAAAATCTTGCAATCTTTTAAACCATTTTATTACTACAATTTAAGAATAATCAAGGAAGGATAAATACACATGTAAAACCCACTTCACATTTCCATTTAAAATGTTCATGTATTTATCTATCTTTAATTGGAATCATTTTTCTAATTGGCATTCCAAATAAAAGTACTATTTTTCAATACTTCATTAAAGAGGGTAAATATCCATGCTTATATCTACAGAAGATATGTTAAACAATCCATAAACATTATAGTAGCTATGTAAAATATGTCTGTAAATACTCAGTGACTGATCACTTCTGCCCAAGTCAATTCCAGAAGAACTCCAGAATGGAGAGGAATTTGGATACATCATCATGCTACGGCCAGTTGGCTCAACAACCTGGACCAAGGCAAGAGTACCATCTGTAGAATCATCAAGGTTTGTTTACAGAAATGAAAGCATCATTCCCCTCTCTCCCTTTGAAGTCAAAGTGGGGGTGTATAACAATGAAGGAGAAGGAGCCCTGAGTACTGCGTCCATTGTCTACTCTGGGGAAGATGGTAAGTTGTGGTCAGCAAATGGAATGGTCCTCTTTAAGACTGTACATATATTTTGCACTTGTTTACTGTGAACTACTCTGCTGAAGATGGTCATCTTTCTCTGCATGGTAGAACCCCAGCTGGCCCCAAGGGGAACTTCTGTTCAAAGTTTTTCTGCTTCAGAAATGGAGGTTTCATGGAATGCTATTGCCTGGAATAGAAATACTGGAAGAGTTCTGGGTTATGAGGTAATCCACATTAATATGACTTTCCATATGAATATGCTAGCTAGCAATACCTCTGTTCAATAGTCCTGTACTACTAACCTAATTCTTGGTATATAATAGTGTATGTCTAAAGCTACAGAGGGGATCTTAAGAAAGCCAATTAACAAACATTAGCATTTTTAAAGTAATCAGCAGTCA
Source organism: Phacochoerus africanus (assembly GCF_016906955.1). NCBI lineage: Eukaryota > Metazoa > Chordata > Mammalia > Artiodactyla > Suidae > Phacochoerus > Phacochoerus africanus. The sequence goes on from NC_062544.1 coordinate 138,251,155, forward strand.
TACTTGTTTCTGGGAGAAATGTAAACATTTAATCTTCAATTATTTTAAACCACAGAATTTCACTGGAAGACCCGTTCTATGAACAGGTCTATGAAAAAAGTCATCTTGGAAAAGGCAGCTAAGTGGTAAAGAAAAGCCTAGAATCTCCTAAACCTGTCATTTATAGTCTATATAGAATAAAGCAAATCACTTCACATTCAGGGGCTTCTTTTTCATTAGGGAATGAGACTTATTAATCAATTACTATTCCTTTGACATAAATCTAATGATTGGCATAATGAGTAATCAAGTTTATTTTGGAATTAGAACAAAAGCATGATTATGCCTTGTTCTTTTTCATTTCCTTTTCATATGAACCCTCTTTTCCAAACAGAAAGTTTTACTCACAAGATAAGTGGCTGCCAATCCAACCCTAGAATGCCTTACCTCTTATCTGAACCCAATTTCCTTCTCAAAGCTCATATCTAGTCTCCCTTGCTCTTTGAACTCTTCCTTGATTACTCCCTGGTGTTATCTTTCTTCAAACTCTTATACATTTTTTCCCATATCACTTTTTTGGAATGCACCCTTGGCTTTTATACTCTAACATCCTAACTACATTATAATTATAAGGGGTTCAAAGGTAAGCGTAATACTTTTTTCTTTCTTGTATTTCCTATGTGCCCAAAATAGTGCTAATGCATAGGACGGGCTCAGTACCAGTAGAATTATTAATTCATCCCTGCGTCAAAGAACTCTGGAGGAAATGTCAATAGCAAAACATTATCACTTCAATCTTTGATTGATGGTATGAATCTTGTTTTGATATGACTTATTTGTTAAATAATTTTAATGCTGTTAACTTTAGATATCTCATGAAATACTTTAATAGGTAACTTAAAAAAAAACAAGTTCTCCAATTTCCATTATGAGTTTGAAAATTCTTTTTAAAAATTTCTTCTCTATAAATTTGGGAATTTGATGATTTTGTTGTCGTCATAAAGCCATTTTAATTGGAAAATATTCTCATTTATGTTCCCTGCTGCTTCCCATATGCCAGTGTTTGACGGCTGTTAGGAAATTAAGTTGTTTATTCTTTGTTTTGAATGAACAGATCTTATACTGGACAGATGACTCCAAAGAATCCATGATTGGTAAAGTTAGAGTCAGTGGAAATGTCACGACCAAAAACATCACAGGACTCAAAGCTAACACTGTTTACTTTGCTTCTGTGAGAGCTTATAACACTGCTGGGACAGGGCCTTCAAGTCCCCCAGTCAATGTTACCACCAAAAAGTCTCGTAAGTATACACTCACACTGCAGGAACCAAGATTCACCTATAATTAGAAACTTTGCTTTGCTCAATCTTCATTTCATTTCTTCTACCTTATTATTTTACTGATTGATTTATTTGGTTAGTGGGTTTGTCCCTTAAATATGGATAATTGTTCAAACTTTCTGGTAATAATCAAAAAGAACTGTTTGGATCATTTTGGAATTGCAAAAGAGAAAATAAATTAAGGATACAGATGAAAGACAGAGAATATAATGTTTAAGAACACAGGCTCTGATGCCCTCTCCCACCTTGAGTTCAAAACTTGACCTCCCATCCTTAGAATGTTAAATGGTTATTCGATCTTTCAGTTCTAACATCCTCATCTGTAAAATGAGGAAAATGTTGTACGTATTTTCTCACAAGGCTTTACTCAAGTTTGAGAGAGATAACTAAGAGTACATCTTTAGTAGATGATTAGTGAATATATTTTTTAATTTTAAGTATAGTTGATTTATAATGTGTTAATTTCTACTGTACGACAAAGTATTCAATTATACATATACACATATCCATTCTTTTTCAGATTCTTTTCCCACATAGTTTATTACAGAATATTGGATAGAGTTCCCTGGACTATACAGCAAACTCCCACAGACCATCCACTCCATAAATAATAGTGTGCATATGCCACTTGGTTTGGTTTGCCACTTGAGTTTTGATGTGATCCTAACACTGTCAGACATCTAGGTCTTTCCTTCTAGGATATTTTATCACTGCAGTTTACTTGAAATCCCCTGAAACCCAAGAATTAACCGTTTTGCTTCTTTTTACTTCCCTTAACAATAAGCTAAACGTCTTTCACATAGATAGAGCTTGCTAAATAAAGGATGAATAGTTGATTGTTGCTGAATTTTGTCCTATGAGTGGGTCTGGTATTGAAGAAATATTCAATATGCAGTATTGCAGTATAGTACAGTGGTAATTGGAAATGGTCTGATCCAATATGACTTAGTCGGAGCTGGTAATTTGTACTGTCTATAAGTGCATAATATCTACATATACTGTAGATGAACATAAATCGTGTTAACGGGCTTTTTATTTATTTATTTATTTATTTATTTTTCATTATAGCTGGTTTACAGTGTTCTGTCAATTTTCTACTGTACAGCATGGTGACCCAGTTACACATACATGTATACATTCTTATGTGTTAACAGGCTTTTTAAAACATATCCTTTGGTCTCTAAATCCTGGTGAAAAAGAGTAACAAATACAATTACTAAACTTTGAGAATGACTAAGACATGAATACACTGCTACTAATAAGCAGTAAAAGCAGAGATTGCCTTTAAATATTGTACCTTCCCCCCCACCACCCCGTGTATTGGGAAAGGATATGTGGTTGAAAAGAGCTTGAAAATCAAGTATGCAAAGTTGTTGTTTTTTTTCCTATATACCTGCATACTTCCTATGTCTATAAGAATTTAGGAATCATCTCAGTTACTAGGTCCTTGTATTAGAGAGTTCACTATTCACTTGTGTCCATATCTCCAACCAGAAGCCAGAGACCTGTGTTCCAATTGTGGGTACATCACTGACTCATTCCCTGATACAGGACAAGACATTCCATTTTCCTGGTTTAATTTACTTATTTACTAAACAGAAACTTTCTCTGCCCTCACTATTTCCCCAGTGAGGCTCAAATGAAGCTCTGATTATAGAAGCACATGGGAAAACACAAGGTACTCTGGAACTGCTAAGGAGGAAACAAACAAATGAACAAAAAAGCCTCTAGTATAATAAGGGAAGAGTATGTGTGAATCAATGATTCTTAAACCAGCTCTCCCTCAAGGCCCATAACTTGAAATAGACTAGATCATAAGTGATCCTTAAGAATCAACTATCTAGAGATGCTATTCTATTCCTCTTCCTGCTTACTCCATGTTGACTAAATTGATGAAGTCATTGCCATATACCTGTATGAAACAATTTGCTTCTATGGCCTTTCTGGAGTCTAACCTCTTTCAGTTAATCTGCAAATGCAGACTGAAATCTCGAATCAATCAGTGGCCTTAAATTTGCCCAGACATTTCCTTCTTGCTGAGAGATGCCAAACTCACCAGAAACTCTTGTGTATAATTCAGTTTCTATCTCAGGCAAAATCAAGGGTGAATAGAAATGTGTAAAGATAATATCAAAAAAAAAAAAACAAAAAACCTAGCAAATCTGACAGATCTGTGACAGACTGACAGGCAGTTTAGAGTAGTTGTTGAGGAAATATTCAAGCCTACATGGTACATGCAATCCCACTGACCAGTTTAAAATGGGCTGAGACTAGAACAAGAAACTAATTATCAAAAAGATACATCTTGGGAGTTCCCGTCGTGGCGCAGTGGTTAACGAATCCAACTAGGAACCATGAGGTTGCGGGTTCGGTCCCTGCCCTTGCTCAGTGGGTTAACGATCCGGCGTTGCCGTGAGCTGTGGTGTAGGTTGCAGACGCGGCTGGGATCCCGCGTTGCTGTGGCTCTGGCGTAGGCCAGTGGCTACAGCTCCGATTCAACCCCTAGCCTGGGAACCTCCATATGCCGCGGGAGCGGCCCAAGAAATAGCAACAACAACAAGACAAAAAAAAAAGATACATCTATTTTTATATAGACTATTTATCTATATAAAACCATGTACATACATACACACACACACACACGCACCTGTCCTTCGGTATCCAAAGGGTATTTGTTCTAGAAACATCCACAGATGCCCAAGTCCATGATATAAAATATCATAGAATTTGCATACAACCTACATATATCCTCTTTATACTTTAAATCATCTCTAGATTATTTATAATATCTAATATAATTCAAATATTATGTAAATAGCTGTAAATACAATGTAAATACTGTGAATAGCTGCTAGCACAAAACAAATTTAAATTTTGCATTTTTGGAAATTTCTGGAATATTTTTTCAAATATTTTCAATCTAAAATTGGTTGAAGCTGCCAATGTGGAACCCACAAATATGCAGATACACAGAGCCACCTGTACATACATACACACATTCATGTACACTTATGTGTATATATACATATATGTGTGTATATATATGTACACATATTGTAACATTAAAAAACATTTTTCCTTTAATCCAAATTTTCCAGTTTGATTGTCCATGCAACCTAAATCAACCATATAATGGTTTGTACTAATCTATTCATTGTGTTTAAGCTGAAAGCTTGTTTTTGACATGGTAGCACCAGGTATAGTCAATACACCCACTCAGTCCTACCAATGGGCAGACTGAAATTTGCATTAAATACCAAGAACATTATTGGTGGTTGATATGAGTATTCACATGATTAGCCTCATCAAAGAGTGGGGGCATATTCTATGAAAACAATTTAATTAACAAGGTGTAATTTGATCCAAGATATTGTGCTAGAATATATTTGCTCAGAGAAATGTGAGAAGAGAGCCAGAAAGTATAAAGTGAAGTTGGGTTTCTTTACCATCCATATTCTTTCTTGATTATTGTAAATAAAAACCCTTGTAATTCCTAATTTCTTTCATAAAAACCTTACTTTGCTATCAATAAAATAGCAAAGTGCTTTAAGAAAAAATTTGGCTTTCACCAGCCTATGTGTCTCAGTGTTTTTATCAAGAGTCAACAAGGACTTGAGAATAAGAAAGTTCTACAAGACTTCATCTCATATTTGAATACCAATCAAACCTCTAATTTTATTTTTCAACATTCTTCATTATAGACATTGTAAGAACAGAATAGAATCTGCTATTCATGTTACCACAACTTAGCGGTTTAAAGCAATACAAATTTATTATCATACACTTCTAGAGGTCCCAAGTCATGAGTTTCACTGGCTGGAAAACAAGGTGTGGGCAAGGGTTGTGCTCCTTGTGGAAGCTCTATAAGAGCACTTGTTTCCTGCATTTTCTGGATTTTATAGACCACATATACCCCTTAGCTTGTGGCCTTTTCCTCTTCACTTCCTGCCTATTGGACAGGGTGACTGTATGGTATAAGTTGTGTTCAGGAGATATATTTTTAATTTTTTTCCTGTACAAATTTGTTTTTTTTTTTAAAGCAACTCATCAAATTACCTTGCAATGGTGTGTATTTGTTTCTTTTTTTAGACTGACCTCATTTGGCATTGTTCAATTTGAGTAACTTAAAGTTATAAACTTATATAAATCTCAAATTGTTTATTAAAAATTCCAGGAGCATGGTATCTTCAAATATTCCCCTGACTCTGACCCTCTACTTCTGTCATCACATTTCCTCTGACTCTATGCCTCCTTTTTTCCCTTATAAGAATCCTGGAATTCTATGAACTCACCTGCAGAATCCAGGATTATTTCCCAGTGTCAAGATCCTTAACTTAATCAAACCTGTAATGTCCCCTTTCCCATATACAGTAATACATCCACAGACTTTGTGGATTAGGATCTGGACATGTATGAGAGGCCCTTATTATGCCTGTCATGGTTATAAAATACTGAGCACTCATGTCCTAAGCCCAGTGTTAATGCTCTACATATAATATCTCATTCAAATACTACAAAATATCAAGGAATTTGGTATTTTAATTCCAAGACACGATAAAACTGATTCTTAGAAGGGTTCTATTGTGGCACCCGTTGGACTAAAACAGTATGAACATGGACTCTGAAGCTCTTGATCCCATGAACACTGTGCTAGCTTGTAATCTTCATCTTGAACAAATTTTCCCTCTGGACTCTCAAATCTTCCATCCAAACCTTCAACTGCCTTGAGATTTTCTTTCTTAAAATGGAATCGTTCTCTCTTCTAATTCCAAAAATTCATTGTCTCCTCTATTTGAGAGAACAAAGACTAAAAAATGTGTACAAGAACTTTCATAATCTTTTCTACTGATTTATAAATTTTTCTTTTAGTATATTTATCTGTTTATAGGCATGGTGGGGCCACTGCAAACTGCAAGAATACATGAAATCAGGTAAGCAAGTGATTCAGAAGATCAGTAAGTCAGGCTCTGCGAGAGCTTGATGAAGAATGTGATGGAAAGGAATTTGGGGACAGATTATGACAGATCTTGTACACATTTCTCTAGTCTTTGTTCTCTGGAATAGAGGCAACAATGAATTTTTGGAATCAGAAGAAAGTATGATTCTATAACTTTGGCCCATGTGAGAATATTGTTGAAAAGAGCTAGAAAAGGACTTCAGAGCAAAAGAAAGTTGGGTGTGAATCCCAGCTCAGGCATGAACTGTGGAACAAATATAATTGCTTGATAACTCAGAATGCATTTTCTTGTCTGAAAAACAGATGATTATACTTTCCTCTAGAGTTTGCTCTGAGAACAAAAGGATATAACACACACCAAAGTGACCCAGAAGCAGCCATACAGTGAGAGCTCAGTATATGGTAATGGGCATTATTACATTTCTTCTTCAGAGATGATTTCACTTTCTTTGCATTTATTAAAGTAGGAAAGAATAGCTACTTTATACTTTCTTTTTCTTTATAAATTTGTTGCAGAAATTTTCTTCAAGGGCCATTAAAGGACATCCAAAACAGAGAAGTGGTTTTAATGAAACAGCAAAGAGCTCTGATTCCAAGTGTTATCCCTAGATATAACTTTGATTTTCTATGTCCTTGAGATGACACCAAGATTATCTCTGAATAGTGGTGACAGCAAAAAATCCTGTATCCATCACACACTCATACTGCCATTGTCTATATCTTCCATCTGATGTTTGATCATCCACTATAAATTCTGAGGAAGCAGAGCTCATATTTTCCAAAATCTCATCCAATTCTGATTGGGTAAGCTAAACAGAAGACAGAACCTTTTCCTGGAAATATGATGAATCAACCAATCGCTCTAGTGCCTTCAATGAGTCAAGCACAGGGTTAGATGCCTAATGGAGATTAAAACAAGCAAGAGCCCTGCCTTTGGCAATTTCTCTTTTAGTGGATAGACAACTTAAAACAAGAAAAAATAAAATGAAATAATCAAATTATAAAAAGTACTATGAAGAAAGTAAGAGGCTGAGATATACCTAAAGAGCAGCTATATGGGAAGGCTGAATACTTCAATATGACATAAAAGAGAAAAAGGAACTAATGGACAAAGAAACCTCCAAGCAGAAGGAATGGCATTTGCAAAGCTTCAGAGTCTTTGTTATTATTGTTGATGGAGATGATGATAGCCTTATGGTTTTTTAAAAAGTAAATATCAGTGATTTAACATTAAGTATCATAGCTTAGTGAAAATGATGTCTTTCTAAAAGACAACTGAGGAGCACTGGAAATATAAATATACTGTGATCCACACAGACTCTGCTTAAATGGAATTTAGATTTACAACTAAAGGGAGAAAAACATTTACATCAATTCCAAGATGAAAGAGGAACTAAAAAGCTCTGCTTATGCAGACAGAAGTATTCAGACCAAGTAACAGAAAGTGTTTGCAAATTTTGGTTCAATTTGGCCCCTGACGTTGACGGACCAGCATTCTGTACTAGATTTTTCTTTCTGTAAATTATGCAATCAATCCATATTTAGACATAAAGGAAGCATTAAGATTTTATTTCATCTTGCACTTATGTTCTTTCTCTCTTTTCCAAATGTCAACCCCATGCTGTTACTTCGAAGTGTAACATAAGAAGTTGTTTTTGAATTGAGTTCATAGTGTGAGCTACAGTTGAATATAAATGCCATCTACAGAAAAATTGATCACAGGGAAGCCATTAGAGCTGCAGAGGGCTAGTTTAATGTTGCTCTGTCATTTGATTAATAGAAAATGATTTACTCTTTGGAAATCACCTGGAAAATTTTTTCAAAAAAATAGGGAAGTGCTTGTTTGTTAAATTTACCATTGATCAACTAGAACAAAATCCATGGCTTATGTTTCTTATTATCCATATGACAGTGTTATGGTTTTTCAATGAAACAGAAATTTCAGTTTCATTGTAGATATTTGCAATCCAGTTTAATCAAGTACCTCCAACTCATGAAACCAGAGCTATTAAAAGTCTTTATAATAAGATGATGGCTTTCTAAATACCTTTTAGAAACTTAAAAAATATGTGTATATTTATAGATATCTTAGACAGAATGGATTGGCAATGGAGTCACACTTGTGGATAAAGATAAAAAAGCCACAGACTATAACATCCCAGATAATTAGCTGAGACTCCACCACTTTATATGCCTTTCAAAAACCACATAAAAAAGCCCAAGTAAGAACAAAATTATTAATGGAAAATCTTGAATGTACCCTAATTATATTTAAGAAGTGAATCATTTACAAACTTTGGAACTATGTGATTAGCAACAAACCACACTGAACATAATTGAAAAATTGATTATGTTGCAACACCACAGTGGAGAACTGCTACTCTCAGGAAAAAGAATTAACAGTTACTGAGCTAACCAGTAAACAAGCGAGGGACAGTTCATATTTTATTTCATGGAAGCTAAAAATCCTAAAAACTAGGATATTTTAGTCTCATTCCAAAGACTGGGAAGCCAGGCCTCTTGAAAGAAACTGCATACAAATTTAGGTCTCTCTGACTTCAAAGTCCAACTCTTTCTGCCTCCAAAGTAGCAAGAGAGGTAAAGCATTCAAATAATCCATACCAAGAGCTCATTCCTGATAGAATTGTTCTCATTTTTGTCCATGGAATGCCTTAACTTCTGCTTTGGTAGATGAAGAAATAAATACAAATATTTCAGTATCACCGACATAGCCACTGCTTCTATTAGTAGAAGTCAGTACTGCCTCCCAGCTTGGAGCTTCATCAATGGATTCTGTGTTGAAAAGAATACTTTTTATCTAGCTGTATAAACAAATAGAACAGGCACAGCAATAGATGAAAACTTTGGAATCCATCACTGCCAGTGACAACAAACGAGAGATTTTATATTTTCACTGTATTGATTATATGATGTTGTTTATGGCAATACTTTTGCTTTATGAACAGAGATGAAAGAAATGTGTCACAAAAGTATACTAGATATTAAAACTGGTTTCTTGTGAGTTTTTTGTTTGTTGTTTGTTTTATTTTTTTTAAATGGCCATACTCGAGGTATATGGAAGTTCTTGGGCCAGGGATTGAATCTGAGCTGTAGCTGTTACCTATGCCACACCTGCAGCAATGCTATATGTTTTAACCCACTGCACTGGGCTGGGGATTGAACCCTCACCTCCTTAATGACCTGAACTGCTGCATTTGGATTCTTAACCCATTGTGCCACAGCGGGAACTCAGTGAAAATTTTTATATCTTTTATAGCTGAGAAAATTAGAAAAGACACTTTGAGATAAGTTGAAGAAAAATTTATAAAACTATAATCGTTGTCAATAGTCCTTCAGAAATAAATGTATGACAAGCATTTAATGAGTTCTTACTAAGTGAAAATTTCTAAGGCTTTTAATTATGATTGAATTTATATTGTCAAGAAATGTACAAAGGCATAGTCCATCCAAATGGCCTGTTAGTTTCATAAGTTTATATGGCTTGGCTATAGGTTTGGCCATGTCAATTGGCCTTGATTATACAAGAGTATAATGAATTGACAGGCCTCAAAGAGTCACCTACGGATCTGCCCACAGCCCAGTACATAATTAATATGATCTGAGAACATCACACAGGACTATGAGAGTTTTTGTCTAGCCACATATTGAACAGTTATTTATTCAATGTTTATGAAATGCATGCCTCTTATGTGCCTAGCACCATGAACGGGTCTGGTAATACAAAGCTGAATAAGACATATGTTCTCAATAAATTTAAAGAGACACAGAGCATGAATAACAATAATTCAGTGTTATAAATCCATAATAAAATATCAGCTGAGCCCCATGGGCACAGAGGTGGAAACATTTATCTCTGTACTATGTCCCAACTGAAATCTAAGTGACTAGGTGAAAAACAGCAATATCCCAGTGGCTTTGGGCAGGCAAGTAGCTGTGTGATAATGCAGTGTTGGATGTCCTGTGACACTTCCATTGATGGGTAAGACATTACATAGCAGTTGAGTTCAAAAATCTAAGAGAAATCATTTTAATTTCCATCAGTGTTATAATGAGTTAAATATAATGTTTATTCAGTCTCACAAATTCAAACAAAATGACAAAAACATCTTGCTGGGTAGTTTTATCTTCACCTCTTCTCTCAAGCTGGATTATTTTTAATCTCTCCAGTTTCTTAAATCTCAAAAATAATCATGCAGCCTCAAATCTTCAAGAAGCAGCATGTTGTCATGGAGAAAAACTAGATTAGAAATCACGAGACCAGGATACTGACTTGACTCAGCCACTCATTAGCTGCATACTTTTCAATAAGCTGACTCCCAATCTGGACCCTATTTTCTTAAATCTAAAATTTTCCAGTGTTTACCAGATCCATTACTTTAGGAGGCCATTTCTAAATATGTATTCACTTACTTCCCAACACCTTTCTCCAAGAAAATATTAATTTCAGGGAACTAAAAGCCACAGCTTGGATTTAGAGTAGATGCATTTTGAGACGATCACTGTTTGTAATGATTTTTCATTCTCAGGGTTCCTACCAGCTCCAGTTATATTAAGTGACATGCATCTTTCTTACTATCTAGCCACAAAAGATTGGGCTAAGACAGAATATGACCAAATGAAGCCAATCATGAGCTTTTACCTGGAACTTCTAGCTTAGACTATTTTTGGACAGAGGAGGTTTTAAACTTCAATTCTGGTGAACAGACATGATTTCTGCCACAGGCACTGAAAACAACAAACAGGTGGTCTATGGCACAATAACATGCAGCCAACACTACTGTGTGAGGTTGAAAGAGGAACTTTGCTTTTGGACATTTTTTGTTTTTGTTCCTTCTGAGGCTCTGCTGAATTCCACAATGAATTTTAAGATTCCCCATATATATTTCACACTCTACTACTAATATTTTGTTTAAAACATTTTTAGTTGCTTCTGTTACTTAGAGCCAAAGAATCCTAACTAATACATGATTAAAAAGTATAGGACTACTAGGAATGAACACCTCTGTGTCAATATATGTAAAACATTTGCAGCCTGAGTTTGTCTGAGATTCTCACTGATTGTTGGCCAAATGAAACCTAGATAAAGGGGCCCTACATCTATTTATATATGGTAAAGAAAACAAACTCAACAGTGATTAATAATTAATTCTGGACATGTAGCACACCATAACTAATTCATAAGTTTGTCACCAAAAAAAATTTGAAATGACCAGAATTTGAATGAATTTGCTCACTCTTTAGAATTAATATGATACTTCAAATGACATGGAAAACATTTTAGCTCCTTCTATGTCAATTATCCAGGACTTATTTCCCCTTTTCCTCCTGACGGGCCATACAGTAACCATGAGCTAATTAATGTTCATTTGGATCTTTGATTATCTTTTTAAAGCTCCAAGTCAACCACCAGCTAACATTGCCTGGAAGCTGACAAATTCTAAATTATGTCTAAACTGGGAACATGTAAAAACCATGGAAAATGAGTCTGAAGTATTGGGTTACAAGGTGAGTATTTATTTATTTTTCCTTAATGATATCAATTAATTTACTTAAGGAACCAGAAACATCAGAACCAAATAAGAAATAAAATTTACACATATGGAAATATAGGGATTTTTTTCCTAATGTTTTCAAAACACTTAGTATTTCTGCTTTTAAATTCTTCATGGAAAAACTTATATTCTTAGGTCAGTAATGTGTCTTGGAGTATTAAGAAATTAAACTTGAGTATGCAACATTTTCCTTCAAGTGACTCCCCTTGTCATCAAAAGACAATGGTGTGTGTGTGTATATATATATATATATATACACACATATGAGATGAGGGTGAGGACAAAAATTATATTCAAATAGAATTTCTAGAACTTAAGCTATAGTATGATATCATCTCTTAATAACATAAAAGGAATCCAACAAGAGTACAGTCAAATACTCAGAGCTGTAGTTTCCGTTGTGGCTCAGTGGGTTCTGAACCTGACTAGTATCCATGAGGATGCAGTTTGGATCCCTGGCCTTGCTCAGTGGGTTAAGGATCTGGAGTCGCCACAAGCTGTGGTGTGGGCTGCAGACACAGCTCAGATCTGGCATGGCTGTGGCTGTGATGAAGGCCAGCAGCTGCAGCTCCAGTTTGACCCCTTGCCTGGGAATTTCCATTGTTGAAGGTGTGGCCTTAAAAAGAAAAAAAAAAAAAATACTCAGAGCAAATCATTTCTATCACTGATAACGAATATCATCTCTTGGCAAATGCATAGTATTCAGACATTTGAAACGGGTCCAAACTAACCAAGAACTTTTCACAGCAGTCTCCAAAGACAATGCCTCAAACCATGTAATTAATAGAGATAAACCTATTCTCATTTTGGAAGCACTGGTCAAAATGAAAATCTTTTTCTTAACTAAATTAAAAGAAAGGGCATAGGCCAGATATTTCCATCCGAGGGGTAGAGCATTTACAGTGCTCAGTGTTATAGTGTTCTGTAAGAGTTTCTGAACCTCAACATGTCCTTTTCACTTGATTCACCATTTTATTTAGATTCTATACCGGCAAAACAGACAGAGTCAAACTCATATTTTGGAAACAAACAACACATCTGCTGAGCTTCTGGTTCCATTTGAAGAGGACTACTTAATTGAAATAAGAACAGTTAGCGATGGTGGGGATGGAAGCAGCAGTGAGGAAATTAGGATTCCAAAAATGTCAAGTAAGTTGAATCACCATTGCTGTTGTAGATTTTGAATACAGACAGCTGCCAGTATGAAATCTGGACTCTATGAATCTTTCCAATTCTTTTTTAAATGTTGGGTGAAAAAATAAAAACTCTATGTTTCCATTTTAAATTGAGAGCAAAAGGGGATAAATCAATTTTCTTTAACTAATCCCTCAAATTTGCAATGTGCTTGCATATTACAAATGGTATTATTTTTCCTCATTTGAATCAAAAAAAAAAAAAAGAAAAAGAAAAAAAAATCCACCACAGCTCACAACTCTGTGTCATTGGTATAGTCTTCATTCTATTGTCACGAAAAAAGCCCAGAAAGTTTTCCCACAGGTACTTGCAGGCTTCTGAGTGCAAGGATGGCAAATATTAAACACATGTATACATACCTCTCTTCCTATATTCATGACAAGGGTAATCAATTGTGACTTTCATACTGGGCTGAGTTAGCACTTTCATATCCTCTCAATATCATATCCTAAGCAGATCACACCAATCAGTCATATTTAGCACATAATAATAATTTATTTTTCCGCTTTAAAAGAAACACTCACTCATCTACCCGAAGCTGTGCCTGAGTCTAAGTCATAATCCATCATGTGCTGGCCAATCCTACTCCTCCCTTTAATCAGACTTGGACAATTTAGGCATTTTTTGAAAAAATTTTTACATTTAAAACAGATTATCTTAAGACAGGGAATTGAAGACACTTTCTAAAATTAAATATAATGTAAGTGAAACAAGTGTACTAAAATTTGCTATTAGAAGAGAAATAATAGTAAGCCTTTTGGCTCATGAAGAATTAACCTAACAAGTAATTTTACTTTATCTCAAGACATTTTGTTTCATTTTTTTTTTTATATTTTTCAGGTTTGAGTTCCAGAGGAGTTACAGTCTTAGAACCTGGTGTCTATTTCCTGCCAGTTGCCATTATGATTTTTTTTTACTGTTTTGCTATTCAGTCACTTATATGATGAATAAAACCATAAATCTTTTGAGTTTTTTTGAAAGCAGATCATTCTGTAAATAAGCTTTCCATTCCCATTACAAGATACATTCTTAATACAGACTTGTTTGGAGAGAAAAAAATGTGTATTATTAAGGTCTTATAAATATGGTACATTAATAAAACTATTTCAAACACCTTGGAATTTTAAAGTTCATACATGATTACAGACATTCAGAGGATGCCAAATTAATGCATGGAGTTGTCACTGCTATGGCTTTTAAGTAACTTATATGGAGAGAATAAAGAACTCTCTTGATGTTGATCATCGATATGACACAGACTGCAGTTACCATAGCTAAGATAAACATTTTTTACATGCTTCAGGTAATTTACTTTAGTATTAAAAATTTTCACCCTACTTGGAAATAAAACATAATAAAAATTCAAGCTATTTCAAATCATAATATGCTTTTATCACTGAATCAAGTTGGGACAAGAAATATCTGTACCCAGTAATATATCCATATATTTTATGTTCTTCTAAACCTATTTTTCTATGAGGTTCAGTAATAATAATGGCACAAAAATGCTTTCTGGTAAAGAAAAAGAAGAGAAGGAAATAAGCACCCACCAAAAATAATCTAACAACTGTAGTATGTAGTAAGTAAGCAATTTCTCATAACAAAGTTTAATTTTAAAATCAATTCTGAATTTTCCCAAAGAAGATATTACATGAACAACACTCAGGTGACAATTACAAACTGTTAGCAATGTGTGTGGCTTTATTTTTACACAATAAATAAATCTGGGAACAGAATTACTTAACCAAGATTTTGACATTTGGGTCAATATATATATTTTTTTGTCAATTTTCTCTACAGCTATACAAATAATTCTACACTGTCCAAGGTTTAGAAAGATGTTTGTGGGGTGACTCTTCTCTAGGATGAACCTATTAGTGTCAGTGTTTTCACTTTTTGGGATTGCACTGTCTGGAGAAGGCAGTCTGGGAGGAGGACAAGGTTACTGAGAGGGCCTGATACATGCTACCAACCATCGATTTCCATCACAAACAGCCTCCAAGGGTTTGTCCTGCTATCAGCCTCCTACAGCCCAAGCCAGTTGGGTTTGATGTCCTGGGGAGCTGGGAGGGAAGAATGGTCACACTAGTTTTTCCTTCTTAACTAGGTACAGCCTCTTAACTAAGCTGAACTATTTGAATTCTCCTCACAACTTCCAGTCACACAATCCTCAGAATTGGATTTTGTCATTTTGACCCCTAAAATTTTTTTTTAGGGCCATACCCACAGCATATGGAAGTTCTCAGGCTATGGGTTGAATGGGAACTATAGCTGCTGGGCTATACCACAGCCGCAAAAATGCAGGATCCTAGCCACATATGCAACCTATACCACAGCTCACAGCAACTCTGGATCCTTAACCCACTGAGGGAGGCCAGGGATCAAACCTGTGTCTTCATGGATGCTAGTCAGATTCTTTTCTGCTGAGCCACGATGGGAACACTGACTTCTAAAATATTTTAAGCTATCTGACATAGTCACCAGCAGATGGACAAAAACTTTCCATAGTTCAGAACATGCATCTTGCCTGAACAGTGTGTCAAGCACTTGGTACAGATCAAGGAGCCTTGTTATCCCTGCACCTTAAGATCTGACTGTGTTTTTACTGAGTAAAATAAACAAGAAACAGAAAACACTGTTCAGCACACTCATAGCAACAGCTACCTGAACAAGACACATTTGTACTGATCAGACATACCAGTGATGGCACATGGTCTTAATAGTTTTCTCAATTTGGTAACAGATTAGATTTGTGCCCTGGTCCCCAAAGTGGAGACTGAGTGTTAAATACACTATCAGATTTTTGTTTTGCTGATTAAGTGAATTAGATATATAGTCATTTCTGTATGAATCCAAAAGCTAAGCCAGTTCTTATCAACAACTCATATATTTTCAGGTGTGTTTTAATTCATATCACTGGAGTATTGCATGTTTGTTTTATTCCATATCTAACTTATTTATATTCTCACCCAATCATACTAAATTTTTCAGAATATAATGTGGCACTAATATTAAATCGTGTGAGATTTGACTCAGATGATTTGAATCTTTACTCTTAGTGAGGCCTCGAGCATATCTTTTAACATACCCATATCACTAAAGGATATAATGTACACAAGTATTGAGCATAATGTATGGAATACTAAGTTGTCAACAAATGGAGCTGCCATCATCAGCTGCTATGAATTAAAGCCTTAATAAAATGTTACTACACTTCTGTCCAATAGACTATGAAAAAATATTAAATCCAAAACAGTTTAAAAAAAAATGGGTAGTCCACCTACTCAACACTAAATGGCACTAAAGGATGGAACCAATAGTGGTTCCATCAATCCATTTCAGGAAAAGAGTCTATGCAATGTATGAACTTTTCTGATTTTAGGAAGGATTTTCAGTGGATCCCTTTATTGACTGAGTATATTTCTGCTATACACTATTATGAATATTATAACTAATTTCTATACTCCTTATAGGAAAGAGAAAAAGAAATGTGATCACACCTGGAAATAGCCAGAGGAGGAAAGGAGAGTGAAAGCTAGGACACTTGACACAGAGGAAATATAATACTAGAAAGCTATGTGCTGCCCAGATAGTGTTAACTTCAAATTCAGCCCCATTTTCTCCCTTTTCTTAATATTCATAATATAATTCTTCCAAATAAGTGTCACTTTTTTAACTAAACACCAGAAGGTGGCTTATAGAAGGGCATGCCTGATATCTATAACAGCAAATGCAAACATGAGCGATGACATGGAATCTAATTTTTAGATTTCAAATACAGTAATATAATCATGACCTCTCTTCAGTAAATCTTTTCTTTTTAAGCCTTTATATGTTATCAGTTTGTACTCCATCTTGGGATGTCAAGTTTTATACACTTCCTATATGCAATAATTATGACTTTATATGCAATAAAACACATTTAATTCAAAAACATATTTGATTTTTTCTATTCTAGAATTCAGGAATTTAGAGATAACATCTCAGTTGAATACAGTACTTATATTAGCTAGGTTCTTGAATTTGTGTGCATATGTGTGTGTTTTGTATGTATGTGACAAAAGAGAGACTGACTGACAGAGAGCAAGCGCAAGGCAGAGACAGAGACAGAGAGAATTATATATTATAAGGAATTGGCCTGAAATTATGGAGGCTAAGAATTCCACACCCAGGAGAGCTAATGGTATAGTTCCAGTTTTGAGTCTGGAAACTGGGAGATCCAAGGGTATAATTTTTATTCTGAGTGAATGTGATGTCAGGAGAAACTAAAGTCCTAGTTGGGAAGATTTTTAGGCAAAGAGAAAGAATTATTTCCTACTGAGCCTTTTATTTTATTTTGGCTTTTAATGAATTGAGTAAGACACATGCACAGTGAAAGGGTAACCTGCTTCACTCAGTCTACTGATTCAAATGCAAAAACACCTACAGACAGGAGGAAAATATCTGGGCATTCTCAGGCCCTGTGAAGTTGACACATAAAATAAACCATCACACTACCCTTTTCGAACATTTTAAATAATTCGGTTCTAATCCCCCAAACTTTTTTTTTTTTTTTTTGGCCACTCCTCAGCATGTGGAACTCCCAGGCCAGGGATCAGATCTGAGCTGCAGCCGCTAACCAAGCCATAGTTGCAACAATGCTGGATCCTTAGCCTACTATGCTGCACCTGAGATCCAACCCAAATCCCAGTGCTCCCAAGAAGCTGCTGATCCCTTCCCTTGTGTCATAGCAAGAGGTCCATGAAAACTTTTGAAATGCAGTTATGGAGACACTTATCAATTTATTCATTTGTAAAATGAGATATTGAGATTACATGACCTCCAAGTTCCTTTAAACCCTATCATTCTACACCAAGCTGCTCAGTGTCACTATTTTATTACAAAACAGATCTCATAACCTTTTACAACCCACACAACACTCTGCAGAGGTTTTCTGTTTTTTCCTCTATGTTCATGACCCTAAATAATAGTATTGAGCCCTCTTAATTGAGTTGTACATTATTAAAACAATAGGTAAACAATATGTTTTTTGAACAATAAAGAATCCTTAGAAGTAGTGGGTCCATCTACATATTCCACTGAGAATTGCTGGAGTATTTCAGTGGTTTCCAAGGGCAAGCCTATGTTTGTTTTCACTGTTCAGTGAAAAATGAGAAAAATTCAGAGAGCCTAAGATTTTAAAATAAATAATTTACAAAATATTTGGGAAATTAAAACTTTCTTTGGCTTTTTGTGGTGGAATGTTCATTCTTTTATGAAATGAAGTTTTTATTATTAGTTAAGACTTTCATCTTCTGATAAATACAAAAAAGTCTTAAAATCACTGGTGTTCATTTTATCTTTTTTAATATTTTTATTTCTTTTATCTCATTATCACCAAATTAGTAAATTTGATTTTGTCTATTGACTAAAGTCTGTATGTCAAGATCTTAATTTGTATTCCTGGAATACCAAAATTCTGAGTTACATGGATTATTGTTTATGTGCATAAATGCAATTACAGATCTAGGAAATCTAGTCTACCTTTTATAACAAGCTATTAAAATAATTTAACAACAAAAATGATTATTAAAAAACCTGTATTGTTTTATTATCTTAAAATTTGTAGATTATTTGCTTTCTACATTTAAACATTAACATTTCTTTTATGAAATTATAAATAGTAGCTATTAGGCTTTCTTTCATGTTTTGACATAGTAATTTTTATAAAAAGCCATATTTGTATCTATTATTATTTTTAATATTTCTATTTTTCATAGTGCTTGGTACAGTTCTGGGCAAAGAAAATGATATTTAAAACACACGTTTCGCTTTTTGGACTGACTGACAGCTAACTGTTGGGGCAAATTTTTAATTTCCTCAGAAAAATAAGTATTTCTCTTTTATAAGCCAGTCTAAAATAATAAGCTAAAATAAATCCATATTTTGGCAGGTAAATAATATATTATTTAAATAAAGTAAAATTCATAGAATATAGCAGTTTTTGAGGACATATCAAAAAATGCTGAATTATTTTCCTATTTTCTTTTTTAAAAATTTATTTCATTGAGGTGTACTTGATTTACATTGAGTTAATTGCTTTTTTTTTTTTTGTCTTTTTGCTATTTCTTGGGCCGCTCCGGCGGCATACAGAGGTTCCCAGGCTAGGGGTCTAATCGGAGCTATAGTCTCCGGTCTACGCCAGAGCCACAGCAACACGGGATCCGAGCCGCGTCAGCAACCTACACCACAGCTCATGGCAACGCCGAATCATTAACCCACTGAGCGAGGCCAGGGACCAAACCCGCAACCTCATGGTTTGTAGTTGGATTCATTAACCACTGCGCCGCGACGGGAACTCCCTACATTGAGTTAATTTCTAATGTATAATCTATTTTCCTATTTTCAAAAACATATACTTTACAGTTTGGTAAGGCATATCTTAGAAGATATTTATATTGTCCAGATTAAACTCAGGAGAGAAGCAAACAAATACGGTGACTTTAAATAAAGGTAGGAAGTTGCAGCTCAGTGACAGAGAAAAGAAATTCTGATTCAATAAAGTGTTTTTCTTTCCATTCCCATCAAAAACTAGGAAGTATGCAAGGCTGAAATCTTTGCAGGTCTGTCCTATTATTCTTGGAAGTGAATGTTGTATTGGATTAGTTACCTGTTTTTGGACAGTGAATAATTGATGTCCATAAATTACTTTGAAGATAAATAGCAATTCCTAAGTTCTAATAATTTTTATTAGGATGATTTTTCCCATAAATATAGTGAATTTTTGCAATGGAACTTTGAAAAAGCATGAGTTAGTGACTGAGAACATGTATCAAGCCAAGAGGAGAAGAGTAATTGAGAAGTTTGAAAGGTACTAATTTTGAGATATCAAATTTTAGATGAATTAATAATAGCCTGTGTGGACTAAATAATATTAATTCAAACATGAAGTAATCTACATCTATTTATGATTGAATTTCAAGCTTGTGAAGTAAATGTCATAACAAGAGAATATGTTCCCGATATTTACTCATACAAAACCTCAAGTATTCTCAAAGGCTTCAGATAGCAACGATTATGGGTGTAGGCAACCTTTATTGCCTTTAGTTGGAGAAGTTATAAAATCTCCCAAAGTAACTCTCAGCAGATAAATTTTAGCCTATTTTTGTTGACAACAAAGAGTAACTGAATACATTACTAGCTTTTTACACCAGATCACTTAATTTATCTATTTAAAAGTGAAAGTGATGTCATCCTAAATTATTGTTATATTTAGAGTTGCAAACTCATACAGAGATATTTTCATCCTTTTAAATTCTTAAGTGAGTATAGCCTTTAAAAGTTTCTAAAAAATTGGACTTCCCATCATGGTGCAGTGAAAACAAATATGACTAGGAACCATGACGTTGCAGGTTCAATCCCTGGCCTCGCTCATGAGGATCTGGTGTCGCCATGTGCTGTGATGTGGGTTGTGGACACAGCTCGGATCTGGCATTGCTGTGGCTGTGGCATAGGCCAGCGGCTGCAGCTCCAATTCCACCCCTAGCCTGGGAACCTCCATATGCCACAGTGCGGCCCTAAAAAAAAGACAAAAAGACAAAAAAAATATAAAATAAAAGAAGTTTCTAAAAAATAGAGGGGAAGGATCAAGATGGAGGAGAAGACGTCGCATGCTTACCTTCTTCCACAAACACATCAAAAAAACACATCAACATGTAAAACCACTCACACAAAACATCTACTGAATACTGGCAGATGAACTTATACCTCCAAAAGGGCAAGAAACTCTTGACATAACTGGGTAGAACAAAAGAAAAAAAGAGAGAGAGAGAGAAAAGGAATCAGGATGAGAGTAGCATTACTGAGAGGGAGCTGTGAAAGGGAAAAGGAACCCACATCCTGGGAAGCCACCTTACCAACAGGGAAATCAGCTGTGATGGAGGGACCTCAAAGTCACTAAGAAAAGCTCAGCAGATGGACCGAGGAGGGCAAAGTAGAGTGAGCACAGATCATCTGTACCACTGGCCCAGATACCACAGCTTGAGATGATTGGGCAGGGGCTGGGCACTAAAACTTAGGCTCCAGAGGTCAGTTCCGGGGAGAGGACTAGGGTTGGCAGTGTGGGGACAGCCTGAAAGGGTAAGGAGCAATGTGCCATGGAGGGGGGAGCAGTGTGTTACAGGCTGGGGAGTGGAACACCAAGGAATAGGGAACCAGGGAGGAGATCTGGGCCCACAGGAGAAACAAGGCGCCATTGTTGGGAAGGGCAAGAGGAGGAGGGGTGGACTGCCATAGGAATTTCCTTGTACACACGCAGAAGGGCTCTCAGAGGGTGGGGTGACTCTGCTGTAGGTTACTAGCGGCGAGAAGCCACTTGCTCGGTCTATGGGAGGCCAGGCACTTCTTGCGCCAGCTCTGGGTGACCAGGCACCTCTTGTGAGGGCTAAGGGAAGTGGAAGGACTAAGTGTGATGTGGTGCTTCTTGCATGATTTATAGGCAGCAGGGACAGATAGTGGAGTTGTCTCAGAGGCCAGAGGGAGGTGTGGCCTACCACCACCAGGGGCCTGTGAGTGGCCTCCACCTGTGGCCCCAGTCACATCAGGGGTTGGCCAAAAAAAAAAAAAAAGAAAGAAAGAAAAAGAGTGCACTGCAACAGAACACCACCCATTGTTGCTCTCACTCCCCTAGGAACATACCTGACCTGCTGCTGCTACTGGCAAATGCTCTGGGCAGTGCTCAGATGCTTGATCACTGTCCCTTCCCAAGACTCTGCAATTAGGAGCAGCTGGTGCAGCACCTCCTATGTGGGCTAAGTGGGACAGGGTGCTTCTTGCATAGTCTACAGGTGGCAGGGGCAAAGCACCATGGTAATCTCTGACTCCAGAGGTTGGCGTGGCACGTCATCACTAGGGGTCCATGATCAGGTACCACTTGCAATACCAATCACCTCAGAGGGCACCTCAGAGGAGGGCATTGTGACCGAACACTACCTGTTGATGCTCTCAAACCACTGGGAACTCACCTGCCCTGCTGCTACCACTGCCAAACACCCCAAACAGTGCCCACATGCTTGATCACTGTCACTTTTCAAAATCCTGCAACTAGGAGCAGCTGGTTCAGCACTTGCTGCACGGACTAAGCAGGACAGGATGCTTCTTGCATGGTCTGCAGGTGATGGGGGCAAACCACTGCAGTTATCTCTGACTCCAGAAGTGGGCGTGGCCCACCACCAGTAGGGGTCTGTGAACAAGCAGCACTTGCGGCCCTAAACACCTCAAGAGCATGACAAAGGAGGACACTGCAACCAAACACTACCTGTTGTTGCTTTTGCATCTCTGGGAGCATACCAGCTCTGGGCAGCACCCAGATGCTTGATCACTGTCACTTCCTAGGACCCTGCAATTAGGAGCAGCCTATGCAGCACTCCCCTTGTGTGCTAAGTGGGATGGGGTGCTTCTTGCATGGTTTGCAGGTGGCAGGGGCAGAACACTGCAGTTATTACTGATTCCAGAGGTGGGCCACCTCTACTAGGGGTCCCAGAACAAGCACCACTTATGACCCCAATCACCTCAAAGGAGGGCACTGCAATTGACATTACCTGTTCTTGCTCTCACTCCCTTGGGAACTCACATACACTGCTGCTGCCACTGCCAAATGCTCTGGACACCTCAAAAATCTGCCTAAGGCTCATTACCACTTCTTAGGGCGCTGAAAGGAGGAGTAGGCTGCACCACCTTACTGCAAGTCCTTGCTGCTGTTAAAAGCCCGGCAACCAGGCACTGACTACTAGCCCTAACCATTGCCTATTTCTTCCTGGAAACACACTCACCACCCTAGGGATAACAGCCTGCTCACACTGAAGAAAGAGACAGCAAACATCCAAATTCCCATGCCAAAAATAAATAGTAACCTCCCACAAAATAAAAAGGACTGCTCTTGCATAGAAGTAGCCCTCTAAGACTACAGTTTGCCTTCCCTAAAATCACAGAAAAAGAAAAATATAAGCAAGAGGAAGATCAGAAACCATTCCCAGTCAAAGGAACAGGAGAGTCTACCTGAAGCAGCAAACAATGAAACAGACCTCTGCAGTCTGAGAGACATTGAGTTCAAATGGAGATAGTGAAAATACTGAAGGAATTAAGGCTGAATATCAAGCAATTAAGAGTGGATATGAAGATTAATATAGATTCCTTTAGAAAAGGACTATAAAATATAAGGAGAAACATAGAAAAATCCTAAAAATTCACTTGCAGAGATGCAAACTGAGTTAAAGGGACTAAAGAGGAGAATGAATAACATGGAGGAATGAATTAGTGACTTGGAAAACAGAATAATGCAAATCTCCCAATCAGGACAGCACACAGAAAACCAAATGAAAAAACACAAAAGTAATATAAGAGACCTATGGGATAATATAAAGCAAGCCAATCTACACATAATAGGAATTCCAGAAGGAGAAGAAAAAGAAAAGGGGGTTGAAAATATATTTGAAGAAATTATGTCTGAAAACTTTGCAAATTTAAAGGAAACTGACATCAAGATATAGGAGCACAGAGGGCCACAAACAAGTTGAACCCAAACAGGCCCACACCAAGACATACTATAATAAAAATGGCAAAAGTTACAGATAAACAGAGGATTCTGAAGGCAACAAGTGAAAACGAAAGCGTTAATTCTATGGGAATCCCAATAAGGCTATCAGCTGATTTCTCTACAGAAACACTACAGACCAGAAGAGAATGGCAAGATATATTAGAAGATCTGAAAGGAAAAAATTTGCAGCCTATAATACTTTACCCAGCAAGAATATCATTTAAAATGGAAGGGAAGGGAGTTCCTGTCGTGGCTCAATGGTTAACGAATCTGACTAGAAACCATGAGGTTGTGGGTTCGATCCCTGGTCTTGCTCAGTGGGTTAATGATCCGGCATTGCCGTGAGCTGTGGTGTAGGTTGCAGACATGGCTCAGATCCTGTGCTGCTGTGGCTGTGGTGTCGGCAGCTACAGCTCTGATTAGACCCCTAGCCTGGGAACCCCCATATGCCACGAGAGCGGCCCTAGAAAAGACAAAAAGACAAAAAAAAATAAATAAAAGGGAAATAAAGAATTTCTCTAACAAACAAAAGTTAAAGGAGTACAGTATTACTAAACCCATTCTAAAAGAAATACTGAAAGGGCTTCTCTAAATAAAACAAGAAGTAAGAAGTAATAGGATGAAGCAAACCAAAATTGGAAATCAACCACTTAAATAAGCCAGCATACAGATCTAAAAGTGGAAAAAAAAAAAACACAAAAAACAAAAACTACTGTAAAAGCGATGATAAACACAAGGAACAACAAAAGAATAAACATGAGGATGTTAAAAAAGAGCTTCAAAATCATAGAATGTGGGGAAGGAAGTAAGAAAATCTAGACTATATTTTTTAAATAATGTATTTGAGCCTATATGACTCTCAGGCTAAAGCAAGCAGATATAAGAAGGGGTTAAAATACTGTAAAAAAAGGGCAACCGCAAATCAAAATCAAATATTACATTCACAAAAACGAAGAAGAAAAGTACACAATCATAAAATAAATGGAAATCATCCAACCAAAAAAAAAGGAAGAGAGGAGAAACATAGAATCAACTGGAAAACAAGGGTTAAAATGGAAATAAATACATAACTATCAATAATTACCTTAAATGTTAATGGACTAAATGCTCCAATCAAAAAACACAGAGTGGTAGATTGGATAAAAAAGCAAAAACATACAGTCTGCTAGACAGATTGTATTGTCTACAAGAGACTCACCTTACAGCAAAGGACACATATATACAGAAAGTGAAGGGATGAGAAAAGATATTTCATGCCAGTGTACAGGACAGGAAAGCAGGAGTTGTAATATTCATATCAGACAAAATAGACTTTAAAATGAAGTCCATAGGAGTTCCCATCTTGATGCAGTAGAACTGAATTCAACTAGGAACCATGAGGTTGCAGGTTCAATCCCTGGCCTTGCTCAGTGGGCTAAGGAACTGGCATTGCCATGAACTGTGGTATAGGTCACAGACACGGCTTGGATCTGCACTGCTGCGGCTGTGGCCCTAGCCTGGGAACCTCCATGTGCCTTGGTTGCAGCACTAAAAAGACAAAAGAAAAAAAAACAAATAAAGAAAAAAAAATAAATGAAGGCCATAAAGAAATACAAAGGAGGACACTACTTAATGGTAAAAGGATCCACTCAAGAGGAGGATATTAAAATCGTCAATATATATGCCTAATATAGGAGCACCCAGATACCTACGACAAATAATAGACATAAAAGGAGAAATTAATGGGAATACAATCATAGTAGGAGAATTTAACACCCCACTCACACTAACAGACAGATCCTCTAGACAGAAAATCAATAAGGTAACAGAGATCCTAAAGGACACAATAGAAAAGTTAGACTTAATTGACATTTTCAGGTCATTACATCCGAAAAAATCAGAATATACATTCTTCTCAAGGGCACATGGAACATTCTCAAGAATTGAACACATACCGGGGCACAAAGCTAACCTCAACGAATTTAAGAGTATAAAAATTATTTCAAGTATCTTCTCTGATGCAATGGCATGAAATAAAAATTATTTTAAGTATCTTCTCACAATGCCATGAAACTAGAAAACAACCACAGGAAAAGGAATGAGAAGAAACTAACTACATGGAGACTAAACAACATGCTACTAAAACCCCATGGGTCAATGAGGAAATCAAGAAGGAAATTTAAAAATACCTTGAGAAAAATGATAATGAAGACACAACCACTCAAAATCTACCAGATACCACAAAAGCAGTGCTCAGAAGGAAGTTCATAGCAATACAGGCCTTCCTCAAAAAAGAAGAAAAATCTTAAATTGACAACTTAACCCACCTAAATGTATTAGAAAAAGAAGAACAAACAAAACCTAAAGTCAGCAGAAGGCAGAAAATCATAAAGATCAAAGAGGAAATCAACAAAGTAGAAATTAAAAAAAAAAAAAAAAAAAAAACGGAAAAAAATCAATAAAACCAAGAGCTGGTTCTTTAAAAAGGTAAACAAAATTGACAAACCTCTGGCCAAACCCACCAAAAGAAAAAAAAAAAAACCAAATAAACAAAAGAAGAAATGAAAAAGGAGAAATTACAACAGACACTGCAGAAATATAAAAAACCGTTTAGAGAATACTATGAACAATTGTATGCCAACAAAGCAACAACCTAGAAGAAATACCTAACTTTCTAGAAACTTACAGCCTGCCAAAACTGAATCAAGAAGAAATTTATCAACTGAACAGACCAATCACTAGAAATGAAATTGAATATGTCATAAAAACACTCCCTACAAATAAAAGCACAGGACCAGATGGCTTCACAGGTGAATTCTACCTCTTTAGGAACTTATACCCATCCTCCTTAAACTTTTCCAAATGGTTAAAGAAGGAATACTCCCAATCATTCTATGGTGTCAACATCACTCTAATACCAAAAGCAGACAAAGACACCACCAGAAAAGAAAACTATATAGGCCAATATCTTTGATGAATATAGGCGCAAAAATTCTCAACGAAATTTTAGCCAACTGAATCCAACAACATATAAAAAAGATCATACATCATGACTACGTGGGATTCATCACAGGTTCACAAGTATGATTCAATTTATTCAAATCAATTGTTTCATAGACATTAACAAAAGTCAAAAACCACATGATCATCTCCATAGATGCAGAAAAAGCATTTGACAAAGTCCAACATCCATTCATGATCAAAACACTTACCAAAGTGCATATAGAGGGAACATTACTTAACATAAGCCATTTACAAAAAACCCACAGCAAATATAATTCTCAACAGAGAAAATTTGAAAGTGTTCCCACTAAAATCTGGAACAAAACAAAGATGCCCATTCACACCACTGTTATTCAACATAGTATTGGAAGTTCTAACCACTGTAATTACACAAGCAAAAGAAATAAAAGGCATCCAAATAGGAAGAGAAGAGGTAAATTTGTCACTGTGTGTAGATGACATGACACTATATAAAGAAATCCCTAAGAACTCAACCCAAAAACTACTTGAACTGATGAACAAATTCAGCAAAGTGGCAGGATATAAGATTAACATTGAAATCAATCAAATTTCTGTATACTAACAATGAAATATTAGAAAAGGAATACAAAAATACAATACCTTTTAAAACTGCACCCCAAAAAATCAAATGCCTGGGAATAAACCTGACCAAGGAGGTGAAAGACTTATATGCTGAGAACTATACAACATTAATCAAAGAAATTATAGAGGATTCAAAGAAATGGGAAGCTATTCCATGCTCCTGGGTTGGAAAAATTAATGTAAAAATGGCTATACTACCCTAAGCAATCTACAGATTCAATGCAGTCTCTATCAAATTACCATGACATTTTTCACAAAACTAGAACAAACAATCCAAAAATTTATATGGAACCACAAAAGACCCAGGATTGCCAAAGCAATCCTGGGAACAAAAACCAAGCAGGAGGCATAACTCTCCCTGTCTTCAGGCAACATTACAAAGCCACACTAATCAAAGACAGTGAGGTACTAGTACCAAAACAGACAGACAGACCAATGGAACAGAATAGATAACCCAGGAATAAACCCAGACACCTATGGTCAATTAACCTTTGACAGAGGAGGCACGAATATAAAATGGGAAAAAGACAGACTTTTCAGTAAATGGTGCTGGGAAAACTGGACAGCCACATGTAAATCAATGAAACTCGAACAAGCCCTCTCATCATGCACAAAAATAAATTTGAAATGGCTTAAAGACTTAAATATAAGACATCAAACTCCTGCAAGAGAACATAGGCAAAACATTCTCTGACATCAACCTTACAAATGTTTTCTCAGGTCAGTCTCCCAAGGCAACAGAAATAAAAGCAAAGATAAACCAATGGAATCTAATCAAACTAACAAGCTTTTGCACAGCAAAGGAAACCAAAAAGAAAACAAAAAGACAACTTACAGAATGGGAGAAAATAGTTTCAAATGATCCAATGGACAAGGGCTTAATCTCTAGGATATACAAGCAACTTATACAACTTAACAGTGAAAAAACCAACAACCCAATGGGAAAAAATGGGCAGAAGACCTGAACAGACATTTCTCCAAAGAAGATATACAAATGGCCAACAAGCACATGAAAAAAATGCTCTACATCAATGATTATTAGAGAAATACAAATCAAAACTACTATCAGATACCACTTCACACCTGTCATAATGGCCATCATTAATGTGTCCACAAATAGCAAAGGCTGGAGAAGGTGTGGAGAAAAGGGAACTCTCCTACACTGTTTTGGGGATTAATAAATTGGTACAACCACTATGGAAAACATTATAGAGGTACCTCAGAAAACTACACATTGAACTACCATATGACCCACTCTTGGACATCTCTCCAGAAAAAAACTTTCCTTGAAAAAGACACATGCACCTATATGTTCATTGCAGCACTATTCACAATAGCCAAGACATGGAAACAACCTAAATGTCCATCAAGAGATGGATAGATTCAGAAGTGGTATATATACACAGTGGAATACCACTTGGCCATACAAATGAAGAAAATAATACCATTTGCATAAACATGGATGGAACTAGAGACTCTCATACTAAGTGAAGTAAGTCAGAAAGAGAAAGACAAATACCGTATGATATCACTTATATCTGGAATCTAATATATGGCACAAATGAAAATTTCCACAGAACAGAAAATCATGGACATGGAGAACAGACTTGTGGTTGCCAAGGGAGAGGGGGAGGGAGTGGAATGGACTGGGAATTTGGGATTAATAGATGTAAACTACTGCCTTTGGAATGTATAAGCAATAAGATCCTGCTGTATAGCACTGAGAACTATGTCTAGTCACTTACAATGGAGCATGATAATGTGAGAAAAAAGAATGTATACATGTATGTGTAACTGGGTCACCTTGCTATACAGTAGAAAATTGACTGAACACTGTAAACCAGCTATAATGTAAAGAAATAAAAATCATTATAAAACCAAAAAAAGGAGTTTCTAAAAAATATGACTCAAATAAAAGGAGATGGTTCAAGTTATTTTGAGCAATGTTTAGAATCACTTACTATTTAAAGCTAGATGACTGCAGAAGTATTAGTTGTAACTAGTTAAACACAATTTGCAGAACTTACCACACATTGCTGACAATACACAGAAAAGGAAGAATTGATTTCCATTTTGTGTTTGTTGATAAGAATTAAGTCACTGGATTTGTGTTTTTGAAATTTATATTCCTTATTAGAAAACTCCTACTGGTTTATACTATATCACATTGCCTTATATTGAGTTATGTCATGTTATGTTGTTATGTTATGTTATGTTATGTTATGTTATGTTATGTTTATAACATTACAGCACAGGTATTCCTCAATATTAATGTAGGACTGAATGGCTCCAGGATGCCCTACATATTCCAAAATCTACAGACATTCAAGTTTCATAAAATTGGCTCTCCACATCCAAGAATGAGGAATCTGTAGATAGAGAGCTGACTGTAGTATATTATTTATATATTCTATTCTATCATGTTATAATGTTCCTTGTTTCACTCCTAGAAAATGTGTCCCAGAAGAGCTGAACCTTATCTTTTTATTCCCATTCATCCACTACACCCAGTGGAATGCCTAAAATCCAGTAGTTACTCCAAAAAATAAATTGAGTGAATATACCACCAAAAGGAAGCATAAATTATGTACATAAATTGTTTGATAGAATCTCATTACTAACTTCTATAAAAGTGGCAAAGTTTACCTTTAGAATATTGTCTTTCATTAAAGCTTCTATGTTAAAATAGTATGATTTGGCACAGTGTGTAATTAATATAGTTCTTTCTGCATATAAAATATTTTAAGTTTTTACAAATATTCTATAATAAAACCTTAAGGGCAATTTTTTTTCATAAAATATACTGTAGAATTATGCAAAAAGCTTCTTCTCATTCCACTATAAAATTTTTAATTAACAAGAGAATCAGAAGTTCGTAGAAACATGACTCTCAAAATTACATAGTTAAGCTTAGGAGGAACATCTGTAAAGAAGACTTATGCATCATTCCAAGGCCTAAATAGTAACTATTTTTCATGGAGCCAAACTGACCATATATTATAATGAAATGTAATCATCTTGTGCTGCTGCAATATCAAACCCATCTATTCAGTCAAGAGAGTATGTTTTGTTGGCAGAGAGAACACAAGGTTATGACATCCTCTTCTAAGGTGCTACTTCTTTAGGTCACATTGTTAGACAGCCAGCTTTGTTTCCAAACTCTCTGAATACTTGAAGATTTACTGAAGTTTCAGAAAAAAAAAGTCTTTCGGCATTAATGAGGTTGCAAACATTTAGCCCAAGGTCAAAGCCAGCCACAGATGGGTGAAATATCATGAGTACCTATTTATTCAAAGATTAAAATAGTTATCAGTGTTTAGAAGACGTCATGTAGTGCCAGCTTTTCTTGGGTAACCCTGGGCCTGCCTTCCTGCATGGTGCAAAAGTAGTAAGCTTCCATATAGAGTCATCCCTTTGAGAAGCTCAGCTCTTCCCTTCCCATACTCCTTCCACCCCCAGCTTCCATAATCCTTTTACTCATTGGTCTGACTTTATGCTTTTGAGTTTGAGTCTTGATGTATATGACAATACATACTTAGAAAAGAATATTTTATGATGGAAAGCTACTGAATTAGCAATCCCTAGTCAGATAACCGAGATTCTTATTTGTTCTGAACTTCAGTTTCTACATCTGTCAAGTGAAAATTAAATATCTTCTCCACAGACATCATGGGACTGTTCAAAGGAATAAAGAAATAAAGAATGGAAAGGGTCAATAAATTTTGAAGAGTTAAACAATTAACTGATTGGCTAAGACTCACTTTGAACTTACTATACTAGATGAAGTGTAGGTAGTATCAAAAAACACCCGTCAAAGCTGTCAAATTAGTTTGTAAGAATACCTTCTTTCTGTTTTATTTATGTTTTATGTTATTTTAACTATGCTAATTGTTAATTTTACTCTATATTTTGAAAGATTAGTAGTGGATATCATTTTTATAGCATATTACCTTATTCTTGTATAAATGAACTTTATTTTAGCTCTCATGTGAACCATGAGTATTTAATGTAAGAAAAAAATATTTATATGAAGTGAAAAGAAAAAGTTACAATTAAGTCATCACATTTTTAAAAGTGTATCTTCCTGTTCACATTGATGTCAGAAACACTGCAACTACTCGTTCACTAGATCTTCATTTATAATATATCAAATAATTCAAGAAAAAATTATTGTTTATTATGTTATACATTGTGCTTGGCTCCACAGAAATCAGTGAAGAGGAGAAATGTGCTACCAAGGTAGGGAGTGAGTATAACCAACCAACTTCCCCCAAACCTTAACCCACCCCACCAAATAATTATAATAATGATAATAATAATTACAAGTTGTGATAAGTGCTAAGATGAAATAAAGAAAAGCTATGCTGGAGAATAAAACAAGATCCAATAACTTAGATAAAGTTCCATTTACACTCAAATCTGAAAAATTTGCAAATGCTTTCAGGAGGCAAAGAGCTCAATGTTTGGTTTAAGGAACTGGTTTAAGGAAAGCCACTTAAAATATAGGATGGAGCCAGAAGGTGCAGTGGCATAAGTTTGTAGAGATAAGCAAGAATCTGGTTATCCTGGACTTTTCATGTCATGAGAAAGGATGGGGTTTTAAGTTTTATATATTATGTATGATTTAGGAAGATTACGCTAGTTACTAACTGATAAATGAATAGCCAGGAGTCAAGAGTAGAACCACAGGTTCTAGTTGTAGTCCCTGTGATGGATAATAGTGGGTTAGACTGAGTTGGTAGCAGGGGATGGATTTGCCAAGAACTAATAATGGTCTGGCTATAACCCAGTAAGAGATGCCTTTGGGTATTTGCTTGTTTGTTATTTTATTAGATGGAGAAAACTAGGGAAGGAGCATACCCAGGAGGACAGTGAGAAACCAAGATTTTTTGTGGGGGGCTTGGTAAGTCAGAGGTATGTCAGATATAAGCGGAGATGTCAATGGGACACATCACTGAAATTAAGGTCTAGGAGATCTGGGTTTCCAGCTCTCTCGTTAACAGGCACTAGTGAGCCATGGAGTCTGTGGTTACTTTTGAAGTAGCCCACTTCACTTTCTGTGTCTCACAATTTCCTTCTTTATAATTCACTGCTATGTCTAGGGAAATTCTTAAATCATTTAGGAGTGTTCAAGTGGTATAAATGATACATAATTTGTTTTATAACAAGGATCCACAACACTGTAAGATGTTGAGTCAACCATTCAAACAGGTATAGTCAGATTACCATCTTGACTTTCCTAAATTTAAAAATATTTTTTTTCTTTTTACCCCCAAAAAGCTCAGAAGGAAAGTTAACTATAACTCAAAACTAACTAGGCAATTGTTATCTATTCTGCAGAATATTTGGTCAATTTCATTGATTACTGATTGAAACCTAAAAGTTCTTCAGGTTTAACTAAATTCCAAAATGAGAAATAAACAGATCTTCTAGGTTTTGTTCTTTTTTTTTTTTCCCTCCCCTTTGACTTCATTACCAAAAAAAGTTACTAAACTCTGAATTAGTTTGGGGTAACAAAATGATTTGCTATTCTGTGACATTTTTCTTTTGTTCCTTTAGACCTTTGCTTATGGCATTCTCTGCATGGTAAACCTTCCTTCCTTTGACTTCCTGGGGAATGGCATTTTCCATAGCCAGCACTAGCACCAGTCCCTGCCAGCTTGGAGAGGGTCCCACTGTCCTCCTCACTCTGTGGATGCACTTCTGCAGTCCCTTGAGCTTCTTGTATACACCTCTATTATAACATTTGGGAGTTGGTTTTTCAACTTTTGGTTTACATTCCTGCTCCCCTCACATCATGGTAAGCTAATGGAGGACCATAAATTCTCTAGCACTTATTATTTTGCTGAGCACAAGGAAGACAAGAAGTCAGGGAATAAATGAAGAAAGTTTCACTTTTTTCCTTTAAGCAGGTATGAATTTATTTTGCCAGATACATGTATATATATATATATATATACATATATATATGTATACACACACACACACACACACACACACACACACACATATATATATATATATATATATATATATATATATATATATAATTGAGCTATAACTGCCAGCCTATTCCAGAGCCACAGAAATGCCAGATCTAAGCTGCATCTGTGACCTACACCACAGCTTACGGCAATGCCAGATCCTTAACCCACTGAGCGCAACCTCATGGTTCCTAGTTGGATTCATTTCCGCTGCATCACAACAGGAACTCCACAGCTATAGATTTTAAAACAAAAGCAATCTAAATATAAGACTATGGAATGATAACATTAAATACTCTAGTTGACCTGAAAAAAAACTTTCTAATATTTATATAAAGGGTATCTTGAAATAGGAAGGGGGAAAAAAAGCCTATTCCCAACCTGCATCTTTTATTAGTTCATCTCAGGCAAGCTGATGAACAAACATTTTAATGATACCATGACAAGTGACTTTATATGAATTAGTTTCTGAAATTTGTATTTGGGACAATTTGTGAGAATTATGACAATTAAAGAAGCAGATATTTTCTGTAAACTTATATTTCAAGGCAAACAAAATTCCAGCTCCTTTTATCCAGAAGACAAGTTAATATCCAGAAGTACAATTAGAGTCCTAAATACCATTTAATATCACTTATACCTGGAATCTAATACATGGCACAAATGAATCTGCCTACGGAAAAGAAACAAATTCATGGACCTGGAGAACAAACTTGTGGTTGTTAAGGGGAAGGGATAGAGTGGGATGAATGGGAAGTTTGGGGTTAGTAGATGCAAACTATTACATTTAGAGTGGATAAGTGAAGAGATTCTGCTGTATAGCACAGGGAACTATATCTAGTGACTTCTGATGGAACACGATAGAGAATAATGTGAGAAAAAGAACATATACATATGACTGGATCATTCTGCTGTATAGGAGAAATTGATAGAACATTGTAAATCAACTACAATAGAAAAAATTAAAATTAAAAAAAGTAAAATGGTTTAGACATCTTCATCACCAAGATCAGTGTTTAATTTATTCTCTTAAATTGATGCCTTTTAACTCTTTCAACCTACCTTCAGTCTTGGCAGACAGTATCCCTAGAATCACACAGGTGGCTGAGTTCTTGGTGAATGATAACTCTAGCCATTCCCAAACTGTAGTCTCCCCCCAAAAGAATGAAATATGATGCTCTTTCAAGGTACAGACATTCACCAGTTTATGCGTAAATTGTGTTGTTCAAAGAAATCTATCATTTGGTTGTTGAGACTTATGCTCACCTTTTCACAGAAATACTGCTGAAGAGGGTCACTCCTACACACCACAAAAGCTTATTATTTCATGATAGGTGGACAGTATAACATTTGGCAGTACTCAAAATCCCAATCTTAAAATGAAACATCATTCTCAGAAAAAGCATAGCTAGAATTCTGACATGGCTTATGGGAAACACATCTTCCTCCTTCCATAATTGCAACTTCACAGTGGGAAGAGGGCTCTAGAGCCACCCCATGACAGATTGTATCCCTCATGTTGTGAGACAGAAGACCCAGTAAAACAAGAGGGGAGAAGGAGAAACATAAAGTCAGTCCACTTGCAGGAATGAAAAGGACAGGAGGAAAAGAGCTTTTTGTCAGTGAAATCCCCTTTATCAGATTAAACACATTCACCAATATACTGTTTTTCCACTCTTGTCAGGAATTTTCCTGCCTTATCTCTTTCTGCTATTTATCTCACCTTCTAATAAACTCCTTACACTTATCTGTTACTACCTTTCTAGCTGTGTGTCTTAGTGTCCCAGCACAATAGAACTTTACTCCCCTTCACCCATGAGCTGTACCCCAACCCACCAAAGGACCTTTGCATATGTAATTATCTCCTCCTGGAACTTTCTCACTCATCTACTCTTTCTCCTTTCATCTGGTTAATTTCAGTTAACTCTTATTAGGTAAACCTACCCTCTTACATTCCTCCACTTCACCAATGTCACTCGTTCCTAACAATCATAGTTAATAGTTTTTTTTTCATTTATTTGTGTCATTTTTAATTCCTATACTTTCCAATAAACTGCAAGCTCTATGAGGAGAAGGGCCTTATTGTTTTTGAATGATCATTATATTTCCAGTACCTAACGTGGTGCTAGCACGTAAGAAGCTCTCAATACATGGGATTTATTTAGAGACAAATAGAAAAAAACAAATCTGAATAAACATCTAAAAAATAAACACACATTATTTAGTTACAAAAGATTGAATTAATCATTGACTTAATAATTGTTACCTTTCCTGAAAGACTTTTCTGTTTTTCTGTTCTTAGAGCTGAACTTAGAGCCTTTGTTGTGCTATTTATTCCTCAGAACAATTCTTAGATTCCATCATGTTTTATGGAACAGAAAATAATCTAAAATCAGAGACATTTTCATTAAATTAGATTTGAAATGTCTATTTTATCTCACATCAACCTACACTTTTTAAAAATCAGCTTAGTGTAAAAAAGGTGACAATATCTGACATGCAAAACTCCACCATCCATAACCAAGACAATTCTTCCTGCTCACCTTCAGAATTCTTTTAGATGCAATGCCACAGGTGACTAGCATTAATTTGTGTGTGTGTGGTTTTTTTTTTTTTTTGGCAGCATGAGATAAAATTGACTTGCAACCCTCCAAGAAATAAAGAAAAAAGTATCTTTCCATGACCAAGATAAATTTTTCTGAGGAATTATGGTGCAAAGAACATGCTTTCTAATTACATTTCTTAGATTCCAACCATATAACAAGAACAACTTTAAATTTTTCTATAACTTGGCCATAAAAGGTTTTTACAAATTCATATTCAATGTCACCTCTTCTTCTCACAATGTACAGCAGATGCTGTCTCATTTCTCTCAGACTTTTAAACTATGAATCCTGAAATGGGGGCTCCAAGATGACAGGATATTTTAGAACAGTGAGTATGGGAGGCAGAATAATGCTTCCTTCCTTCAAGGATGCCCCAGTCCTAATCCTCAGAAACTGTGAATGTGTACCTTACATGACAAGTGGGACTTTAAAGATGTGATTCAATTAAGGGCTTTGCAGTGTGGGGAGACTGTCTTGGATCTAGGTGGGCTCAAGGATCCTAACAGGCGGAAGCTAGAGACAGAAAGAGAATCAGAATCAAAGTGATTTGATGTTAAGAAAAACTAGATGGGCCACTTCTGGTTTTGACAATGGAAAGGGTCACAATCTAAGGCAGGCAGGCAACCTCTAGAAGCTGGGAAGGCAAGAAAACTAATTTTCTTCCAGAGCCTCCAGAAGGAACACAGTTCTGCCAAAAACTCACTTTTAGTCCACTGAGAACCATTTTGTGTTTTTTAAGTCACTAAGTTTTGTGGTATAGTCATAATAGGAAGCAAACATGGTGAGTTTAAGAAACTTGCCAAGTTCATACATTGCATGGAGAGTCGGAAATAAAACCCAGACAGCCTGACAAGAAAACTCATTTTATGTAACTGGCAATGTAAAAACAACTCACAACTGCATGTGCACGCGCGTGCGCGCACACACACACACGAATATACCCACCTAGCATAAATATAAATTATTATATAATAATATATGTGTATACATGTATGGTTTAACCACACACACACAGACACACACACACACAAAACACACACCCCGAAGCAGTACTGTCTCATTTATTTTGATTATTTGAAAACAGCGTATCTTTAAAATAATGAAAGTGTAGAGATAAACTTGGTTTTAATGTGCTGCTAATCACTGTTTATACAGCCTATTTCCTGAGATGCTGAAGATAAACTACATACAGTAATACTCAAAAGAGATTATAGTTCTACTAGCATTATCCTCAAGTTGTAAATTGATTGTGGATTATGGATTTTACTATGCGAGTGTATGTGTGTGTATCTGTGTCTACCTTCTTTTAAAGCATTGGGAATGTTTATAACTGTAATTGTTACTTATGACTGCTTATTAGTTATTCATGATTTAGATATAACGACTCTTGAAAACAAAACTAACCACAGCTGAAAAGAAGTGATAACCTGGTACTTAGAAATGCGTGAAAATATAAGAGAAGTGTGCACCAGTACAAGAATGAGCTTAGACAGCAAGTGTAACTAGAGATACAGGGAAGCTCTCCTATAAATACTACTTTGAAATAGTTTGCAAGAAGTTTTAAAAATGTTTGGAGAGGATCAGAGTGGATATCCACTTCCTAGAACCAGGAAGAAGAGAGATCAATTTGCAACTCCATCATTTTCCAGTGGCATGGTATTGAACCATACACTTAACCTCTCTGAACTTGGTCCTCATCTCATAAAGAAGCATACTAATATGTACCACGTAAGGCTGTCATGATGATTAAATCAGCCAATGCATGTAAATCACTTAGGGGAAGGGAACTGTTCAGCAAATACTACTTCCTTTTTTCCACCCTTCAGTCTCCATTGATACTTTCCTGCAAGCTTTAGAGCAATATACCCTAAATTTGCTCTGTCAAATGAGCTGCTTTCAGATTATACACAGCATAGGGGTCTATGTTAATTTTTAAATGTTGTGTTAATTGAGTTGATGTTACTTTATAGTAGGATTCTACAGAACTTTCAGTATTGCAATGGGTCATGATTCTTTGAGGGACAGACACTGCATAATATGAATCATTTCCAAATTTCTTTTGACAGCAGAAACATTTTTTCATACAGAATCATATGAGACAAGTTCAATGAAATATACACTGTAGAAAGTGTTCATTTAGAAGAAAAACTTGGAATAAAGCATCAACACAGGAGCTTAGAGCTCCACCTTTATCATTTCATGGTTATGTTTACTTTAAAATAAATATTTAGCATTTAAAGAAAATTTTTATCTGTACCGTCCTTTCTACAGAGATGAGAGGATAAAATCACACACTCCATGCAAAAGGCTATGTAGAGATAAAAGCGCCACACAAGCCTGAAATTAGTTTTACACTGTTGGACCATTTGACCTGTCATTTGTTCCACCATGTAATAGGAGTGAAGCTGATGGTTTCTAAAGACTTAATAGGTCAAAGTAAAGAAAAAGTACACATCATTGGGCTCAGAGGCCACAAGGTGGATAAATGAACACAATTATCCCTGTGAGAAAATAATTCAATTTGAGACAAATGTCCTGCATTTAGAGAGGTGGTAGAATTTGGTGCATGAGGGACACAAACTCTTTTAAAATTTTCATTGATGGTTAATCCATTATGATAATATAGAACAAAATTAGTTCTAGGATGATTAGCCCTACTCACTTCATCTTGTAGGGAAACCCCATATAGGTTCCTTCTGTTTGGGACTCAATATTGAAAGAGAGGGAGACAGACAGAAAGGGAGGGAGAGAGGGAGATGGGGGGAGAGAGAGAGAGAGGGGGAAAGGGAAAGAAGAGAGAGATAAATTGATTTTTATTCAAAAATTCCCAAAAATTTGATCTGTGAAATATTACACCTAGGAAACCCTTCCCCAAAAGGAAGTTTACATGGAAAATTATAAAAGCACTCCTCTATCCCCCCTTTAGTTGTTTCACAAAATGTTTTATCAAGCTAAAGAATCCTAGAAGTCCTACAGTAAAGAAAAGTATTACTTGGTTAAATCCAGTGTTTCCAAAAAATATTTGACCACAATAAAATTAAATGCAAGAAGTTAACACTAAGTGTACTGAATAATACCCAACAAAGCCATGGGGGAAATGATCAGTAAGACAACATCCCAAGTCCCTAAGAGCTCTATCATTTTCAGAGTGTACATAAGCTCCTTAGGAAGATGCAGCAGTGACAAGGTGCCTCTGTGTCCTTGGTGTTGAGACCTTCTTTCCTGATAGCACTGTTCAGTCCCCACAGAGTCAATCTGTGGCCGGAAGTACAACTTAGAGCAGAGTGCAGGAGGACTAGACTGGAGGGAAGAAGGTGCTTCTGGGGGACCAATTTTCACAAGGAAGTGTCTCCTCTCTCTCTGTCTCAGCACACACCAATTCTTCTAGCCAACTGTGGTGTGTGCATTTGCTACTCCATGGGGATTATGCACTCACTTCATGTGGGGCAAAAGGCTGAGAAGAGAATTGGCTAGTAAATGAGACACCTGCGACATTTTGGATAAACACGATTATATAAAGCCCTGGCTTCCTAGTTTCTCTCACCATTGTGGGGGAATTACCTTCTCCCTTAGCCTATGGATGAGAGCCATGGCATCGAGCACCAAAGGAGGGCTCCATATGCTGTGAGGCTTTAAATGGATCCCAGAATCTTCTAGTCAGGACTTGCTTTATCAGGCAAAGGGCAAAAGAAAAATCAAACAATTAACCAGAAAACTAAGACCCAAACTCTAAGCAACCTGTGGAATCACAAGAAGTTGACTTTAGCAAAAGCAATATACATTTGACTTTTTCTAATAACTATTGACATGACTCTTCAATTGCTTACCATCCATTGCCTGTTTACTATGCTAAGTAACACATATAACCTAATTTATCCTTCACAATAATTTTCCAAGACAGTATTTCTTATAATGGTCTTACAAATAGAAGACTAAAGCTGAGAAAGAAGAAATGGCTGCCCAAGTGCCATGCAGGAAAATGTCAGACAAGGAGTTCAAACAGGTTTAGCTAACTACAAAACCTATACTCTACATCCATTATGGTACACTGCCTCCCTTCCTGTACAGGGTATCTCCACCCTTTTCTGCCCTTTCCTTTGGGGATGATGATGTGTAAGGATTATATTAATGAGTTCCTTCTTTGCTGGTTTCTGGTTAAATATGTTCAGTAGGGAACACTGGCAGAAACTTGGAGGAAGGTCTTTTAGACTGGTTCTCTTCTATTGGTGTTGTTTTTCTGCTATGTAATTTGCTCCCTGAGGATTCTGATAACCCCTTCCTCCTCTCTCCCTTTCAGCCAAGAGTTGGTGTGTTAAATTGCTCACAGACATGGAGGCAATTACTTCTCCTGTTGTTATATGGATGCCCTTTTGTAACATGACTTTGTCTCCCCTCTAATATAGAGGGGGAGTCTATTTCCCCATCCTGTTAATCTTAGCTTTCCCCTGGTTTTGACCAAGAGAATGCAGTATACATGATATATTTTATTTCAATTACAGAGCAGTGGCTTCGAGAGGCCTTGCAGCTTCTGCCGTTCCCTTCCTGAAACCCTGACATCATCAGGTGAGGAAGCCTTGTCTGACTCCTTGACATGAATGACCACAAGGAGAGAGTGGCCTAGCCATCAACCAGAAGTGACTTTCAGAAATGTGGACTAGGCCATCTGGGCCATCTAGTCAGTTTGCCAATCACTGCACCTAAATGTGTAATTCCAGGCAAGAACAGAAGGACTGTCCAGCTATCTCAGACTAAACAGATAACTCACAGGGCTTTGAGTGAATAAGTAGTTGTTTTAAAACACTACATTAGGGTTTTGTTTGCAGTAAATAGCTAACTGATAGAGTAACTGAACTGCCCCCATGCCTTTATGAATATTTTCTTAGTATGCAACTCTCCTCAAATTGTTGAATATACCATCTGGACCCTACCACTACAGTTCAATAAGTAATCAAAATCTGCTTTGGAAGAAAACTAACCTATGCTCTATCTCCCCATGCCTTTGAATCAACATAAGTA
Organism: Phacochoerus africanus; assembly: GCF_016906955.1. Classification (NCBI taxonomy): domain Eukaryota; kingdom Metazoa; phylum Chordata; class Mammalia; order Artiodactyla; family Suidae; genus Phacochoerus; species Phacochoerus africanus. Next base: position 138,291,962 of record NC_062544.1, read on the forward strand.
TTTCTTTAGGAAATCCTAATTAAAATAGTAATAGTTATACATAATAGATACTTGGCAACAATACTGCTTGCATTACTTCTAATAGCTGTCACCACAGACTTAGAATTAGGTATTTTTAGCCTTATTTTACAGATGAAAAAGGAGAAGATCAAAAAGAGTAGATGATTGTTTTAACATATTGCTAGTAGGTACCATGTTCAGAATTCAAACCTAGGTCTTAGCTTCCTCCAACATGCATGTTCTTTCCGCTTCATAAAACTATCTCAGAAATTCAAACTTTAGTTCCAAAAGCTAACCAGCAATAGACCTCACACCTAGACTCTGCCAACTTAGTAATCTCTGGATTTCCATTCTGTAAAAGGATTTCAGAAGCTATAATTTCTTCTCCCTCCCCCAGAGAATAAAAGGTGAAGGTATAGCAGAAGCATATTTTGACTTTCTCAAGTGGATGTAACTTATTTTGGCCCTGAAGAATATCGATTTGGGGTCACTAGTATAGCTGGATAGTGAGCCAGGGCCTAGAGTTTATGTAGCTTCCCGGAAAATCTTCTTTAGAAATCCATCTTGTTGGACCCTCAAGGGAAAGAGAGATGCATACAAATAGAGGGAAGTAACTTCTGATCCTTGTTTGCTTTACTTTATATATTTAACATTTTGTTCCTTGCAAGGGTCTCCCAAGATAAGGAATTTATGTTCACAGATGTCTCTGAGAGAATACACCACCTAAAGTGACTCTAGCAGGTTCCTGAAATGTGACAATAACAATGACAACTAAAGGATTTGTGCTAAAGTATCAGGCAGCCCATAGGAAATGAAATTAGATTTTTGTGTCAGAGAATGGTCTGCATTGTTAAAGGCCAGTTAGTAGAGGCTAGAATAATAATAACAGCTTATTCTTAGAAAAAGCAGCATGGGCCTGAGCATTAGTTATGTTGTCTTCTCACTGTGTGGAACTGGGAAAATTACTGAGACTCTCTAAATATTGCTTTAATTCATTATGAATAAAAAGGATAACAGTGTACATACGTCATAAGGTACTGTGAATGTTAAACGAGGTAATGCTTCTAAAGAAGTTAGAGAATACCTGGTACCTACTAACGGTTAAATCGTACTGAATCTTTTGGTGTGTATATCACAAGTGCTATACATGTATTATACATTTAGTACTTCTCCATCTTTCCATTTTTTGAAGTTAGAAAGCTGAGGAAATTTACCTACCCAAAGTCTCTCTGCCAGTATATACGAAAGTTGGGACTTAATCTGAACTTTCTTGGACTGCAAGAAGTTGGAATTTTCTCCTCCGTGTTACTGTTCCTCTATATCATCCTGCCTCTCCCAGAGCGGGGTGTGTGTGCATGCGATGTGTTTTGTATGTGTGTGTAAGAGAGAGAACATTTGTACATGTTTGCTCAATCTCTTCCATAGGAAAAACACAGCCAACATGCCACACATTTGGGGGTGCCCTTCCAAGAGGGAAGGTGCCTATGTTGTAACCCAGGAATCCTCTCTTAACTTTAGTGACCCCCTACACATTATAGTAAAGCAGCTGCTAAAGGAATCTGGTTCCATTCACAGTTGCAGAACAGAAGAGAAATAATTGGGCTATGTATGGAGGGAGTGAGTCTGTGACCTTGGCCTCATTAGCAACATGCTTTAATCATCAAAGCCACACAACCACAGGTGGCTATGCCCTGTGAAAATGTTCTGCATCTCATTTCCTGAAAATGTCAATGTTTGAGAATATAAATATTACTTATAATCCTGGGATGACTGTACAGGTACTAATAGAACAGTTTTACGATACTGATTTTCAATAGCTCATTTGCTATAATCAGCTTAACTTCATCTTCTAGAAAATGAACATCTAATTCCAGACTGAAACATATTACAAGAAAATGATTTCAGCCTTGTGTGCTGCCACCTTGAATCCTTTATGGAAGTAGACGGTATAAATCCTAAATAAATACATCAACTTTAGGCTCTCCCAGACTTTCATGATCTCACAAGATGGATTTCCTTTCATATAATATGTTTCTAATAATAGGGATATTTTCCTTGATACACAGTCCATAATTCTCTCTGTATTCGTTATCATTCTCAGAGACTTCTTTTCCATTTCGAGAGAAAAGCAAGGTTTCTCAGAGAAAGGCAGAGTATGTACAGAACTGGAGGATTTCTAGGGAGAAGGAATTATCTTCTGGGTGGGCTGGGAAGAACAATGCATAGAAGTGCACACTCCCTTCTTCTTGAGAAGTATGACACCATAGCTGTCTCTTTTACTCCAAGTTTTCTCTTTTATTTATATATCTAAAGAATTGAAAGGCCATTTGTCTAGAGAAGGAAAACAAATAAGAAATATGGAAGGTGAGCCTGGGTGGCAATAGACAGAACTCACAATAAAAGGTATTATTCAGAACACAATATGCACTTTATAAAAGGTTTACCCATATTGTAGTGTTAAAACATTCCAAGACCCCAAGATTAAGACTACTAGGAAGTTACTATCTTAAAGATGTTTAGAAAATTAGATAAACTTTCCAAAAGTCACTCAGCTAACAGAATGGAGTCAGTGCACAAAGCAAGGTAGCCCCACTCTAGAGCCCATACATTTAACCAGTGAATTTCATTGCCTGTGAGGATGTAGGATGGAGCACAGCTTGGGATGTTAGTTCTTATTTCCAATTTTGTCTCTGGACCTTTGGACAAAGCACTTCACAGCTATAAGCCTCAATTCCTCTACCTTTAAAATTTAGATAATACCTGTTTCCTACCACTGAAGAAATCCATGTAAATCCATGTATTGTAAATACATATAAATATACAAAGTATGCTACCCAGCTCATGGTAAAACCTCAATGAATGATTACTAAAGTTGATACTATTTTGCTATTAGCTCAGTAATTATTTTGTTACCTAGACAAGTTATTAAATCCCTTGAGTTCTAGGGACATTATTATTTGAATGAAGCTAAGTTCATGGCCCTTTTCATTTCACCTTGCTTGTGATTGTAAGGCTCAAAAGAAATAATCAAACACCTTACAAAGTTGGAAGGTATTTAAGGGTAAATTTGCAATAAATGAAACACCCGATTCCTATTAATCAAACACCTTTATTTAGTAGGCCTAGACTCACTGGGTTGTTGAATAGACTACTTTTAGTGGGGGACAAACATTGAGGCAGGTGTACTGTGCTGCCTTTTGTACCATGCTGTACACATATACACTAGAAAATAAATTCCTTAAGTGCAGTGATGCTACTTCTCTTTGTATCATAGCATAGAAGGATTGTGTGTGTGTGTGTGTATGTGTGTATACAAGGGTGCTCTATGGGTTCTCTTATAAACAGCACAGATCTCATTCAGGTACCCTAAGTACCTCCCTCAGGCCCCACCTCCTAAAACCATCACTCGGGGTTAAGTTTCAATATACGAATGAGGAACACAAACACTCAGTCCAAGCACCAAGGGAATTGAAAAGCTATTTTAAAAACTTGATCATAAAACAATACTGGGGCAAAACTGAACTAGAGTTCAGAATCCATGACATAACATTTGAAACTCTGATTCACTGCTCTGAGTTGATTTAGTATAAACAACCTACTTATATTTGAATACTAGGGTAGAAAGAATTGTCATAGTTTTGGGAAAAAGTGAGGAAGAAATAATACATTTTTCAGTTCTTTAATGATAAAAAAAAGAATTTTTTATGGCATTAGATTGAGTACTTTTAAAAGCAAGGGGCTTAAAAGTGAGAAGTCTTTATTTCAGAAGTAACACATAATGATATCCATAGTCAAGACATGAATAAATTATTCATTATTCTTCTCTTTGAGAGAAAAATCAAAGAACTTATTCTGAAATATTAGACGGTTCACAGCAGTAGACATTTGTATCTAATGCCCACTATAATAATTTATCTAATTTATCTGCAGCATTACATTCAGACACTTGACTATTCTTACTACCAAGATTTCTTCAGTTTGTGGAAAATCTTGTGTTGCATTGTTGACTTTTAGATTTGTAAGTCAATCTGAAGTTTTTTCTAAATAACATAAAATGTAATGTAAGTATTTTTTTCGTAGAAAGTTTTTGTGAAGGGTTATTGAGCTTAGATAGAATCACTTTCTATTGCTTTTAATGATCTCAACCCAACTATTTTATTCCTCTGTTATGCATTTAACACTGATAATAGTAATAAAAGAGCTAACATTATTTGAGCACTTACTATGTAACATGTCTTTTGTTAAGGATTGATTAAAATATAACCTAATATAATCATCACAGCACTTTGTTACTTTGTTGTATTTTCTACCTCACTATCAAAAAGAATGCCAAGAAAGAGGTAGCTGTTTAGAAGCAGGAAAATGCCCTTAATTATGGAGAAATAATGAGTTCAAATCCTAACTCCACTACTTACCAGCTATATAGCCTTAGGAACAACATATATAAAGACAATAAAATCAATTTTGCTAACTATAAATGTATATGACAATCTCTGATGAGTATGTGAAATAGCATGTGAAAAACCTAATATGGCAAAGTAGGTATCTCTGTATCTAATATGCATCAGGGACCCAATAGTTTCAGACTTTATTTACTAGTACTACTATCCACATTCATGCTTAGTTTACATAATCCTGAAAATATAAATTAAGATTTTATTCTCTGCCTAATTAACAGGGTTGATGTTTTAGATCTAATGAAATAATATACATGAAATGATTTGTGTGTTGCACAGTACTGTACAAAAATAGCTATTACCATTTTCCCTCAAGCTTAACATGAGATAAGGAAATGCTAGTTTCTTACTTCAAAAATTCATGGTCAAGGAAAAAGCAGTCTCAAAGAACCCAGGAATATGTCCTAGCTGTTCAAAACAGGAGAGGATGGTTATAATTTAGTCCAGAGAAGATACTATTAAGATGTGACACCCTGGGTATGTGAGCAATGCTTCTGAGAAGGGCACAGAACATTTTCTGGGTTTTGTTCACTGAAAAGCCACCTGGATAAAAAAGGCTACAAGAGAGATTTTGGTAGGATATAAAGAACTTCTAGACTATCAAGATGATAAAACCCTGGCAAGGATTACCAATTGAGTTGTTGAGAGTCCTTTCCTACAGAACTTGTAGAAGAGAACATGCATCTACCTGTTCTTGGACAATGAGACATTTATCTGCTGGAGGGCAAATTAAAGACTTCCTGCTAGACCAGACAATCTTTCAAGGTTCCCTCAAGCTCAGTCATCTTCTTACTCATCAATTATATTCCATCAGACAACTTCTCGGTTTTTAAAACAGACTCACTATATTTCTTTTTTTTTTTTTTTTGCTATTTCTTTGGGCCGCTTTACTGTTCACAGGATATTTATTTATTTTGTCTTTTTGCTATTTCTTTGGGCCGCTTCCGCGGCATATGGAGATTCCCAGGCTAGGGGTCTAATCGGAGCTGTAGCCACTGGCCTACACCAGAGCCACAGCAACTCGGGATCCGAGCCGCGTCTGCAACCTACACCACAGCTCACAGCAACGCCGGATCATTAACCCACTGAGCAAGGGCAAGGACCGAACCCGCAACCTCATGGTTCCTAGTCAGATTCGTCAACCACTGTGCCACGACGGGAACTCCATTATATTTATTATAGTATAGCTCATTTCTAAACTTTCAAATTACTGCCACAATTTCATTTAATTTAAATACAAAGTAGCTATAAAGCTCTGTAGCCGAATTTAACCTAGCGCTTACATTTAGCATTAATAATTAGGGAAAGTCAAAGGGACTCTGATGGTTCACTACATGTTAAGAATTCCATGACAAACATTTGAAATGAAAGAATTTCTGCAGTCCTATTTCAATGGTTTACTTGGGATATATTTAGTGATTAAATTTCCTAGTCATACATGATTATATTTTAATGAGGATTTATGTTTCTTTAGAACATTTTGTTTGTTAGCTTTTCTCACTTGAAGAACCTGACTTGCTCTACAGTTTACTCCATAATGAATCTTGGGAGATTCTTCTGTGTCTCTGATAGCATTTCTTCTAAAAGACACTGCAACATCTGAATCAATGAAACAAAATGCCACAACGCTGAGAAGAAAAGTTGAAGTTGTTCATCTTCATAATCCATGTCTTTGGTGGTTTCCATGGTGATTCCCTGGCTAGCAGCATCTTTGCTTACCAGATGTCTTATTGTTCAAGTGCTCATCTGTCTAAGGAGTTTAAAGTTTGAAAACTCAAGTCCAAGCATAATAATTTTTTCCTAAATATCACAAAGAAAAAAAAAAGAGTAAAATTCATATAATATTATAAGATGGGAGTGAGACAGAACAGGGAAATTGTCCTGTTACAGTCCAAATCAGTGCATGAGAAATAATTCACATTTGCATCATGTTCTTATATAATGATGAAAGGAGGTTTAATTATACTGGAAATAGAACTTCTACCCACTTGACAAAATTTATTTCCCTGTTTTCTCTATGATGTATAATTTGCTAAGTTTACATGGTAAGCCACTTATCCTATCAAGTGCTAATGGTCACAAAGTCACCTGAAAGTTGATATTTGAAAGAATCTTCAATTCAAACAGGCCTTTTTTGATGAAATGTGAGTACATAGCTGCAAAGAAAATCTAGTGAGAGACCAGGTCCCATGTCTAAAGTTCAGATAACATCCTGAAATGTAATCTCTTACCCTGTTAAATTTCAACTCAGTACCAATTACCACTGTTCTTGCCTCAACTGTGTGCTGTAGAATGAGAGGCAAGTAGGGCTGGAAGCAATGCAGGATCAGGTGTGAAGATGTGGAGAAAGTTTTACAAAACATAGCATGATCCTAGGACTCCCAGTTAGTACAGTGCCTGGTTTGATTTGTGGAGGCAGGCTGGAAGAATCTACCATGAGGCTGGACTCGCTGGTTTACATTTCTCATCTAACAGTAGAAGAAACTCAGTGAGGTAAGTAAACTCTTCAAGGTGACCAAAAAAATTCATAGTAAGACTACAACTAGACTTAAGAGACTATTATTTCCCAGTCCCTGTAAGAGGAAATAGGTACTAGATATTAAGAGATGTACACAACATTACCCAGATCTTTAGAATTTGCTTTTAAAAATTATGCCCCTAATATTACTCAGTCATAAAAAAGAATGAAATGATGCCATTTGAGCAATATGCATGGACACAGAGATTATCATACTAAGTGAGGTTATATAGTGAAAGACAAATATTAAATGATATCACTTATATGTGGAAAGCAAAAAAAAAAAAGATACAAATGAACGTACTTGCAGAACAGAAACAGACTCGCAGACTTTGAAAATAAACTTATGGCTACATCAAAGGGACAGGTGTGGGGGAGGGATGGACTGGGAGTTTGGGATCGGCATGTACTCACTGTGGTATATGGAATGACTGGCCAACCTGGACCTGCTGTATAACAAAGGGAACTCTATCCAATATTCTGTGGGGAAAAGAATCTGAAAGAGAATAGATGGGTATACAGGAATAACTGTATATACAGGAATGGATATGTATACAGGTATAACTGAATCACTTTGTTGTACAGAAGAAATTATCACAATGTAAATCAACTGTATCTCAATAAAATTAAAAAAAAAAGAAAAAAAATGCCCCTAAACTGTACTTCAATGTTGGTCATTATCACTGGCTATCATTAGAAAACTGCTTCCTCATCCCTCAAGTTCCTCAAGTTGTCTTTTTATTGTCCTTGAATTGGATGCTGTGGGATAAGAGAAAGTTGACCTTGAAAAGCAACTCCTGTTACAATAAACCAAATATGAAACATGTGGAAAGTATTAGTTTCATTGACTTTCTGGTCAATGCTAATTTCCTAATCAATTGTCCAAGAGCTATTGGCTAATCACACAGAGGGAGAACACTGTACAGAGGACTAATGAGACACCAGAGACATAGCACCCTTTAGGAAGCTTACACTCTAGCTAGTGGGAAAAGGAATCCTCCATAAAAGGATGGGATAGGATACTACTCTTACATGACATCCTTGGATAGAAAGACAACACAGTTTGTTAGGTGACACCCATAGGGCATCAGAATAAAAAGAGAATCATTTCAGCTAGAATAAGAAAGAGAAACTTCCTAGGGAACAGTATGCCCTGAGAGAGGAATTGTGTATGGGAGGGAGAAGGGCACACAGAATATTTGTATCTATAAACTTGGGATTCCCAGTGCTTAGAGTTAATAGGAAGATGTATTGAGGGGTTCATATAAACCATTCAGCACATTGCTTGTCATGTTCAAAACATTCAATAACTGCCATTTTTACTATTAATGATCCACACAGAGGTAGAGAGGAAAGGATATAGTAGATGGGACTTAAAGTTCTTGGTTCTCAACTCAGTAGATAACTGGATAAAACGGAAAAATCCATTAATTTTTTTTAGCATCTATTTTCTCATTGATGATATTAGAGGTTTAACCTAGAATGATCACTAGGATCCATTTTCACCAGTGTTTGCCCACAATAAACATTTATCTCACCTAAAGGGAACTTTCTCTGAATTATGAGCTGAGGACTACTTAAGACCACGACTTCTACTTAAGTCCATGACTTTGAACATCAAATAACTACATTCAAACATCAGAACACTATCTGCTGACATCACCAACTACATTTCTCATTACCATTAAGGGTTTTTTTTTTTGTATTCACTATACAAGGGCCATTAATTCACATTTCAAATAAAGTTGAACAACACATATTGCTTAAGAAAATAAATGTCTCTATCCTATTTCTTGGTAGAAAAGTTAATTTTCAATACCAAAGAGAAAGAACTAAGGAAGGGAGTTAAAGATTCCATTTAGTGTGTAAGATTTTTTTTAAAGATTAGCATCAATGCATGTTGTGAAAATTAAGTAACTTAATGTGTGAGGTTCTCTTTAGCCATAAGGTATTAAATTGTCAGGCGATTTTTTCCTTTTTTTATGTTTCCATTGAGTAACTATCTTTATGCTTTCCTTGTACCTCGTACTGTGAATGAGAAGATTAGTGTTTGGTGTCATTGCATTAATGAAGATTATTATTTACAACAATGGCCAGAAAGTGACTGGAGGATTAACTCTAGCAACTCAAGCAATTAAAACGCTTGTAGGTTCCTATGAGGTTTAAAAAAAAAATAAAGGTTTTTAAGAGGAACTTATCCATTTAAGACATGCAGCTATTGCCAGTGTGTCTTCAGGCACCCAAAACTGTCTCTCATCAAAACTGCTTTTGGAAAAGACTATAATACTAATTAACACCTTAGTTTTAAGAAAATGAGTCCCCTCTCCTATCAACAACTGGGTTTTGACCCTCTTTTCAGATCCTATAATCATAAAAGTCTAACTACCTTAATAATAAATTATAGACTCATTGGTTATTACAACAGACATCTACTATTTTGCCCATTCTCTTGGTCTCTGTCATCCACTTCTCCCTATAATTTCCATCTTTTAATATATTCCTTTTAGGAATACCAATTTCTATCACTGGCCTGCTCCTAACTCTTGGTCAAAAAGCTGTCATTTGATCTAAACATGTGTGATCATACTTGTTTTCTCTGTAACTTGGATATTGAGCAAAGTGACAGAATTTAAGCAATGGGTATAACGTTATTTTGGGAAGTGAGACTGTCCACCACTTTCTGCAATTGAAACCATAATTCTGACCTCCTGAGCTTCTTTGCTTACCATTTTTTCTGTAGCTTTGGTTGCTTATTTTTCTTTGCTTTTTCTTCTGTGAGTCCAGATGACTCCAATGATGAAGTCATCAAATACTTACAGAAGACATAGTACCAATTTTAACTTCATTCAGATAACGGAGAAAAAGTGAAAATCTCCCACTCTTTGATAAGGTTATTATGCATGATAAAAGTCTACAAACCAATATAACTCATGAGCATGGACAGAAAAGTCCTTTAAAAACAAAAGTACACCAAATATAGCAATATATACACTGGATAATATGCTATAACCAATTGAGGAATGCAAGATTGAATTAATATTAAAAATAAGTCAATGGAATTCACCTCATTAACAAAAGAGAAAAATCATATCGTTACAATGGATGCTGAAAGATGGTTGACAAAACTCAATCTGTTCATACTAAATAAAAATGTACAGCAAACCAGAAGTAGAACATGTTTAAGATGTAGTGCATCTACAAATTTTCTAAGGTTAACATAATGTGTAATTGAAAAATTAAATGCTTTTCTTAAAAAGACCAGGAACAAAGCAAAGATGTTTTCCCAGACTACTTCTATTCAACATAATGCTGGAGGTCGTATTTAATACAAGAGAAAAGATAAATAAAATAAATTAATAATGGAAAGAAGATAACATAATTGTGTTCATTTAAAAAATCCAAAGGAACTTACAGAGAAACTAACTGAACTATTAAGTGATTTTGGCAGGGGCATGGAGTAGAGCCAATGAAATACACACATGCACGTGCATGCACATACACACATACACACACACTCAACAAACAACTGGAAAGTAAAATTTTCAAAATACCATTACAATAACATCAAAAGAGAAGCAAAAATGCCAGGAATAAATGTAATGAAACATGTATAAGAATATGTATACTGAACAGTATATGAAATTATACAAAATACTGTTACATTTTGAATATGATACAATTGAATAATATCAATTCTCTTCGAGTTGATTTACAGTATCAATATAGCCCAATAAAATTCCCCAAAGGCTTCAGAAATGAATGAGCTTACTGTAACAGTCATATGAAAATCCAAAGAACCTAGAATGTTTGAAGCTATCTTGAAGAAATACTACAAGTTTGAAGGACTTATTATAACTGATTTCATAACTCACTGTGAATCTACAATTAGGGTATGTATTCATATAACAATTCACAAATAAGGATACATAATTCAAAGTACTAAAATAAATATATATAAATGAATAAACTGATTGTTATGTCACTCCAATTCTATAGAAATATAAAAATTTTCAACAGTTGATGCCAAAGATGAATCTTGCTTCATATCATGCATGAAAATTAACTATAGATTTATCATAAACCTAACCATAAAAGGTAAATATACAAATATTCTAGAAGAAAATATGGAAAAATATATCTATAATTGTAGCATAGGCAGAGATTATTTAAATAACAATGCAAAAATGTTCACAAATCAGACTTTGTCCAAAGGAAAATGTTTGCTCATGCTGCAGATAAGAAAATAAGAGAGTAGCATTTCACATGAAGGCTCTGTGTGTGAAGATGCCAGCACCTTGGCTGATCCTTGTTACTGCCCCTGACACTGTACTACCACTGTAGAAAATGTTTGTAATAGATTTCTGACGAAGGACTATTATCTAGGATACAAACCAATTATAATAAGAAAATAATCCAATTTAAAAGGTAGGGAAAACTTGTGAATAATTTTTTTACAGATTATGAAAACCCAATGAACATTTCATATGATGCTTAGCATGATTAGTTATGATGAAGATGCCATTTCACACCCTCTAAAATGCTTAATAGTAAAAAGTTTAACAAATACAAGAACTGGCGAGGATGTGGAAAACTGAACTCTTTAGATAAAGAAGATGGAATGTAAAATGATACAACCATGCTAAGAAAACTGTTTGACAGTTTCTAATTTAGTTAAAGAACACAGTAACTTATGGTCCAATAAGACCTAAGAAAACCGGAAGTATATGTACATAAAGGTTTGCACAAGAATGCTGATAGAGGATTTATTCATCATAACCCAAGCTTGAAACATCCCAACTTTCCATGAATATAATAGATTAATATTGTTCTATAGTCACAAAATAAAATGCCACTCAGGAGTAAAAGGGACAGATTTCTCAGTCAAGCAATATGGATTAATTTTTTTATTATTAGAGTAAGCAACATTAGCCAGACATAAATTAAGACTAAGATTTCCCATTTATAAATTTTAAGAACAAGCAAAATTAATCTACAGTAGTAGAATTAAAGTTATAGCTTTACTCAGCAGGTGGCAAGACTGACAAAGAAAAATTATGAGAAAACTTTGGAGGATAATAAAAATGTTCTATATCTTGATTTCAGTGATGGAAAAGCCACATCTACCTATTTATCAAAACTCAGTGAAATAGACTCTTAATATCTGTTTATCTTTCTATATGTCAAATAACAATGTTGGACAAAAAAAGAGCACAAACATAAAGAGAAAAACATAAATTACTTATATTTGTTGGCTATGAAACAATTTTATTTAAAGCCAAAAACTATGTGAAAATGTCTTTATTAAAGAGATGTAGTAAAACAAAGGAAAAAAATTAAAAAAGAAAGTTTTAATTAGAAGTGTCTAATTAGTAATGAACAGCTGGCATTTCTATATATGGCTTTTGAAGAACTGACTTCTCTGGACTATGACCTGTTCATAAACGTTCTAAGAATAGATTTTCAAAAAAATAATGTTTTCATTTTACAAAAACTAAGATTTAGTCTTCTGGGTAACTAAGAGGATATATTAGAATTAAAATGATTAGTTAATTTGCAGAAGTTGATATGTTATTAATATCTGTGTTATTTATTATTAAAATAATAATTCTTTGGAAATAATGATGCATATGATATATAGAAAAAATGCAATTTAATAAATGGAGAACTTAAACACTTTATCAATGCAACATTAAGTGCACTCATTAGAAAATCAAGATAGAGCAGTAAGATTCTGATGAAAATATTTTACCCTCAATGTCTGGGATGTTAAATAGCAGTAAGATAAACTTGATTCTTTTTTTCCCTCTCTCAATATCCTGGTTACACAAGCCAAACAAACTGTGAATGATTTGTTTTTGAAATCCAAGATTACACACTCAGAAACCTCCAGCCTCTTTAGTCTCACTCATGGACTCTCAGCTCCCCTTAGTCCATGCCAGGATCCCTGAAGACCTGGAAAATTCCCTTAGTTTTCTCTGGGCTCCTGGTCTCCTTCTGGTCCCTCAGCATCTGCCACCACCAAGGCACTCCCTTCTTTGACAAGTCCTGGGTAGATTCAACCCAGGTAAGGTGGCCCTAGGTAGGGTAGCAAAATTCTCTATCTTGTTAATAAGCAGAATTACTGCTGGAAGCTTCTTGGGGACTCCAGGAGATGCAATGTGGAGGAGAGGGCAGTTAGGAAGAAAGGGCTACTATTTCTTAGTGCTTTTATGGACCTGGGCTAAGGAAAGGAAAAGGTTAAGCTATTATTGAGTATTTGTGTGCTCTGAGGCTCTGTGGGCTCAGTGTTACCTGGATGGGGTGTGGTTTTCCGAATCTATGGAAAATCAGTCCCATTAAAGTGATTGGATCCTGAAGGGCCTTGGGTCAGAAAATCTTGGAGTATCTTTTTTTTTTTTTTTAGATTTTTGAGATTTCCTCCATTTTGACAATTATGGGTGTGTTAATATGCTAAATGAAAACACTTAAAATACAGCTTATTTTTTGTGAACTGATTTTGTCATTTCTTTGTTTGTAAACATCTACTTGGACTCTCAAAGCACAGACTACTTTGGTCAGTTTCCAGATCTGCATCTAAATACTCCATAAAAAATTTCAGTGCTTAATGACCTCCAATTCACCCTCAAAAGGGCCATCTTCTACCTATTCACTTCTACCTATTCCTTCCAACAGAAATGTTCTGAGAGTACAGTGTTAGAGACAGTAACAAGGATCAGCAAGGGTGTTTGCAGCCTCACACATGGGGCCTGGTGGTTGAGATGGGCCGCAATAGCTCACTGTGTTAAGAAAGATAAGGAGGGGCACATACAGCTCAGGGGAGTCCTTAGAAGGGAAAGCCAACCCAGGCTGGGGGTCTTTGTCTCACTAGAAAAAGAGATGATGAGTTTGAGATTCAAGGCTGAGTAGAATTTCTTAATGGAGTTGGATGGAACTGTTATAGGAAAGTTGAAAAAAAAAAAAAAAAAGGCACAAGATTCAGATTCCAAGGAGAACAATTGGAATGCACCTTCATGAAACACATTGTTCATTATGTCTTGATCATGGATATTTAGGAGGTTAGAAGAAAAAATGGGATAGGAGTCCTGTATATGAATCTAGGGGGCTTCGCTTTATTTGAAGGCAACAGGAAGGATATCAAACACATTTCATTTTAAGCCATGGATTGAAAATATTCTCTGCTCTTTAGTTACCACCTCTGAGCTGAAAGTTCTAATTGTAAAGATTAACAGCTATAAAATAATAGTGAACTATTTTACTCAATCGTGTTCAAAATTGTATTGCACACCTGCTCTGGAATAGGCATGATTCTAAATGCTGGGGAGTACAATGGTGAGCAACAGCTCTGCTTCTTGTTGCAATGCAGGTAGCTTCTGGGCTTGGGTAAAACGGAAGGAAAATGACACCCTCTCAACGTTCTTGGTCCTGACTGCCCCAGCTGGCTGTCTCTAGCCAATTTTGCTATTCTGTATTGCACAGATCAGTGGGAGCCAGGGGGCCCTTCTTCACCTAAATTACCACAGCTCAGAATAAAGTGAAGGACAAATGGTCTTTCCTGCTGCCTTTTTCAGTCTGGAGACAAATTTCCAGTGCTGAAGAACAGCTAAATGCTTCCTTTTGTGTTTGATTGTGGACAGCAGTGACCAAAGCTGTGAAATCAAGTCAGAGAGAAACAAGTGGATTCACCAGTAAACAAACAAAACATTCACAATGGGTGAAGATGACATAGCACATTTTCAGCACTAAATGAAATCTTTACATTTCACCCAATAGGGTATCTTACCTACTCCCTGAAGTGTTCTTAGTTCCTTTTGATCTGACTTTGCAACTCAAGTTTAATAGAAAGACTCATGCTACTTTGTCAATTTCCTCAGAAGATACTTCTCTTGGGGTTACCAGATAAATAGGCCCACCAGATATACAGCAAATAATAGTTCTATGCTTGTATGCATTTCCACTTCTGTTACATTATTCATAGATATGCACCAACTTTAAGAGAGCTCTATTTATTTAATGGCAGGAAAATAATTCCAGCATATACAGTATAATGATACATGAGGTAATATCAGAGCCTGGATTTCAAAGAAACCTTTTCAGACTTTAAAAAGAGAGAAAAATCATTGAATGAATATGTAAAAAAAATGAGGACTAAATCATAAATATAAAAGACTTTTGGGATTCAAAGTTTCAAAATACTATTTTTATTATGATTTTGGTGCTCCCCCAAAGCAGTCTAGATATGTGTATGTGCATATGCATGTGTGTGTATATAAGTATATGTGTTCTGAGTACAATGGTTTTTTAAATTGTAAAGTACTCAGCCTTTTCATTCTATGGAATCTGTGGGGAAGATGATGGGGACTGGAAGTCCTAAAAGTACTGCAGGGGCATTAGGTCATTGGAGAAAGGGTTTCTAGAAGGGACTGAAGGGGTCTGGGCATATTGAAAGGATTAGGGGAGTGGGAGGTGGTATGACTCTCCTCAGCAGACACTATACTGCTCAACATTATTCAGTTTCAAAATCTCTACTGATATAATTTCAAAACTGACACATTTGTGGTGCTGCACCTAATAATATCACCATACAACTTGATAGAAGCCCAATGTAAAGACAGCATCAGATAGGTCAGTGCTAGCAAGGAAGCATTTGTTTCTGTTTTTAGTGTCTTTCCACCTCCAGGTGCCATCTGTTCCACTCACTACAAAAGGCCTAAGAGTGTGGAAACCTGAGTGAACTGGCACTATATTTTTTTAATTATTCTGGAGATAGTTTAGTGCCCTTTGTATCCAGCTATATAATTTGTGGAGCCCAGTGTAAACTAAAAAAGTGAGGCCACTTGTTCAGAAATTAGTAAGAATTTCAAGGTGGCTATAGCAGGATGCTAAACTAAGGGCAGGCCCCTTCTGAGTGTGGGTTATGTACAATGTCACACATCACACAGACTCAGAGCCGGCTTGTTGATGTTCCTGGAAGGTTTCTGACTAAACTGTGGTCCAGAACTGTGGGATATGCAGCCCACATAGGCCTGCAGACTCACTTTTATACTCCTAGAAACTTTCTAATTTATCCTTAGGAAATTTGCTAGTGTGTCAGTTATTCACCCATCACTTGATTGTGGGATTACCTTCCTCTCCTCTCAATAGCCACTAGTCATCCTCAGAAAAAAAAAAAAAAAGAGTTGGGGGCACTTGGCAGAAGCCTATGGCAGAAGGTGTGTAATACAGTGGTAGAGAAACCATGTTTTCAAGGTCAGAATATTTCAATAGGTACCATGCTTGGGGTTTTGTTTTAAGTAGCTGAAAAACAACTTTGATTCATGTCTCAGCCATTATTTCCTACAATTGAGCCCCCTGGCCAAGGCTGAATCAAGCAAAGGGCCAAATGTTAAGTGAATGCCTGCTAAGTAGGACGGCCTGAAATCCAGGTTGATGATTAAAGTAGCTAACAGCAGGAAAGAAAAACAGGAGAGTAAGCCAAAAGGGAAAATTTACTGCTGGCACATTTCTAGTCACCATACCTTTCTTCCTCTCTGCATCACCATGGAGTTGGTGAATAAACAGGTGAATAAATTAAAACCAGGCAATTAGATGCCATGCTGACTACCGCTGCTGCCCTAGAGCTGAGGTAATGTTAACACTAGTTAAACAGCAGGAGAAACTATCACTGGCTAAATGTGTTCTCTTCTGGAATATTTCTTTTTACTCTAAGTGTTTAAATAGATGGATGGCCGAGATTTGCTGTGGGTTTTATAACAGAAGTCAGTTAACCACATTGAAGATCAAATTGACTGGAGACGATGTACTTTAAAATATACACAGAGCATTTGAGGACACTAGAATGAACATCCAAAAGCTAAAATTGCTCAGGGTTTTAGAAAAGTCCATTTACACTGTAACACTCTGGCAAAATAGTATGATTTTTCCTTACTCACAGAAATTGTACAGAAACTGGAACTTTTAATATACTTCAAATCTGCTAACATTTCAGGATAAAGAATGAGACTCTTCTCTGAAGCATATCAATTTCAGGGTAAACAATTAGCACTGGAGATGAACTTTTGTTGGTTCACATCAATCTTCTAGAATCCCTCTCAATTCATTATACTAAAGAAACTCCTTTGAGATAAAAACTAATTTTAAAAGATACATGCACTTTAATGTTTACAGCAGCACTATTTACAATAGCAAAGACATGGAAACATCCCAAGTTCCCATCAACAGATGATTAGCTAAAGAGGATGTGAGGGGTGTGTGTGTGTGTGTGTGTGTGTGTGTGTGTGTGTGTGTGTGTGTGTGTACCCACATGCATACACACAATGGAATATTACTAAGCCATAAAAAATAATGAAAGATTGCTAATTGTAGTGACATGGATGGACCTAAAGATTATAATACTAAGTGAAGTAAGTCAGAGAGAAAAAAAGCAAATATTATATAACTTATATGTGGAATACAAATGAATTTTTTTCAAAACAATACACTCACAAACATAGAAAATATAGTTACCAAAAGGCAAAGCAGTTGGGATAAAATAGGGGAATAGGATTAATAGACATAGACTACTGTAATAAAATAGAAAAGCAACAAAGATTTACTGTATAGCAAAGGGAACTATATTCAATATCTTATAAAAACTTGTAGTGGAAAATAATCTGAAATATATATATATACCAGATTTGCTGTATACCTGAAACTAACACAATGTTATAAGTCAACTATACTTCAACAAAAAAAATTCCTTGACATTTTGTGATGTTTATACTTTAAACCCTATTTTTCAGCAAAATCTACATAAAGTATCTAATGTATAAAATTGAGGAAAAGCAAGATAATAAAATCATTAATGATACGAACACATCATACAAACTCAGTACTGACACGTCACTTGAGCAAATAATTTTTCATCTAGAATCTCTAGGTATTGACAAATTTTATAGTGATATTTGAAGGCTTTTCATTAGACACAGAGAATTTCAGGAAAAATGGAGATTTCAGGAGGATTCATGACATAAATGCATAGCTGTAATAGTAGCAATGTGACCAAGGTGTCATGCTTAATTAGAGAAGCACCAAGGGAAAAGAAGATGATTATCATATTTCATCATCCACATTGTTGTTTGAAATTAACAGCCTCTATGAGCCACTCAGAAATGGTATGCAGTATTGAGAGAAAAGACCAGGGTTCTTAGCCTAGGTCACTAAATGTGTGGACTTAAATGAGTTCTTGAACGTTTTCCATGCTCTGCTTCGTAAACTCCAAAACGGAAGTAAGAGTTCCCAGTGTGGTTTAGTGGTAATGAACCTGACTTGTATCCACGAAGATGCAGGTTCCATCTACAGCCTCACTCAGTGGGTTAACGATCCAGCAAAGCTGTGAGCTGTGGTGTAGGTCACAGATGTGGTGCCAATCCCATGATGCTGTGGCTGTGGTGTAGGCCAGCAGCTGCAGCTCCAATTCAACCCCTAGCCTGGGAACTTCCATATGATGCAGGTGTGGACTTAAAAAGAAAATAATAATAATAATAATAATAATAATAATAATAATAATAATAATAAATATTTATCTTACAGGCTTCTTTTGAAGTATTAAATCAAACCCTGTAAAGTGCTTAGCACAGTGCCTAATACTGTCATTATGTATGTGACCTAGTACTGGATACAAATTTTATTTATTTAGTCAATAAAATAACTTTGTTTAATATTTATTTATATATATATTTTTTTCTACTGTACAGCATGGTGGGCCAGTTACATGTATACATTCTTTTTTCTCACATTAAGTGTTCCATCATAAGTGACTAGAAAGAGTTCCCAGTGCTACACCACAAGATCCCATTGCTAATCCAGCCCAAAGGCAACATTCTGCATCTATTTAACCCAAGATCCCAGTCCCTCCCACTCCCTCCCCTTCCCCCTTGGCAACCACAACTCTATTCTCCAAGTCCATGATTTAATATTCTTTAGAAAGGTTCCTTTGTGCTGTGTACTAGATTCCACATATGTGATATCATATGTTATTTGTTTTTCTCTTTCTGACTTACTATACTCAGCATGAAAGTCTCTAGTTCCATCCATGTTGCTGCAAATGGCATTATTTTGTTCTTTTTTATGGCCGAGCAGTATTCCATTGTGTATATATACCATACTTCCTAATCCAATCATCTATCAGTGATTGGGTTGATTCCATGTCTTGGCTATTGTGAATATTGCTGCAATGAACATGTGGGTGCATGTGTATTTTTTAAGTAGAGTTTTGTCCGGATATATGCCCAAGAGTGGGATTGCTGGGTCATATGGTAGTTCTATGTATAGTTTTCTCATGTATCTCCATACTGTTTTCCATAGTGGTTGTACCAGCTTACATTCCCACCAACACTGCAGGAGGGATCTCTTTTCTCCACACCCTCTCCAGCATTTGTTATTTGTGGACTGTTAATGATGGTCATTCTGACTGGTGTGAGCTGGTATCTCATGGTAGTTTTGATTTGCATTTCTCTAATAATCAGGGACGTTGAGCATTTTTTCAAGCGCTTGTTGGTCATCTGTATATCTTCTTTGGAGAAATGTCTCTTCAGGTCCTTTGCCCATTTTTCAATTGGGTTGTTGGATTTTTTGTTGTTGAGTTGTATAAGTTGCTTGTATATTGTAGAGATTAGGCCCTTGTCAGTTGCATCATTTGAAACTATTTTCTCCCATTCTGTAAGTTGTCTTTTTGTTCTCTTTTTGGTTTCCTTTGCTATGCAAAAGCTTGTCAGTTTGATTAGGTCCCATTGGTTTATTTTTGCTCTTATTTCTGTTGCCTTGGGAGAATGACCTGAGAAAACATTTGTAAGGTTGATGTCAGAGAATGTTCTGCCTATGTTCTCTTGCAGCAGTTTGATGGTGTCTTGTCTTATATTTAAGTCTTTAAGCCATTTTGAGTTTATTTTGGTGCATGGTGTGAGGGTGTGTTCTAGTTTCATTGCTTTGCATGCAGCTGTCCAGCTTTCCCAGCAATGCTTGCTGAATAGACTGCCTTTTTCCCATTTTATATTCTTGCCTCCTTTGTCAAAGATTAATTGACCGTAGGTGTCTGGGCTTATTTCTGGGTTCTTTATTCTGTTCCATTGGTCTGTCTGTCTGTTTTGGTACCAGTCCCACACTGTCTTGATGACTGTGGCTTTGTAATATTGCCTGAAGTCTGGGAGAGAGATGCCTCCTGCTTGGTTTTTGTTCCTCAGGATTGCTTTGGCAATTCTGGGTCTTTTGTGGTTCCATATAAATTTTTGGATTATTTGTTCTAGTTCTGTGAAAAATGTCATGGATAATTTGATGGGGATTGCATTGAATCTGTAGATTGCTTTGGGTAGTATGGCCATTTTTATGATATTAATTTTTCCAACCCAGGAGCATGGAATCTCTTTCCATTTCTTTGAATCCTCTTTAATTTTCTTAATGAATGTTTTACAGTTCTCAACATATAAGTAAGTCCTTTACCTCTTTGGTCAGGTGTATTCCGAGGTATTTGATTTTGTGAGGTGCAATTTTAAAAGGTATCGTATTTTTGTATTCTTTTTCTAATATTTCATTGTTAGTATACAGAAATGCGACTGATTTCTGAATGTTAATCTTATATCCTGCTACTTTGCTGAATTTGTTGATCTTTATACAAACTTTAAATCTCCCCTTATAGATGGATCTCCCGGAAGCACAGATGCCTAGGGTCCACAATCAGAGATTCAGATTTTGTAAATCTTGGGTACGATCTTTAAAATCTCCACACGTGATTCAAGTCTTCGGACCAGACTGAGAACACTGCTTTAGACAACAAATTTTTAGTGAATAATCACATTTATTTGCATTATGCAAGAAAATTACTGAACACTCTGACATATTCTAAGAATAGTGAGTTGATCACTTCTTGCTAATGCTCATTTTTCTTTCTTGCCTGCATGGAGTTAAAAGAACAAATGAAAAGTCAATGAGATCTAGTGAGTTTAGCTTTGAGCCTAAGGCACCTTATAGTGATCTACTTAACAGGAAATAGCAGAGATATTCTTGGAAAGCTATCTTTAATGCAGATGGTAAAAATCATAAAATGCCAAACATGGTGCCCATCCTATAACAAGGTCGAATAACATCATTATTCCCATACCACCCTCATTTTTTTTTTAATCACACCTGAGTCTTTCTGAAAAAGCTTGAATTAATCCTTGGATCTTTTGTTAATCTGGGGAATTAAGAAACAACCTCTCCCTAAGGAAAAGGACAGTCATATTTTCTCCTCTCTCTCCCTCTTTCTCCCTCCTTTTTATTTATTTCCTTTGCCTTAAAATATTTTTTTCTCTTTTTTTAAGATCTGACTTCCTTTCCAGGTGAGAAGAAAAGAGTTTCCAAGTGAGGCCAATTAAAGTTGCCCAGATGAAGCAAAGTCCCTAGGGATCAATCAGAATGCCTACATAGATGAGAAAGTAGAAGTATGTCCTTCTTTTCTCCTTGTTAGAGTTTACTTTCTGCCCTGAGGAATACTAGTTATTTATTTTCCATCAGAGAAAAGAATAAGCACTCAACAGAGCTTAACTCTTTCCTAGTTTATAAAAAGTAAAATAACCATTTCAAAAATTAAAACGTAAAGTTCTCACTTAAACTTGCACACATTCTCATTGACCTGTCTTTAGTTAAGCATATAGAACACCACATTCATTCACATTCCACTAATTTGGAATTAAAATATGTTCACGAGAATTATTGTAAATCAACTATACTTCAATAAAATTAAATTAAAATTTATGTTCATAAGAATTAAACTAAAACAGCAGCACTATAAATGATGTAAAAGTGATTTACTAGCTTCCCAGTTTAACCAGGAGATTAGATTTATGGATATTTCCCAGATTGCGTACTCGGGAACATTAGTGTTCAGCAAGATATTAAGAAGTTTTGCGGTAAAATTAATTTGGGAAATGACAATTAATAGATTACAATTTCCTTCATACCCCTCTGAACACTGGTACTCAGAATGTAGTTTCCAGAGGTTGGATGGGCATAACTGGGTGACCTGTTAGAAGTGCAGGAAATGTGGATGTCACAGGCCCCAACCCGTATAAGTGAATTAAAATGTCCACTTTAACAAAATTCTTAGGTGATTCCTATGTATATTACAGTTCAATAAGCACTGCCTTGGAGAATTCCAAGGACTATTTGCATGTCAGCAAAACAAATAAACAAAAAAACCTTTAAGTTAGCAATTTAAAAATCCTTTTTAGTTTTCTCTCATAGTTTAATGATTTTTTTTGATCATAGAAACATAGAGCTATTTTGTTTTTGAAACAGTTACAAATATCTCATAGCCTCCAAATTTTTCTCAGATGATAGGAAAAAATCAAGACAAATTATTTCCAAGTTTCCTTGTAATTCTCATAATTTGCTATGCTAAGAAGACAGTAAAGGATATGCTTAACCTTGTTAGACTAGAAATAGTACTTAGAGCAATGAGCATCCTTTGTTGATGAATTGCCAATGAACATGGAAATTCTAGTCAGGGGTGAAGAGGCTTTTAATCTAGTATGGTCTGCTTCCACCTAAAATAGTAGCCTCTGCGGATATGGTGCATGCATGCGTATGTGCATATATGTATGTGCATGCTTTGCAAGGCAGTGTTTGGGTTCTCCTAGCTTCATCCCCTGGAGAGGATGTCCTACAAGGAGCAGCTATGTTTCCCTTTCGCCTCAACCACACCTTCTCCCTAACCTTCTGAGTTGGGGTGGAACTTAGCCCAAGTTTCACAGGGGTTGTGCATGGCTCTTGCCCCTCATCTGACTTTGATAGAATCACTGAAGCCACTGAGGTACTCACTCCTTCCATACCTTCAAAGGTCACCAAGATTTGGGGATAAGGCAGGTCCTTTTCCATTCCCATACACATAAGGTCTTTTCATATCTTGCTGGCATGAACTATTCTAGGATTTTCCTTGCTTTCAGGAAGCTCTTGACCAAGAACAGACACCAGTCTCTGTTCCCATGTGTTGTCTCTCAAATTCGGGGACCTACTTCAAGTAGCAACAGAACTCTTTCCCACTGATTCTCTCCAGCAAATCAAGAGTGGGGCTATGGGTTCCCATGTTAGTATACATCCAGATGGGGAAATAGATGTCATTATTCCTTCTTGAAAGATAAGGAACAAGATGTCCTTGTTCTTTTACTAAAGAATGTTTTCTTATGTCTATATATTATATGAAACCAAAGTCATGTGTGCTTTTCAACCAGCCACATTGCGATAAGAGAAAACAACTTTATACTTGGTATGAATAAATCCAACATATTTTAAGTCTCATATTATTCTTCTGCTTTACAAAAGAATGAAAAATTATATATTTCATAAAGAAAAAGCAGATATGAGATTTTAGAGTGTTTTCTTCAATGAACATAATCTATTTTGGATTACTTTAGAAGACAAGTGGACATTTGACATTCAAAACGATATATAAATTTAAAATGATGTCATTCTAGCAACAAAGCACATCACTAAATTTCTGAATAAATAAATTTATTCTCCCTTGAATTAAAATAACTTAAGAAGGAGTTAGTTCCCATTGCGGCTCAGCAGTAACAAAACCGACTAGTATCCAATAAGGATGAGGGTTTGATCCCCGGCCTTTCTCAGTGGGTTAAGGATGAGCTATGGTGTAGGTTGCAGATGTGGCTCGGATACTGCATTGTTGTGGCTGTGGTGTAGACCAAAAGCTACAGCTCTGATTCTATCCCTAGCCTAGGAAACTCCATATGCTGGGGGTGCCACACTAAAAAAATTAAATTAAATTAAATTTTAAAAAAAGACAAGAAACAAAATCAGTTACAAAGAATCTGTAATAAGGTGTTCTTAGTTTTTAGGTTCACTAAGTCATAATATCTCAATCATGGTTTTAGATGAAGAATTGATTTCAAAGTAACATTTTATACTATGTTTGATTTCTATTTGTACTTATCAGTTTGAAGAGAATTTAATTAAGTCAATGAGAGCAGACAAAATAATAACTCCTTTTGGCTTTTTCTCAAAAATTTCCAGTGTTCAGATCAAAAACATAGCATTTTTCTCAGAAATTCTAATTTTTTAAAAGGTAAAGGTTAGACATCTTTATTTATGGCATATTCATTCCAAAGAGTATTCTTAAGAATGCCCTTGCTGGAAAGATGTTAAGTCTGAGAAATGAAGAACTTGAAATCTCACAAGAAAGCATTTTTTAAGCTAGCAATGAAAAAGCCTTCTACGTTTCAAGGTCATTTTAACTGTAGGAGGAAACTGATAGAGTCTAATTAGAGTAGAAATGCTATGAAGTCTGTTCAGTAGAGACACACTTGGCTAGCACTAATAGCAGAAAGGAGTTGGAGGAAGTATGTAAAAATTTCTCTGACTGATTTACATTTTGTATGGCACAGTGTGTTAAATGTATGTTCCTATCACCCACAATGTTTTACCACTGTCAGTGACTAAAGTATGAATTTGGGGAATTTTCTTTGGTTTTGTTACTCACTATGATTATTCAAACAAACACTGAATTGTAGATTTAATTCCATATGAACTGCCTCCACTTAACGAAACTCTGAAACACTTACTCAGAAGCTATTATAAAAAGCACAACTGGCCTTAAAAGTGTGTAGGACATGCACCTCTGGCTTGAAGTGTTTATTACTGTAAAAATTATGTATCAATATTCCTTCTCTTCTTACAAGGAAAAAAATTAACTTTGTATGATTGTAACTGTTTATAGTGTATAATTCACATCAGTGTCAATATATGTCGTAAAAATAATTTATGGGAATAGAGGAAAATAATTATAAATTTAATGCCTTGGCAAAATGTGTGTGTCACTAAATAGTGAGAACCTGAGAAGATACCTGTTCTTAAGTTAACTTAATATCTATTTTAAAATGTCCAAAATATAGCATCCATAATGAATGACATATTTCCAAACCTATTCTTGTTTAGCAGTTAATATTTAATCTTGTTGCTTTTTCTAATAAATAATATCTTGTTCTTAGTATAGTATAGAGTTGAATTCCCTGCTCTAAATCTGTGATGTCTGGTACAGCACCCATCTCATATCTCTCATTAATTTAATGATCCAGCTCTCTTTAATTGAGGAAGCAGAGAAGATAATATATATAGGTTTTTAGGATGTTCTCTCTGTACCCCAAAAGTATACAAGTGAAACAATTCATTTTTAAAGCCAGAGGATCATCATAGTCATAGACAATTTGGGGTCATTCAGCCTAAAGATGGAGGAAGAAATTCTTTGCATTCTTGTCAAATCCTGTTTTCTTTCCAATACGAATTTCCCTCTACACTTTTCTAACTGTCCTTTTATAGTGAGGAGGAGAATCAACTTCATTTAACATCAGTATAACTTATCAGAGGGACTATGGTTCTATGTAGGCAAATTCTAAATTACATTAAACCCAAATTCCCCTCACTCAAGATCTGTCAGATTTACTGCCCATCCATTAATCCCACTAGACTCTAGAGTACTATTTTATCTTCTAATAATGTTTTTATGAGATTGCCATTGCTTCTAGTATGCTTTTTCTGAGATATGTGTGCATGGGAGGCAGATTTATTGTTCCATACACACTCCTGTTAATATTGGTTTAGACTCTGATCCCATGGCCCTTTAAAGTGAGAGGCAGCCTTCCAGGAAGAGGAAATAGGTTATTTTGTAAAATCTGAAATCTTCTCATGTCAGGAGCTGCATGTGTTGGGATTTTTCATGAGGTATTTGTTTCCTACAGTAGCATTTCTCTTCAAAAGCATATTCTTTTAATGTCATTTCCTAGTTCAAATGGACTTCAGCTGATCCAGCATGTAAGTGGCAGAAGAAGCTTTAAAAATATAGTGTAGCACTTAAAAGTGAGGGTTCTGGAGACAGATCACTTAGCTTTAAAATCTGTAATTACATGCTGTGTGATCTTGGGTGAGTTACTTAACCACTGTTTGCTAGGTTTAAAATGGAGACAATATTGAGTCCAAGCTTATAAGATATTTGTGAATTATGCAAGATTATACACGCCTCAAACTTTCATAGTACTGTATATACTGAGAAGTCAATACTCACTTCCTCTGCTGTAAATCTGGAATCAGTCATATAATAAAACTTCACCATTGTACAAATGATCAAACTAAGGCTCAAACATAAAATAACTGACCTAAGTATCCTGGTCCATTACAGTCCACTTTAATTTCTCCTTTGCTGAAGAAAGTTTGAGTGCAGAAGCATTTTTGGCAGACCTGAATTCAAGTTCCAGCTCCACTTAGCATTTGTTGTATGACCTTGAACAAGTTCCTAAATCTTTATGTGAGAATCAAAAGAGGCTAAGCAATTGAACCAAGGCTACAGGACTAATAAGCAGAGGAATTTGGATTAAACTCCAGTAGGTCTAATTCTAAAATCAGTGTTTTATCCTCCAACAACATCAATAAGTCGTTTTATGGAGAGTGTCTGTTCATATTACTTTTGGTCAAGGGAGAAACACATTAAATGTCACACATATGGTTATAGCAAATTTAGACAGAGCCCAAACTAGAACTGAAGTCACTGAGTGATCAGTTAAATGTTCACCCCACTGTATCAGTGATTCTCTACCTTAGCTGCACATTTAGTTTACTTGGAGAAACCACCTTAAAAATATACTTACCTGGGGCCCTACATCAGACTATTTCTTCAAAAGCTCACCTGAGACTATTTCTTCATTCTAAGACTCCAATGCTAAGAACCACTAATCTTCACCCAAGCAGCACAAAGACCATTCCCTCCAACAGCCACACAACCAGTCTTCTCCCAAATTAATTAAACTCAGATCTTTCCTAATACAGAGGTGGCAGAGGTTCTAGCCCTACTTCTTTACTCCCGACTCTCTAATATTTTGGCGTATTCTGTCTCATACACATGAGCAGCTATGAAAAAAAAAATACTAGAATTATCCTCTCAGGCCCACATGAAGTCTTTCCAGATTTCTATTTCTTGACTGGTTTGTCTCCTCCTCTGACCTATGATATTCCACTTTTAGATTAGTCTGACAACTCTGATCATGCTTTTCCACTGAAGAGCTTTAGTGATTCCTCCTTGCCTACAGACTAAAGTTAAGTGCCCCTTATCCAAAGCTACCAATACTTACATAATTTAGTCCTAAGGGACCTCTCCAAGCTTATCTCTGACTAGCCCACTTTCATTTTACATGCTTTAGTGAGAGTAGTATCTCCGTGGTTTTCTGAAAGTACTCTGTGCTTTTCTTCATACTGTTCCCTATGCCTAGAATGCCTTGCCTTACACTTCTATATGTCGTATTGCATTTACTCCATGATTAAGCCCAAGCTGTTTTCTGCTTTTCCTATCTTCCCTACTTTTTTTTTTTTTTCTTGAATGTAAAAATCTATCCAAGGCCACTGAAGTGCTAGTCCCTTGAATCTTGATACCAGTGATCCCATTTTCCTCTGAACACTCCCCTTCCAAGTTTCCACAGCACATTTTTCTAATCTCTCTGATGGAATTTACCTCTTGGTAACATAGGCACTATTTAAATGTAGAGATTCTTTTCAATTCATCTTTATATTTCACATATCTCAAAACATAGTAAATAATGTTATGAAAGTTCCTAGTTTATCTTTTCCCATATTCAGACGATTTCAATCCACACAGGCTTACCAGAGTCTAAACCCTAAGGATGGAGTATGTAACTCTGGCCTAAGCGACCTTGTGGGTCTCATTTTCTGAGGAGTGGTACTTCGTTCCAGTCCAGGTATATGACCAAAGCTGGTCAAAGAATACATATTAGGGATTCTCTTGGGATTTAAACCTGTAAGTGTATAGATGTAATAGTAAGCTTCTGGTAACCATCCTGCAACCAAGAGGCAAAAACTGTTTCAAGCAAGATCCAGAGATGGAGAAATGTTGTATACTAGGGATGTACCTGAGACTTCTCTGTCTAGACTGACCTAAAGCTAGACTTACGTTGGGACCTACTAGTTATATAATATAAGGTAATTCAAGTTAGATCTTTTGCATGTTGAAGTCTATGAAATAAATGATTTAAGATATTCACTCAGTAACTGTTAAATAACCAATCATCAGAATATATTGTCCATTTAACACCATTAACATAGGGTTGGAGGAGTACACTCAACCAAGTCCTCTAGTTTAATTTGATTTTTTTTTAATTTTTCAATATTTGCTTATTATCTTAGCCTAAAAGCTATAGTCCACTAAAATTTACCTGCAATAAGACTACAGAATACATTCAAGGATATAAAAGATGCTGATATACCTATTTTCTTCTATTAACCCCATGTAGAAGGGGGTCTGTGCAGAGCATCTAGTCTGACTTTGTGGAAAATAGTGACAGTCTTCTCCAATTCACTTACTTGAAAATCAGGATATTCAGTAAGGCTCAGAAAAGATCAAAGATTAAAAAAAGAAAGGAAAAAACAAAACAAAACAAAACAAAAAAACCCTTCATGTCCAGATCATGTTCCTTATCTTCAAGACAACTTGAAATCCTTTCAGGTATTTGAAAAAGCAAGAGAAAAATCAATGAGAATTAAGGTCAGAGGAAAGGACTAATCAGACTATTACACGTTTATTATGTTTTGGGTATACTGTGGTTGTTACTTACCCTGAGCTCATCATCTGCCTGGGGATAACAGTAAGCATTGTTTCGTTCACTTTTAAAGGCAGGACTGAGCCAGAGATAATGCTGCTAACACCATGGGGCAAAGTGAAAGGCTCAAGGACATAGGGATCAAAGTTATTGTCTATGACATCATGGATGGCAGGAAAATAACTTGAGTGGAGAGATGCTATAGGATCAAGGGAGGGAGATGAAGGGTTCTACACAATTATCAAGGAGGTACCAAAATCTAGGTATACACAGTAGAAAAAAAAAGTTGGGGAGAGAAAGGAGATAATAAAGGTAGTAAAAGTGAGGAAGATGAAGAGATCTAGGTTGCCTTAAATAGCATCTTTTCTGACTTGGATAGCCTCATTTCAATCGGTGATGGAGTAAGAATTGATGAACAATGTCTGAGGTTTCTCTCTTTGGATTTACCATGGTCATGCTGAAGCTACATGCTGAAGCTAACACTCACACTTTTATACACTCAACAAGCACTTATTGATCATATACTATCCTTGTGTTGGTAATGGAGATAGAGATTTGAGATTTTTAAAAAAGAAGCTATTGAAGAGAAACTGCAGTGCTACTGTAGTTAATGTGCAAATTCTGATGGTGCCAAGAAACCCACTCTCAGCTAAAGGGTCCTATGTGTGTGGTCTTTTGAAGCTGTTAATGAGAGAACAAATAGGTTGTGAATGCAAAGAGTCTACTTACCAGCAACTTCCAAGAAAAACATTTGCCAGACCCAGAAAAATGTCACAGAATTGCCAAAAGGATATGGAATCAATTACATAAATGGTGAAATATAACTCATCATTGCTATTTGCCAGTATTAGAAATTTGCTAAATTTTCATCAGAATAGAAAAATGAAGAAAATCTTTGAGTGACATCTTCTACAAAGACATGTCCTCTAACATGTCCAAAAAAAGTGTGTATCCTACAGGAAAGAAATAAAGATGGAGGTAAGCCTGAAAGGTGTCAGTAAAATATACTAGGTTTTTGATCTAGAATAGTAATTATTTCAGGAAATTTAGTGTGGAATTGAGATTCATCTGGGTTTTTGATAACTATTACAGAAGCAGCACTCACACTTATTCATGCAACTAGTTTGTTAAATAAAAGCTCTTTGCTTCTTTTGTTTTCTCCCTTAGTATTTAACTTAAAAAAAAAAAACTGTGTTTCTAGACAGAGAAAAAAAATAATTAGATAGATATATTGATAGATATGCATATAGATAGATACAGATAGAGTAAAATGTCAAGCTATCTCAGAAAATAGAAAAGGGCAGAGGTTGCTTAGGACTAGACCAGTTTTAAATGGTTAAGTAGCATGTGGCTCTAATTAGGAATTGAGCAACCAGGAGCTAAGAACCCTTAAGAGAAGATGTCTCCAAAAGAAATAGTAGACTAATACCTCTTGTTCTTCAAAGTGATTGTAATTTGCCCTGTATTATTCAGTCATGTATTATTTCCTCCAGAGATAAATGACTAGTGCATTATTCTAACATGTGAACCCATAACCCTTATTCCTCTCTCTAATCATACTCCTGTAAGTTCTCCCTCCATGGTGGTCTCTGTGTTTGGTTTAATACAAAAGGCCCCCGCATTTAACAACATGGATGTCTATGGTTCTGCCATAGCAGTCTTCAGCCTGAACCAAGTCAGGCAATTTTGCCATTGACTTTTCTAAGCTGCAAGGTTTAGCTCTTCCTTGAACTAGAATAATCTTTCCAATTCCACATACACGTTAAAATACTTAAAAAGCTACAAGACAGATGGATGGGCTGTAGCTATCCAATGTTCACTGTGAAATTCAAATTCCCTGAAATCTGAAATTTTTCTTTTAAAATGTTGGAAAAATTAACAAGATGGTTTTTATTTTGTTTTGTTTTACTAATACTTATGTCACTCTTTCTGTCTGAAATGGGGCAAGAAAAATGGCAACCTCTTAGCCATGTCATTAAGAAATGGGTATTATAAAACCCCTGCCAAATTGAAATATTTAATAATTTTAATAAAATTGTATTTGATTTATAATAATTATTATTATTACCTTCCATCTATTAAGCTCTGCTATGTGCCAGTCATCTGCATGCATTATCTAATTTAATTCTATAATTGCTTGAAGAAGGTACTGTAATTTTAATTCATCTAAAAATGAGTTAGCTGAGGCATGGGGAGGTTAAATAACTTGCCCAGTGTGCTCAGACTAACCAGAGGAGCCAGGTTGTGAGCCCAACAACTTAGATACAGCATTATTTAAAACAAACAAACAAAACACTATTTTCATATGAAGCAGTGAGTAGACATTTTCTGTAAATAAAAGTGAATAAGAGACATTGAGGGAATACTATTGGGACCTCCCAAATAATGACAGAGACTTTAGCAAGTATTTAAAACTGTGATTATATCTGAAATTTGCCAACCACTAAATAAACATCACAGGCAGCTGCAAAAACCAGATGTGTTCTTTGTTTCTTCACCTGGGAGCCTGCTCACTGCCCAGGAAGAATGGAGCAATGCCTGGACTAAAAGGCTATCTCTGCGGCCCTTTCCCTCGTTAGCCTTTGTACAAACACTGCCAGCAATACATCACTTAGAACAGATCGTACAGCTGAGATTTCCATAACAGAAACATCAATCAATTAAATCCAAGAGTAAGCCAGCAAACACATCTCACTGAGATCACCAGCCAGCAATCATCACACAGATCATCAGATAATAATGATTCTTGACAAAAAGAAAACGAAAACTAGACCAGCTGTGAGCTGATGACTGAAGGGTCAAGGCATTGTTTTGCACACCTGCTACCTTCTGGTGTATTAGAATCGTCTCTTGCTTTCAATTCCATTAGTCTCATCATAACTGTTAAGGTGTGGAGTGAATTTTTAAATTACTGTATGAATGAATTTTTATCAATTTAAGTCAGAATTATTATTATTATTATTATTTGTCTTTTGTCTTTTCCTTAGGGCTGTACCCACAGCATACGCAGGTTTCCAGGCTAGGGATCGAATTGGAGCTATAGCTGCTGGTCTACAGCACAGCCAAAGCAATGAGGGATCCGAGCCATGTCTGTGACCTACACCACAGCTCACGGCAATGCCAGATCCTTAACCCACTGAGCGAGGCCAGGGATGGAATCCGCAACCTCATGGTTCCTCCTCGGATTCCTTTCCACTGCACCGCAAGAACTCCACAGGATTATTTTTATTTTAAACTCAAGAGGTACCTTACATGACCTTATTTGATCATGTGAACTGGAATTATTTACCCTATATCTGTTATCCCCCAAAGTAGTCAAATAAAAAAATCCATATGTTTCTATCTTGCAAAGTTATAAAAATCCATATTTAATTGCCAAGCCTCCATAATATACCTCATATAAGAACTCACGTCTTGAATATTCTACTATTCAAAACACCTTACTTAATTTAAGTAAGCTGCCGGAGTTCATAGAGTAAGTAGTGAACCTAAAATGTGAATCTAGAAAATAGGGTTACTCTCTGAACACAGTGATGAATGAAACATGGTGACATTTATACTTTGTAAGTATCACCACATGTCAGATGTTTATTTGGCCACATAATAACTTTTAAAAACTATTAACAATTTTGAAACCATGAGTAGAACACTTTTTACATTAAGACAATAGCAATACTACTATTTGAAAGAAATTATGTGTTCAGGCCTAAACTTCATGTTTGAAAAAGTTACCCTATGACCACATGAGCCTTTTGAGATGAGGAAGAAAAAAAAATATTGTTTTGTCATTCTCCTCTTTAGAATGACAGGAAAAAACTTGAATTTCATTACAGTGGAGTATTACCTGCTGCCAATTGCAAATGTCTCAATTACGCAGCAATTCTTGGTAAAACAGACATGCTCCATGGACATCTAATCCTAATCAAAGATAACTACCTCTCTAATTGCTTCTCACGTGCCCTACACCAAGTAGAAACAGGGAAAATATCAGGAAATACCTTTTTGTGTCCAAAGCATTATTTCCTGCATTGATGGCAATAGGGGTTACAAAATCATCACTGCCAATTATTCTGGTTCAGAATTTAGACAGGATTATTTCATTTATAAGTGTCACAAGCCCAATGCAGCCTACATAACCAAGAAATAAAAAAGTTATTTAGTCATATAGCCAAAGATTTTAGAAGCATCTGATTTTAGACATTATATCCAGATACAAAAGAAACAAACAAAAACTTGTCATTAGAAATTTCCCTCAGTCCTACTTCTCTGTAAGCTTTGTTTTCAGAACATTCTCCACAGAATCAAGAAAAAAAGTCACCCCAGTCAAATAATATTTTGACCAAAAGAGGGCAGATGCAAGTCAGGACAAAAGAAGAGATGTAAGTATGTCATGGTTTCTTGATTGATAAGTGTCTTTTGGGGCATCAGTAGTTATCAGGGTTGAGTCTTCTTGACAAACTGGTGTTATAAATGCTTTTCTCTCATTTTACAACTCTCATCTTGGAGTTCTTTATACTATTAGCACTAGAACACACAGGGCTACCCAGTCCAGAACCTTAGTGACATCCCTCATTCTCACCAAACCCTTTACTTCTTCTTTTTTTTTTTTTTCTTTGTCTTTTTAGGGCCTCACCCACAGCCTATGGAGGATCCCAGGCTAGGGGTTTAATTGGAGCTGTAGCCACTGGCCTATGCCACAGCCATAGCAATGCCAGATCCAAGCCACGTCTGTGACTGATACCACAGCTCACAGCAATGCCGGGTCTTTAACCCACTGAAGGAGGCCAGGGATCAAACCTGAGTCCTCATGGATATTGGTCAGATTCGTTTCCACTGAGCCACAACAGGAACTCCTACTTCTTTTCTTAAATATTTTTCAAACCATTTATCCATATTATTACTGGTTCTCTCACTTGGATAATAGCAATGGTGTTATAATTAGTCTCTCTGACTCATGACTTGGCCCTTAAATTCATTCTCTATGCTATTGCCAATGTAATCTGTTTAAACTTAAGTTCTGCCATGCCACTTCCCTTTTTTAAAATTATGAAGGACTTTCAAATGTTAGAAAGACATAAAATGGCCTTAGCCTCCTGTACATGGATAGCATGCACTTCTATAATTTTGCTGCACTAAATGGTAGCCACCAGCTCAATGTTACAATTTAAATTGAAATTAATTAAAACCAAATAAAATTAAAAATTCATTTCTACAGCTCACTGATCACATTTCAAGTGCTCAAAAGCCACATGTGGCTAGTGGTTATATATCTGTGTTTTGGTAAGTCCTGATATAGAACATTTCCATCACTGTAGAAAGTTCTAATAGAACATAAAACATTGCTGTTTTGTGACCTGATATCTGTTCACTATCCAACTGTTTTCTAAAAATAATGCATAACCACTTGTAGGAGCTGAATGAAACATACATATTCATATCCTGATACCTTTTCTAATTCTAGTTCTTCTCCTTGGAATGCTCTTCATGTATCATCTCATAGTAATTACTATAGACTTTTGAAGACCCAGCAAAAAAATGTTGCCTTCTTGAGGAAGGCAACCCTGAACTCTGGGGTTCAGCTAAGTGCTTTCAAGACACTCTGGACCTACTTGTACCTAACCACGCAATGGTGAAATTATCTGCTTTGTGCCTGACTTCCTATGTGACAATAAACTTCTAAGTCAAAAGTTCTGGTTCTGCTGATTTCTCAGCACCAAGAACAATGGGTAGCACACAGGAAGAACTGTAATAACATGCCTGTTAAAATGTAATACATTAAGTAAAGAGGAAAAGCAATCCTTCTGACTTTGTTAAATACAATATCCAGCTCCTTTTTTTTAATTAATGTAACATATCCCTGACAGTTCGGGGTTGGTCTTCTCTGATTGTGACATAACCTCAGCTCACCTCTGACATCATATTTCATCCTCAGTTCACTTTCACTTTAGATCTGATTCCCTAAGCGCTTTACCTGTTCAACATGGGGCAAGTCTACAACAAGGGTTGAGGTTCAAGGATGATCTAAACTGAATATCATTTTCCAGGAGTAACAATAAAGAAAGTTTAATGAATTACTGAGGCTGCCTCGGAGTGCTATAAATTCTACAGAATAATTTTACCTACCCTAGAGATAATATATCTTCTTTACATGAATCTCTGAAGGGTATAGTATACACACACACACACACAAAAAAGACTTCACACCTCCAAAGATATGATCATTTTTTATTTAAAACATGATGAGAGAATGAAAGAAAAAAACGACGACAACAGATTTTAAACCTGGAATTGTTTTGTCCTTTTTGGGTTGAAATTTTTGTACCTGCTGTAGAGCAGACAGGTGCTCATAAAATGATACCTGGCTATTTCTCTTCCCCTTCCCTTCTAGGAGAACCTAGGAAGGACGTGGTATTCCAAAGTGACTCTGCAGAGCTATTGGATAAGCTCAGGTCAACTTTACATGATTTGGAACCTAATATCACAGCAATATAGTTAAACATTTTGCATGTCAATCTTAAGATTGCACCTACATCTTTTGTTCTTTGACATTTAGCATCATTTGGTTTCAGTAAAGGTTGTTGCCTTTTTTTTTTTTGCAATGACTTTTTGACCTGTCTTTAAAGTCAGCAGTCCAATCAGTCTTCAAAGACATACAGAGAATAGTGACATATTGACTTTTACAAGAGATGAATCCAAAGGTGACAAAACATGAATAGATGGAAACTTAGCACTGAATTTCCCATCCAAAAGCAAGTGTCACCTAAACAAAGAAAAAGGCTCCCTCTTTACATAGTCAGTGCAAGTGCTCTAGTCACATAATACATATCTGAGTTATAAGTGCAAAGGTCTGGTGTTTCTGTGGAATTATGGGTATTCATTTTGCTTATTATAAAGTTGATTTTTATTCCCAACACTGGCATATTTTAACCAGCAACATAGTTGGAAAAGTCGATTTTTTTTTTGTCTTTTTTTTGCTATTTCTTGGGCCGCTCCCGCGGCATATAGAGGTTCCCAGGCTAGGGGTCTAATCAGAGCTGTAGCCACCCGCCTACGCCAGAACCACAGCAACGCGGGATCCGAGCCGCGTCTGCAACCTACACCACAGCTCACGGCAACGCCGGATCATTAACCCACTGAGCAAGGGCAGGGACCGAACCCGCAACCTCATGGTTCCTAGTCGGATTCGTTAACCACTGCACCACGACGGGAACTCCCAGGAAAAGTCGATTTTTAAATTCAGTCTTCCCGTCTTCTAATTTTAGTTGTGAAACAACAAATTACTGAGACTTTAGAAATTTCTAATAAATTGCAAAATATAAGTGATTTAAGTTACTTTGTGTGAACTGAAGTTTGGCACTTGCCATCAGCCTCTACATGGATTAGCATGAGCCACTGCAGCAGCTGACCCGCAGCAACCCATGAGCAGAGCCCAGGGTGAAAATCAGAAGTGAGACACTCCATATTCTGGGAAAACTGGAAGAACACGTCTTCAGATAGTCAGATATTTTTAGGAGAAGATTTTATGTGCCCAATTCTTACATTCTCCTTATATCTAGAAAAACACTAAAATCCTTCATGGGATGTGTGCTCCTTGTGACTAATAGTAACCTTCAGGAGATCAGCAACAAACTATTCTAAATCATATGTATGGCTGCATGCACCTCTCCCTACATTTATTATATACTGATATTTCCCCTTTTCCTCTTTGGGTGCTATCTCAGAGCTATCTGAAATATTGCTGCCCAGTCTGTAGTTAAGGATAAAGCAAAGAACATCATGGTCATCTGTGAATGCAGTTAGTTCTAAGGGTGAGAGCCATGAGTCCTGCAGGCTGTGAAGACTCTAAATACTGGCCCTGAGAGCAGAAATGCATATCAAAGGAATGAATTCTGTGAGCCCAGGCCTCTTTTTTTCCTGCTACCTGCCCTTTGTTGCAAAGACTCATATATCCTAGCTCCCCTCTCACCTCCTCAGAGTGGTTTCTCAGGGCTACCTGCTGTCTCCTGTGCTTAAGTCCTAATTTTGCTCCAAATAAATCTTAACTCTCAACTTTCAGGTTGTGCTTTTTTTTTTTTTTTTTGCATCGGCACTTGTCTTTAGAGCTTTCTTTCTTCTAGATTTTATTTTGGAGTTCTGACATTTCCATTGACTTCTTCAATCCACATACCACTAGAAAGCATTACACATTCATTCTGGTGTCAAATCCTATTCCACATTTTGTTCTCGGAGCATTCTCACTGTTTTTAAGATTTCTCTGGGTCTTATTTCCATGATCCAGGAGATATGCATTAATTGATAATTCATTACTATTAATTATTACTTTAACATTGGCAATATTTATTGGGAATTTATATATATCAGTTACTTTACTTTAGGGTATATCTAAATTATTTCATTTAATTCTCAACATATTTTACGGTATTCCCATTGTGGAGATAAGAAAATTGAGACAAAGAATATTCAGGCATCATGTCAAAGATTATGCATCTTGCAAAGCTTCTTCTTTTTTTTTGGTCCTTTTAGGGTCACACCTCCCACATATAGAAGTTCTCAGGCTAGGGGTTGAATTAGAGCTGCAGCTGCCGGCCACGATCACAGACACAGAAACTCAGGATCCAAGCCATCTCTGCAACCTACACTGCAGCTAACAACAATGCTGGATCCTTAGCCCACTGAGCAAGGCCAGGGATCAACCTGTGTCCTCTTAGATACTAGCTGGGTTCATTACTGCTGAGCCACAATGGGAAATCCTAAAACTCATGCTTTTGATCAGATTATTCACATTTATTTTGTGAACCTATATGTTTTAATATTTAAGAACACACCAACATTGTATATGATGTCAATCTTATCTTTGGAAAATTGTGTAGTAAAATACCACAGAAATACTGGCTAATATAAAACATATTTACTTTTAATTTGTTGCCTTTAGTATAGCTGTAAATTCTGATACCTATAAAAACATTCAAGTAACTAAGAAATACCAGGTATAAGTCAAACCTTCTATGAGAGTAGATAACTTTTTCTTGAGATTGTCAATTTCTCTCTGAAAAGGAACAAGAGTGATGCTGAGAATTTTATTATAAATTATATATATATGGTATTTATACTGATGTATTATCAGTATAATGAGAAGTTATATTACTGCCACAGGTAGAGGACTGGTTTACAAGAGGTTCTTTATAAACCATTTAAATCATCATTTCTAACAGTACATTTTCAGATAACACACATGATTAAAATATCTTCACTATGGTCACTAAAGAAAACTCATTCAAAAGGACTGCAATCCATACAGGTACTTGGTGACAAATAAATCCACAAAAGGATGGGGAAAGAAGAAAACAACAGGTAAGAAATGTGAATAAACTTGTGAAAGAAAGAAAATAAATGGAAGAGTGGCAACCAAATTAGCAAGGTGTAATAATTAAGAACCCAAAGTCCACAAGATATTGAGGTAAGACTTGGAGCAAAAAAAAAAAAAAAAAAAAACAGGGGAAATGATTGCAGAAGTGTTCACAAGGAAGCGACCACACCGTGCAGCAAGGTGATGATGATCCTTCCTATCTCCAAGAAGACAGAGATAGGTATACTTTTCAGAGATATAATAAGAGATTTCTGGTCTGGGAACACCACATGCAGTGGAAGACCAGGATGAAGAATAGTTCAAAAAGGGAGGAAGGAGGGAAACAGAGGAGTCTCAATGCCAAACTACAGAATTTTGCTCCTAGGACACCAGAAAAAGGGTTTCAAAACTAGTCCATCAGGCCTCCTCTTGATATAATCATTAAAGTTATGGAAATTAGAAACTGTTTCTCTGAAAGAACTGCATAGCCTTAAAGAAACAACATTTCCATTCTGACAATGAGGGTCCAGCTGATCATGCAATAATTCAGTGTGAAATCCACCAAACAACAGGCCCGCCTGTGCACATCAACTACCAACATTTTAACGATGTTTTCATTTTTCATTCTTAAATATGCACAGGCATACAATTATGACCATATGGTTGATAAAAGTCTTCAATTTTAAACATAGAGATAAAAACAAATTACTAACAAAGTGAAGGCACAAAAAGAAACATAATTATGTGAAGTTAAAAGTTTACAAAAACTAAAATTAACATCCTCAGATTAGTAAGGAAAAGTAATGGGTCAGGATAAAAGACAAGAAAGAGAAAGGAAATAAAGATAACTCATAAATATTGGATAATTAAATGAAAATTAAGGAGAAAATCTGAATAATAGTGATAGGGATAGAGTAGGCACAGGTACTAAGGGACCATAGATAGGGTAACCTAGGGAACTTTGGGAGATCACTCTAAGTTAATAATTGCTCAAGAAAGCCATCAGGACAAGGCAGGCTTCCTTGACTATGGGATATGCCTCAGGTCATTAAGTGGGGGATGGGGTGAGGCCTACATTCAGGTTCCAACTCAGGGCAGGAATTTAAGCACCACCCTTCCACTGATTTGAATACCAGATACCAAGGAGGAACTACTACTCCCAGAAAGGAAAAGGTGGTCTTTTCCCAGGCCAACTCCCCTTGGATGATAAAACTGTAGCCCACCTAATCGTCAGGGCAGAGCCTCCTTGACTGCCTGCTTGCATCTCTCACAAGCATCCTATCTTAATAAATCTATTTCTTGCCTATCACTTTGTCTCTCACTGAATTCCTTCTGCTTGGAGGCATGAAGAAACTGAACCTCAGTAAGTCCAGACACTGGGTGGGTGATTCTAATTTAAAACTGTGGGTTTTAAGTCCCAATCTGGGTTTAGGCTGGGTTCGAGTCCTGGCATGTGGGTTCAAGTCCCACCTGGATTCTGGCTAGGTTTAGGGCATTAGTGCTGTCAGTTTCAGCATAATAGTTGAGAAATATCCCAGAAAACACAGTAAAAAGATCAAATAATGAGAGACAGTGGAACAACATGAGAGTTGACTGCTAAATTCAAGAGATACATGTGAGTGATACAAATTATAGTAAAGGAAATAAATTTTTTTAAATAGAAATGTTCTAGAAATGAAGTAATGGCCAGATTAACCAAAGATGAGCTCACATCATGAAATCTCTGAACTCCAGGAATAAAGGAAAGATTCTAAATAATTTATGCTATGGGCTGAATTATATACCTTCAAAATTCATATGTTAAAGCCCTAACACGCATTGTGACTATTTTTGGAGTAAAGTGGTGATTAAGGTTAAAGGAGGTCATAAAACTGGGGTTTGGATTCAACAAGATTAGTATCCTTAAGGAAGAGTCTTCTGTTACTGAGAATACAGAAAGAAGGGCTGTCTGAAAGCCAGGAAGACATTCTCACCAGAAACCTGATAGGCTAGAACCCTGATCTTAGACTTTCTAGTTTCCAGAACTACAAGTAATACATTTCCATTGTTTAAGCCACCCAGTCTTTTATTTACCAGTATTTTATTATGGCAGCATGAGTAGTCTAATATATTTTCATAGGAGAAAAATCATATATGTCAGATAAGTTTCAGACTAAAATCGTAAGTTCCACTTGGAGTGCTCTCAACTAATTTCTTAATTTGCTTAAGACAGAGAATATAAATTGTGATTCCTGTATTGGGGATCACAGTTTCAAACACAATCTGTGGGCACAAAATAAGCACTTAATAAACATGTGCTTGACACATTATGTCCTACTCTCCACTAAGCACATGGAATTCATGTTTATGCAAAAAATGGCATTTCTAACTTAACATACTACCTTGTAAATTATTTCTAGGTTAGTTCATTCTTCTTCCCAGCATGAATCTGAGACATCTAACTTCAGCATTATGTGATGTGACTTGGGAATGGAAACCAATTTTACCACCAGCTCATGAAGAAATAAACATGAAAGTAAAAAATTCCAAGGCTAAATGTCAACAGCCTCTTTTCTAGGTCAATGAATTATCTTACCATATTTCCCTTTATTAATTTAAAGACTGTAACGCTATAGTGTGAAAAGGAGCACTGGACAGCACTTAATCTAGCACCTCATTTTGTGGTGACATGACATGATTTGTCTGGACTTACATAATTTAGTAATGGTAGCAGAAGTACCAGAACCAGTATCGTCAGACTCCATTACATGAATATCCCACCAGACACACAATCTATTAAGAGTTGGATGTCATTTCTCTTGTTGACATTTTTTGCATGCCATGGCCCAGACTAATGTTTATCATGAAATATACGATTTCAGGTTTGTTGGGTTTACCTTATCTAATGCTTAATTTTAGGAAAATTTATCTCTAGTAATTTAGCAAGATAACTGAATGCTCCTGTATATATGAAATGCTTGATACTGGGTAGCCAAATGAAATAATTTTAGTTCTAAATCTAGTCCTACCAAATTTTCCTTCTACTTCTTCTTCCTATTTTCTAGAAGAATACAGAAACAAGGTAAAATATCCTGATCAAAAGGGTACTTCAGGAAGATGGTGGACCCCTAGAATTATTCAAACCAGCAATTGGAATGAGTTAGTCTATATTATTAAATTAATTTGAAGGCTCATTAAAGTATTTGGATATTTAAATTTCATAGTAATATGTCCAAAAGTAATAAACTATATAACTTTTTAGCTAATTGCTTGACCTAGTATTCATAGAATGCTGTTACTTATCCAGAAATTCATTATTTACTACATTTATTTTTCTTTACTTATTGTCACATTCTAATGAATCTCACATTCTATTGTTAGATTTGCTCATGTTTGAAAAAGGGTGGGAGTAGGAGCTATCTTTTATTATTTTAATTTATCTCTTTCCTGAGGTTCATTAGTTGGCAATTCTTTCCTGTTGTTAGATCAATGGCAAAATAATAATCTGTAGTCATTCTGCCTTGAGCAATAATCTGAACATTCCTCTTGGAAATGATCCATTGTGCCCACTGGAAACTATGAGCAGTCTTTTTAATTGCTTTTTCATTAGATTTTGGAGTTGTGAAGCCCTGTTTTGATGGCCAAGACAATATAGAAACAATTTAGCATATGTGACATTGCAGTCTGTGAAAATGGTAACAGACTGCACATTAGTTTCAATGCTTTTTTCATACAGGTTTAATAATCAGAAAAAGAATGTTAACTCTTTAATAATTGAACATGGGTTTAATATTTAAACAGCCAGATCCTTCCAGTTGTTAAGCTAATATTAAAGTAGGGTGGAAGTAGGCTACTTACTGGCAACTGTCCATCTTATAAATGTCTTTTGAAGTTCATGGTAGTGATGGTATAGACTGCTAAGCTCAGGCTGGAGGGTGTTACTTCTCATAATCAGAACCAAAGACAAAGCAGAAACTTTCTTTTTTTAAATTATAGCCATGTGTAAATCTACAGCATCACTTATACAATTTTTTTTTAATCTCACATTTTATGTTTTTTCATTCTCTATGGCTATTGAATATAGGAAGAAATTTCCTGAAAATTAAAAAGAAAATAGGGCAATGCTTACTGCAGATTATGTGTTGGTAGCTACTTCACTTGTAACTAATGTTCAAAATACAAAGACGATTGGTATTTACTTAAATATTTGTTATCCTAAATTTTCCTTTATTGTCCACAGTAGTTTAACAATTATATTGAGGGGTGGGGAAAGGAATTGGACTCTAGTGAGCATTTGCAACACCCACATCCAGAGACTTCACTTTAGTGACCCCATCTCATATTCCAAGCACCTTGTAATTTCTTATTAGTGCACCAGGGACCCTAAATTTATACACACAAGGTATTTTTTAATATAACAGTTAGTCATCTATTTCATAGACATTTGACAACCACTGCTAAAGCACATTCCTAATTGAATACAAATCATAGGTGTAGGTATTTCTTCCTAAAATATCTCTTCTTGACATTACCGTTTTAAACCTCCCCCCACTTTTTTTAAAGACCCAGGTGACTTTTAATTTCTTTTTGTTTGATTTAGGTCCTACCTCTTCCATGAAGCATTTTAAGTGACAGTCATGAAACTCAAAAATTCCAGATGGCCTTGAATTCTTCGTATGGTTTCTGTTTAGTTTTGCATAAAAAAATTAAAATGACTGTTTTGTTCTTGATAGGCTTTTCTAGTCAATCTTCAAGAAAAAAAATGTCATTTTAATTTTTAAAAACAAGTAAAGATAAATGCTTGGGCTCCACATTGAGGAAATCTGATTCAATAATCTCTGGATAAGGCTCTATCTCTGGGTAAGGCTATATTTCTATTACCTACCATTGTTTGAGAAACACTGTTATAGACTAATATTTGGAGATGAATTTTATCTCTTTTTTCTGTTCTATTAATCACATGAATAGGAAAATATAAAATCATGAATCAAATATTTCATGAAAAGAATGGGACAGCATTTTTATTTTAAGAACTTTAACCTATCATTAAAGTTAAATAAAATAGATAAGATTTATTATGTGCTAGCGCCATGTGAGCCATGATCATTCTCTTTTTCCTTCTATCATCATTTAGGACACCTTACTCTGAAGACTATAATGTTGAACTTTGTTTCTTGGTAATCCTTTTTAATTTTGCAATATTTCAAGATGGCTTTATCAGGAAAGGCTACCTTATGTTTTCTCCAAATCACTCATGTCATGATACATGCCTCTTATTTCTCTTGTCATCACTGGAGTAAAAGCTATGCTTCATTCCTGGACTTTATTGTTACGAAGCTGCACCTCAACCATCCCTCCTAGAGAAGATATACAATTTATTTGAGGACAAAAGAATCCATGGATGAGATTTCCTTTTTTTCTGTAAACCTGAAATGTATATTTATGCTTTGGCTGGTACTTCTCTTAGGTAATCAGAATGAAAATTTCCTAGCAAGAGATCATCACTTAAGTGGCTGTAGGAGAAAAACACTCTGCGTCTGTGCAGACGTAGTGAGGAGCATTTGATAATATACATTCTCACCTTTCTCAGTTATTTTTTCTGTCCTGTTATGTGTTTAAAACAGCAGACCATTGGTGTTTACTTTTTTCAACTTACCAAGTGATCCTGAAGGTCCATAACCTGTGAATATCCCTCCTTCTTCTGATGCATGAATTTGAATCCTGGCTGCTTCAAGATGGGTAAGCATATTTCAGTCACTTAGTGACTAATCAGCATCAGCAACAAACCAAAACAAAGTCATATCTTCAAACACAGGCATTTGCTTCTTCCTTACACTTTTCATGAGTGCCTTGTCTGAATTCATGCTGGATTATCCATTGCCTGAATATAGAGAGAGGGGATTGTTGGAGCACAAATGAAAGAGAAAGATTCAGTTTTTAGCTTCTGAGTTCCAAAATACATACACACACATATATATATACTGCTTTTTAGGGCTGCAGCTGCAGCATATGGAAGTTTCCACGCTAGGGGATGAATGGGAGCTACAGCTGCCGGCCTACACCGCAGCCACAGCAATGCCAGAGCCAAGCCAT
Organism: Phacochoerus africanus; assembly: GCF_016906955.1. Taxonomy (NCBI): domain Eukaryota; kingdom Metazoa; phylum Chordata; class Mammalia; order Artiodactyla; family Suidae; genus Phacochoerus; species Phacochoerus africanus. The sequence continues at coordinate 138,335,978 of NC_062544.1, forward strand.
GTGTGTGACCTACACAACAGCTCATGGCAATGCCAGATCCTTAACCCACTGAGTGAGGCCAGGGATCATATTTGCATCCTCATGGATATTGGCTGGGTTCACTATCGCACGGCCACAATGGAAACTCCCGCAAAACAAAGCTTATAATTTACCAAACCCTGGCTCTATGAAAAGAATGCACAAATATATTGGTATATGTTGGAGTTTCTTCTATAAAAAGAGAAAACTTGTATTCTACAAAATCATACACTAAAATACAAAATAGTGGCGGAACACTAAAACCTATGTAACTCTTGTAGCCGAAGTACAAATAAAAACAATAATCTTAATATAAATTTAGCTGAAATAAATCTTAACTGGCTTTGGCACCTAAGATCATAATCCATCAATTTTATTTAAGGTTTGGGCCTCTTCCTCCAAGATAAACTTCCTTAGAGGGATATTCTCCCACTGAGACTTGTTTAGTAAAATTAAAATTGCCATTCACAGTGGGGACTTGGGTCTCAGTCTTTTTCTTAACACAGAGGTAAAGTGTTTGTAGATCTATTTGCCTTTGTAGTTTCTGCAGAGATACTGTGGAGAGCTTAACGGTTCTTGAAACCACTAAACTAGCTACTACGTATACTAATAGAAAGCACTTATGTAATATTTCCTACTTTCTGAAGTTATCTGTTTTAATTCTGGGAAAGCCTGTCCCAGATGGCTTCAAAATATTCACATGCTGGGAAAATTAGGTACAGACTGGTGAAATCTCCACATTTTACTGGTATTTTTCTGCTATATACCAACTGTACATGCTCTAGTTTACATTAGGGAAATATACATTGCAACAGAAAAGACACATATACATATACACATCCTTACACATATATTATACATGTCAGACACATACGTCCTGTGAGAAGCAGATGCCTCATTAATGAGAGCAAGTTCTCTATAGAGAGATAACAGCACAACCCCATGGCTTCCTCAGCCTCCTACACTTCTTGTCCAAATCAGAAAACTCTAATACATCAAGATACAAAGGTTATCCATAACTACTATATTGAAAAGGAGACAGAAGAAAACATTTCTTGCTGGACAAATTAAAAGGAGAAGAAAGATGAAGAGGAAGCATGTAGATTCTCCTTGGATTTGGAAAAACCGAGTCAAAACCACCCAGCTGGAGTCAGGCATAACATTAGGAGCTAAGCCTAATACAAATCCCTAAAACAGCACCTTGAATTTGATCTTGTAATAGAAATGCTGCCCCCTACTATCTTTACAAAGTGTACCAACATCTAAAGAATAGGCAACCTCCCTATTTAATGCCTCGGGAAACTTGCTAGAGAGGGCTCAAGATTCATGGCTCTGGTGGGGTGGGAGGCATATTCGTAAAGAAAAAGAAAAAGAAAAATACCCCACCACCAACGGCAAATAAAATCTTTACCTTTGTGGACCTGAAAAGGGGCACCTTGAGATTCTTCTCTAAACCCATCTCTTTCAATGGTGGGTCCCTTGGAAAGTGGTGAGTCAAAGGCCCTATTTCTGAATTACACAAGGTGGTTACACATGGTGTCATTAGTGACCATTTAGTGTCACAGAAAGAGATAAGCATTATTGTTACAATAAAATTATTTTATGGCCACCCCACCCCCACCCCAGATAGAACATTGCTATGGAAGTATTCATGAAACAAAAGTTTCCTACAGACTCTGAGTATATTTTTCACAAAAATCAAGCATTCTGCTTTGTGGTTAGCCCTCACATTCTCTGCCAGAAGTAATAAATGAATGGCCTCTGGGCCATATTCAGTTTGCAGGTATCTTTTTTGGCCCTCTAGATATGTTTCTAAGGAACAAGTCACTTCAGGAAGCACTAGTAATACTGGCCTAACATTCCAACTAGTTGGCTATGAACTAAAGTGGCAGAGGCTGCCAGCCCCACCGAATGGGACATGCACACCTGAGGTGGCTCATTATACTCATATATGTTACCTGCCTTGTCCTTCTAGACATTTGTGTCTAAGAAGTAATCAAAAAGTGTATAATCCAAGTGGGGCTGCATTTTTCTTTTCTTTTCCCAGCAGTATGTCTTTAATAATTATATTTGGGTTGAGTTAAATATTAAAGATTATATTCCCAGAGCATACATTTTTATAAAAACTGTTCATAGATATTCTTCTTAGTGGGAATAGACTAATATTTAAATTTTCTGCACACTAAAGATAATTTACATATATCAAATTGAGAATTTGTGGAATCTGACATCCTAAAAGAAGTTCTTAGTTTAGTGTATGTGTAAAAACCAATAAATTATTACTATATAAAGTTTTTTCAACTTTATTTTGGTATTATACTGAGAGAAGCAAACCTAAAAACTACCTTGTTTTCAGAAAAAGATTGATATTATATATGTTGTTCTTGTCATCAATAACCAATGAAAAACGCGCCTGGAGTTTTAAGATGCTGAGATACCTAAAAGTCAGTTAATACACAGCTGCCTTTCTGATCCTCAATTTAATTTTACCTTCATCCCCACTTTAGCATCAAATCCTGGGAATCTTTAGTCCAGACACCTTTGCAGGTGCTACACATAACTAACCTTTCAATAAGATTAACTGCCAGACTGTGACATTTGATGTGTGGGATAATGCAAGGCTTTGTGAATTTTAAATGGTTCTGCAGATGAAGTTGAGATACAATAAAGCCTTTTTAAGATATAATTTAAGGACCAGCCCTAGCAAACATTAATTGCAGGAACTTTTACAGATATCCGCATAAAAGAGTTAATCTGTGGAGGAGAGTTAAATATTTGGACATATTTCATGGGGTGTTTTATATGAAAGTCTGTCTAGAGATGGGGTAACTTTAATTGCCATCAGTATGGCACATTTCATACTGAACACCTACTGGGGAAGAGAAAACGATGCAATAATCTTCCTTCACACACTGGAAAAGTAATAACAACAGTGATAGTGATAGAAGTAGCAAGGACTGATTCAAAATAGTTTGTTCAACAAGTTCCTACTATATAGCACAAGGAACTATATCCAATCTCCTGGGATAGACCATGATGGAAAGCAATATAAAAAAGTGTGTGTGTGTGTGTACTCATATATATACATATATATATGTATATATATATACACACACCCATATATTTACACACACACACATAAAAATGTCACTTTGCTGTACAGCAGAAATTGGCACAGCATTGTAAATCAACAATACTTTAATAAAAAATTTAAAAAAATAGTTTGTCCAAGTACTATCTTATTGACTTTAATAATTACCCAAACTTCTAACTTCTTCTCAGTTTTCATTTTAGAGATGAAGAAACTGCAACCCAGTGATATTAAATAACTGGGTCAAAGGGTGCAAAAGAAAGTATCAGCCTATTCCTCTGAACCCAAGGTCCATCTGAACAAGTTGTTCCACAAATTTCCCTGATATAAAGAATCTTTCCTACAGATTCTGATTAAATAATTTCAAAGTAGGCTTGAGAATGTGAATTAACTCAGACTGACTAGAAAATATTGGCCAACTTAATAGGGTGGCTAAAAAAAATGTTAACACTCACTGCCACACCCTCACCAGGAGATTCTATGGTCACTAATATAATCAGGGCAAAAGATAACCATTTTAATATATAAATACAGAAATCACTTCTGACTGAAGTTTGAGGGATCTTTGCTTCATTAGTTACTAAGCCAAGTTTATAACAGAAAAATATTTAATGAAATCTTTTCAGATTTACATAATTTCACTTTTTGATTTCCATTATATATGCCAAGAAATTATAGATGTGTTTCTAAAGTATACATTAACTGATAAAATCCTCCCATGAGTCCTGTTTTGATGTCTTTTAATTCTCATTTTTTAGGTGAGAAGGAAGTCATGTCTGACTAATTTCAAGTAGGAATGAGAAATAATTCACCCAAGCATGGCCTTGTTTTAATTTATCCAATGTGAAGGGAAAGTCAAACAGTGTGCCTCTGCATGGTGATTGTGAAAATGCACTGTTGCAGTTTACTATTATTCCACACATGACCTTTCTCATATCTACCCACTCCTATACTTCCCACTGCCACGCACCATGCTTAGCAGAGCCTCAACCAACCAGCCAACTAAGACTTGTGGTTGCCAAGGGGGAGGGGGAGGGAGTGAGATGGATGGGATGCTTGGTGTTAATAGATGCAGACTATTGCCTTTGGAATGCATTAGCAATGAGATCCTGCTGTGTAGCACTGGGAACTATGTCTGGTCACTTATGATGGAGCACGATAATGTGAGAAAAAAGAATGTATACATGTATGTGTACATCATGCTATACAGTAGGAAACTGACAGAACACTGTAAACCAGCTATAATGGAAAAAAATATAAATCATTATATAAAAAATACATAAATAAAATATAAATAAAAATAGGCAGGCATTGTGCAATTGTTTCATGAAAAGCACAAGAAATTTGTGTTTAAAATAAAATAACAATAACCACAGTTGAAAACTTCTGCTTTCAACTAGCACTCTAGGGAGAGGGATTAGCATGAATGTAAAAAATAAGTTTTTACATTCTATATTTAATAATCAAGACAACACTCCAAGTTTAAAAATAGGAAGGCTTGTTTAAGCAGAAACATAAAAATGAAAATCATCCATGGGTAGAGGTACAAACAGGTAGCCAGTATTAATATTTGGCATATTTCATTATTTCATGGATAGGATATGTTCTGTGCATAAAAATACATAAGAAATCATGTTGATGTTGTTTAAATTTTACAAGTGAAGAGAAGCATTATATATTTGTCATACATGTAAGGAAAAGAAATCCTTTAACCAATTGGCCCCTTATTTTAATTTATGCCAAGAAGAATGAATTTTTTCTTTAAGGCCACACTCATGACATATGGAAGTTCCCAGGCCAGGGAATGAACATGAGCCGCAGCTGCAACCTATGCCATAGCTGTGGCAATGTCAGATCCTTTAACTCACTGCACTGGGCAAATTGAACCCATGTCTCCACAACAGCCCAAACCACTGGAGTCAGATTCTTAACCCACTTCAGCACAGCAGGAACTCCCAGAAAATATAAACAATCAATTCATAATACCATAAAAGTCATCCTTTCAAAGTATACAATTCGTGAAAATATGTCTAAATAACAACAAATTGGCTATTAATCAACAGCCTTTCATTTTGCTGTGTTCTACAACATCAGCGTTTTTTTTTTAATGCTTTCATAGTACTCCATTGCCTGTACTTCAATACTTTATTTAATTCTACTTTTTAAGATGTTTAGTATGTATCACATTTTTGCTTTTAGATACAATATTTAAATGAATATCTGTATAGCATAATCTTGTTTTAAAATAACCACCATTATTTCTTTTTTATGCATTCTTATGCATGGAATCAGTGTCCCAAAACTCTATACATTTTTTACCCACAGGTAAAAATTTTATGCTCTTAGATTTAATTTTCAAAATTGTCAGAGGCTTCAGGGAAAAATGAACACATTTATAAAATAGATGAATATGAAGTGATGTAAGAAATATGAATTATGTTAGCTATTTTATAATATGTAGAGAATAGGTACCTTGTAATATCCAATAATACTTTAGAGCCCAAATTTAATAGTAAAGGTTATGTACAGTGTTAGAAAAGTTAGGATGAATATGAATTTTGCCCCTGCCACTAATTGGCTGATCTTGAGCAAAATCCATGTTTGACTAAGTTCTACTTTTCTTGTGTATAATATTAAACAATGCCATTTCTAGAATATAATAAGCACTCTAAAATGTGTAGGGTTTTGTTAAATCTTTGTAATAGAAATCATTTGCATATAGTTAATAATATTATTGAAATATATGCTTTCCAAAGATAAAGTTATATTCTGTAAGTCATCTTATGTTTAATACTAAGGATTTCTTGGAACAAATCCAACCATTTCTTTACATTCTTTTTTCATGAACCAATTCTTTAAGCTATAAATGAAACTTTCTGAGTGAACTATTAGGAATTAAGATAGGAAATGAAAGAAAAAAATTAAATATGGCTTGATAACTTTGAGTCAAAAGACATGCTTTCTACTACAGAAGCAAAAAAGCAAAAGGAGATAACAGATTGAAATGAAAATACTGCTGCATAAGATGAAAAGATCAATGTAATAAGAAACACTTGCAAGGAAACTAGATGACTTAGAATATCATTGAAAGCATGACTGAAAAGAAAAATCAGTAGTATAAATTAAATCAATGATATAGAGATATGTTGGCCACTCTTGAATTTAATTTTTAAAAATATCGGAGTTTCCATCGTGGCGCAGTGGTTAATGAATCCAACTAGGAACCACGAGGTTGCGGGTTCAATCCCTGGCCTTATTCAGTGGGTTAAGGATCCAGCATTGCCGTGAGCTGTGGTGTAGGTTGCAGACGCAGCTCGGATCCCGTGTTGCTGTGGCTCTAGCATAGGTCAGCAGCAACAGCTCCAATTAGACCCCTAGCCTGGGAACCTCCATATGCCATGGGAGCAGCCCGAGAAAAGGCAAAAAAAAAAATCTCTATTTATGATGAAATTGGGTTTTTGGGTTTTTTTTTTTTTTTTTTTGGCCTTTTAGGGTCACACCCACAGCATCTGGAAATTCCCAGGCTAGGGAACTTTTTGGACCCTAGAACCACCAGACTACACAACAGCCACAGCAGCATGGGATCCAAGCCACGTCTGAGACTTATACCACAACTTCAGGCAACACTGGATCCCCGACCCACTGAGCGAGGCCAGAGGTTGAACCCACATCCTCACGGATAAAAGTTGGATTCATTTCCATGAGTCACAATGGGAACCCCGAAACTGGTCTTTAATTCAATTATTTTAGACTATCCTTATCTCAATTTGGAATTAGAACTATGTCATCTCATAAAATGACTGATAAATGTTTCATTTTCCTCTCAATTCTGGTACAGCTCATACAAGATAGTTCTTGAAATTTTGGTAGAAGTCTCTTGTGAGGCCATCTGAGGGTGATGATTTCTCAAGGGGGAAATTTTGGACCATCACTTCAGTGTCTTTTATAGTTATTTTATTTATTGGGGGTTAAATGTAGTATTTTATAGTTTTCAAGAAATTCATTCTATGTCTTAAAATTTATTGCTGTATATTTACTCATACTACTTAAAATTTTAATCTATACTGGTTTTCATTCCTATTTTAATTCTACAAAATATTTGCATCTTCTTTTTCTTTTCCTTTGCTTTGTCATGCCCAAGGTTTGTCTATAACACAGTATTCATAATCATCTCTATTTCATTTTGTCATTATAAGCATTGCTGTGGTTCTGGTGTAGGCCAGCAGCTATAGCTCTGTTTGGACCTCTAGCCTAGGAACCTCCATATGCCATGGGTGCGGGCCTAAAAAGACAAAAAAAAAAAAAGACAATAAATAAATAGAAGTTGAATGCATTTCATAACTAAAAAACAAAAGTTCAGGGTTTTTCTTCTTTAGTATATTCAAAGCTATTTCTGTCACTCACAAGCACTAATTTATTGCATCTGTCATTTCTCTACTCTGGGTCTTCATTGTCATTCAGCCTGAAATAGTTCCCTCTTACACCAATAATTATTTTAAAATATAATTAAAAATTTTTTTTAATCTAAGTTTAGCTATTCTTGTTATTTGTTCCTAATTTAATTGCAGTGCAGTAAAAGAAAACAATCAGTGGTAGAGCAGCATTATGTTGCTGTTTTATTTTGAATCTTTGGAAATCACTGAGGCCTTCTTTTTGGTCTAGTAAATGCCTGACTTTTTGTGAATGGGTAATGGGTGTTCAAAACATAGTATTCAAAATTTATACTTCCTAAATATTCTACCACATTTATAAAAGAGAAAGGATTTTTACATTGCATAGATCTTGCCGATCCCAATGTACCCAAATGATCAAACCTTAGCATCACTAACAGAACAAACTAACTACAGGTTTCCCTGCAGTGATGCAATGGATAGTCATCAACAACACCTATGTGGAAACCTCTACATCTTTAAACTGAATCTAATCTTGAGAAAACAATCAGAAAAATATAAACTCTTAGACTGCAGGACAACTGGCCTAGATATTTGAAAACATCAACATCATGGAAACAAAAGAAAAATCATAACTGTTCTCGAATGAAGAGATGAAAGAGACACAGTAAACTACTGCAAACAACTGCAAACAACCGTGTGATTCTTGATTATCTCAAACTGGAAGAAAAAGAACAAACGGGCAAAGGAGCAAGCCTGAAGGGGTTCCCATTGACCAAACTTGGCATAGGCAATAACTGATTCAGGTCAGGAAACTTCTGAATCCTAAAACCATTGGGCCTAAAGTTTTTAAGAAAAAAAAAAATATTTACATGGTCGCAAAGATCAGCCCGTACACTACCAATTAATTAGTTTGCTTTAATCTATGCTCTTGAGGTTATTTCTAGCTAATATAAATATATGATGGAAATCGTACGCATTGGTGTGTTACTGCCCCTCCCTTCCAAGCACAATGTTCAGTGACATCATGCTGATAGCTTCAAATTAGCCACAACCGAAGTTTTTACACTATCACATTAACAACTGCCACACATCAGGGCTTGACATATTGTTTTGTTGATTACCTAGCCTTACATGTAAACTGCAGATAATATTTTATGAGTTTTAAATGTCTTGGATGTGATAGCAACATTGCAGTTACATAGAGAATGTCCTTTGTGGAAAGATACATGCTGAATTACTTAGTGGTGAAGAGGCATGATGTTTGCAACTTTCAAGTTTATACATTCTATTTTTTGTACAAAACTCCTCTCTCTCTTTCTCTCTCACACAAATAAACTATGAGCTTCAGTACAGGAGTTCCTATTAATCTATCCTTCATTTCTTTCTTCAGCTGTGTTGAAACTTCTTAAGGGAGAGCACTAGCAACCCATGACCATTTGCCATCTTTTTCAGATTTAAATGTTTGCAGCAGCATTCCTTTTTTTGGGGGTCTTTTTGCCTTTTCAGGGCCGATCCCGTAGCATACGGAGGTTCCCAGACTAGGGGTCGAATCAGAGCTATAGCCACCGGCTTACACCAGAGCCACAGCAACGCAGGATCCGAGCCCCATCTGCAACCTACACCACAGCTCACGGCAACGCCGGATCGTTAACCCACTGAGCAAGGGCAGGGACCGAACCCGCAACCTCATGGTTCCTAGTCGGATTCGTTAACCACTGCGCCACGACGGGAACTCCCTGTTTGCAGCATTCTTATATTCAATCAGCATTTACTAAGTTATTTATACCACATGACCTCAATTATGTGAGAAAAGCATGTTATACCAAGATGAGGTGAAATATATAAGCTAAAATATATTAATTATGGTTGTTTTAATTTTGAGATATACATTATATTCAGTGAATTATATAAACATTAAGTGCGCAGTTTAATGAGTTTTGACAGTTGTATATACCAGCTCAAACAAGAAACAGAATATTTCTATCATTCCAGAAAGTTCTCCAGCTTTGTTCTCATTCAATCCTCCTCTTCTTTTCCCAGTCCCTTGTACTCACCCTTCCTGCGAGGTGACCTTTCCCAGTAATGATTATTTTACCTATTCTTGGATATCATGTAAATGGAATCATACAGTATGTACATTTTTACGTCTATTTCTTTTATTCAACATAGAGTTTTTGAGATTTACCCATGTCATTTATATGAATCAATATTTGCCCTTTTTTACTGTTGTATTTTGTCAATGTAGCATAATTTTAATACATTATCCTATTGCTAGACATATGTATTTATCTTAAGTTGTAGTTACTAAAATAAGCTGTCAGGAATACTCCTATACAAAGAAGCACCTTTGTTGGCAAAAGCTTCCATTTTTTTAGGTGAATACCTCAGAGTCAAATTGCTAGGTCATAGAGTAGGGTGTACGTATGTTTAGCAATTTAAGAAAATATCAAACAATAGTTTATTCCTGCAATATATGAGAGTCTATAGTTTCTCAAAAGTACCCAAATGGAACACTGTAAAAATATTCTATCTCTTTTAATATATACAAGGTAGTTAACTTTTTTGGTTTTATTTTGCACGTCCCTATTAATGATGCTGAACTTTGTCCCCATATCTTTTTCTTTTTTCTTCTTTTTTTTTTTTTTTTTTTTGAGGCTATTGACCATACATATCTTCTTTTTAGGATTATTTGTTCAAGTTCTTTTCTCATTTTTTAAAAAACTGGATTGTTCCTCTTTTTATCATTGATGTGAAGACATTTCTTAGTCAGGTGTATGCATATTCCTTTGTCAGAAAGTGGGACTATAATGGAGTCCTTTGTCAGCTACATTAATTAGTAAATTTTTTTTCCTCAGTCTGTATCCTTCCTACTCATTTTTGTAATGGTGGCTTCTGATGAGATCTTATGACCTCAGAACATGTCGTCATTGGTCTGTGATTCAGACTTAGCTTGTAATTTCTGGGTTCAAGACTCCAACACTTTCTCTAAAAAGTTTGGTCCACTCTCCCCTTCCCTCCTCCTACCCCTGCCACAGGTGATGACATTAGAAGTCAAATTCTGGAAACTAGCCATCCTTAATGTTATTGCAATTTCATTTAATCTAGATCATTCAGTGTAAAGAGCTAGAAAGTATTTATATTTTCTAAATAACAAACTTATATTATCACCTTTAATTAAATTCCAACAACACAGAGTTTTTCTTCCCCTTCCCTAATACTGAAAGCACTAGTTCCAAAGCACAACAATGTATTCATTCATTTGCTCTATCACTTAATTCATATAAAATACTTTCAAAATTAATGTATTCATGCCCTCTATTTTCAAAAAATCTCCCACATAAAGTTCAAAATTCCTTTTCAAAGAACCTCAGGCTATACTCTGATCAAATGTAACTTCTGACACTTGTTGTTTCTGTATGTTTACATTATACAAATACAGCCATTCACTTTTGTTTATATTCAATTTTAGGAGGTTTTTTTTTGCATTTATCTTGATTTTATTTTTGAATAGGTAAAATATTTATACAGTTCTGAAGTCAACAAAGTATAAAAAGGTAAATTCCTGAAAGCCTCATATCCATTGCGAACCTCCAACATTGTTCCCACTGAAACAGGTTCATGTACGATTTTAATCACTTTTTGTATTATCATCCCTGTGTTTCTTTATAAAATAAGCAATATGTTATACAGCTACACACACAATCTGATTTTATACGTATATGTGTATGTATGTATGTGTGTATATGTACAGGTGTGTGTGTATGTATACATATATATCTTCTTTGTTTTTTCCACTGAGGGTAATTTTTTTTGTACTTTCCTCTTTCTTTGCTATTTGTTATTATACAATGGAAATCACTCCTTATCAGATCATAGAGATCATACTCTCCCCCCCCTTTTTTTTTTATAACTGCACAGTGTTCTTGTTCTCCTCTGTAGATATACCACAGCTTACTCACCCAGTCTCCAGTGGAAGGGCACTTAGATTTTTCCAGTAGTATACTATAAAAAATAATGCTACATTGAATAAGCTTGGAGGAAAATGGTTTCATATTTCTGCATCTACACTTTTATACTGACAAAAATCTTTATTTTTTAAAAAAAGTGGTATTCTAATCTAAAAACTATTCTCTAGAGCCCAGAATATCTTGAACATTAACCCACTGCTATACATGCCATCAACAGCAAGAGTTAGGAAGAATTCATTTAGTTTGTCCCTTTTAATGTGTTTAAAACAACATAAAAGTATACAATTTGGGTTAAATTGGTCATAAAAGTTGAAATCAAATTGCTGTTTACTATGTTTCACATATACAGACCCAATATTCAACTATCCAACAAGTAAATGTATTTCTTACCTATTCTAATAAGAAACCTAAAAATAACCCTCTCAATCCTAAGTCCAAACTTCTGGCAAGATGGAACTTGATCCCACAGCTATTTCTTCATATAATAATTAAAATAATATGAACTATTCCAGTTTAGGAGGTAATCATGCTGTGACCAGCTAGGGTACAATAAACAGAAGAGTAAGGAAGAAAGAACATGCAAGGGGAATTCAGGAAAGAAGCAGCAAGAGCAGCTGCAACTGACATAGTCATTATTCTGGAGGATAAAATGACTTTCCTTGTGTGTTTTGTTTTTTTTAATTAATTAAACACTGAGCATTTTAACTGAAAGAATTAGATGTTTGCCATTGCATCCAAAAATTTGGAAGAAAAAAACTGTGTGCCTGAAACCCTAAAATTATCATTTTTCATATTAACTTGAAGAATTAAGGGATAACAATCCCCTTCCTTATAGTCATTCAGCAAATGTGAGCAATGATGACCAAGGTGTATGAGTAAAATTAGAATTGTACAATTTGCATTAATTCCAATATTTTGAAATTATCATGTGAGAATGTTACTCTAGCCACACATAATTCCTGTTTTTCAGTGATTTATCTGGAAAAATTATAGTCCAAATTCCAATAATTTCCTTTAGAAAAGAACTTTGTACATAATTTATGAAAATTTTCAATTTCTCATATTTAATAAATTATCAGTAGTTTCCAAAGATGGCTATATATAAAAATTACATTTTTTTAATAATGCAAATTCCTGAGTCTCATTCCAGACAGACTTGAATTATCTGGGGTTGTAGGCTAAGTGATTTGGTTATGTCACAGTTGATAACTTCTACATGGTAAATATATGGAAAGGGTATAGAAAATTAAATAAATTATCAATGGCAGAAGTGGTCATGAAAGCTTCCTAGGACATAGTGGACCATAGGCTTGTAGTTGGGTCTTAAAAGAAGAGAGAAGGAGAAGAATGTGGAAATTTTAAATTACGTTTCCAAATTCTTTGTCCTTCCTTCAACTTAAAGGTAGGGTTTAATTCATAACCCACCTCCCCTCCTTAAGAGGAGCTGTACTTAGTGACTTGCTCTTAATGAACAGAATTGATGGCATGAAACTTCCAGAACTAGATCACAGAATGGACTGTGATCACCCTCTTCTGTGATCACCCTCTGTGGGAGAAGTTGGCTGCCATGCTGTGAGGACCCTCCACCAGTCCTATGGAGAGTCTACATAGTAAAAGAAAGGACTCCTATCACAGCCAGTTGACACTAAGATCTCCTTAGGACAAATACATTGGTGATCCATGTAGGAGATGTATCCTCCAATTCCAGTCAAGCCTTCAAATAACTAAAGACCTAATATCTTGACAGCAACCTCATGACAGAACTTGAGCCAGAGCCACTGTCAAGTTATTGGCCTACATAGAAGGTCTCAAGAGACATTTTTCCAAAAAGGAAAGGCAGATGGCCAATAGGCACATGAAAAGATGTTCAACATTGCCAATCATCAGGGAAATACAAATCAAAACCACAATGAGATACCACCACCTCACACCTATCAGAAGAGCTATCATTTAAAAAACAAACAAACAAACAAAAAAACACACAAATAGCAAATATGTTGGCAAGGATGTGGAGAAAAGGAAACCCTTATACACTGATGGTAAGATAATAATTAGTGCAGCCATTGTGGAAAACAGTATGGAGGTTTCTCAAAAAACTAAAAATAGAACTACCAGATGGTCCAGCAATTCTACTCCTGGGTATACATGTGAATGAAACAAAATCACTAATTCTAAAAGATACATGCACTCCAATGTTCATAGCAGCATTATTTACAATTGTGAAGATAACAGAAGCAATGTAAGTGACCATCAACAAATGAATGGATATTTTATATACTATGTAATACTATTTAGCCATTATAAAGAAGTCATTTTTACCATTTGTACAACATAGATAGACTCAGAGTGTATTATGCTAAATGAAATAAGACAGAGAAAGAAAACTATTGTATGCTGTCACTTATATGTAGAATCTAAAAAATACAACAAAAAAAACAAAGTAAAACAGAATCACAGATATAGAAAACAAATTAGTGGTTACCAGTGGTCATAGGGAAAAGGAGAAGGAACAATACAGGGGTAGGATCAAGAGGTGCAAACTATTTTGTATAAAATGAGATTTAAGGGGGTTTCCATCATGGCTCAGAGGAAACAAACCCAACAAGTATCCATGAGGATATGGTTTCAATCTCTGGCCCCATTCAGTGGGTTAAGGATCATGTGTTACTGGGAGCTGCAATGAAGGTCACAGACAGGGCTTGGATCTGGCATTGCTGTGGCTGTGGCATAGGCTGGCAGGTGCAGCTCTGATTTGACCCCTAGCCTGGGAACTTACATATACCACACCCGTGCCCCAAATAAATAAATTAAATTAGCTTTAAGCATATATTGTACAACACAGGGAATTTAGCCAATATTCTGTTATAACTATAAGTGGAGTATAACCTTTAAAACTTTTAAATCACTATCTTGTAAACTGTAACTTACATAATACTATACATCAACTATATGTCAATAAAAATAAGCAAAAAAAAGTGGCCCACAAAAATATTATAACAGTGTAATGCTTTAAACTGCCAGATATTGGGATAAATTTTATGCATGAATAGAAAAAAATACATATATTTATAGTTAATAAGGTTTCAGGATATTCAGGGCAAAAGAATATTGTATATATATATATATATATATATAAACATAAAATCTTAGTGAGAATACAGCATAATGTTAAATAATATATTACATTATATTAACTGATAATGCTTTGGGGCTGGATATTTTATTGACGCTGAGTACATTAGAAAGGTGTCATTATTATCTTTTTTTTTTGTCTTTTTGCCTTTTCTAGGGCTGCTCCCGCAGCATATGGAGGTTCCCAGGCTAGGGGTTGAATCGGAGCTGTAGCCACCGGCCTATGCCAGAGCCACAGCAACGCGGAATCGGAGCAGCGTCTGCGACCTATACCACAGCTCACGGCAACGCCAGATCCTTAACCCACCGAGCAAGGCCAGGGATCGAACCCACAACCTCATGGTTCCCAGTCGGATTTGTTAACCATTAAGCCATGATGGGAACTCCCATTATCAATTATTTTCTCTTTTTGTAAGCTGCTTTAGAGTTTATAGAAATATTTGGATATGTTTTATTATATTTAATACTCACTGCAGGCCAGTGAGGTATATGTTACCATTCTTAGGCTGTAAAACAGGAGACAGAAGTTTTGGTTAATATAAGTCTTACTAAACCGGAATCTGCATCTTAACTAATTGGTCTCTAAATGAGATTATGCATGTATTTTCCCAACTCATTTTGGTTTTTTTTTTTTTGTCTGTTTTATTTGTTCTATATTTCAGCAAGGTGGGCTGTTTTTCTGGTTAAAGAGCTTTTGCAGAAAATGATGAGCAAAGAGCTGTCCTTCATCTTGTTAGAAATCTTATATAAGAGACTGAGGAAAATTTATCAGGAATACCACCTGGGGTAATCCGAATTGAACCTTAGTTAGCTGAGAATTTTGACTAATTTATTCCCCCATTTGACTTGCAAGATAGGTATAGTTTTTACAATATGTTGACTTTTTGCAAAGCAGTGCCAGATAGAGGAGTAATTGCTAAGGGATAAAAACCCATGGTTATACGGTAATAAGATATTTGTTATGAATATCATACAAATGCATGTTGACTATAAAACTGTTTTAAATGAGCTGAATGATCATTTTATAAGAAAGACAGATTCATTTAATTTGAGCCCTGCTTGGGGAAAGTCAATACAGAGATTGCCAATATAAGCAATTACATATTAAATGGAATTTGTACAGTACATTTGAGTGTAGATCTTGCTTTTCAATTTTTTTTGCATAATTGCAAATGATTACATTCCAATGAGGCAATCCAGGCCTCAAGTCATGGGAAACGTCAGTGCTTCTCATCAGTAACTTAGTGGAGTGAAACTTCAAGTTGAAAATACTGAATGGCAATAATAGAATCAAAGGATAAAGAGGTCAGTGAGAGACAATGGTCTTGTTTCTAGCCTGACATAGAATTACTTTTAATGACTGAATGCCTATCCCTATTAAAGAAGGTTCTTAGCTCAGTAACTTATCACTTTAATATTTTTCTATCAGGGAATTCTCCTATGCCTCAAGTCACTCATATTACATTCTCTTCTTCCTGTGTTCCTCTTGATAAAAATGGGAATTCTTATACACTAGATCAGATGTTAGAGGACTACTAGCACACTAAAGTATCTTTTAACATCAAGAATAAGTTATTTAAATTCCTTAACTTTTCATTCACTAAGGGGTCTAAGTCAGTCATGCATTGAGTAAGTGTTAATGAGTACTTACTATGTACCAACTGCCATTCTAGGTTCTCATATGGAAACTACACAAAAATGTCTGAAAAGCAAGATATGCAGTTAAAGGTACTGAACTCTTTATGCAGAGTTCCCGACAGCCTGAGAGAGAAAACAAATACACAAGAAAACACTTGTAACTGTGTATAATAACCACGTTGGAGAGAGAATGTGACAACCTGTTTACCCATTAGCTAGACTCAGGCATCTGAGGCTCTTTACTGCTCCCCTGTCCTCAGAATATGCATCCTCTTTGGACCTCCTGCCCTAGAAGCTGCCCCAGGAACTCGGCCTGGAGAGAGTGATGTGTAATTGAGGCCACCTGGATAGTATACAAGACTGACCATCTGTATAAACTTCTAAGATTCTCGCAGGTGAATGTGGAGATCTACTCATCTTGCTTCACCCCAAGACAAACCCAGTGTGTAAGTTCCTTGCTTATTATTCTGCCACTTTATTTGGTCTCTCCTTGCCTTCCCAGCATGGGGTAGGGAGGAAGTTTCAGATTTCACAGAGTAAGAGCTTGAGCTTTCACACCAACACACCAGTACTCTGAACAGAATGATCCCCATACTTCTAAAGATACTTGTAATTTATATGCTTGGTTCCAGGTCTGACCGAGGACGTAGAAAAACCTGGAACTCACCTCCTCTCTCGGGCACACAGCATCTACACCTCTCCATGGAACATTTTCCTCCGAAAAGAACCAAAAACCTGATGGAGTGGCCCTTTTGCATGGGACAAAGGAGAAGAATGACACATCTAAGCAGGAAGGAAAGGCTTAGACACAATCTCTCCATACACCTCACATTACGACCTACAATAAGGGGGGAGCTGGAAACGTGGAGCTTCTTGTAGAGGGGCAAGGATGGGATCCGACACTAGGCATCCTAAACATTAGGACCTGCACCTGGGAGATCAGCCCCCAACACCTGGCTTTGAAGACTTTGGGAGGGGCGGGAACCACACCAACAAGACCCAGGAGACCCGAAGGGCTGAGGGGACCTGAGCAGAGACTCCCACAGACACACTCACCTGCTCAAGGGCCCCTGCAGAAGCAGTTCTTTGCAAAGTGCCCAGACTCGAAGTGAAAGAGGCTTGTTTCCTAATTCTATAGTGCACAGCTGAAGGGCAGGAACCTGCTGGGATACCCTCGAGATGAGACTACTGGGCGCCATCTTCCTGCTCTTTCTCTGTGGTGCTGGAGCCCAAAGGCACCTGCACCCCTTCCCTCCCCTTCCTTTTCTTTTTCTTCTTTCCTCAGAGGGGGTTCTTGGGCTCGCTTCTACACGCACAGTGTGCTAGTATCTCCTAGAAAGGAGCTTCTACAAACTTCTACAAACTTCTGGTGCCCAGTGTTTAACGTCTGCAGCTGCTGAGGAGCCTGAGCTCCCGGGATGTGGGCGGGGCAGGGGGGGCGGGGTTGCGTTCTTGAGTCCCGCCTTGCAGCCACTGAAGGCTCAGTTAGGCGGGGCTCAGAGAGCGGACTGAACCACTCCCCGACATTCTGAGAAAAAGGCATTTTTGCTTATGAGGAACTCCAGCCTGAGGGGCAACTGAGGTCTGGTGTCGGAAGAGAGGCTGCCATCGCCCCTTAGGGAGTTAGGCGGCGCCATCTTCGTGCCCTTCTGCCTGAGAGCTCACCCACGTCCTTCATACGGGAGCTTCCACAGTCCTCAAGAGCCCAGGCATTTGCTGCACGTGGAACCCTAGAGACGCAAGGCTCTGGCAGTTTCTGCGCGTTGTCCCACAAGACTGTGCATATGCACATCCTTTAAGAGCTGGGCTTTCAGTCAGCCTGAGTTAGGTGTGGATGGACCGCTGAGACGCTGATGGATCTGGGCACAGCCTCCACCACTGGGAGACCCCCAAAACGGAGTAAGCTGCGACTGGTCACAGAGACTGAAAGAAGCCCAAGGGCTGGGGCAGGACTTCAGGATAAGGTGCCTCTACATGAGTCCTCTCCTTGCAAGGCCAGGCAGGAGCTGTTTCACCTCAGGCACAGAAACCAGCCCTGAGGATAGAGCAAAAGTGAAGAAAAAGAGGCCTGTGTTCTGAATGAAAGAGCAAGATAAATCCTCAGGGGGAAAAAAATAAAACGTTCATGAGATGAAGGTAAGTTATTTACCTGATAAAAACTCCAAAACGAATCTATGTTCTCAGATGAGAAAGAGGCTGAGTCAAGTTAGGGTGAAGATTCACTCTTCCATAGCATTGACCGTTTTATCCAAAAGATTGAAGACGTTGTACAAGTATAAATGTAAAAAAATTCATTGCGTTAAAAAAAAAAAAATTGAAGGTATGTTTTTCAAAATATTTTTTTCTGTTGTCTAATTCCCAAATGACTAAATGTCGCTGTGTTTGGTTGCCATATGTAAATGAAAATAGAGTAGAACACCTAGTGGAAGAGTACTTCATTAGGCAGTAGCTGGAAGTTTTTGAAAGTTGTGAGAGTAAAAGGAAACAACTAAATCTTAAAGTCTTTAAATAACAACAGATGTCTAAGAATTTCAACTCATCACATGAACTCTTTGTTCACGTCTGCCTATGTATCTCCGACTGGTATTTGCAAAGCATGTAGTTCCTTAGGTCAAAGAAACTTGAGTTTCCATATTCATCTTGAACATAAATTGCAATAGAGGTCTGGAGAAGTATTGATTTATGTTATCACCATAGTAACTACAGTTGATTTTCATTTCTTTAGGTTTATAGTTGTATTGCCTACAATAAATTCAAAACCAAAAATTTTTTAATGGAAAACCAGAGATCAAATGTTTCTGTATAAAATCACTAGAGTCCGTCACCTGGTCTAAAGTTTCTGGAATCCAGCTAGAGAGAATGAAGAAGTTTTATGTGATCTTCCTTCTAGGAGTCTTTCTAAAATCCGGAAGTATGGATATTAAATCAATAATTCCCAAAGTGATGCAAATAGATAGTTGTTCCCAAAGAAGAGAAATAGTTGACTTGAAATCTAGATGAGCATGGTTAGTTTGACTCTTTGCCAGCTAATGCAATTGACACTCACAAACAATACTGTTTTTATGTCAGCTTCACCCCCAGTTTAGATGAAGTTCTGTTTTATTCTCTTTGTCCTAAACCGTAGAAATAGAACAGTTGTGAAACAATTATCCAGTTCATTATATGAGTATAAGCGGGTGATTCGAATATAATGCAGCTAACTCAGGTCCTGATTAAGAAGTTCTGTGATAGGAGTTCCTTTGTGACACAGAAGGTTAAGGATCCTTAATTGTCATTGCAGGGACTTGGGTCACTGCGGTGGTATGGGTCCAGTCCATGACCCAGGAACTTCCACATGCCATGGTCACAGCCAAAAAAAAAAGTTGTGTGACAGATCTGAGACTATTTCTTCAACTATGTTATTGACTTTCAATATCTTAATTTAGAGCATAAAGCCTATGACCTGGGGAAAATTAGAAATTGTTTGGTTGCAGATACTATATGACAGTAGTTGTATGTTCTATTTCTGAAACACCCAAAGGAACTTAAAAATGCAGAAAAAAAAGTTATTCCTGGATTATTACTTACTCCAATAAATTATTGTAAACAAACTAGGATTCCAGCAGTAGGGAGATGATTCTCTTATAATATGTTTGGGTAATAAACCACACTGCATATTTTTAAAAAATTGTGACTTGATAATATACTTATGACATATTAAAACTAGGAAACAGTCTGATTTAAAATATTTTAAATAAAGTTCTGAATGTAGACATGTATGTATGTATATTTAAATTTAGTTCTTTTCTGAAAAAAAATATATACCGAACTGTTACCTATAGTTGATGTTTCTAAGTGATTTTTTTTAATTATTTTTATTAGAGTATAGTAGGTGCACAGTGTTGTGTCAAATTGTCCCATACAGCCTAGTGTCCCATACACACACACATATATATATACACATTTATAAATACACACACACACACATTCTTTTTTTCATACTAGCTTCCATTAAATTCTATCTCGAGATACTGGATATGGGTTTTTATCCTTATTATTTTTGAGTATTAGTAACCCTTCTAAAATTATCATATAATGTTTTTGGTTTTTTCTATTTTTTGCCATGCTTGCGGCATGCCAAAGTTCCCAGGGCAGGGATCAAACCAGTACCACAGCAGTGATCCAAGCTACTGCAGTGACAATGCCAGATCCTTAACCCATGGCACCGCAAGAGAACTCTTAAAATTATCATATAATGTTTTAAAATAGACTATAAATAGTTAACAGAGTGGAGGTGTATGATGATGTTTCAATAATTTATTCCATAGAAACATTAAAAAATCCTGCATAATACAGAAGAATAAGCATGCCATATATATTGTCTAATGCTAGGGTGACCAGATAATTTATTTTCTAAGATAAAACACTTGTGAAAGTGAGAGGAGGCATTGCTAATAAATATTCAGGAACAAATGGTAAATTATTGTCTTAGAAAACATTTTTTTCTGGTAATTCTTATATCTGCTGGTTTTGCAGGCTAATATAAAAATATTTTCTTTGGTATATACAACAGATTAAAATTTAATCACATAAGAAAAGGCAATAATTTGGCTGCACCTTCCCTTCATTAATGTTGTCACAGTTAAGAAAATAGTTTCTAAGAGCATTTGAGAAGGAACTCTCACATTTCCATTTTCTAAAGAGTGTCAAGCCTAGTATATAGCAGAATTAAAGGTGCCACTTTTGATCTGCGTCTCCTGACAAGTTTCATAAGCCCACTTAGACCATAAAATATTTAGACCTCCCTAGTTGCTAAGTTGCTAAGTGCGCAATAGTTGCTTTAAAGAAATACACACTGATGCATAGTGAGTACATTTTTTACTAAATGAAAACTATCAAAGCACTTTGATTTTGTCACTGTGCCTTACATCTCCTGAACTCTACACTGTTCAAGTGAAGGTATGACCTTTTTCACAGACATCAGTGAACCACATTGTTACCTTATGCTAATTGTGTCTTAGGGAAACTCTTACTACTTTTTAAAATAACTTTGTGGTATTGTGTCATTAGAAGAGCTATCACATTTTATGATACAAAAGGGCGACTAAATGAATGTTGGGGCCTTAGGTTCTGAGATTCAATAACATGTCAAGGTTCTTGAAAGTTCTTGACTTGTAGTAGCATATAATAAGAAAAAAGAACCAAAGCAACTAAAAAACTGTAATTAATTGGAGGGGCTATGGAAGAAATAGATTTTTTTAAGTGTTTACTGAAATGCTATCTGTAAATGTTTTCATTTGATGTTCTCAAGTAAATGGGTAGGAAAGAAAATGGGAAGGATATCAACAAGAAGGCAACTCTTGAAATCTGTCGCATTTGTTTCTGTTTTTTGTTCTGGGGATTCTTTTTTTTTTTTTAATCCTCCTTGCTTTGTCCCAGGTATCATCCATATCCTGCACCCAATACTCAAAAATGAAAAAGAAATGATATATAGAATCCAAAGAAAATCATGCCAAACACAGCACTCTAATGCCATTAAATCTAAAATTTTTCATATCATGGCATGGATGCAGTTGATATTTTATTAATAAAGTGCAGACTTTTCTTGGTAAAAATACGTAAGTGTAATGTTGATATGATAACATTTTTGACTGAAATAAACAATGGTAAATGGACTTTGGAAATGGATAAGAAAAGCTGTAGTAAAAGTCACATCCCTGTAGCTTCAATTTCCATTTTTTTGCCAATGTGTAATTATAACAGTATTGTATAAGGTGGTTGAAGGGACTCTTTTCATAGTGGCTTTGACAGTTCCTCAGCCAGCAGAGCACTTTGTGGTGTTTGAATTTTGCAAAATGGATCATTTAACACAATTAACATTGGGCCTCTTGGGATATAGGCAAGATCTTTATTTCATAATTCAAATAGATCTTAATAAGAAAGGTTATTTTTGTACCATTCATCATAATTATGTTTATGATTAAAGATGCATACAAGAATATTTTTGTTGTATGCGACCTTAAGACAATACATTAAAGACCTTTCTTTCTGCTGTTTTTAAATGATGTGTCTTTCCTAATCATAATACAAAATGTCTCCATAAGAACCCTATTAGGTCAATTTATGGTTATAAATACTTGTAAATATTTGCACAAATCATTCCAAAACTCTTTTCCAAATTCATTGTGCTATTATTTGGCAGAATGAATTCATTGTCCAAAGTTATATTTAAACATAAGATTTTCTGCCCTAGCACTTATCAATCGATTCTAGTGATGTTAGGGAAAATGCCAGTCTGATATTAAACGTTTTTAAAGGATATTCTAATTATGACTGATGAAGAGTTGGATGTTCATATATGTCTTGAGTATAGTGAGAAACAAAATGATCAAGAAAAGTAGAAAGGGCTTTTTCTCCTTATACACAGTGTCCCAAGTGTTTATGGAAAAACAACACAATCTGTCAAATCATGTTTTGTTAAAAATAGTATTGCACAGGCAAATCCTGGGATGATACATCTGTGAGGAATCTTGGGGATCACCCAGTCTAAATCTTCCTTTAAAAATAAAAAACTTTTATTGCTAAGTATCATTAGAAATGATAATTGGAATATTTAAGATTAGAAAATTAGAACTCAAATCTCCTGGCTCTAATTGCAATACACTTTCCATTATACCATGCTTCCTATTTTGATTTAAATTGAGGCAGTGATGGAAGCATAGACAGGGCTGAAGATATATCCCAGTTTTATTACCTTCCCTTTTAGATCTCTAGCTGAAATCCAGTTGACATATATTGAGTGCCCTGTAAACTTTTAGGATTATATCATTATCACAATTTATTATTTACTAGTCAACTTCCCCTGTATGGTACGGTTAGTCTAGTTTCTAAACTAGTGTTAGTGGGACAGAAAGCTTTAGCATCTCCAAAAGGAAAGGATTGGAATTATATCCTCTGAGCTTCTTCTACCTTGGTTCTCTGTCTAGCGCTATAGTGATGCTTTGTAAATATTACAACTCTGTCTCTGAAATCACTTTTCCCTAATCCACAAACTGGATGCTTTTTATTTTAGCATTACATTTGAGCAATTTAATAGCCTTTTTATTTTCATGGATGCTTGTCTTACAAATGCAGTGCATTAAACGGTTCCTCCTTTTCTCCTCAAATCCCTCAAATCACAGGATTAACTTGTTGAATTAAAAATGCTTCACTTCCCCTGTGACTTGCAAAGTAGCTGCCCCAATCACATTTGGTAAACAAAATGAGTAAATCGACATTTTGGTAGTGTTCTTGAATTTCACTCATTCTGGAACTAGCAAAATAAATCACAGTTTTGGAATATATTGTATATAACATCTTCTATCTATAGATGGGGGGATAGTTGGCATTAAGTAACAATATCATATCAACATAAGGAAGATCATCCAAAAAGTCTGTTGAAGAAAGAATTCAATTCTAACTCATGATTAAAATTACTATCTAGTCTCTTAAAACATTGAACTCTTTTATTAGAGAAATAAAAAGTGCTTTATTAAGGAACAAATTCCAGTTATCCAAAACCTTGTGTTTTGTGTTTCTGTTTGGTTGGGTGGTGGGTTTTTTGGTTTTTTTTTTCATTTGTTTGTTTTATTTTTCATTTTTGGGCCACAGGTGTGCAGCTGTGGCATATGGAATTTCCCAATCAAAAAAAAAAACAAGGCCTCTGTCAAATCAGAGCTGCAGCTGCTGGCTTACACCACAGCCAAATGCAATGCCAGATCCAGCCATGTCTGCCACCTACACCACAGTTTACTGCAGTGCTGGATCCTTAACCCACTGAGCAAGGCTGATCTCAGAGAGACAATAGTATGTGATGGCTTGGAGCGAGATTTTACTTTTCTGCTCAGGAATTGATCCTGGGCAATCAGGAGTCCTATCCACTAGACTAACTAGAGGCTAAATGCAGTATTGCCCTGATTCTTGCCCCCTGTTGAAAGCAAGAATGTTTTAAGGAGGCAAAGACTGTGAAAACAGGTATAAAGTTTAT
This sequence comes from Phacochoerus africanus, assembly GCF_016906955.1. NCBI lineage: Eukaryota > Metazoa > Chordata > Mammalia > Artiodactyla > Suidae > Phacochoerus > Phacochoerus africanus. Next base: position 138,360,224 of record NC_062544.1, read on the forward strand.
TGTCAGTGACACAGTACAACATGTGGAAGAGAATGCAGAGAAGTAGTTTATTTAAGTCAGAAGCAAAGCAGTAATACTCACCCTAAGGAGGAGTGTGGGTGCAGGTGTCCCCACTCAATGAGGAGTGTGCCAGAGAGGAGAGGCAATTTAACTCACTTACATAGGACAATTTTTCTGGGTCTTTGTTTACCTTTAGCCAGTTATCTTGTTTTACTTCTCACACCTGACTGGACACAGGACCCTCCTTGATATGTGTGCTCATCATTTGGCAATGATGGATTCCAGAGCAAAGGGTGCTGGGATGGTATCAGGACTTATTATGGCCTGGCGCCCCCCTCCCTTTCTGACCCCTAGGAGTCTTATTGCACATGTGTAATTGAGGGGCTCTCCTTGACCCAGGAGTGATTGAAATGGTTGTCTTTTTACTCCAGCAGAGCTCAGCTCCTACAATTTACTTTTTCCTTGAAGTGTCAAAGAAAAACAATGCCTAGTTTACTTGGCCTAGCGAGTCCCAGCTGTTATAGCTCAGGGCCCCATTTACCTCCTACTTCAAGGCCAGGAATTGAACCCATGTTCTCATGGATACTTGTTGGTTTCATTTCTACTGAGCCACAGAGGGACCCAAAATCTTACTTGTGCTAAGTGTTATTAGTTCTAAGTGGAAGTAGTACATAATCTGAATTTCCAGACAGCATAGCTGCTTATTATTTTCACCTTCTGTAGTGAAGGAATTAATCCCTATTCAACAAAGCAGAAACCATAGTGTATTCTTCAAAAATGGTTAGGTACCAATTTATGATTGGAGGCAGTCGAGCATAGGGGTTTAGAAAAATGTGGTGCCTGGAATTAGATCCCCTGTGTATGTCTCCTGAGTTTAATACATTCTACCTGTAACTTAGGCACAAAAGCTCAGCTTCTCTCTGGGCCTTCCACATTGAGTAGTTGATGGGATTAAAAGAGAAAATGAATGTAAATTTCTTAAAACAGTACCTGGCTACTGGAAAATGCTCGATCATAATAGGTCTTGTTATTCTAGGTTTGAAATCTTGTAATTTTTTAGAAAGAATAAGTCAAAATAGTAGACAAGGCATAATCCTTTGAGAACTTTGTTTTCCCATGTTCCAAATTCTAGGGTATAATTTCTTGCAACTTCAGTTTTTACTAGAAGGTCAAGGTTACTAGTCCATAGCAGCTGTTAACTCAAAATGGCTCACAAAACAAATACTACCTACTGATTGTTCCCATAAATAAAGTTTTATTGCAGCACAGTGATACCCATTCATTTATGTATTATCTGTGGCTTCTTTTGCTCTGCAATAGAATAATTGTATAGTTTCATTAAGAACACTCTAGTCCACAAAGCCTGAAATATTTATTATCTACCCCTTTACAGAAGGAGTTTTCTTAACCCTGTTTATAGCAGTAGTTAGATATAGATTTGGAATATAAGGGAATTCTAAGAATAGGTTTTGCTGGGAAGAACCTTTGTAGATTTAACACTAAAAAAAGATTTATGTTGAAAATGGTTTGTAAAAAGTAAATTATCCAAAAGTCCACACTTATTAAAGCTTTATTGAAGCATAATTTACATACCATAAAATCCACTATTTTAAGCATAGGATTCAATAACATAGTCCTACAATTATATATGGAATTGCATAAACATCACCATGAATCTAATTTTCAAGCATTTCTGTTAATCAGATACTGCCCTGACCTGTCCATGGTCAAATGCTACTCTTACTCCAGCTTCAAGCAACTATTTAATTCCTCTTCCTCTCTACAAATTTGCCTTTTATGGACATTTCCTGTAAATGGAATCATATATCACTTTTATATCTGGTTTCTTTCACCTATGATATTATTTTTAAGGTCCAGTCATATAGATGCATGATCAGTTTTTGTTCCTTCTGACTAATAGTCTATCATCATAGGGGTATATGATGCTTTGTTTATCAATTCACCAGTGATGGACACGTGTTGTGTTAAGTTTGGGGTTTTTATGAATAATGCTGCTGCTGTGCACATTCACTAAATTCTTATGTTAACAGCATATACCTACATTTATCTTTTGTAGATTCCTAGGAGTGGAATTACTTCTCATGTGGTAAGTTTATTTTTAAATTCTTAAGAAATTGCCAAATTGTTTTCCAAAGCAGCTATACCATGCTATACTCTCACAAAATGTAAATGTGGTTCCAGTTTCTTCACATCACCAACAACAGTTATTATTTTCTTTCTTTTTTAACCATTCTAGTGGGTGGAAAATAGGATTGCATTGTTGTTTTATTTGTATTCTCCTAATAACATTGAATGATGTTTCATATACTTAATAGCCTCTTACATGTTGTCTTTGGTGAAATGTTAATTCAAATCCTTTATCTATTTTTTGCCTGGATTTTGGAGTCTTTTATTATAGCATCATTAGAGTTTTATAAATTCTAAATGCAAATCTTTTATCAGATATCTAGGATTGTTTTTAACAGTCACTACTTCAGATCAGAGGCAGACCAAAGTAGCATAAATCCTCAACCCCTGATCAGTTGCAGTGCTTTTTAGAAAATAAAGTATAGACTTGGGAGTCAGACAGTCCTGGATTCATGTTTTATCCCTGCTGTTACCAGCTGTGTAGACCCTGGCTGAGTAGAGGATCACAGTTTTAATTTCCTTCTCTTTAAAATAGGATTAATAGGCCCATAGCTGGCTGCCGCCATGTTGATTGTGGTGACCTTCGCTGCTCCGTCCACTGTGTTCCGGCACAGCCGTTCTGTACTAAAGAGCTGGTGTGACGCCTCTGCTACGGGATTCTGGGAGCAAGCAAAATGAGGCTAAGCAGGAAGGAGGAAAAGAAGATTCGAAGGGATCGAGAGGACAAGATGGCGGAGGAGTAGGGGGACACGCTCGCCCTCTCCCACAAACACAACAAAAAAAAGCACATCTACAGAATAAATGACTCGCACAGAACAGCAACCAATCGCTGGCAGAGGAACCTAAACTCCAATAACGGCAAGAAGTTCGTGACATTACGGGGCAGAACGGGAGAAAAGAGGAGAGTGAGAGAAGGTGAATCCAAGCGGGACGGGCGCTCCCGAAAGGGAACTGTGGAGGAGAAAGGGATCCCGCACCCTGGAAAGTCACCTACTCGGGGGAAAGATCAAACCAACTGGAGGAATCTCCAGATGCAGAGAAGAGTGTAGCAGTAAGTTGGAGTACGGAAAAGCTGATCAAGAACCGAACGGACCATCTGAACTACGGGCACAGTCACCAAAAATTGAGACTCCTGGGTGGGGGCTGGGCACCGAGTCCTCGGCTCCAGAGGCCGTCCTTCTGAGTTGGGCTGCCCTAGGGAAGAGCCTCTTAGGTTCTCAGTGACCCAGATAGCTGCACCAGCCCCCAGGGGGTGCTGCACTCCTGAGGAACAGCTGCCCAACACCGCCAACCCCCTGCAAGAACCCCACAGCCTAAAAAACACCAGAGCAAGCTCTGCATGACCAAGTGAAATCTGCCACCATAGTGGTGTGGACCTCCCAGTCCTGTCTTCCCTCAGGAAGCCCTCCTTTGCTTCAAAGAAACACTGTTAGCCCCATCACCACTCCATAAAAGCCAAAAAAGATTGGCTCAAAAAAGATTGACCAACAACGCCAGCCCTCAGGAAATATTCCACGGCAGTGACAAGGCAAACACTGCCCGATAACAGAGAGTACAACTCCCTCAGGAGAAAGAAAACCACAAGCAAGATGAAGAAGCTGAGAAACCACCCCCAGTCAAACCAACAGGAGAACTCACCTAAAATAGTCAACAATGAAACAGATCTCGGCAGTCTGACAGACCTGGAGTTCAAAAGAGAAATAGTGAAAATACTGTAGGAATTAAGAGAAGATATGAACAGTAATGCAGATACCCTCAGAAAGGAACTAGAAAATATAAGGAGGAGCCAAGAAAAACTAGAACATTCATTGGCAGAGATGCAAACTGAACTAAGGACAGTAAAAACCAGAATGAATAATGCAGAAGAACGAATCAGTGATACAGAAGACAGAATAATGGAAATCACTCAATCCGGTCAACAGACAGAAAACCGAATCAAAAAGCTGGAAAGCAATATAAGAGACCTATGGGATAATATAAAGCAGGCCAATCTATGCATAATAGGAATTCCAGAGGAGTAGAAAAAGATAAGGGAATGGAAAATATATTTGAAGAAATTATCGCTGGAAACTTCCCAAATCTAAAGGATACTGGGTTCAAGATACAAGAAGCACAGAGGGCCCCAAACAAACTGAACCCAAATAGACCCACAGCAAGACACATCATAATAAAAATGGCAAAAGTTAGTGATAAAGAGAGGATCCTAAAGGCAGCAAGAGAAAAACAGAATGTTACCTACAAGGGAACCCCCATAAGAATATCAGCTGACTTCTCTATAGAAACACTACAGGTCAGGAGGGAATGGCAAGAGATATTTAAAGTGCTAAAAGGAAAAAATATGCAACCTAGAATACTCTATCCAGCAAGAATATCATTTCAAATAGAAGGGGAAATAAACATTTTTTCCAACAAACAAAAACTTAAAGAATACAGCAACACAAAACCCAGGTTAAAGGAAATATTGAAAGGGCTTCTCTAAACCAAAAAGAAAGGAAGGAAAGGGAAGAAAAAAGAAAAGAAAAAAAAAAGAAGAAGAAGAGGAAGAACTAGGACTGAGGAAACCGCAATCAGAGAGCAGTCACTCAAATAAGCCAGCATACAGATTTAATAATGAACAGGCCTCAAACAAAATAAAATTAAAAAGAAAAAAATAAAAAAGAGTCATCAAAACCATAAAATGTGGGCAAGGGATGTTAGGAAGTAAATAACCCTTTTTGTTTGTTTGTATGTTTCTCTTCTTAATTTTAATATAGTAATGAAGGGTTTGAACTTACAGGACCATCAGGCTAAAACACACAATTATGGGAAGGGGTTAGCATACTTAAAAAACAGGGCAATCACAAGCCAAAACCAAATATTGCATTTGCAAAAAATGAAAAAAAAATACACTCAAGCAGATAATAAAAGGAGACCATCCAACCAAAAAAAAAAAAAAAAAAAGAAATGAACAATGGAGAACCATAGAATCAACTGGAACATGAGGTTCAAATGGCAATAAATAATCATCTCTCAATTATCACCTTAAATGTCAATGGAATGAACGCCCCAATCAAAAGATGCAGAGTGGCTGAGTGTATAAAAAGGCAAAAACCCTCAATATGCTGCCTACAAGAAACTCACCTTAGGACAAAAGATACATATAGATTGAAAGTGAAAGGGTGGGGAAAAATATTTCACACCAATAGACATGACAGAAAAGCAGGAGTCACAACGCTCATATCAGACAAAATAGACTTTATGTCTATTTGTCTTTAAAACAAAACACATAAAGAAAGACAAAGAAGGACACTACTTAATGATTAAGGGATCCATCCAAGGAGAGGATGTTACTATCGTCAACATATATGCCCCAAATACAGGAGCACCCAGATACATACAACAAATATTAACAGACATAAAGGGAGATATTGATGAGAATACAATCATAGTAGGAGACCTTAATACCCCCTCACATCAATGGACCGATCCTCTAGACAGAAAACCAATAAAGCAACAGAGATCCTAAAGGAAACAATAGAAAAGTTAGACTTCATTGATATCTTCAGGACCCTACATCCAAAAAAATCAGAATGCACATTCTTCTCAAATGCTCATGGAACATTCTCAAGAATCGACCACATCTTGGGACACAAAGCTAATCTCAATAAATTTAGGAGCATAGAAATTATCTCAAGTATCTTCTCTGACCACAATGCCATGAAATTAGAAACCAACCATGGGAAAAGGAAAGAGAAAAAAACCTACTGCATGGAGACTAAACAACATGCTACTAAAAAAACCAATGGGTCAATGAGGAAATCAAGAAGGAAATTAAAAACTACCTTGAAACAAATGATAATGAAGACACAACCACTCAAAATCTATGGGATGCTGCGAAAGCAGTGCTCAGAGGGAAATTTATAGCAATACAGGCCTTTCTCCAAAAAGAAGAAAGATCCCAAATGGACAACTTAACCCTCCACCTAAATGAATTAGAAAAAGAAGAACAAAAAAGACCTAAAGTCAGCAGAAGGAAGGAAATTATAAAGATCAAAGAAGAAATCAATAAAATAGAGACTCAAAAAACAATAGAGAAAATTAATAAAACCAAGAGCTGGTTCTTTGAAAAGGTAAACAAAATTGACAAACTCCTGGCCAGACTCACTAAAAAGAGGAGAGAAAGAACCCAAATAACCAAAATTAGAAATGAAAAAGGAGAAATCACAATGGATACAGCAGAAATACAAAAAACCATAAGAGAATACTATGAACAACTATAAGGCAACAAGTTTGACAATCTGGAAGAAATGGACAATTTTCTACAATCTTACAGCCTGCCAAAACTGAATCAAGGAGAAACAGACCAACTGAACAGACCGATCACTAGAAATGAAATTGAAGAGGTCATAAAATCACTCCCTACAAATAAAAGTCCAGGACCAGATGGCTTCACAGGTGAATTTTATCAAACATATAAAGAGGAACTGGTGCCCATCCTCCTTAAACTCTTTCAAAAGGTGGAAGAAGAAGGAATACTCCCAAAGACATTCTATGATGCCACCATCACCCTCATTCCAAAACCAGACAGAGATACCACCAAAAAAGAAAACTATCGCCCAATATCATTGATGAATATAGATGCAAAAATTCTCAACAAACTCTTAGCCAACCGAATCCAACAACATATCAAAAAAATTATACACAATGACCAGGTTGGGTTCATCCCAGGTTCACAAGGATGGTTCAACATACGCAAATCAATCAGCATCATACACCACGTTAACAAAGAAAAAAGGCAAAAATCATATGATCATCTCAATAGACGCAGAAAACCATTTGACAAAGTCCAACATCCATTCATGATCAAGACCCTCGCCAAAGTGGGCATAGAGGGAACATTCCTGAATATAATCAAAGCCATTTATGAGAAACCCACAGGAAATGTAATCCTCAATGGGGAAAAACTGAAAGCCTTCTCACTCAAATCTGGAACAAGACAGGGGTGCCCACTCTCACCACTGCTCTTCAACATAGTTTTGGAAGTCCTAGCCACAGCAATTAGACAAACCAAAGAAATAAAAGGCATCCATATAGGAAGAGAAGAGATCAAACTGTCCCTGTATGCAGATGACATGATACTATACATAGAAAACCCTAAGGACTCAACCCCAAAACTCCTTGAACTGATTCATAAATTCAGCAAAGTAGCAGGATATAAGATTAACATTCAGAAGTCAGTGGCATTTCTGTATACCAGCAATGAAATATTAGAAAAGGAATACAAAAATATAATACCTTTTAAAATTGCACCTCACAAAATCAAATACCTCGGAATACACCTGACCAAGGAGGTAAAGGACCTATATGCCGAGAACTATAAAACTTTAATCAAAGAAATCAAAGAAGATGTAAAGAAATGGAAAGATATTCCACGTTCCTGGATTGGGAAAATCAATATTGCAAAAATGGCCATACTACCCAAAGCAATCTACAGATTCAATGCAATCCCTATCAAATTACCCAGGACATTTTTCATAGAACTAGAACAAACAATCCAAACATTTATATGGAACCACAAAAGACCCAGAATCGCCAAAGCAATCCTGAGAAACAAAAACCAAGCAGGAGGCATAACTCTCCCAGACTTCAAGAAATACTACGAAGCCACAGTCATCAAAACAGTGTGGTACTGGTATCAAAACAGACAGACAGACCAATGGAACAGAATAGAGAACCCGGAAATAAACCCTGACACCTAGGGTCAATTAATCTTTGACAAGGGAGGCAAGAGCATAAAATGGGAACAAGAAAGTCTATCCAGCAAGCATTGCTGGGAAACCTGGACAGCAGCATGCAAAGCAATGAAACTAGAACACACCCTCACACCATGCACAAAAATAAACTCAAAATGGCTGAAAGACTTAAATAGACGACAGGACACCATCCAACTCCTAGAAGAAAACATAGGCAAAACACTCTCTGACATCAACATCATGAATATTTTCTCAGGTCCGTCTCCCAAAGCAATAGAAATCAGAGCAAAAATAAACCCATGGGACCTCATCAAACTGAAAAGCTTTTGCACAGCAAAGGAAACCCAAAAGAAAACAAAAAGACAACGTTCAGAATGGGAGAAAATAGTTTCAAATGATGCAACAGACAAGGGCTTAATCTCTAGAATATATAAACAACTTATACAACCCAACAGCAAAAAAGCCAATCACCCAATGGAAAAATGGGCAAAAGACCTGAATAGAAGATATACAGATGGCCAACAAATGCATGAAAAAATGCTCAACATCGCTAATTATAAGAGAAATGCAAATCAAAACTACCATGAGATATCCCCTCACACCAGTCAGAATGGCCATCATTAATAAATCCACAAATAACAAGTGCTGGAGGAGGGTGTGGAGAAAAGGGAACCCTCCTGCACTGTTGGTGGTAATGTAAACTGGTACAGCCACTATGGAGAACAGTTTGGAGATACCTTAGAAATCTATACATAGAACTTCCATATGACCCCGCAATCCCACTCTTGGGCATCTATCCGGACAAAACTCTCCTTAAAAGAGACACGTGCACCCGCATGTTCATTGCAGCACTATACACAATAGCCAGGACATGGAAACAACCCAAATGTCTGTCGACAGATGATTGGATTCGGAAGAAGTGGTATATATACACAATGGAATACTACTCAGCCATAAAAAGAATGACATAATGCCATTTGCAGCCACATGGATGGAGCTAGAGACTCTCATACTGAGTGAAATGAGTCAGAAAGACAAAGACAAATACCATATGATATCACTCATAACTGGAATCTAAAATCCAGCACAAATGAACATCTCCTCAGAAAAGAAAATCATGGACTTGGAGAAGAGACTTGTGGCTGCCTGATGGGAGGGGGAGGGAGTGGGAGGGATGGGGAGCTTGGGCTTATCAGACACAACTTAGAATAGATTTACAAGGAGATCCTGCTGAATAGCATTGAGAACTTTGTCTAGATACTCATGTTGCAACAGAAGAAAGGGTGGGGGAAAAAATATAATTGTAATGTATACATGTAAGGATAACCTGACCCCCTTGCTGTACAGTGGGAAAATAAAAAAATAAATAAAAGCCATAAGGGGAAAAAATAAATAAATAAAATAAAATAGGATTAATAACACAAACTTTATGTGAGAGATGAGTGAGTGAGTTCAGGTCAGCAACTTTCTTTGAACTCTTCTCTTAAAGTGAATAAATAAAACCCATTCCCTACCCTCTAGTAGTTATATTCTCTTTGGGAGAAAGGTACTAAAATAGAAAATGTCAGTCTGTGATAGGTGCTATTTTAAGATATTAACATTGTCCAACTGATACTAAGAAGAAATAATTTTTAAATTGAAATATAGTTGATTTACAATGTTGTGTTAATTTCTGCTGTACAGCAAAGTGATTCATTTATACATATATATGCATTCTTTTTTTTTTATTCTTTTCCATTATATTTACCTCATGATATTGAAAATAGTCACCTGTACTGTAGAGTAGAACCTTGTTGTTTATCCATTCTACATATGATAGTTTGCATCTGTTAATCCCAAACTCCCTCTCCCTCCCCCCTCCCCCTTGGCAACCACAAGTCTGTTCCCATGTTTGTGAGTCTGTTTCTGTTTTTCAGATAAGTTCATTTGTGTCATATTTTAGATTCCACATATATGTGATATCACATGGTGTTTTCTTTCTCTGATTTACTTCACTTAGTATGAAAATCTCTAATTCTGTCTGTGTTGCTTCAAATGGCTTTATTGAGTTAAAAAGTAAGAAATTTAACTGGTTGAGACAGAATAGTCAGGAGGCCCTTTTGAGGAGACCTGATAGGAGATAGTGTTAAACACAAAGTAGAAGCCAGGAGGAGTGAACATTCAAGGCTGAAATCAGTGTATTTTTAAAAATATTCCCTTTGTGTTTGATTACTAAGTAAATCTTTTAGAAAATATTTATAGGTGAATTTTCTTAGAAAATATTTGTTTTCCATCTACTGACAAAGACACATCATTTACGTTGATGCCATCATGACAAAGGAGAACTAAATTCATGAAGATTTTTTGTCAGGTGCAATAAGATTCCTGAATGATTTGATGATAAGATTATTTGATAATAATTTCTAAAGGATTTAGAAATACATGCTGGAAGGGTTACATTGTAATTATATTTAAAAAGGAATCCAGAGTAATCCAAATCCCATTCTTTTCTATTTCATTGCAATGATATAGTGCTACAAAAAAAAAAAAATTGGCAAAGAAGAGAAAACATGTTACTTTTGTCTAGTTGAAAGCTGGGAGACTATGGAAGGTATATTAACTTTTATCATGCCACCTGACAACCACCAAATACTAATAATGAAGCTTTAGAACAGTCCAATTGTGCATGAGTTTTGTGTTAAATTGATAGCAAAATGATAGTGTGACATTTAAGATGCTAGGGGATATGCCTGATGTCATTCAATGCCCTTTTCTTATTCTGTACATTTATTAGGAGCCTGTCTTCAAAGTATCTTTCAGTTGGGCTTAATATCAAGATGAGGACTAATATTACATGAAATAAGAATAAAAGGATTGAGGGAATTCAAGGTCTCAGAGATGCTGAGAAAAGGGAGGGTGTAAAAAGTCCATGTACAGACAGAAGGTAACCCAGGGTATAGAAAGTTTGCACTGTTTTTTCTCCAAATTGTGATCTTTCAGAAAGTCCCAGAAGTAATCCATATCCTGATCTCCCTTACCTTCCCTCAGGTTAATCTGAAACTTAAGTATAAAAAATATCATTCATGGAAGTAACAGGCAATGTGAAATGTGTAGCTGTGTTCAAAGGGGATTTATTATCAATCACTGACAAATTCAAAAACAAAAACAAAAAATGACTGTACTGCTAATGTTTGGAATGACAAACCATGTCAAACGTGTAAGAGAAAAAGAGTTCCAAATAAGTTTCATTCTCAAGTGCTGCCCTTACTTCTCAGCACTAAGTGATGGAATACAAGAGCAGCAGCAGCAGTATCTACCTGTAGTAATTTTCAGTTAAGCCAAGATTGTCAGCATGAATTGGGAAAAGAGATGGAATAGAGAAAATTAATTAAAAATAAGGCTTGTTGTTGCCAAGGGGAAGTGGGGAAGGAGTGAGATAGATGGAGGGCTTGGGTTTGATAGATGCAAACTCTGACATTTAAAATGGATAAACAATGAGGTCCTACTGTACAGCACAGGAAACTATATTCAGTCTCCTGGGATAGAGCATGATGGACAATAGTATGGGGAAAAGAATATATATATACATATATATATGTGTATATATGTATGTATATGTATATATCCTGAGTTACCTTGCTGTACAGCAGAAATTTACACAACATTGTAAATCAATTATACTTGAATAAAAAATTAAATTAAAAAAAAATAAGGCAAGAAAAAATAGAGGAAAAGGAAGCACACACATACAAAAAAAGAAAAGGATTGGCTGGGTTGTGGGGTAGAAATATCTGTAAAGACTTATGTGGAATAGAGATCTCAGCTTCCAGTATAGCATGAGGCACAGCTTTGGTGATTTTCAGTTTAACGTGTTCTTGAATCAAAGTACATTTTCCTTTCACTTGTTTTCAAGTATCAAATGAACTGGATATGTTCTAGAGTTTCAGTTTGGGATGTACAGACCTAACATTTAGATTCAAGTGCATGGGACATATTAGAAAAAAAAATGGTAGGAAAACATGTATTTGAGTCATGAAGGATGGAAGAGTTTATGAGATAAATCAAAGCAGCTCCCTAATAGGTGATTTGCATAGACAGGGGAGGCATAATAAACAGACTATTTATCTTTCAAGGTCCAGTTCAAAGACCTTCTCCAGATATCCTGATGGAAATTAATCATTCTTTCTCTTACCCTCATTGTCCCTCTTTTATAGCAGTTATTTCATGTTCATTTCATTATTTACATGCTATGTTTAAACATTTTAATTTTAACGTCCTTGAGGATAGGACCTAGGTCTGATGGAATTTCGTTTCTACCCTCCTCTGATTTCTTTACACATGTTCATCTTCCACCCAGAGTATAGGGCATAATACCAAGCAAGTACTGGTAACATAGACTCTAAGTAAAGAGAGACCCAAAATTCAGAACTTGGTTTATCACATGAAAGCTGATCTTAGATAATGTCTCAGGCTTTTAAGTTTTGCTTCTTCTTCTGTGAAATGGAATAGTAATTTAACCATTTACTACAAGGTAAATGAGATAATTTTTCCTGCCTTGGTTGATTGAGGTAGAAATATAACTTGAAATCTCTTAAGCAGGAATAAGTGAAGATGGAGAGGGTAAACTAGGGAAGCTTACACATCAAAGAGAGAACACCAGGGTCTTCAGGTATTTCTGAACTCATCTCCAACAGGATTGCTTCTCTAGGTCTTTAATTTCTGTATTAAAAAATATTAGCTTATTTCAGTCTCTGCATTTGTCAGGGGAAGGACTCCCCAAAGACAAAAAAATCTGTCTTTCCTTTAAGGTCTAGCAGTAAAATCACAGGAAAGGACTTGGGTTGTCTCACTCTCTGTCATGCACTCACTTTGGACTATAATCAGAGAATTACCAGAAAGAAATTCTTAGCAGAAAAAAAACAGTAACTACCAAATGCACTACACACCAAGTGCTTAACACAAGGCTCACACATAATGAATGCTTACAAAATGACACCTCATTTTTATATATAATTTTAATGAAGAATTAGTTAATTCTAGGTAAAGAATGAGTCACCATACAGTTGCTTGCTAAGTAATACTCTGTGACATGAGTTGTCTGTGGCCATAGGGTGAAAAAATCATCTGAATTATTACAATCCCCACCTTCCCTCTATCAGTAAATTGCACTATCCACTCAAAACACTGGAGTTTTGCAGTTGATTTTTCTCCAGGCTAGATAATGATATTTCCATTCCCATGGATACAATCTTACACTTAGCTGTCATCTTTCAGTGGATAGGCTTCCAAATAAATTCTCTGCTTCCACATTTGTCCTTTCAGTGGTTGTTTTCTCAAGACTTTTTACGAGTAAATCTACCCAATCAATCTTCTGTTTAAAATGAGTGTCTTCCCATGGCAATAAGAATATCATCTACACCCTTAACCATGTTTATAATCCCTTCTTAATCTGGATTTTCCCTCCCACTGTACCTTCATCACATACTATTCTTATGTCCCTGCACCACTGACCTGGTTTAAGTCAACCAGGAAATGAACTTTGTTCTAGCTCAGGTTGTTGACACTGTTTTCCTTCTTGAGAATATTCTTATTACAGACCTTATATAGCTGCCTCCTTTGCAGTAGATGCATTAAGGATGCATCACCATAACCAAGAATCTTTCCTGCTATCCCTCACTAATATAGTACACCCTCACCTTATTGCTCATCTTCCCCAACTAGAATATAAAACCCAAGCAGGCAAAAATTCTCTAATTATCTGCCTTGTGCATTACTTTATTCCTAGGGCCTAACCCATCCGAGGAATTTAATAATTACCTGCTAGTGACAAAGTGCGATACAAGTAGAAAACAGAAAAATTAACAACTCGGAAGTCCCATGGCGATGTTAATATTTGAGATGAAGGCACAGTCTCTCTATAAAACTTTTTTTGAAAAGCTGGATACTTAGCTAGAGATTATAAGGCATGTTGTCATTTTTGCCCTACTGAGAAAAGAGTGGTGTTATGGACCAGGTGAGTGAGTGGTCACCTAATAAGGTCCTGAGGGAATAGAACCCAAATTAATATTTTTGAAGAGAAGAGAAATAAATGTCAGATAGATATAGGAACCTGCTTGGACTACTTATCTGGGGATTTGTACAAGAAAATCATATATTATCACTATATTCTTGAGAAAGGGTAGGAGACTATTTAAGGCATCTTTGCTTCTTAATTTTCCAAAGATGCATCCAAAGGATTGGCAGAATAGCACTATATCCTGAGTCAGTATACCAGACAGAGACAGTCATGAACTTTTTGGTAACTCTGGGAAGAATTCTCTCTCATCTGGTTTTCATCTGTGAAAAGAGAGTTGACTTAAAGAGATGGAGAGCCTTTCCCTGTATCTGATCCTGTAGACTTCCTCCCACAAGCATTCCTCATATGCAAATGAAAGTTTTACAGAGCCTTGGAGGCCTTCCTTAAAATCTGTAAAGAAAGGATACCAAGAAAAAGTGTATCAATTGCCAAGGCAGCCTCTCCAAGGTATAAACAAGGATAGATGTCATAGTAACTGCTATGGAACTGTCCTACTTATTTTGTCAGCTCAGGAGAGGATAAATGAGGAATGGTCAGATGAGGCTAGTGTTCATGTGTGCCTGTGTTTTTGTGCCTGTGTATTTTTTCTGTCTTTTATATCAAAGTAGCTTCCTTTGAAAATTAACAAAAGGGAAAAGCAATTTTACTTTCTTGGTATCACTGATATAGCTCCCAAGAATCTCAATTAAGACTGGGGCTGCAACCTTTCTCTTGTGTGTAGCTGGTATTACACTCTTAATGTGGGTTACAGATGCTACCTCAGGCCTAAAAAAAAAAAAAAAAAAAAAAGTGAAAGAAGTTACATGCTTAGCTCTTACTCATTTCCTCTAATACACTATGAGTGCACCTAAGTGGTGACTAATTTTCCAAGTAAACACTGGTGTGCCTCAGCATTTATAACAGGATTTATCCATCAAGGATTTCAGGTTAAATTCCAGTAGGCAATGACTGAGACTAACAAGCAAAATGAGGGACTGCCTCTTTGAGGGAGAATTCCAAAGAAGAGTATATTGGATCTATTGTGGGATGGATGTAGTGAAGCTTACTCTTGGAAACAGGTATTCATGAAGGTACTGACTGCAAATGTTTTGATCGTATTAGAAATGAACACTGAAAAATTCCATCTTTGTTGAAAATATTTCCTCTTTGTCCTAGACAAAAGGGAACCGAACTAGCGAAAAGGCAGGAGAAATAGCTTTATCCTAATACATTTGCAAACCTCCCTCAGTCTCGTGGCCGTTTCTCAAAATAAATTCAAGAAAGTAGGTATATAATGTTTCCATATACAAAAGATTAGAAATTGAAAAATAAAAACCAAAAAACCTGTCTTAGCTGTTGATTACATAGATTCCCTAATTTTTCTTTGCACTTATACTGTATTTTGTTTTATAGAGACATGTAAAAATTCAGACTTCTATAAAAACATTAAATAGTGGCATACATACACACACTGTTTATCTGATCAAAGAAAAAAAAGTGCCAAAGGAATGAGAAAAGGCTTAAAGGAATATTACTGAATGTTGTAAGCGTTAGAAGAGAAGAAATTCATTCAGATTCAAATGATCTAGAAATGCTTTTTGAATAATTTGAATTTGGGCAGAGTTATAAAGAAGGAGTAAAGCTTTAATGAATGGACATTGGGTTGTGAGCAAATGCAGAAGGTAAGAAACCTCAGAATACTTTGAAGAGAGCAAGCAGTCTTATGACAAGAGGTATTCAACGTGAAAATGTGGTTCAGTCTGAAAAAAAACTGCAAGTTGTAGAAAGATTTGGGATTATGCATTTGATTTCAGAAGAGTATAAACCCTTTGTTACAGCATTCAGTGAATGACCAACTCAAGGAACAATTCAAATCCTATACCTTTAATAAAGCATTTTCAGTCGTTATGACCCTTAGTGATATCTCTGCATGTTGATGCTTATTATCCAATACAGATTTTCACCTTCAATGCCGTATGTCTTGTCTCATTTTCTTACTGTTTCATCTCTATTCATTGTGTAACTCTCAAGATACTTATAACACACTGAGTCTTAATATTATGTCAAAACATAGAGCCTGACAGTTTTAAATAGTAAGTTAGCACTTAATGAACACATTATTGACTAAGTATTGTGAAAAGAAAGAAAAAATCATGCTTTCAAACTGAAACAATTGTAGTCACAACCTCATGTGTTTTGCTTAACCTATTGGACAAATATTGATCCCATCTGACCACAAGAACAGAACTTGCATAAAGAGTTTAATTTTTGAACACTTCAGTCATATTCACTCTGCTGTGTGCTCAAAAATCCATATTAGTAGAGTGCCAGCAATGCATCAAATGTGCTGTTAATTTCACTCACAGCAGAGGTTCTGCACTTTGATGAGGACCACTTAAATTTAATAGATAAGCAAGTTGCCCCGTGCCTGTTCTAAAACAGGAAAATGACCCAAAAGCCAGGAGACAGATTTATGTGATATGCCCAGAATGTGAGGAGTGTCTCTTGTCACAGAGCAGATTTTTGGCCAGAACCCTATGAGGCAAAATGACAGTTCTGGGGAAAGGACCTCCAGGGTGCTATGTAAGAACAGGTAGGCTTGCCTTCATACAGGGCTCAGAAAAAAAGAATGACCCTCATATTAGAGAGCCTATAAAGGTATAAGACATTATTTCATCCAAGAAAGCAGCCCTCTGTAGACTCTGAAGCTGTGAGAACTGGCGGGAGCATGCAGACTGCCAAGAGCATGCAGACTGCCAAGGCAGTTGTCAGGAACTGCTGCCAGAGAATCAGATGCTGTGGCTGCAGAGATATTATCTGTGTCTTGGCATTTGGAGCCTACCCTAGAAGTTCAAAGAAGAGCAGGAATGACTGAACCATCTCTCAGGGGAACACAAAAGCTATATTATCTATAATTTATAGGACTTTAAAGACAAACTTTGATTTTGAGATGATACACAAGGAATGATTTTTCCTCTGTAAGGGAAATTGCCTTAGAGCATGTGTGCTGCAGTTTTCTCTGAAGATGAGCATGCAAATTGAAATGACAGAGGAATCTTATCATGAACTGTCTTGATTAGGTGAATTCTGATCATATTTGAGACAAGTCATGGCAGTAGAAGCATAACTCTAAAGGCGAAAAGCCTCATCAGTTCAGCAGAATTCTAACAACATAGTAGGATTCCCAGCCACCATATCTAATGACTTGAACAATAGAAATACCCAACAAATGACAGGAAAACTTAGCAAGTATTCTGAATCCACATAGCAGCTATTGAAATGTCTGCCTGCAAATTGCAGCCAGGATAAGGATGGGCTAGATAAGCGATGGTTACCAGAACTTTATCTCATATCAAAATGTAAAACTGCACTCATCAACTAGTTATCCTATGGTATTGTAGTAGGTCTTATATTATTTCTTTTTTCTTTCTTTTTTTTTTTTTTTTTTGATTTTTAGGGCCACACCCATGGCATGTGGATGTTCACAGGCTAGAGTTCAAATTGGAGCTATAGCTACCGGCCTACACCACAGCCATAGCAATGCGGGATCCAAGCTGTGTCTACAACCTACCCCACAGCTCACAGCAATGCTGGATCCTTAACCCACTGAGTGAGACCAGGGATTGAACTGCATCCTCATGGATACTAGACGGATTCATTTACACTGCACCACAATAGGAACTCCCGTATTATTTCTAATGTGTTATGATTCATCCATTTCTTATAGTGGATGATTGTCTCATTTATTAAAGATTGACTCATTCCTTCATTTATTTATTCAATGACTAATTATTGAGTGTGTACTTTGTATTGGGACTGGATTTAGTTGTTGGGGGTACAGAATTTAATATAAAGACAAATTTCTGCTCTCTTTATATTCTTTAGATCCTGCTATGTAGCACTGGGAACTAGTCAGTTATAATGGAGCATGATAATGTGAGAAAAAAGAATGTATACACGTATGTGTAACTGGGTCACCATGCTGTACAGTAGAAAAAAAAATAATGTATTGGGGAAATAAAATAAATTTGAAAAAAATAAAAATAAAAAATATATAAAATATATATTCTTGTAGTAGTAGGCAAAAAATAAACTAATTTAAAGAAAAAACATGTACTTGGAGGCTTTTAGATGGAAAGAAACAACAAAATAGGGAAGAAGAAAGGCAATAATGGAGATGCAATTTAAAATAGAGGGTCCGTGGAATTCCTCAATAAGATGTTAATAGTTGAATAAAGAGGTGAAGACTGAGTCACCTGGGTATCTGGAGAAATAAAGTGTAGAAAACAGCAAGTATTGAAATCCTAATGCTGCTGTGTGCTATGTGCTGAGTAGAAAAATGTCTGGTGTGTGTGGTTAGAATGGAACAGAGGAACAAAAGGGAGCAGGGACCTAGTGAGGACAATGTGAGAACCTTGGCTGTTGCTCCAAGTAGAGGGGAAGCCAATGGAGAGTTTTGAGCCAAGGAAAGGCATGATTGATCTTATGATTTTAAACATCACTCTGGCTTTTATGATTAAAACCCAGTGGGGTAAGGACAGAACAAAGGATCCAGTTAGGAAGCACCTGGAATAATTAAGACAGGGAATGATAACGGCTTTGGAGCCATAGACATATCAATGATGAATTCAACTAGATGTTACTGAGTCTTCTTTAGAATCCATAGAGGGCATACACAATGAAATCAATTAGTTATACTGTAAGACTATTTTTTTTTAATGTCATAGTAAAAGGACCACATGCTACATAGTGCAGAGAAAAGAATGACTAATTTAAGCAGGAACAGATGAAGGAACAGATGAGGATCAAGTAAGCAAAAAATCAAAAATGGCTTTCTGGAGGGGTTGGTGTAGACCCATCCCAGGACAAATAGGCATTTAAACACAGCCTCTTTCTACTTTCTTGGCAGTTGAAGAGAAAAGGAGAAGGGAATTGCTAAAAAGGGCTGAGGAGGAAATGGCAAATAGATTTTGAGTCCAGTCACTGACAGTAGCTGCATAGAATTATTCCAATCCTGGTATCTGAGATCAGTGGGGAAGAGTGAAGATGGTTGGTAATATTTTCTAGCAGCACATAAAAGGGTGAATGTATGTAGGCACTCTGGAGTGTGGAGGTGACAGCAAAGTATAGCAGCAGGAACGTATGCATCTTATTCAGGAAATAATAGATGCTCTGTTGTGCCTGGAACATAGAGAAAGGATAAAACATCAAGTTTCAGCTACTCATTTTAAAAAGAAAAAAAAATCAACTCTTTAAATAGAGAAAACTACCAATATGTCAAATAAATTAATTTTGTTGGAAACAGTAATTAACCTATTAATTACACGTTTTTCACTTTAAGAAGCAAGCTATTTGAAAGCTGATGTTGAACCTGGTGATGTGCAATCATGTAGCAAAACCATTAAAACTCATGTATCCAAATGTTTTAGAAAGTTTTTCTAGTTAAAACAATTGCATTCAAAATTCTTTAAAAATGGGGGAGTTCCTGTTGTGGTGCAGTGGTTAATAAATCCGACTAGGAACCGTGAGGTTGCGGGTTCAATCCCTGGCCTTGCTCAGTGGGTTGAGGATCTGGTGTTGCCTTGAGCTGTGGTGTAGGTCACAGACGTGGCCCAGATCCCACGTTGCTGTGGCTGTGGCGTAGGCCAGCGGCTACAGTTCAGATTAGACCCCTAGCCTGGGAACCTCCATATGCTGCAGGAAAAAAAAAAAAAAAACACACAACAAAACTTTAAAAATGAAATTAACCACTTAATTTTATTTTATCCCTAAATCTAGATTTTCATAGTTTGCCTACAAATTAATTATATACCATTTATATATATGAAAATCTTGAGGGCTTTTTAAAAGCTCTAGTAACATATTTAACATATTGTAATATGATTAAATGATAAATAATTTGGTTCCTATATCTTGTTATCAATCAGTAGTTATGTGGCTTAAGCAATTAACACCTCTGAGCATTAGTTTCTTCATCTGTAAAGCAGAGTTGATTTCAGGACAAATTATTTGTGTAAATGCAATTTTGAAGTACTATAAATTTTTTTTCATGTCTTGCAATGTGTGTGTGTGTTTATAGTAAGCAATACAGTACCAAAATATCACACTGTTTAGAAGACATATAGAATCTGTCAGCCTTTAAATAATAGAGCACTTGGATAGTTAATTACCTAACAGTATACCTAGACTATAGATGATGAGTTGAGGTTGAAATGATTATAGGCATAACCTGCCTCTGAAAACATTGGTTGCTACAATTAGGACTATCCTTAAAAGAATGAAATCATACAAAAAATTAATCTTGATATCCACTATGCTAGGAATGCAGACATGGTGGAGGGTATATCAAACATACAAGCACTAATGTATCTTACTAGGGATCCATTATCAGTAAGAATATGGCAAAAAATGTGGTAATTACCAATTATTTGGGGTGTTATTTGTGATCTTAGCATATTATTTTTAGTTAATTCAACAACCATAAGTGATCATTTTTTTCTCATGATTTATATATAAAGAAATTAAAGTATATAGAGATTAAATAACCCAATAAGATGCTATTGTTAAATAGTATCTCTGTGTGGTATACAATGCTTATGTGATGTTAAAATGTCATACTCATTTGTTCCCCATTAATCTTTTACTGTCACGAGAAAGAGAATGATTCTTGTGGAAAAGAAGAAATGCATGCTAATGGGGAATGTGACAAAGGTACTGATTATTATGTGTATCTATGCCATGATTCTATCTAATAAGTAAATTATATGTATGTTAAATATATATATATATATATATATATGATGGGTTTCACATATATTTCCTTATACAGTGAACCTGTGAATTGCTTTATTTAGCATTTTACAAGTGGTGAAATTGCAGAGCTCAGAGAAGTCGCATAACTTGCCTGAGGTCAAACAACATAATGTATAGTAGATCTGGGCACCAGTGCAAGATATCTGAGTCAAAAATCTAGTTCTTTCCATTTATCAATCCTCAGAGCATAGCTGTCCCATTAATGTTGGCCTTGGATATTTGATACAGATAATTTCAGTTGCCACATTTAGATTATTATAGAACTATTTTCTGTATAAGTAATGTATAAATTATCTTATTTATTGTTATTTCTTGGCATAAATGACAGGGGATATATAGGCATTTGGATTCAGAAATGTCGATAACTTCCTTCCAAAGAGATTGTAATTGATTTTTTCCTGTGTCTTGTTATCAATGAACAGTTAATAATATATGTCACTCCAATGTAATATCTAAATTTCCTGAGCTCAATGAGATGTTCCTGAATCATCAAGCTGAAATCTTTGTATTGTATTACAAGCAAGTGCAATGCTTTATAAAGTTCGTGCTTACATAATTGCAGGATCTTTATGAGTTCCAACTAAATTGTGAGTGACATGCCCTTTATGGTCTTAGGCCTAATCTTGTCATTTTTTTCCCCCAAGGCAAAACAGATTTTAACAAGAATTTAGACCCAGAAATTCTGGGTAGAATGAGATTTTTGACAATATGATAGTGTAAACACCACTTAAGGATGCATTACATTATGAATGCAGTTATTTAATTCAATGTCCATTATCATTAATAGACAGATTTGTTTGTGATTCCCAGTGTGGAATCTGTAAAGAATACAAATTTAATAGCAAACAATGGCATTGATCCATGTTCAGCCAATATGCAACTGAGAACAAAGGGCATGAGAGTTGTGTTTTCCATTCCAAGATGCCTGTATTCAGCATTCTAAAATACCAATAATATGTACCTAGCAGAATTTATGTGTGTACACTCTAAGTTTTGTCTTGTTTCTCACTCTGATAAATTCTCCAATTTGGGATATGTAACTTTTTCTCTTTTTGGTGTCATTTTATCCTTTTGTGGTGTACCTACCCATGTTCAAAAGAGCAGTTCTGACTTAAATGAGCTATAAAATATAATCAGACATGACCATAAAAAAATATTTTTAATACAGTGTCTTTTTAATAATGTAGAGATGTGAAAACTTCATTCATATTAAAAAAAAAATCCTAAGGAGAATAGTAGCATTTTCTCAATCTCAGCATTGTTCTAAGTAGAAAGATAGTCAGAGCTCATGTGATTTCCATTCAAATTGACTGTAAAACTGGGGAAGGATTAAGATATTATTTTAAAAAAAAGGAAGAAAAGATACTTATTTTGGTTATGGATATTTACTTTGAAATTCATATTTTAACTATGCTCGATATATTTGGAATGCTGAAAGTTATTAAAAACATAATACCACTATGTATAATCAAAACATGTTGGATAAATAAAAAGGTGCCATTTATTTTTCTCTCTTTTTTTAAACTTTAAAAGGAAAGAAAAAAGCAAATGCATTGAAAGAGAACAATCTATGGTTAAAGCCAACACAGAGCTACTATAATGATATACAATCTGTTAGCTATATGAAGACTGTAAACAGACTAATATTTCGAGAAGTATAGGATGAATCACCCATTTAGAAGCATTGAAGAGAAAATGAAGAAGCTATAAGTGAGTTGTGAAGCAATGAATAAGAATGTACTACACCACAGGAAGCCATCAATATTTGTTTATTATGTCAGTATGATGAATAAATTTGTTAGCTAATTTGTATTCTCCACAGTTAATTCCAGTGTTCCTGCCTGAGCGTTTTTGTTCCAGAATGAGTGTTGCACAGCTGTTTAATGGTGCCATCAAGAATTCAGAAAGTCATGGTCCCTTGGAGATGAAAAGGCACTGCAAAGTATGGTATCAAACCAGAAATGATATAACAGCATTACCTTTGGACATTCAGTATCTTTTTCTTGCATTCTCTTGTAACTCACTCACTCTCTTTCTTTCTCTCTCATATTTTACATCTTTTAATATTCTCTCCAGTTTTAAGAAATAGCTGCTTAGATGAAAAGCAAAATCACAATTAGGTCAAATGGTTAAAGCGTTACTATTTTTTTTAAACATCGTAAGCTTATTTAAAATGTTTTTAGGTTTATTTTACTTTAGTAATGACTTAATCAATATAATTAAACATGGAAATTAAATAATTTCATGTTTATAGAGACTTAAATTGCTCTTTGGCATGTCACAATATAAAAATTATAACATATTTACACATATAGCTGTGTTAAAGTTGTAGTTGTAAAGAAATACTGTTATTCCTTTTTAAATAATATTTTAAACAAAAAGACAACTTACACAAGGGAAAAGTATTTTCAAATGGGGTAAATATCCAAAAAATGTAAACTACTTATAGAAGTTAATATCAAAAAGACAACCCAATTACAAACAGACAGAGAACAGAATAGATATTTTACAAAAGAAAATATACAGATGGCTAAATGGCATGTGAAAAAATGCTCAACATTGCTGATCTTTGGAGAAATGCCAATCAAAACCACAATACTACTTCACACCTATCAAAATTATTATCATCACAAAGACTACAAACAACAAAAGTTAGCAAGGATATGAAAGAAAAGGCACCTTTGTACACTATTGATGGGATTATGAGGTGTTGTAGTCATTGTATAAAGCAGTATTGAGGCTCTCAAAAAACTAGAAATAGGACTATCATGTGATCCAGCAATTCCACTTCTGAGTATATAGCCAAATAAAACAAAAACACTAATATGAGTAAATAGATGAATCCCAGTGTTCATAGCAGCATTATTTATAATACCAAAATATGGACTCAACATACGTGCCCATCAACAGATCAATGGATAAAGAAGATGTGGTATATACACAATGGAATATTACTCAGCCTTAAAAAGTATGAAGTTCTACTATTTGCAACATGGATGGACCTAGAAAATATTATGATTAGTGAAATAAGTTAGAGAAGGATAAATACCCTGTGTTATTACTTACATGTGGAATCTAAAAAAATAAAATAGATGAATAAATATGACAGAATAGAAATAGACTCACAGATACAGAGAAGAAAATAGTGGTTACCAGTGGGGAGGGGGTGGTAGAAAAGTGGGATGGGGTATGGAATTAAAAGCACAAACTACTATGTATAAAATAAATAAGCAACAAGGATATATTATACAGGTTATGGAAATACAGCCATTTTTTTAATAACTTTAAGTGACATAAATAGAGTATAACTTTAAATGGAGTGCTTCTATAAAAATGTTAAATCACTAGGTTATATAGGTAAAGCTAGTATAATATAATTCAACTATATGCTTTAACATAAATAAAAGTATTTTAGATAATACTTATTACTTTCTAGATATTAGAAAGCAATACTCCATTTTTTTGGGTTCTGTAATGCCACATTTCTTCCCTTATTTTTGATTTTGCTTTCTTGCAAACATGACCTAAACTTGCTGCTTTCTCTTAGTGCAAAGGAAAACTGAATCCTTAATCTCATCTTAAAATTATGACAGGAAAGTGACAAACTGGTCTTCCACCTCTGAACGCTTTAAAAATGCTTAAAATTTGCTCAGTGCAGTGTCACAAATGGTTCCAGGTGAGAATCTTACTGTACTGATCACAATCACCTATGTGTACTCATTGTAGATTTAAAGGCTGAGACGCTGCAGCCTTGTTTTTGTGAATTTTTTGCTGTTGTTGTTGATAAGCTAATGAATAACTTAGTGTCCATCTACCAATAGTTTCCAACAGTGGTTTTAAAGGCTTTGAAGTTGGGGAATAAATAATCTATGGAATAACAGAACACAGGATGAAATATTTCCCCTCAAAAAACCTTCTTAAGCCAAATTTATTTGCAACATCAAAATTAACAGTCATATTCCTAAATTTGCAAAGACAATAAAGAGTTTGTCTTGTCTTTTGACACATAAAGTTTAATGTATATTTTTTCTTCGTTGCATGTAGTGACAAAATTTCTTCCTTTCATTCGTAATGTCTTTGTTTTCTTGCCTGATACATTAAATTCAATAAATATTAAATTGCTTTCTCTCTGTAAAAAAGTGTTTTTCTCTAAATTTTATTTGACCTAGAATAAGAATTCACGTCTTTTAACATATATTTATATAGTGTGTATGTAATAAGTATAAGATCATATATAATCGTATTTATAAAATATCAAACATTGATTATACATAAAAAATTAATCAATCATAGTAATATTAACCTTCTTGATCCAAAACATTTGGTCATTTTACAAGATCCAGATGATTAGTGGAATACATTTTTAAATTTTGGTGGGTATGTACCTAAGTTCCATTTTTAGAATAATGAAATATGGCAGCAAATAATAATGTGTATATATTTTACATATATTCTCTGGGTGTTAAATATTATTTAAAGATAGAGATTAAATGGTTATTTTTGGACAACTTTTTCCCATTTGTAATTTACTAAAAATATATTGCTCATCTTTTTGGGGGGAGGTTTGGAGGGGAGATAGTAAAAGGAGTATTTTTATGAATTGCTCAGTTGAATAAATGGACAGCACATTTCATTCCATAAGTCTCTAAAATGCATCAGCAGTCAAATGAACATGTTGATTGTTTGTTCACTGGAGATTTATAAAGGTCTTCAGAAAAGAACTCATTTCAAAATCATTCCTCTGAATATAAGGAGGGTCATAAAGGTTTTCTGTTGACTTTTACTACTTATTTTTCATTAATCATCTGGTTCAATAATTTCTAGTTTGCAGCACTATGAAGTTAATTTCTGACTTACTTTGAGAGACTAAAGTTGTATATCTTAGAAAATTGCACATCTGAGGCAAATGATGAAATGTGTAATTAAAAGTGAAATAACATACTTTGCAGGAAATATTACATGTTGTCAATTTGTTTGTTACACAAGAGATTTAAACAACTTTCTTTTCTATAAAAATCATTAATATTAGAATTTTCCATTCTAACCACAGAGGCTTAAAGAATGGTTTATGTGCCATCTTTGGTTCTGAAAAAAGTCAGTCTCTTCTGTCAACCAACTGTACATATTTGACAGCATATGGCTTACTAATGTAATTTGCTCATGCAGTAGCATTAGAGATGACATAGTTGCACAATTTGCTTTATATTTGCTTCCCTAGAGCCACTTAGGCATGCATTCTTTCCAAGCTTCAGTTATGTACTAGATGGAAGGTATATCAAAAACTCAGAGTATAAAGAGTCAGATGTATTATAAAGACATATTATTTAACCTGTGTGTGTAGCAGCAACTCTCTATCAGGAAGCCAGTGTTGTGAGGATCAACATCATTATTTTTCCTATAAACCTTGGCATCTGCTTAAGATGTAGGAAGTAGGGGGATAGTTTCTCATTTGTAGCTTTTGAGGGACGTTCCCTTAGCTCTGACTTTCTCAATGCAACTCAGTGATGCAAACTCAGCTAGCAGGTGGGAAGAAGAGCAAAATGTGAGAGAAAAATTAATTATATCAAAAAAGAAATACAGACTGCTACTCAATTGATTACTATCAAGGATATGTTCTGAAAAATATCACTGTGGTTATGAAGTGAATGCAAGTGAAGATCATTAGAAAAAGTAGTTAGACTGGAAGTTGAGAACATTATATAATTGTTCTTAACATTTACACTCGCATGCAAGCCTAAGGATTATAAATAGCCAGGTGGTCATAATTAACAAAGTTAACTTCCATCTGTATTACTTAATGGAAGAATAATGAAAATTTTTAAATGGTTTTACTAGAAATTTGATTAGTATTTGTACAGTTTATTACTCTTAATATTTAAAATTAAAAACAGACAAATATTAATTGAATACCTACTTCATAGTTCTAGGCCCTGTGCTAGGAACTAGAGATAAAATAATTGTTGTGCTTGTGGTTCAGCAAAAGAGGTAAATTTAAATATGATTCCGTATGATATAATAAATTAGAAAGAAATGGGGAGTACTGTTTACACTTTCATTGTGGGAACTTTCAAATGAGCAAAGTAGCATGTTAAAACTATAGCTTTAACTGTGTATTTAATATCATATAGCTCCATTAGTTTAACATCATCTAGCTCCATTAGTTACCAGTGTTTTGCAAACTTTTTTTTATTATTTACTTCTATTCTTCCTTCAATCTTTGTTTCCTTACTTCAAAGAAAACCCTAGCCACAATAACATTTCACCCATTAAATTTTTCCAGTATCTTTGCCTAAAACATATCCTTTTGAAAATTACAATACCAATTAAATTTAAGATGCTTTTTTAAAAAAGCTAATAACACTATTTACTTAATATCAGGTAATATCAAAATCAGTATTTATATTTCCCTAGTTTATCTTAAGAAATATTGTTAAAGTTCATTTTGTTTAAATCAGGTCAAAATAAATTCCCCACATGACATTTTCTTGTTTGATGATTTTTTTCCCAGCATTTCATATGAAAAATTTCAAACTTACAAAGCTGATGAAAAGAAATACAGCAAATGCATATTTACCAAGTAGATTCCATCATTAACGTCTTATGATGTTCTATCAAATATCTATCCATCTATTGTTCATTCTATCCTTATTATTTTTTGAGGCTTTCTAACAATAGATGACTAGAGTGGGTTTTAGGGTTAGGTGTAGATGGGGTGGGGGTTGACTGAGAATGGATTACAAAAATCCTTCTTTTCTTGGTTAAGAAGTATGGATTTTATCTTATATTCTTGTGTGGGAGACAGAAAGTAAACCTCATAAACAAATGAAAGAGTTAATATGTTACATAATGATAAATGTTAAACAGAAACTCTGAAAAGGAAAGTAGAAGTAAGGACAGTTGGCATGTAGCAAGATTTGCAGTTGTAATCATGGCAGCCAGGGTAGGACCCAGTAAGATGATATTTGAATAAAGATCTTAAAAAAAGAAAATGAGAAAGCCATGTTTATGTCTGAGGAATGAGGACTCCAAGAGAGAAAATAGTGAGCAGAGGCCCTGGAACTTGAATAAATTGGCATTTGTTTTATCACCTTAATAATGTATAATTATACCAACATTATGAAGATACAGTAACAGGAATAACAGGCAATAATTGAATGAAAAGTCACCCATAATTCTGCTACTCTTGAAAGTCAAATTATTTTCATTCTTCTATCCTTTAGTCTTTTTGTTTTTATGCATTGTGTTCACCTTACATTTATATGTGTCTGTATGTACATATATATGCATGCCTATATATGTATAGGTGATTTGGGCTGTTAATATATTATACACATTTTCCATATGACTCTATAATCTAAATAGTTATATTTGGGTTTTTTGCTTGTTTTGGTTTTTTTGGCCATGCCCTAAGTTCCTGGGCCAGGGATCAGACCAAAGACACTGCAGTGACAATGCTGGATCCTTAACCAGCTGCGCCGTAGTGGAACTCCATGAGTTATTTTAATAGCTACCCTCTTATTCCATGAAATAAAACATCAAGAGTTTCTTTACCTATGGAGTTCTCATTTTGGTACAGTGGAAACAAATCTGACTAGAATCTATGAAGACTTGGGTTTTGATCCCTGGCCTCACTCAGAGGGTTAAAGTATCCAGTGTTGCCATGAGCTGTGGTGTACGTCTCAGATTCTGACTCTGATCCGGTGTTGCTGTGGCTGTGGTGTAGGCCAGCAGCTGCAGCTCCCATTGACCCCTAGTCTGAGCACTTCCGTATGCCTCGGGTGCAGCCCTCAAAAAAATAAAGATTTAAGCTGTGTATATTTTCATTCTTACAAATATAACATATTTTTATGTATTTAATTGCATTTATTTTTATTTTTTAAATATTCTTAAAAAATCAAAAATAGAATCATAGTATCAAAGGGATAAACATTTGAATGATTTTGTTTTCCCAAAATGTTATATTAAATTGCACTTCCAATCAACTATATGTAGTTTTACAAGTGGCATAAATAGGAATATTCAAGTTAAAAATTAGAGGATGAATTTTCATCATTTAAGCTCTAAAATGTAATTTTGTTTTACTTTGCATTTTTACTATTTTCAAACTTTAATATTGTACTATGTGTTTTTTTAGTAGTTTCTGTCAATATATAGATTGCTGGGCCTTAAATTTTTGCATGGATTTAATTTCTCATTTGAAATATTTTACAAATGTTATTTGTTGAGTAAACTGCTAGAAGACCAAATCCAAAGGCTGTTATACTTTTGGAAATAAGAGCAAATATCTGTAAAATATACCTGAAGTTTCAAACAATAATCATTAAAGTATTCAACTACTTAAACTTTTTGACTGGAAAACAGAAAGAATCATTTAAAACAAAAAGAATGGAATTTTGATAGATAAAAGACAACAGAGGGAATCTCTGCAAATCAGACTTGGGAGAGCAATGCAGTGAAAATGGGCACAGTGTTACATGAACAAACACTAAAATTTTCCAAGTTAAGAATCACCCACCCCTGGGTTCTGGAGCAATACTTAGGCAATTAAATGACTCTCACTGGAACAGCTGTATGTGTTCCTCCTGTTACCAAATTTTGCACAGTAAGGCCAAACAAACCAAAACATCAGAGTTTGGAGCAGTGAAAAGCTTATTTCAGGGCCTTGCAGGGAGATGGGTAGCTTGTGCTCCAAAAACCCCAAACTCCTCGAAGGGTTTCAGCAAAGCCCTTTTAGAGGCAGGGTGAGGGAGAGATGGTGAATTGTTGCATACTTCTTTGTGTCAGAATATTTTGTTCTTATAGTTGTCCATGTAGGTCAGATCATGATGTTCTTATAAACCTTCAATAAAGCAAATGTTATTCTCTGTTCTGGAACTTTTTATCTCTCTATGAATGGACTCTTAAAGGTCAGAGCCCTGAGAATAAGCTATCCTATATATTTCAGGCTATAGGCAACATTCTTTTATGAAAAGTACAGAGCCAGCATGACTAAGCGCAGGCAACAGAACAGACCTAATATGGAATCATATCTATTCTTCCCTATTACGCTCTTATTTTATGTTTCCTGAAGGCGCTTAGGAAAAATCCATCTATTTATTTCCTCCCACCCTTCACCAGAATGCAAACTTTCTCAGAACAGGGACATCACCTGTTCTATTCCAGTGCCTGGCACTTAGTAGGTTCTCAATATGTATTGTGCAAATGAACCAATGAATTATTTAAATGATCCACATCCAAAATCTTCCCTTCAACTTTCAAATGGTGCAAGTTGCTCTGCTTCTGGATATATATTTCGGAGGTCTCACCTTTGATATTTTATATTAAATATCATAGGCCTAGGTTCTTTCTGGTAATCTTTTCTAGGGAGAATGTCCTATCTATATTTCCATAATGTTTTTGTATTCATCTTTTCTAGAAACTTTAGAGGCATTTTAGTGGAAAGTAGGAAGAAGATTCGTCAAGATTGCGAGCCAGGAGTATCTGTGATCCATGTTTGTTTTGTTTTAATAATTTAAAAATGTATCCTTGGCCTCTATGACTACAGTACAGGATGTCATATTTAATTGCTTATGTATTTTGCTTCAGTAGAGTGGGACCAAGAGGAGCTCTATAAAATTCTTCAATTATAAAAATTTTCCCAGCTACTTTAATGGGATATACCTTTGTGGCCTTCTGTACTTTTTTTTTTTTTTTTTTAAATCTATAGCAAGGTGGCAGTCTTGCTTGTGGCCACACTCTAACCATTCCTGAACGCTGATCTAACTCCAGAAGCATAAAAAAAGTATGTGTGCTTTTGAAGTTTGGCAGAGAATGCATATAAACATATCCTAAGAGAGTGACATTTCTAAAAATCCATTTACTATTAAGCAGTTTGTGTTTCTTTTGTTTTCCTTTTTAAAAACTTTTTTTTTTCAGTCACTATTCTCTTTTGGTTTTGCTTGTACCTAGTTTATTAAAAGGAGGACTTTTGATCTTAAAGTTTTGTTTTTCTACATTTATTCCAACATTGTTTTTGTTTTATACCACATTGCTAAAGCATTTCTGCTGCTATGTTCCTAAGAGTGTTTCTGTTTTGTTTTGTTTTGTTTAATGTGAAGCTCTCAATAATGTTTGTTTAACTGTTCAGTCTTCATTTAGACTCTGGAAAGCTGCCTTACTGAAGGCCTGGTATAGAGCAATAGGGAATTATGCATGTGATTTAAGATTTTTAATAAAAAGCGAAAGTTAAAAGTAATTTGCCAGCAAGGGAGTATAGTAAAGAAAATAGCAACCCAATGAAATTCCTATGTTAGGGTGAATACAGAATTATGAGAATGAAAAGTCATGAAGGAAGCAGTATATCTGACACTACATTCAGTTCACTAGAGACAGACACTCAAAAGAGGACTGAGAGAATGCAGTGCATTGTATCTTCACAGCAGACCCTAGGGTTGCAATATGAAAAGCATTCCAACACTTTGATAAATGAAAGCATCCAACTAGGCAATTAAAGTTTAACATCTTTACAATAGTTATTGGATTTTGGTCAGTGGATATTTATTAAACATCATCTGTCTGAAAAAGGCTTTTTTTCCCCCTTCCACATCCTTTATCTCAGAGACTTCTAACATTAATAATAGGATGTACAGAGTATTACCATTTCATTTAAGGGGAACTGAAGTTCAGATATTTTAAATAACTTGCAAAAATTACACAGCTAGTAATTATTCCAGTCGGAATTTTATTTCCAGATGGTCTGATCCTAAAGAGAGTACTTCTATTTTTTTTGCAACTTTCCCTGTTGTACCTACAGTAGCCAAAAGAAATGAGAAATAGATGTCCAGTGTGTGCCTCATAGACATACTCTTGTTGGTAAGAATCATGATAAGCAGCAGTCATGAAACAAATAAGGAAAGTCAACAAAATATTTTCTGATTTCAGAAAGGAAAAGTATATCTCAAAAGAGAATTTATAAATGCCACATATATTTCTTATCTACCCAGTCCTGTTTGGTTGTTCCGGATTTAAACTTTTTACCTATTTTCCTGGTCTGAGGTAAGACAATAACTCAGGTCAACAGTAATTGAGAGTAAGCTCTTTTTATTGTAATAAGATGCTTATGTATACATATATACATATACATATAGGTACACATTAAATATATATATGTTTCTGAGTATAAATATGTGCACAGATTTTTAAAATATTTCATGCTAAGCAAAAGTAGAAATATACCAGAAATAGGCTAGAGAGGTATCTTTTACCGTTCCAGTTGTAAGTTACATTGTGATTACTTTTAAGTATGTGGCTAGAATACATCCATCAATGTATTTTTTATTACTCAATGAATTTATTACATTTGTAGTTGTACAATGATCATTACAATCCAATTTTATGGGATTTCCATCCCACAACCCCAGCACATCCCCCACCCCCAAAACTGTCTCCTTTGGAGATCATAAGTTTTTCAAAGTCTGTGAGTCAGTATCTGTTCTGCAAAGAAGTTCAGTCTGCCCTTTTTTCAGATTCCACATGTCAGTGGTAGCATTTGATGTTGGTGTCTCATTGTATGGCTGCCTTCACTTAGCATGGTAATTTCTAGGTCCATCCATGTTGCCAAAAATGCTGGTATTTCCTTCCTTTTAATGGCTGAGTAATATTCCATTGTGTATATGTCCCACATCTTCTTGATCCACTCCTCTGTCGATGGACATTTAGGTTGTTTCCATGTCTTGGCTGTTGAAAATAGTGGTGCAATGAACATCGGAGTACATGTGTCTTTTCGAGTCATGGTTTTCTCTGGATAGATGCCCAGGACTGGGATTGCTGGATCAAATGGTAGTTCTATGTGTGGTTTTCACAATCTCATCAATGTATATTAAATATAAGTCATGTAGGTGTTCCCATTGTGGCTCATTGGGTTATGACTAGTATCCATGAGGATGCGGGTTCAATCCATGGCCTTGCTCAGTGTGTTAAGGATCCAGTGTTGCCATGAGCTGTGGTGTAGGTGGCAGATGCATCTTGGAACCCCTGTTGCCATGCCTGTGGCACAGGACAGCAGCTGCAGCTCCAATTCAACCCCTAGCCTGGGAACTTCCATATGCCACAGGTGCAGCCCCAGAAAGCAAAAAAAAAAAATATATATATATATATATAATTTTGTCTATCTACATATAAAATATATATAATGTAAATACGTGCTTTAAAAATCTTAATGTAAATTCTGTTGAGTTAATATTTTTAAACTTTATTTAACTAATACATCTGCATTTAGATAAAGCCAGTACAATGAAGTATAAATTTTTTCTTTACTAAACAACAAAAATTTTGTTTGGTATTTATTCTATAATGTCCTTAATTTGTGTTCTTTTTCTTCATATTTTTGTAAAGACTATTATGAGAAAAGGATGGAAGTAAACTTTTTTTTGTACTCTGGTTTACTCTTCATGCACTTTGTGGATTACATCCTTATCATTGCCTCCATCTATAGGATGTATGTCCTCCTATTTTTCTGTCCAAATTTCTTATATTGAAAATGTATTTAATTTAATTTTTTTCTTCCTAATGGAATTTACTCCCCCTTCAATGGCCTAACCAAATAGTTATCTATCTGTAGCCACTAAATCCATTGTATACAAAAGTACATCCTTGAGTCTTATTCTTGGTCTCAAGGCGTCTCTCTCTTTGGACAGCTACTAACGTTCTTAATGAGATTTTCTGTACAACAGTTGAAATTTGTAATGGATTATTTTTGTTATTTTTAAAAAAAGTTTTATTGAAGTATAGTTGATTTACAATGTTGTGATAATTCCTGCTATATAATAAAATTATTCAGTTATACATACACCCAATTGATTATTGATAACCATGGCGTATTTTATTTGTCATATTTGAGGATGATAAGTATCACTGAAGTAACTAATAGAAAGTAAACTATCTAAGAAAGCAATGTAAGAATGAATGAGAACTCCAATTCCAGAGTCAAACTCTTTGACTCAATGGTAGTTCCATCAATTATCTGCTCTGGGAAAATCAGCAAAGCTCTGTACCTTGGTTTCATCACTGTGAAATGAGCATGTGATT
The DNA here is from genome assembly GCF_016906955.1 of Phacochoerus africanus. NCBI lineage: Eukaryota > Metazoa > Chordata > Mammalia > Artiodactyla > Suidae > Phacochoerus > Phacochoerus africanus. The sequence continues at coordinate 138,394,016 of NC_062544.1, forward strand.
TATACTTACCCCTTGTGTCAATTTAGTGACCAATAGAGCAAATCTGAGTATATGCAAATCACAATGGAGAGTACCTGACATAAAAATGCCCAATAATGTTATTTTATTACTTTTAAGTTGATATGATTATGATTTGCCTTGGATTTATGCAGTCTCAAGTATTATGCTGAATTTGACCAAGTTCATGGATCTTAGAGGTGTCTTGCTAGAGTCAAGCATATAATCCATTGCCCCCTGGGATCTTATCATAAGACTGTGGCCTTGATCTCATTAGTAAAATAAGCTAGGTTTAATTCATTTGGTGACTGTCCTTATTAGAGTAATTACACTGTGTGATTTTAAGCTTATCTTTGGCCTAAGAGGATCACGCTACAACTCAAATTTAAAAATAACAATTGATTATAATTATTCTTTGAAACAACATATTTAGTTTCTCTTATATTACTCATATTATCAATAGGGCAAAATTTGACACCCTTTGTGTAAGGTGGAAAAGCAACTCCATCTTCATGAATGAAGAAATTAATTAATAGCAGGGGCAAACTCCTTCAGTATTCAAATAGTACGAGCAATCATTTGTTTCCTGCATTTGTTTTCAACTGGATCCTTTTGGTTAATGTTTTTAGTAATTGGGAATAAGGATGTGCTAATTTACTGTGCATTATTAAAGAAAGTCCCCTGCATATCCAGCTGTGAACTGTTGATAAGTCATGATATTGGCAGAAAGAAGCAGGTATGTCTGTGCACGTGTAATTTATACATCTATTTCTGTGTTTTCTGCTGCCATTTGTACAGTAGCAGGAATACTGAATCACATGGCTCAATTTATTTAATGACCATATTGAACTCCCACATTGTTCCCAAGATGCAATAAAAGTATATGAATGATTACAAGGAAAATATTAATAAAGAAACAAATCAGAGAGCTCATGGGTTCAGCCAAAATGAACTTCCTCATCCCCATGCCTGCCCATGTGAATACAGATCTGATTCAGGCTAAGTTTTCATTACCTTATTTCTCCATTCGCAAGTCTGCATGAATACTAATGAAAGAAAGAGGTGTCAAGTTAGGTAAACATGCAGAAGCTAATACTGAGAGGTTTTCAGTACTTCCACACAGAATCATATTTCCATTAAACACAGTGGTCCAATATTAATAATAAATATGTAAATGATTTACTCTTGAAAACAGCTATTATTCACAGGTGAGGACCATTTATTTAATTATTTTTGCTGAGTGACTGGTTTGGAGAAATGCTGATTTCATTGTTTATGTGCTCTTTGGGAATAAGGCAGGCTGATTAAAATAAAAACAAAACAAATAATCAAACAGCACAACTATGTGGGTTATTGAAAGTTGTTTGTTTGCTTGCATGCTGATTTACATGCCTAAGCAAAATGGAAAAAGCTGAGAGTTCAGACCTATTAAAACAGATCCTTCCTTTTGCAAATAGGCCATGATTATAATATATAGTGGTGTGGTGTTGGATATAGATTCTCTGAAATGAAATTAAGTCTCTCAGGCACATTCTCACTACAGAATTTTATGGAAGGAAGTGAATTCTCTAGTTGGACTGTTAAGGCTTGTATTCTAAAAAATGAATACTTAATGAGTTCCAGCCATGTATGAGGCCTCATGTTAGGCACACTGGAAAATAAAGTAAAACAAAGAGTGCTGACGCTCAAGGTATCAAAACAATTAGAGATATAAACCTGTATGTAACATGAAGTCTTAGAAACTGGGCTTGTACTTGAATTCTGGATTCCTTATAATTTCAGTGAATTAATCAATTTACTGAAACACTGATTTGTCTATCTATATAATAGGAATAATGAAACCTATAATGCAAGTATTAATATGAATATAAACAATGATTTGCATGATGTTGTAAGCCAAATAAGATGTACTTGCATTTTGCATATCACTTATAAATTTCTTCAAATCTATAGGTTCATTAGAAGTGAGCTTTTGGAAATTTAAGTAACCACTACACCGCTGTGACTAAAAGACCCAAAAATGAAGTGGCTCCAATGAGATAAACATTTATTTCTCTAAAATGGTAGGTAGTATCAGGAAGGTAAACAGACTCAGTCCAGAAAGTCATCTAGGGACAAGTGGATCAGCTCTTGTTATCATTGTACCTTATTTCAGCCAGTTTGAATGAAAAGGATCAACAAGTTTAGGGCAAGTATTATTATGAAGACAACTAGAAGTTGGCCCCATTGACTCTGTCACATTCTGTTGGTGAGGATTTACTCACATGGCTACATCTAGATTTAAGAGGGTCTATACAATGTACTCACTAGCTGCATGACCATATATGCCCAGGGATAAGGAAAACAAATAGATTTGGAGAGAGCATTAATTTGCCATATTTGCCCACTGTTTCAAAATAATAATGGAAATGTTGAAGTTTTATGTCATCTTGTTATCTCTCAAATTTATATCTCCAGGTTATATCTCTCTTCTAAGCTCCATACTGATAATTCCCTCTACTTTACTTAAACATCTCTTGTAGGTTTTAAAGATATATTTACCAAGCACATCTTATCTCTTGATCTTCTTTATAAACCTGATTGTTTTTTGTTGTTTCCCTACAGCAGTGGAATATTCAGTTAGGCAAACCAGACACAAAGACAATGCCTTGATTAAGCTCTACTGCATCATCTCTCATAGCCAATTGAACACCAATCTAGAATTTTTACCTTCTAAATATGACATAAATCTACCTGCACCCCTCTCTTACCACTGACCAACACTCTAAGCCATAGTACCATCATCTCTTAACAGATCTAAGGTACTAGTTTCCTAAATTGTTTACTTAGGTACACTTTTGCATCCTGTTAGTCTATTCTCTGTACGACAGACAGAGATGATGTAAGTTTCATTTTGTTTTAATTCTGAAAATATGCCATTATACCTGTATTTAAAATTTTTCAATGGCTTCCTAATGCTCTTAGTTTAAGAGCAAAATAAAAATCTTCAATGTCCTCTACAAAACACTCCATGTACCAGCTCCTCTGTAGACTTATTTCATGTATTACTTCCTTTGGTATTTTATTTCTCCTATACCAGTCTCTTGTCTGTTACTCCAAAGTACCTTACTATTTCCCATTACAGTGTTTTTCCATATATGATCTTCTCTGCAGTTGTTCTTTCCTTCTATTTTCAATTAATTCACTTCTATTTATTAAGTAGATCATCTCGAGTTAATTCCTATGGAAGGCTTTCACTGACTATCTTAATATTGTCAAATTTCCTTCTTACATAGACTCAAGTACCAAGAGTATGTTGCTTGAATAACACAATGGAAATATGACATTTACTTACAAGATTATTGTTTGTCTCTTACTCAATTGACTGTATTTTATACATAATACCAACATTTTCCCCCCTCACTCTAGAATTCTAAGACCTAATATTGTATGTGGTCCATAAGTACATTCTGTATTTTATTTTTTTATATAATGATTTTTTTTTCATTATAGCTGGTTTACAGTGTTCTGCCAATTTTCTACTGTACAGCATGGTGACACAGTTACACATGTATAGATTTTTTTCTTACATTATCATGCTCCATCATAAGTGACTAGATATAGTTCCCTGTGCTATACAGCAGGATCCCATTGCTTATCCATTCCAAAGGCAATAATCTGCATGTATTAACCCCAAGTTCCCAATCCATTCCACTCCCTCTCCCTCCCCCTTGGCAACCACAAGTCTGCTGTCCAAATCCATGATTTCCTTTTCTGTGGAAAGGTTCATTTGTGCCGTATGCTAGATTCCAGATATAAGTGATATCATATGGTATTTGTCTTTGTCTTTCTGATTTTTTTCACTCAGAATGAGAGTCTCTAGTTCCATCCAGGTTGCTGCAAATGGCGTTATTTTGTCCTTTTTTATGGCTGAGGAGTATTCCATTGTGTATATATACAACATTTTCCTAATCCAATCATCTCTTGATGGACATTTAGGTTGTTTCCATGTCTTGGCTGTTGCGAATAAAGCTGCAATGACCATGTGGGTGCATCTGTCTTTTTCAAGGGAAGCTTTGTCCAGATATATGCCCAAGAGTGGGATTGCTGGGTCATATGGTAGTTCTATGTATAGTTTTCTGTGGTACCTACATACTTTTCTCTACAGTGGTTGTATCAGCTTACATTCCCACCAACAGTGCAGGAGGGTTCCCTTTCTCCACATCCCCTCCAGCATTTGTTATTTGTGGACTTCTTAATGATGGCCATTCTGACTGGTGTGAGGCAGTATCTCATGGTAGTTTTGATTTGCATTTCTCTAATAATCAGGGATGTTGAGCATTGTTTCAAGTGCTTGCTGGCCGTCTGAATATCTTCCTTGGAGAAATGTCTATTCAGGTCTTTTCCCATTTTTCCATTGGGTTGTTGGCTTTTTTGCTGTTGAGTTGTATAAGTTGTTTGTATATTTTGGAGATTAGGCCTTTGTCAGTTGCATCATTCAAAATTATTTTTTCGCATTCTGTAAGTTTTGTCTTTTTGTTTTCTTTTTGGTTGCTTTTGCTGTGCAAAAGCTTGACAGTTTGATTAGGTCCCATTGGTTTATTTTTGCTCTTATTTCTGTTGCTTTGGGAGACTGACCTGAGAAAACATTTGTAAGGTTGATATCAGATAATGTGCTGCCTATGTTCTCTTCTAGGAGTTTGATGGTGTCTTGTCTTACATTTAAGTCTTTAAACTATATTGAGTTAATTTTTATGCATGGTGTGAAGGTGTGTTCCAGTTTCATTGATTTGCATGTAGCTATCCAGTTTTCCCAGCAATACTGGCTGAAAAGACTTGTTTTTTTCCCATTTTATATTGTTGCCTCCTTTGTCAAAGAGTAATTGACCATAAGTGTCTGGGTTTATTTCTGGGGTCTCTATTCTGTTCTATTAGTCTGTATGTCTGTTTTGGTACCAGTCTCACAATGTCTCAATGACTGTGGCTTTGTAATATTACCTGAAGTCTGGAAGAATGATGCCTCCTGCTTGGTTTTTGTTCCTCAGGGTTGCTTTGGCCATTCTGGGTCCTTTGTGGTTCCATATAAATTTTTGGATTGTTTGTTCTAGTTCTGGGGAAAATGTCATGGGTAATTTGATAGTGATTGTACTGATTCTGTAGATTGCTTTGTGTAGTATGGCCATTTTTATGATATTAATTTTTCCAACCCAGGAGCATGGAATCTCTTTCCATTTCTTTGAATTCTCTTTAATTTCCTTGATTAATGTTTTATAGTTCTCAGCATGTAAATCTTTCACTTCCTTGGTCAGGTTTATTCCCAGGTATTTGATTTTTTGGGGTCCAATTTTAAGAGGTGTTGTATTTTTGTATTCCTTTTTTAATATTTCGTTGTTAGTACATAGAAATGCAACTGATTTCTGAATGTTAATCTTATATCCTGCTACTTTGCTGAATTTGGTGATCAGTTCAAGTAGTTTTTGGGTTCAGTCCTTAGGGTTTTCTGTATATAGTATCATGTCATCTGCATGCCGTGACAGTTTTATATCTTCTCTTTCTGTTTGGATGCCTTTTATTACTTTTGTGTGTCTGATTACTGTGGCTAGGACTTCCAGTACCATGCTGAATAGCAGTGGTGAGAGTGGGCATCCTTGTCTTGTTCCAGATTTTAGTGGGAAGGCTTTCAGCTTTTCTCCATTGAATATTGTATTTGCTATGGGTTTGTCATAACAGGCTTTGATTATTTTGAGGAATGTTCCCTCTATACCCACTTTGGTAAGAGTTTTTGTCATGAATGGATGTTGGACTTTGTCAAATGTTTTCTCTGCATCTATTGACATGATCATGTGGTTTTTGACTTTTTTCTTGTTAATGTGGTGTATGACATTGATTTGCATATGTTGAACCATCCTTGTGAACCTGGGATCAATCCCACCTGGTTGTGGTGTGTGATCTTTTTAATATGTTGTTGGATTCAGTTGGCTAAAATTGAGTTGAGAATTTTTGCATCTATATTCTTCAGAGATATTGGCCTATAGTTTTCTTTTTTGTTGGTATCTTTGTCTAGTTTTGGTATTAGAGTTATGGTGATGTCATAGAATGTCATTGGGAGTGTACCTTCTTTAACCATTTGGAAAAGTTGAAGGAGAATGGAATAAGTTCCTCTTTATATGTTTGGTAGAATTCACCTGTGAAGCCATCTGGTCCTGGACTTTTATTTGTAGGAAGTGTTTTTTTTTTTTACGTATTCAATTTCATTTCTAGTGATCAGTCAGTTCAGTTGATCTAGCTCTTCTTGATTCAGTTTTGGCAGGCTCTAAGTCTCTAGAAAGTTGTCCATTTCTTCTATACTGTCAAAGTTGTTGGCATACAATTGTTCGTAGTATTCTGTTATGGTTTTTTGTATTTCTGCACTGTCTATTGTGACCTCTCCTTTTTCATTTTTATTTTGTTTATTTGGGTTTTTTCTCCTCTTCTTGGTGAGTCTGGTTAGAGGTTTGTCAATTTTGTTTACCTTTTTCAAAGAACCAGCTTTTGGTTTTATTTTTTTTCTATTGTTTTTTGTATCTCCATTTTATTGATTTCCTCTCTCATCTTTATGATTTCCTTCCTTCTGCTGACGTTATCTTTTGTTTGTTTTTCTTTTTCTACTACATTTAGGCAGTGAGTTAAGTTGTCAATTTGAGATCTTTCTTCTTTTTTGAGGAAGGCCTGTATTGCTATGAACTTCCCTCTGAGTATTCCTTTTGCGGCATCCCATAGATTTTGAGTGAATGTGTCTTCATTATCATATCTCTCGAGGTATTTTTTAATTTCCCTTTTGATTTCCTCCTTGACCCATTGGTTTTTTAGTAGCATGTTGTTTAGTCTCTATGTAGTAAGCTTTTTCTCATTCCTTTTCCTGTGGTTGATTTCTAGTTTCATGGCGTTGTGGTCAGAGAAAATACTTGAAATAATTTTTATACTCCTAAATTCGTTGAGGTTAGCTTTGTGCCCCAATATGTGTTCAATTCTTGAGAATGTTCCATGTGTACTTGAGAAGAATGTACATTCTGATTTTTTTGGACATAATGACCTGAGAATATTGATTAAGTCTAACTTTTCTATTGTGTCCTTTAGGATCTCTGTTGCCTTATTGATGTTCTGTCTAGAGGATCTGTCTATTAATGTGAGTTAAAGTCTCCTACTATGATTGTATTCCCATCAACTTCTCCTTTTATGTATTTTAGTATTCGTTGTAGGTATCTGGGTGCTCCTATATTGGGGGCATATATATTGATGATTGTAATATCCTCCTCTTGAATGGGTCCTTTTACCATTAAGTAGTGTCCTTCTTTGTCTTTCTTTATGGCCTTCATTTTAAAGTCTGTTTTGTCTTACATGAGTGTTGCAACTGCTGCTTTCCTGTCCTATACATTGGCATGAAACATCTTTTCCCATACCCTCACTTTCAATCTATGTGTGTCCTTTGACCTAAGGTGAGCCTCCTATAGACAGCAGATTAAAGGTTTTTGCTTTTTTATGCAGTCTGCCACTCTGTGTCTTTTGATTGGAGCATTCAGTCCATTGAAATTTAAGGTGATATTTTTTCCTTTTGTTTATTACTCAATGAATTTATTACATTTGTAGTTGTACAATGATCATTACAATCCAATTTTATGGGATTTCCATCCCACAACCCCAGCACATCCCCCACCCCCAAAACTGTCTCCTTTGGAGATCATAAGTTTTTCAAAGTCTGTGAGTCAGTATCTGTTCTGCAAAGAAGTTCAGTCTGCCCTTTTTTCAGATTCCACATGTCAGTGGTAGCATTTGATGTTGGTGTCTCATTGTATGGCTGCCTTCACTTAGCATGGTAATTTCTAGGTCCATCCATGTTGCCAAAAATGCTGGTATTTCCTTCCTTTTAATGGCTGAGTAATATTCCATTGTGTATATGTCCCACATCTTCTTGATCCACTCCTCTGTCGATGGACATTTAGGTTGTTTCCATGTCTTGGCTGTTGAAAATAGTGGTGCAATGAACATCAGAGTACATGTGTCTTTTCGAGTCATGGTTTTCTCTGGATAGATGCCCAGAGTGGGATTGCTGGATCAAATGGAAGTTCTACTTTCAGTTTTCTGAGCAATCTCCATACTGTTTTCCACAGTGGTTGCACCAATTTACAATCTCACCAACAGTGTAATAGGATTCCTTTTTCTCCACACCCTCTCCAGCACTTGTTGTTTGTAGACGTTTTGATGATGGCCATTCTGGCTAGTGTAAGGTGGTACCTCAGAGTGGCTTTGATTTGCATTTCTCTAATAATGAGTGATGTTGAGCATTTTTTCATGTGTTTTTTGGCCATCTGTATGTCTTCTTTGGAGAACTGTCTGTTTAGATCTTCTGCCCATTTTGGGATGGGGTTGTTTGTTTTTTTGGTATGGAGCTGCAGAAGGTGTTTATAAATTTTGGGGATTAATCCCTTGTCATTTGATTCATTTGCAAAGATTTTCTCCCATTCTGTGAGTTGTCTTTTCATTTTGTTTAGGGTTTCCTTTGCTGTGCAGAAACTTTTAAGTTTGATTAGGTCCCATTTGTTTATTTTTGTTTTTACTGTCATGACTCTAAGAGGTGGATCTGAGAATCTGTTGCTGTCATTTATGTCAGAGAGAGTTTGGCCTATGTTTTCCTCTAAGAGTTTTATAGTGTCTGGTCTTATATCTAGGTCTTTAATCCATGTGGAGTTTATTTTTGTGTATGGTGTTAGGGAGTGTTCTAATTTCATTCTTTTACACGTTCTCCAGTTAACGTGATTATTAATAGATACGTATTTATTGCCATTTTAAACCTTGTATTCCAGTTCATTCTAGATTTCTCTTTTCTTCCTTTTTTTTTGTTTGGATGATTTCCATTTATTTTATACTTGAGTACTTTTCAGTTTTTGTGAATGTAATGTTTGGCTGGGTTTTGTGGTTGCCCTGTTTTTTAAGTATGTTAACCCCTTCGTATATCCACCTGCTTTAGCCTGATAGTCATACAGGCTCAAACACATCATTAAAATAAATTAAAAAAAAAGAATCTGTATTTTCTTACTTTCCTTCCTCACATTGTATGATTTTGAAGTCTTTTTTTTTTAAACACCTTCATGTTTAGATCTGTTTGCTGGCTTATTTAAGTGATTGCTTTCCAATTGTGATTTCCTCCATTCTATTTCATCTTACTTCTTTTTTAAAATTTTTATTTAGAGAATCCCTTTCAGTATTTCTTTTAGAATGGGTTTAGTAGTGCTGTACTCTTTTAGCTTTTGTTTGTTGGAGAAATTCTTTATTTCCCCTTCTATTTTAAATGATATTCTTGCTGGATAGAGTATTCTAGGTTGCAATTTTTTTCCTTTCAGCACTTTAAATATATCTTGCCACTCCCTCTGGCCTGTAGTGTTTCTGTAGAGAAATGAGCCGACAGCCTTATCGGAGTTCCCTTATAATTAACACTTTGCTTTCTCTTTCTGCTTTTAGAATTCTCTCTTTGTCTTTAACTTTGGCCATTTTTATTATAATATGTCTTGGTATGGGCCTGTTTGGGTTCAACTGTTTTGGGGCCCTCTGTGCTTCCTGTGTCCTGATATCAGTTTCCTTCAGATTTGGAATGTTTTCAGACATAATATCTTCAAAGATATTTTCAACCCCCTTTTCTTTATCTTCTCCTCCTGGAATTCCTATCATTTGCAGATTGCCCCACTTTATATTATCCCATAGGTCTCTTACATTGCTTTCATGTTTTTTTCATTTGGTTTTCCCACTATTTTATCTTCCATGTCACTAATTCATTCCTCTGCATTATTCTTTCTGCTCTTTATTGCCTTAAGCTCAGTTTGTATCTCTGCAAATGAATTTTCTAGTTTTTCTTGGCCCCTCCTATATTTTCTAGTTCCTTTCTAAAGGAATCTGCATTACTGTTCATATCCTCTCTTAATTCCTTCAGTATTTTCACTGTCTCCCTTTTGAACTCAGTAATGTCTGTCAGACTGCAGGTGTCTGTTTCATTGTTGACTGTTTTAGGTGAATTCTCCTGTTGCTTTACCTGGGAATGGTTTCTGAGTTTCTTCATCTTGCTTGTGTTTTTCTTTTTCTATGAGTTCGGGGAAGCCAAACTGTAGTCTTGTAAGACTACTTCTATGCAAGAATAGCTCTTTGTATTTGTGGCCGGGGGGGGGGTTACTATTTATTTTTGGTGTGGGAGTTTGAATATTTGCTGTCTCTTTTTTCAGTGTGAGCAGGCTGTTATTCCCAGGATGCTCAGTGTGTTTTCAGGGAGAAGGAGGGAATGGGTAGGGCCAGCAGTCAGTACCTGAACGTTGGGCTCTCAGCAGCAGCAAGGACCTGCAGGAAGGTGGCACAGGCTACTCCTAGTTTCAGGGCCCTGGGAAGTGATAATAAGCTCTAGGCACATCTACAAGGTGACCAGGGCATTTCGCAACAGCAGCAGCAGGTTGAGTGAGTTCCCAAGGGAGTGAGAGCAACAACAGCTTGTGTTCAATTGCAATGCCTGCCTCTGAGGTGATTGGAACCACAGATGGTGCCTGTTCAGAGACCCCTAGTGGGAGCAGGCCATGACCATAACTGCGGTGGTTTGCCCCCAACACCTGTAGACCATGCATGAAGCAACCCATCTCAGCCCACATAGGAGGTGCTGTACAGGCTGCTCCTAGTTGCAGGATCCTGGGAAGTGACAGAGATCAGGCATGTGGGTACTGCTTAGAATGTTTGGCTGTGGCAGCAGCAGGGCGGGTGTGTTCCCAGGGATGCGAGAACACCAACAGCTGGTGTTCGGTCACAATGCCCTCCTCTGTGTTGCCCTCAAGGTGAATGGGACTGCAAGTGGTGTCTGTTCATGGACCCCTAGTGATGATGAGCCACTCCTACCTCTGTAGCCAGAGATAACTGCAGTGGTTTGCCCCCATCTCCTGTAGACCATGCCAGAAGCACCTCGTCCTACTTAGCCCCCACAGGAGGTACTGCACAAGCTGCAGGTTCCTGGGAAGGGAAAGTGATCAAGCATATGGGCACCGCCCAGAGTGTTTGGCAGTGGTAGCAGCAGGGTGGGTGTGCTCACAGGGGAGCGAGAGCAACAACAAGTGATGTTCCGTCTCAGTGTGCTTCTCTGTGGTGCCCTCTGAGGTGGCTGGGGCTGAAGTGATTTTTGTTCGGGTATCCCCAGTGGCGGTGGGCCACGCCCACCTCTGTAATCATGAATAACAGTGGCAGTTACCCCCGCCACCTGCAGAGCATGCAAGAAGCACCCTGTCCCGCTTAGCCCTCAAAGGAGGTGCTGCACGAGCTGCTCCTAGTTGTAGGGTCTTGGGAAGGGGCAGTGACCAAGTGTTTCTTGCCCTTTTTGTAGGTTTAAGCTCTTCTGCCAGCATTCAGTTGATGTTCTGTGTGAGTTGTTTTACATGTAGATGTGTTTTTTTTGATGTGTTTGTGGGAGAAGGTGAGTGTGACCTCTTACTCCTCTTCCATCTTGCTCCACCTCCCATAATTTATTTTAAATATTATGATTGTTGAGGTATTCTACTTTTGATGAAATTTTAGCTGACACTGGTGCTTCATTCTAGCTTGAAATTTCTTTATTGCCTAATGTCTCTTCAATTGAATTTGTGACTTGTAAATAATAAATCAATCAAGAAATTCCATTATGGGGAGTTCCTGTGATGGCTCAGTGGAAACAAATCTGACTAGCATCCATGAGGATGCAGGTTTGATCCCTGGCACAGTGTGTTAAGGATCCATCATTGCCGTGAACTGTGGTGTATATCGCAGACACGACTCAGATCCTGCATTGCTGTGGCTGTGTTGCAGGCCTGAGGCTACAACTCCAATTCGACCCCTAGCCTGGGAACTTCCATATGCCACAAGTGCAGCCTTAATAAGAAAGCAAAAAAAAAGAAAGAAATTGCATTTTGTCTTATAATATTTATAGAGAAATTAATTTTTATACTAACAAAATTATAGCTTATTTCCTTTTTTTTCTAAAGGATTTTCATATTTTTTGCATTAAAGTTTTCCCCAATGGATTTCCTTACTATAAAATACACCAATAGTTTCCCACACCTGCTCAAGCTTAAAGTGTTAAAAAAATTGTAATAAGATGAATAATTTACCACCCAGGGAAGCAAACCTACTTAGACACTAGGCTTAAGAGCTAGCTAAAATTGACTAGAATATTTTTATTCAATAAGAAAAATATATATTTCTGCTTTAAGAAGTAAATTTATGGTTGTTATACTAAGAAATATTTCAAATTGTTATTAACCAAAATTTATTAAGACAACAGCAAATTTTAAAAAATATGTAATCTACAACAGAAAACAAAAATGGCACACATAAAAGTCTATGGAAAAATCTGTTTTATTACTAAATGTTATACATTTTCAGGATTTAAAAAATCATAGAATGAAAAATGCTGATTTAGGAGTGATTAAGGCACTAGAGACGTAAATTAGAGAAGTTTCTATGACTTCAGCTTTTTCAAAAATACAGTCTCTTTGTTGATTAAAAAGTAAATAAGTATTGAAAGTGCTTATCTGAATAGAATGGCAGATATTAATTGAATCTGTCCATAAGATTCCTCAATATGTTGGTGCTTTCATTTGGTTCCTTTACTTTTTATGGCAGTGCAGTTATTTCTAAGTTCCAATAAAACACGTTCTCTTACCAGGATATAATTGGACAAACTGAATTTATAACTGTGAACAGAACTAGAAATGTCACATTTTAACATAAAACTCAGCTGATCTGGTATGACGAGCTCACCATTAAGAAACCTTGCCTGCACTTTATGCATGGAAATAATGTTTAAAGGGCCCCTCAGGAAATTCTGAGGCATTAAGTGTTACTTCCAGGCAGACCAGAGTCATTGGCAAATTTGGGAGATCTTGAAGGAAGGGAGAAAACTCATCTCATAAACATAGAAGACAAAAACTGGTTCAGAAAACTAGTTTTCTGTCCTCAGAGCAGATGACTTTAGAAAATTTATAAAAAGAAAGAAGAGATAAGAACTTTCATGATGATTACAGACTCAGCATGTAGCTATTTTCTATAGGGCTTTAAGTTTATTCACTAGGGGACTTTTGTGTGTTTAATTAACAATATTGGGTCACCATGCTGTACAGTAGAAAATTGACAAAACACTGTAAACCAGCTATAATGGAAAAAAAATAAAAATCATTATATAAAAATAAACAAAAAACCCAATATCTTTTGTACCTATATAGATATAATAGATAACATATATACTATGTAACTACACAAGCCCATAGACTATATAAAACACTTACTAGGATTATTTTGGTAATTATTCCCAAATGTGAGGATCACCCAGAGGAATAGTATCAGTATACTTATGAAAATATACCCTGCATTTTCAAAATCAAATAGAAAATTTGATATATGAGATGCTTTAAAAAGTTATTAAGGTAATTTAAAGAGAGAGCAAAGAAAGAAATACACTGAAGAAATAAATTTATAGAAAAATCTCATCAATGTTATTGAGTTCTTTCCAAAGCTAGGATTTTAACATTTCCAGATGGTTGAAGAGAAAATTCTGTGGTGGTTAAAGAGTAAAATTCTCATAATATGGAAAAAAAATGAAATGCCATTCTGTACATAGGCTGGCTTGTGTGAAAAAAATTGAAAAAGTAATTAAGACAGTGAAAAATATATTTTCTTAGTTATATTACAGTTTAACATGCTACAAATGGTAAAAATGTCAGTTTTTAGATACTGTGTTAGTTTATTAAATACTGTGAAACTAGGGCTTGTTTTTATTTATTAAACTATAAAGTTACCATAACATTATTGACCCAGTGTTGAAATGTATTAATGATAGTACAGTTTATTAATTTAAAATGTAGCAATAAAACTGTATATGCTCAACACATCACAGGTGATTATAAAAATATATTCTGAAAACTTATTTCTTTATTTATGACTTTCTTCCACTCTATTTCAAACTTGGTATAGAAAGGTACATTTATAAAACCTTTATTTTTATTTGTTATGATATCTAGTTTAAAGCTTCCGCATCTTTTGAAGACATGAATAGCTCTCGAAGTTCACCTTATTATTAGAGAGAAAACAAAAAGTGTTTCCTGAGCCCCAACTATGTAACTAGCCCTGAAATGGATTCCTCGGTTGGCATGGAAGAAAAATAAACAATTCCACATTTGGGGAATTCAAAATCTTGCTAAGAATTCTAGATGCATGCATATAAACAATAAAACACATGACTAAGCATTATTAACATAACACTAAAAATCACATTATGATTATATTTTTTGGCACTCTTTATATATCACTCAATTAAAAAAAACAAGGAAAATTTATAACTGTGGATTTGGGGATCAGAATAATGGCCATTCATCTCCACAAAGCATTATTTTATGAAGCCATTAAAACTGACTTAGTTTCTGCAGTAGATGCTATGGCTGTAATGTGCTTTAATATATTTGAATGTAATATATTAAGTCATCATCACTAATGACCACTGTTATTATTTGTCATTATTAAAAGTCTACTAATAGCCATATGAGGTCTAGTAGGAAAAAAGAATTTTAATGAACTAGACTATGTAAAATCTTTCCCCAGTCATCTCTTTTCCATTGTCAATCTGGGAATCAATATGAAGTTGAGAGGTCTGATATTTACATGACGGATGATAATTACTTTTTTAAAGATCTTAATATCTTACCATAGCAGTTTCCAAAAGTATTATTTCATAAGCTAACAAAATATTTTAAAATGGATCTCTATAGGCTGAATGTTTCATCCCCTGAAGTTTCGTTATGTTGAAACCTAATACCCATGTGATGGTATTTTGAAGTGGAACCTTCAGGAGATGGAGCCTTCATAATGAGAATAATGCCTTTATAAAAGAAACCCTGGAAAACACGCTTGCCCCTTCTTCCATGTGAGGACATAGAAAAAAATGAACCTCTATGAACCAAGAAGTGGGCCTTCATTAACTGTCAAATTTACTTGCAACTTGATCTTGGTCTTCCTAGACCACAAGACTGTGAGAAATAAATGTTTGTTGTTTACAAGCCACCTATCAATGGTACAGGGTTACAGCAGTCCAAACTGACTAGGACAGGGTCTATTGCACATTAAAAAAATTGGCCAGTAAAGACATAATCTGAAAATTAAAGGTACTTCTAAAAATTTAACAAATTTAGCTCTTTAGGTAAACTTTCACTGAACCATCCTTATTTTTCTTTTTGCCACAGATCTCTGATGCCATTGGGTCTGGATTTAGGTATTCTATGGCTTAAGAGTTCTTTCTTCTATAGTCTACATTATATTTTCCATCTTGATGAGGACCAGGCTTGTTGCTCCCTGATTTATGACACACAAGTAACCAGTGAAGGCTAATGCGAGAATGCACCTAGACCTTAAAACCATCACCACTACAGGAAACTATCTAGGAGTCACCTTCATACGGTATTCTATAGGAATACTTGTCCCAACCCAGGAGAGCATGGATAATACAATTGAATGATGGTTTTGATTGTGGAAAACATGATCTGTTCTCTTGAAATATAGACAATATCACCTAATTGTGTAGAAGACCATGGACTGTTAATAAAAGATACATTGATCTAAAAGTACCAGAAATATTCCCATTGTTTATTTCCCAATTTTTTTCTTTTTGGTTAAAGAATATAATGGGACAAATGGTGTTATGGAGAAACAAGAGAAATACAACTAGGAGGAGACTGTTAAGATATTTTGCAATTGCAATATTCAAATATTTCTATATTTATATTCTTTGTATCAGTCTATGAAAGGGGTATATTCTGTGCTCATTATGTACCTCCATGTTTCATGGCATCAGGGAATTCTCTAAGATTACATGAACCAGAAAAGATTTTATCACCTTAGTGTTATTTTAGTTATCTGAACAGTTTGATGAGAGCTAGAGGAATTATATAATATCAATATGATGACTGTTTACATATCTAGCCAGATGAGCACCATGTCATTATATTACTAAGAGAGAGGCGTCTTGATGGCAACAAAAACACTCTGAAACAGACTTGCCAAAATTATTTTATCTAAAATCAAATAGTTTTAACTTAGAGTTTATATGTGTGAATGTATCTATTTCAGAAATCCTTCCTAGTATTTAGGTTTTCCTGCAACATTCTAAGAAGTTCTAATTGGAAATTATTATTGGATAACATTTGGTTATAAAAATTATTTAAATACTTTACTGAGTTTTATGTCAAATTCCAGAAGAGAAAAAGACTTAAGCAAATGGTTTCCTTTGTCAGAATTACATAAACCCTTTGAAATGGTACCAAAAAGACTCTGAAACAATCTCTGAATGCAATAATGAACTAGATGTGTGACTGATTTTGGTATAAATTGACAGAGGGCTATGTACAGTCACTGTTAAAGGAATATAATTTTTCAATATTGTAATAATAAAGCTATCACTCACTCTACCTATATACCTTTCAACATTAAACTTTACCTGAAATTGGAAAGAATATGTTGTAGGATACCTTCTGGACAAGCAAGTTTCAAAGCTTATGTGGAGGGTAAATTTACACCATGTAGATGTGGATGTTTTTAATTGAAGGCAAAATCCATCGCTGATGTATAAACAATTTGTAGAACCTCATAAAGTATTTGTGTTTTCTTTTTGGAGATAAAGGATTAAGAAGCAGATTCTGCAAGTACTGCTGCAATCATACATAGAGGATGGTTCAGAAGACATATTTTAAAAATATAGTTTAAGTCATTTACCCCAAGGATGTGCTTGGTCACTTCATTTCATTTCCATTTTTTAACATTAAAGTATTTTTTATAGAGTTTGTCTGATGTGATGAAAATGCATTGCTGGCTCAGTTGAAGCTGAGAAGTCTCAATATTGGTCATGAATAAATGCCTAACTTCTTGATCAGGAATAGTGTTCTATAGAAAAGGTTAGTGTGTGACATTAACTCCATAATTCCTCAATGAGCAGAAAGAAATAAAGATAAATAATCTCTGAGTGGACTCAAAGAGGATGGACATAAATGATGTCAGATGACTTCTGAATGCATGGGAGATAAGAGAAATTGAATCCCATTACATGATCATTGCTAAAGTACACAAGTGAGGGGAAGAGAATATTATAGGACAAAGATGCCTCAATGAAGAAGGATGATTTGAGGCAAACATTGATGAATTAAATTGGAAAGAACTAAACTAAACAATGTCATATATCTGCTTCTTAATAAATGAGAAGTGAATGAGGAAGAACCATGTCAGAAGGCAGCTGCTGAGTAAATATGAATCAAACCAAGATTAATAATGTTCAAGAGTGTTTACTGAGACCAGCAAGGTGAATTAAGATAGATGATATAACTACCCATCTTTAAATGAATTTGTGGCAAACCAAGATCAATGTTTCAAATTGTAAAAATAATTAATTAATTAATTAAAAGAGTATCCTGCAATGGAATTTTGAGAGATGTAATTATAAAAACTATATCTAGTGGCTACTACTTAATGACCCAGTATATACCTTTTAGCTTCAGTTAGCTTCTCCACTTCCAGATAACTTTTCTCAGCACAGGTGGGCAACAGAAATCCAAGTTCCCAAAGACATTGCTAACAGGTGATGAATTAGTATATCCTATCATACAGAATGGTACTAACTACATCATCCTTGGGAAAATTGAGAAAGTGTTCACTCAAACTATTTGTGAGATATATCTGTCTTCCACTGCAAACAAGGAGGCATACTGTTACAGTGGCTGTGGAAGCTGTCTTAAAACCCAAAAGATACCAGGCTTAGGATGGAGCCAAGGGTAACCAGGGCAGAGTATTTGGACAGAAGATATAGTTAGCTCCAGAGGCTTTCCCAACTTTTCAATTTTTTGTTATGTGAGATAATTTTCCTTATATTTCAAGGTAATCTTAATTTGTTCTCTTTATTGTTGTTTACAGTAGAATTTTAAATGATAAATCTCTTTCCTGAATACCATGTTCCCTCCAAGCTCTCTTTTTCATGTATTTGAGTGAGACAGAAACAGAGACTTTGATGAAAAATCACCTCCAATTTGAGAAACATATTTTTCAATGCTGTTCTTTCAGTTATGTAACATTCTTTAATTATCTTGTTTTAACTGGGGCTGATTCTTTAAAGCCCACCAGAAAACATTGTGAAATCTACAACTCAGATGTTTGGAGATGGTCAAGGACGTTATTTATAACTAATCAAGTTCTGATAAACCTTGTCTAAGACACCTAAACAATAGAAGACTTTGTTGTTATATCTAATGGGAGCTAACCATCATCACTCTCTCTTTTATGTTTTTTTGACTGAGCAAAAACTTTATGTGAAAGCTTATCTACTACTCTTAAATAGACCAAGTTATAGAGAGAGCAAAATTACTGAAAAAAATGTATCCTACAGATTTTACTTGCCTCTATGCCATATAATGGTCTATTTATTAACACATAGAAATGATTCTCACTGTAGGCACTTGGCAGGAATCCTGGAGCACATCAGTACGTACACAGTCTTTCAATTCAACACCCAGGCATTCTCCAGGAAGTTTCTTAAACATATCAATTATATCGGTTGTCATTCTCTAACTACTCCCAACATCTGACACAGTTGATGTTGGCACTGGGTGAAATGAAAAGAACATCTGCATAGTTAGAGAAAGTAGGTTTTGCTTGTGACCCTCTTTTTTACCTCTTCCTAGCATTGTAAATTTCAGGAAGTTTAACTAGAAGACTCCCAATCTATTAATTCTTTTTTTGAGCTCCAGATTCTTATTTCCAATTAGCTGGATAACTTCAAGCAAGAAATTATTTTCTTGACCCTCAATCCCCTCAAGTGACTTGGCAATTTTACAAAGTTGAACCAGGTATCTAAAAAGACACATGTAAATGTCATCTGAGAAATGTAAAGTTTATAGCTATATGATTTTTATTAAATGTTTTCTTGAAGCCACCCATCCCCTTTCTCTCAACTCTCATTACAGATTGGGTTCTTAGGAAGCACATACTGAGATGGAGTTTGGGTGCAAGATATTATTATTATTTTAAATCAACAGGTGTGAAGGCAAGGAGGAGGAAGCAGGATTGAGCAGAGAAATTGAACTGGAATGTAGGCCTGCCTGACATAGACTTGGCCAGACAACTATGGGGTACAGGGGAGTTGGAAGTGAGTATTTTCATTTGGAATTGCCCCCTGTCTGGTGGAGGTGGCAAATATGTATACCCCTGCCTTGCTCAGTCACTATGTTTGGGCTGTATCTGGAGCAGCATAACCTTGCGGGGTTGGGGGGGGTCAGCTTTCTGAAGCTGATGTAGATCTTGAAGAAGCTGACATCCTAAAGTTGTCTGCTGATTGCCCCCCCACAACTGGGCACCTTCCTTTAAGAAGGATTTGAAAGCCACATCTCCAAAACATACCTCTTATGTAAGTCTATTATATGCTTTTTCTAACATCCTTGATACAAGTCTTTGCAACTGTTCAGTCTATTTCTTCTACTGCTCTCATTCTCTGTTTTCTTTTTTGATGGTGTCTTATATTTCTCAGACTTGAATCATCTATGAAGATAACTCATAATCCATGTCTGGCCACTTTCCTGGGCTATCCTTCCACACTTTAGCTGTACTGTAGACACCTTCAATTTGATCTATTATGAAAACACAAATTTTTAACAATTCCTTGTCAGCTGTCTCTTCTGTTTACACTGGTACCAAATTCCAGAGTAAATAGCCCAAAGATCTTACCATCCATGTTCTCTCTTCTCCATATATACTTTCCAACAGTTCATTAGATCTCCAAGTGAATTAAGTTTTCCAACTTATTAGATTGATGTAAATGATCTTTCGGATTCTGATCCAAATTTTCACATTCATAGTTTTCCTACAAATATCCTCCCCTGAGATCATATGGGCCAGACATCATCAACTCGAACACAAATCATTTACTACCTTTATATACTGGCTCTTGTCCTTCCTGTTATCTGAAATAACAAAATATTCTTCTCTCCTTTTAGGAAATTTTTGTCACTTATGAAATACCTTAAAAACTGCATTATTGGTCATACCAATCTTTTACCCTTTTCATTTGATATTGTTTCTTAATCCTTTGAATTTTGATGATATTCATTATTTTTACTACTCATTTGAAACAAATTATTTTGATTTTGAAAGCAAATTCATATTTCATAATAATTCTAAAATAGATATGGTGGGAGGAGCAAGACGACAGAGGAATAAGACGTCGCACTCACCTTCTCCCACAAACACATCAAAAAAAACACATCTACATGTAAAACAACTCACACAGAACATCAACTGAATGCTGGCAGAAGAGCTTAAACCTACAAAAAGGGCAAGAAACACTTGGTCACTGCCCCTTCCCAAGACCCTACAACTAGGAGCAGCTCGTGCAGCACCTCCTTTGAGGGCTAAGCGGGACAGGGTGCTTCTTGCATGCTCTGCAGGTGGCGGGGGTAAACTGCCACTGTTATTCATGATTACAGAGGTGGGCGTGGCCCACCGCCACTGGGGATACCCGAACAAAAATCACTTCAGCCCCAGCCACCTCAGAGGGCACCACAGAGAAGCACACTGAGACGGAACATCACTTGTTGTTGCTCTCGCTCCCCTGTGAGCACACCCACCCTGCTGCTACCACTGCCAAACACTCTGGGCGGTGCCCATATGCTTGATCACTTTCCCTTCCCAGGAACCTGCAGCTTGTGCAGTACCTCCTGTGGGGGCTAAGTAGGACGAGGTGCTTCTGGCATGGTCTACAGGAGATGGGGGCAAACCACTGCAGTTATCTCTGGCTACAGAGGTAGGAGTGGCTCATCACCACTAGGGGTCCATGAACAGACACCACTTGCTGTCCCAGTGACCTCAAGGGTACTACAGAGGGCACTGTGACCGAACACCAGCTGTTGGTGCTCTCACACCCCACAGAACACACTGGCCCTGCTGCTGCCACTGCTGAATGCCTGCCCATATGTTGACTGTTAATCCCTCTCAGATGTATGTGTGTAAAATCCATGTAAAAATGTAAAATAATATAAAATATTAACTCCTTGGCTACCACATCCTTGTTCCAGTATCATTTCTGTCCTTAGATGCAGATATTGTCAGTTTGGTATGTATTTTTCCAGACCTATCCATAGACATTCATGTCATTACATATGTATGTATAGAAATGGGATCATATAGAACACATATCAGAGAACTATATCCTGGTGTTCAAATCTTATTGGCCATCTGTTTGTTTACTGCCTGTGAGCTAAGGTTGGTTTTTATTTTTTTTTTGTTTTCTTTTGTTTCCTTTTTAAGGCTGCACCTGTGGCATATGGAGGTTCCTGGTCTAGGGATCAAATCAGAGCTGCAGCTGCAGGCCTATACCACAGCCACAGCAACACAGGATCCTTAACCCATTGAGTGAGGCCAAGGATCAAACCTGCATCTCATGGGCTCTGTCAGGTTCTTAACCACTGAGCCACAATTGGAATTCTGGTTTTTACATTTTTTTTAATTGTTACTTCTAATTAGTTGTAGGAGAACCCATATGACAACCTCAGTTTTGTCTCTTAGTCTGAAAAGCTTTAAATATTTGCTATCTGACCCTTCAAGAAATGGTTTGCCAATCCTGGATCTAGAATGAACTCTTTCCCAAAGTATCTTAATGTATATGTAAAAACAAGTTTTGGAGATCCTTCCGTGAATTTCTCTTATTCTTTTTAGCTGATAGATGATCCTGCATAGTATGGGATTTTGCTATATAAACCATATATACCTTGATAAATATTAAGGTATTGTCCAATTTTTAATGTTACAAAGCCAAGATGCCTAAGGTATTTTCCCATGTTTAAAGTCACAAACAATGCTGAAATGCCCACACTTTGTTGTTCACATAGGCAAGTATTTGCACATGAATATTTTATACTGATGTTATGAATATTATAGTAATAACCTTTTTACAGATTCGATGTCATTTCTCATTTGTAAGATTTTTACCAAACTCTTGGTTTATTACTCTATGAGAAGTATTAAATATAAATGTAATTATCATGTGGATTACTGTCTTAGGTCAGTAGGCCTAAGACACTTTCTCTGTAGACAATATTGTAACGTATGGCAAATAAGAACCACAAAAGTATTTGGTGAACAAAGAAATAAAATGAAGGACACCAATCATATGAATTTAATGCTTAAAAACATCAAATCAATTCAATCTAATATATCTATCTCAAAAATAAGGATAATCTTGTTAACACGTCATCAGTAAAAGCTACTGCTTCTTTTCAATAGATTCCAGGTTTTCATTTTAAATATATAGCTCTACCTCTATAGACTAATACATAATGGGAGCACATAATAAGATCACACACACTCAGTCCCGAAAGTTTGAATGAATATACTGACATATCTTTGCCTTTGAGATTGATACTTGGTGATGCATGATTTTAGGAACATAGATTATAGAAGGATAAATGAAATTTAATTATTTCAAATAAAGAGTTTATTATGGAAGAATAATCAAGTTGTATTATTATGAATTCTTAGAAACACTTATTTTAACCAAATTTAAAATGCTATAAGTAATATGTAGGGAGTGCAGAGCAAATCAGAGAGAGGAATATGTAAAACAAAACAAAAAAACATATTTATGGGAGTTCCTATTATGGTGCAGTGGAAACAAATCCGATACCTGGCCTTGCTCCCTTGGGTCGGAGATCCGTAGTTGCCATGAGCTGTGATGCTGGTCACAGATGAAGCTTGGATACTGCATTGGTGTGGCTGTGGCATAGGTCAGCAGCTGTAGCTCTGATTTGACCCCTAGCCTGGGAACTTCCATGTGCCATGGATGAGGCCCTAAAAAGCAAAAAAAAAAAAAAAAAAGGTATATTTAAAAAGATCAACGCTGCTTTTGGAACAGTATGAGTAAAATGTACTTTTGTGATTAGCTTACGAAGGTTTTATCCACAGAATGTCAAAATAATACAAATTGAACCTTTCTATGTTGCTCAAAAGCAGTTGTTGTCAAATTTCAATGTGTGAGAGAATCACCTGGAGGGCCTGTTAAAACTGCTAGGCCCCACCTCCTAGCACAGCTAGGAGTTTCTGAATCAGTACATGTGTTTTGGTGTGTCAGCTTGTCTGTGCTAAATTACCTCCCCAGAATCCATTTCTCATAGTTTTCTGAACAGGTGTACTACCGGAGACAGTTTTTTGAGATCTGGAGAAAGAAAGGGAAGGAGCAGCCATTTTGTACCATAAGCAAACACCCTTTTCCAGCGATTTAAGCAAACACTAACCCAGGTGCTGCTCTCAAGGGGTTTTGAAGGTGTAATTAAAAATCCTAATTAGTTGCATTTAAATTAGGGAGATTATCTTGGTAGATCTGACTTAATCCATTGGAAGTCCTTAAAAGAACACTTAGACCTGAGAGAGACAGGGAGAAAGAGAGAGAACCTCTCCCACTGTGAACAGCAGCTTCAGCCCAGGTCCTTAGTATTCCAGCCTCTTTGTAATCTGACCTTCCTAACTGACCACCCTAAGAACTTCAGACTTGCTTAGCCAACCCCTACAATTGTATTAGTTAACTTCTTATATAAAACTCATCTCTCTCTCTCTCTCTCTGTCTCTCTCTCTCTCTCTCTCTATATATATATACACATATACACTCATACACACAGACACACACATATGTACCCTGTTTCTCTGATTGATCCCTGTCTGATGCAGTAGTTTGGGATGGGACCCGAAATTTTTTTTTTTAATCTCTGACACGTTTTCAGATGAGACTAAAACTGCTGGTCTGAAAACTCTACTTAAAAGAGACACATGCACCTGCATGTTCATTGCAGCACTATTCACAATAGCCAAGACATGGAAACAACCCAAATGTCCATCAACAGATGATTGGATTCGGAAGATGTGGTATATATACACAATGGAATACTACTCAGCCATAAAAAAAGAATGACATAATGCCATTTGCAGCAACATGGATGGAACTAGAGAATCTCATACTGAGTGAAATGAGTCAGAAAGACAAAGACAAATACCATATGATATCACATATAACTGGAATATAATATCCAGCACAAATGAACATCTCCTCAGAAAAGAAAATCATGGACTTGGAGAAGAGACTTGTGGCTGCCTGATGGGAGGGGGAGGGAGTGGAGGGCTGGGAGTTTGGGCTTATCAGACACAACTTAGAATAGATTTACAAGGAGATCCTGCTGAATAGCATTGAGAACTTTGTCTAGATACTCATGTTGCAACAGAACAAAGGGTGGGGAAAAAATATAATTGTAATGTAAACATATAAGGATAACTTGATCCCCTTGCTGTACAGTGGGAAAATAATAAATAAATAAATAAATAAATAAAACTGCTGGTCTGGGAATTACACTTTGAGAACCACTATACTAAAGGATTAAACATGAGGCCATTTGTATAAATTAACAAGGAGAAAATATTAAACACAATATAAAATAGAGGTGTCTAATAACTTGGAATTTTCAAGAGTAAACAGTCTTGTGCAGAAGTGAAGTTCTCTCCATTACAAATGTTCAAGATGAGTTTGGATAATAATACACTGAATACTTTCCAAGAATCTGGCAATCTTCTTAACATTTAAAATGCCTTTTCCAACTTAATCTTTTTATTGTGGGAGGTAAAAAGTACAAATAATTTGCACAAGGTCACAGCGGAGGTGATAGTGACCTTGTATTGAAACTGTGATGGTCTGGTGGAAATCCCCATATTTCTGAATAATCAGCAATACTGCCTAAATGATGCTAAATCAAAGATGCTATTAGATAAATTATTTTATTAGGAGTGATTTGTATTAGATTATGTGGAAAATAGTTTTCAACCCTAACTATATGATATAGAAGAAATAACTGACCTTGACTAATTCTTTCATGTTATTCTTTCTTCTCCTGTTCTCAGAATTTACTCCTTTGACTATTTGCTTTTGAAAGTAGTCTTAATTTTATAAACATGAATATTCAGCCTCTTGGTGAATTGGATAAATGTTAATATTTTAATTTTTATAATTACACACATTATAATGTTTCCTATCATGGGACAACTCAAGTGGAGAATTGATATAATTAAATAATTTAGACCTCGGTTTTATTTTTATATTAATATATGTGTTTTTGCAAAAACTGGCAAGAATGCATATAAAGAAGTTCTGCCTAAAAGAGTCTTTATTATATGATACATGTTTTCAAACTTAACAAGGAGAGAGAAGAGAAAGCATTTCCAGGATCTAAAATGTTATTGGTGAATTATATCATCCTTATCATTAATCATAATCTTTCATGTCATGTTTGCTCTCATCTGGTTGGGTATCAGGTGTGATGTTGAATAGTTTCAGTACATTAATTCACATCTAGTGACTATTGGTGGCGGGCAGATTAGGTTACTCTGTGACTATTTATTAAATGGGTTAATTGTTTGACAAATTGTTAATGACTACCATTCACACAATGACAGATGGCCAATAAGATGTTAAATAGCATTTTCTATACTTTTTGATCTCTTGATAGGTCATATATTTTAAAAAATTAAATATTAAGATGTATTTTTCCTTTAAGGGGATGAATGAGTCATAAAATCAAGGTATGAATAATTTTAGTATGAAAATGAAGTGTAATTTAAAATAGAGTAATGAAGACCAAATTAACCTTAAATGCTCACACAATTAAGGGTTGTTTTCCGAATCTTTGGTGCTTCTCTGATAATGAGTGTATTAGAAAATTGTTCCAGTAATCAATATTATAACAGTAGGAGAGCAAACCTGGGAAAGAATCCAAAGTTAGTGGAATAGTCCATGGTACAAATGCTTTCTGAATGGGATAATGAAAGGGAGACAAGTGTGAATTCATGCTGTTTTCCATTGCTTTTCTACATATGAAATTTCAGTAGGGCTTGAGCAAGAGAAAATAATGAAATGTTAATTTTCACCTTAAAATTTGAAAAAAGGTGTTTAATCTTCAAAATTTTGCTGATTTGGAATTTTTTTAATTTAGAAAATATAATGCAGAATTATTTGAATACTGGGAAACTAAACCTAAGAAATGAGGATGAATATTGAGTAAAAATTGACAGCAAAATTTATTTCCTATTCTCCTTCTCAGCTTGTATCTGACATACTCATCATGCCTTCCTGTGTTCACTAGAGTGATGCAAGCTAATGTGACAAATAAACTTCAAAGTTTCATTGACTTAACACAGTTGAAGCTAATTTCTCACTTGGATATTAGTTCTGATGCAGGTATTCCTAGTCAGAATGTGGCTCTGCTCTATCCAAATATTTAGGAATTCAGATTTTTCCACCTTGGAATTGTCTGTCTTATTCACTTGAATTCTCGAACCTGCTGTGCTCAGGTGGGATAGGAAAAAAAAAAGAAAAGAGGGTGGAAAAGGCATTCACAGTTTTTAACCTTGTCACAGCAGAAGTGACATGTGCCATTCACATTCACATTCCATTGGCAAGAACTAGTCTTATGAATCCACTTAAATGCAAGGGAGGCTGGGAAATGTTCTTTCTCTCTGGGCAGCCAGTTCTTAGCCAATACCTAGTCTATGGAGGAGCAGCATCAATTTTGTTGAATGGTTAACCCTTTGACACAACTGTCTCCTTAAAAGTGTTTCATTTATATCTGTGTAATAAATATATAAGGTTGATATAGAATAGTTTCATTGTAAAACTCCAACTCTCATCCATTCCATGAAGGTTTTCCTAAACTAACTGAAACTATTGTTCTTCTAATGTTATATTTCCTTAAATATCTCTTTCAAAATGGCATCTTCTTAATTTCTTATTATACCCTGAACAGTTTTTATTTCTGTTCCAATTCTTACCCCACCACACTCTCCATAAAAATATATCAGTATGTATGTCAACAAATATCTGCACATTACAAGGAAAAGGCTTCTTCAAGCATTCGTTCAGTGAATTAAGCTCATATTTGAAAGATGAGTTGTGTTAAAATATATTAAATGCTTATTGATGCAAATAATACTGGGATCATTGGCTAGAGATTGAAGAGAGGTAGATTTTAGTGAACTATGAGCAGATACTTTAATATGAGCAGAGGGATATACTATAAAACACACTCTATTTGGAATCCAAAACCTAAGTTTGTGCCTACAATCACTTAATGGCTATGTAATTTCAAACATGTCACTTAACCTCTATAAACCTTAATATCCTGATGTACAAAGTGAGAATTATTAATACAACCTTGCCCTTATCCACACAATTTATATGAATTTGAAAAACAATATCAATAAGAGCCCCTTCTAAATTTTAATGTTCTGCTCAAATACATTATTATCACTTATTGGAACTATCTCTTCATGGCACAAGGCATCTTACCAAGTAACAGGTTCTCTTAACCTTGAGACATGATGCATATGCACAGTGAATCTTCTGTTTTAGGTGCAAGTTCCACTGAGTGCCTGCAAGGTTGTCCTCAAACTGTGAGATAATCTGGCTTCTTTCAACTGAACCTCATTTTGCAGATAAGGAAAGGAGAAAGGTGGAGTCACTTACACAAGTGTACTTGCAGGACCCACAGCACACTTATCCTAAGGGCAGCATGCTCTGGAATCATGTAGGCTTTGACTATTGCTCTGCCTGAGCTTTCTTTAGCCCTTTCTGTCCACTTAGTTTGATTGTTGTTTTCTTGTATTCTATGGCCAGCAAATGCTCTTGACTTCATGTAAGATAACTCCTCCACACTCCAAGGGGGGTTAAGTAATATATATAAGAATATCCTGATTATTCAACTGCTTTTTTTTTCTTTTTTTGTTTTTGTTTTAAAGAGACAGATTATTCAAATGACTCTTTTACTTGGTACTCAAGTTCAGTATGTTTTCTAGTTTAAGTTGAACCTGGCAGGGTCATCAAAGAATGAAACTATCTTAACAGATGAAAACTGTTTCCTTTGGAATGGATTAGCAATTTGATCTTGCTGTGTAGCACTGTGAACTATGTCTGGTCACTATGATGGAGCATGATAATGGAGAAAAAAGAATGTGTGCATGAAAAAAAGAAAAGAATGGAACTACCTCGGTTCTGTATGACTTAATACATGAACTAGTTCTATGATAAAGTATCAGTAATTTTATAATTTACAATGTCTGACTATATAATTTGAAATCAAGAAAGATATATCCATACCACTGTGGCATCTGTAACATTAATATATTTAGGAGTATGAACACTGATCATTCCTAAAGTCTAAGGAAATATTTGCCAATTAAATAGTTTCAGCAGATATTTTTTTGCTTTATTTGGTTCATATCGTGTGAAATAATTCAAGATGAGATGATTTTCTTGCCCAAATAAAGCAGTCTAATATGATGGTGACAGAGGAGGTGGGGGTGAATAGTTGTTGATTCACACAGTTACTGATGGCTTGGTCCGTCAGATTGTCTCTGTCAATATATACCTTGGCATGAATCAAGTTAACTTGTTAATAAAATCTGCTTTGGAAACATAGGATTACATTCTTTTCTCTGGTATTTTTTGGTTAATCTCACTGAGGTTCCTGAGTCTATTAAATTGGATATATCCCCCTTTTTCCACATTCTTACTATTATAATATTCTGGTCATAAATCTCCTAATTTAGAGAAATTAATTGTGCCATATTATTTTTAATATGGAGAGGAGAGCGTTATGTAATTTTAATAGAACAAAACATCAAAGTGAAGAGATACAATAGAATTATAAGGTACTGATATGTTTTACCAACAAACCATAGTTGCTAATACTGAAAAATAATATAGTAAAATATGCTATAACTTGCATATTGGAAAACTACTTCATTTCTATAGGCTTTTTAGTATTGTTTCTATTCCTTTGAAAACTTTATCAAGCCTTAGAAAACCCAGGAGAGACTCTTGATAGAATCTTATGATACATAAAAACAAGGAAGCATTTTTAACTGACTAATTATGTCTTTTACACATGTGATTATCAGTTATTTAAAAGATAGGGTTTTCTAAAAATTTTGTAACTGGAAATGCTTCTCGAAGTTGCACCTTGATTATATAATTATGTGATTGCCAATAACTTTATGAACTCTGAACATTTCCTACATCCATTGAAAGTATTCACCATAACCCATGGCATATAGTATGGCTCTTAGATGTTAGTTGCATTATTATTACCTATGAAATAGAGGAGCTGAACTACATCTGCATAACACATCCCAATAAGCTAAGTTTATGCTTCTTTTCTGAAGTCTTTGTACTTCAAGCTATGTATTTGATTCTAGATAAGACATGCGATGCTCTCTCAGGGAAATTTTAATGTTTCAAAGATTTTCCCTCCTTTTAATTCCTGAAAGTGCAAGCAATGATCATCACGAAACAAATCACTTTTATCACCTTTCCTTAGAGAAAGTATTTTTGTGCATGTACGTAGCTGTGAGATTAATGACCAAAACTTTTTGAGTTTGGCCCATTTGAACTCTCTCATACTCACAGCAGCTAAGTGCTCAGATTCTTTCAGCCAATATGTAGACAATTTCAGTCTCACTATAGGATATCAGAACCAGAATTGTAATATGACCTTGATTTGAGTGAACTTTTACTTTCCATGCAATATAATTAAAATTATTTTTTAGAATCTGTATTTCCAGTTAGATGCTAGGCTTTGGGGGTAAAAATAAAGCATTATCCTTTATTTTTATTTTTTAAATTTTTTAATATTTAAAATTTTTATTTTTAATAAGGTACCATTGATTTACAAAATTGTGTCAATTTCTGCCATAAGGCAAAGTAAATAAGTCATATGTATATATACATTTTTTATATTATTTTCCATCATGGTATATCCCAGGAAATTGTACATAGTTCCCTGTGCTATAGAATAGGACTTTATCCATTTGCATCTAGTAACCAAGCACCTCATCCATCCCACTCCCTCACACATTCCCCTTGACAAGCACAAGTCTGTTCTCTATGTCTGTGACTCTGTTTCTGTTTCATAGATAGGTTCATTTGTGTCATATTTTATATTCCACATATAAATGATATCATATGGTATTCTTCCATCTCTTTCTGACTTAACTTCACTTAGTATGATAATATCTAGTTGCATCCATGTTGTTGCAAATAGCATTATTTCATTCTTTTTATGGTTCAGTAGTTTTCTATTGTATGCATGTACCACATCTTCTTAATTCATTGATCTGTCAGTGGAAATTTAGGTTGTTTCCATGTCTTGACTATTGTGAATAGTGCTTCTATAAAAATAGGGGTGCGTGTATCTTTCTGAATTATAATTTTGTCTATGTAGATGACCAAGAGTTTGATGGCTTAATCATATGGTTATTCTATTTTTAGTTTTCTGAGGAACTTCCTGTCTTCCATAGTGGTTATACCAACTTACATTCCTACCAATGGGGGTTTTTTTGGACACCCTCTCTAGCATTTGTTATTTGTAGGCTTATTAATGATAGCCACTCTGACTGGGATGAAGTGGGACCTTGTTATAGTTTTAATTTGCATTTCTCTAATAATTAGCAATGTTGAACATCTTTTCTAGTGCCTACCAGCCATCCATATGTGTTCTTTGGAGAGATTATCTATTTAAGCCTTCTGTCCATTTGTTGATTTCATTGTTTGTTTTTTGTTGTTGAGTTTTATGAGTTGCATATTATGGAGATTAAAACTTTGTTGGTTGTATCATCTGCAATATTTTCTCCCATTCTGTAGGTTGTCTTTTTTAAATGTTTTTTGTTTGTTTGTTTTTTATTTACTCAATGAATTTATTACATTTGTAGTTGTACAATGATCATTACAATTCAATTTTATAGGATTTCCATCCCACAACCCCAGCACATCCCCCACCCTCCAAACTGTCTCCTTTGGAGATCATAAGTTTTTCAAAGTCTGTGAGTCAGTATCTGTTCTGCAAAGAAGTTCAGTCTGCCCTTTTTTCAGATTCCACATGTCAGTGGTAGCATTTGATGTTGGTGTCTCATTGTATGGCTGCCTTCACTTAGCATGGTAATTTCTAGGTCCACCCATGTTGCCAAAAATGCTGGTATTTCCTTCCTTTTAATGGCTGAGTAATATTCCATTGTGTATATGTCCCACATCTTCTTGATCCACTCCTCTGTCGATGGACATTTAGGTTGTTTCCATGTCTTGGCTGTTGAAAATAGTGGTGCAATGAACATCGGAGTACATGTGTCTTTTTGAGTCATGGTTTTCTCTGGATAGATGCCCAGAGTGGGACTGCTGGATCAAATGGTAGTTCTACTTTCAGTTTTCTGAGGAAT
The DNA here is from genome assembly GCF_016906955.1 of Phacochoerus africanus. Taxonomy (NCBI): domain Eukaryota; kingdom Metazoa; phylum Chordata; class Mammalia; order Artiodactyla; family Suidae; genus Phacochoerus; species Phacochoerus africanus. The sequence goes on from NC_062544.1 coordinate 138,425,339, forward strand.
CTCCATACTGTTTTCCACAGTGGTTGCACCAATTTACAATCTCACCAACAGTGTAATAGGATTCCTTTTTCTCCACACCCTCTCCAGCACTTGTTGTTTGTAGACGTTTTGATGATGGCCATTCTGGCTAGTGTAAGGTGGTACCACAGAGTGGCTTTGATTTGCATTTCTCTAATAATGAGTGATGTTGAGCATTTTTTCATGTGTTTTTTGGCCATCCGTATATCTTCTTTGTTTTTGTCTTTTTTTTTTTTTTGTATGTGAAAAACTTGTAAGTTTAATTAGGTCCCATTTGGTTTTGGAGGAAAGGTTTTTGTTTTTTTTTTTTTTTAGTGATTTTTATTTTTTCCATTATGCTTGGTTTACTGTGTTCTGTCAATTTTCTACTGTGCAGCAAATGACCCAATCACACATATATATATATGCATTCTTTTTCTCACATTATCCTACATCATGTTCCATCAAAAGTGACTAGATATAGTTTGCTGTGGCTATACAGCAGGATCTCATTGCTTATCCATTCCAAAGGAAATAGATTACATCTATTAACCCCCGATTCCCAGTCCATCCCCCTTTCTCCCCTTCCCCTTGGCAACTGCAAGTTTGTACTATAAGTCCATGAGTTTCTTTGTGGAAATGTTCATTTGTGGTGTATATTAGATTCCAGATATAAGTGATATCATATGGTATTTGTCTTTCTCTTTCTGACTTACTTCACTTGGTATGAGAGTTTCTCATTTCATCCATGTTGCTACAAATAGCATTATCTTGTTCTTTTTTATGGCTGAGGAGTATTTCATTGTGTATATATACCACATCTTCTTAATCCATTCATCTGTCAATGGACATTTGAGTTGTTTCCATCTCTTGGCTATTAAGAATAGAGCTGCAATGAACATATGAGTGAATGTATCTTTTTTAAGGAAAGTTTTGTCTGGATATATGCCCAAGAGTGGGATTGCTGGGTCATATGGTAGTTCTATGTATAGTTTTCTGTGGTACCTCCATACTGTTTTCCATAATGGTTGTACCAAGTTACATTCCCACCAGAAGTGCAAATTAAGCCCTTGTCAATTTTTTGAATCACTGGAAACTATTTTTTCCCATTCCATAGGTTGTCTTTTTGTTTTTCTGATGGTTTTCCTTTGCTGCGCAAAAGCTTGCTGGTTTGATTAGGTCCCATTAGTTTATTTTTGCTTTTATTTGTGTTGTTTTGGGAGGCTGACCTATGAAAATATTTCTACAGTAGATGTCAGAGAATGTTTGCCTATGTTCTCTTCTAGGAGTTTGATGGTGTCTTGTCTTATGTTTAAGTCTTTAAGCCATTTTGAGTTTATTTTGATGCATGGTGTGAGAGCGTGTTCCAGTTTCATTGATTTACATGTGGCTGTCCAGTTTTCCCAGTACCACTTGCTGAATAGACTCTCTTTTTCCCACTTTATATTCTTGCCTCCTTTGTCAAAGGTTGACTGTAGGAATCTGGGTTCATTTCCGGGTTCTCTATTCTGTTCCATTGGTCTGTCTGTCTGTTTTGGTACCAGTCCCACAATGTCTCACTGACTGTGGCTTTGTAATATTACCTGAAGTCTGGGAAAGTGATGCCTCCTGCTTGGTTTTTGTTCCTCAGGATTGCTTTGGCCATTCTGGATCCTTTGTGGCTCCATATGCATTTTGGATTGTTTATTGTACTTCTTTTAAAAATGTCATGGGTAATTTGATAGGGATTGCATTGAATCTGTAGATTGCTTAGAGTAGTATGGCCATTTTTATGATATTAATTTTTCCAACCCAGGAGCATGGAATAGCTTTCCATTTCTTTGAATCCTCTATAATTTCCTTGATTAATGTTTTATAGTTCTCAGCATATAAGTCTTTCACTTCCTTGGTCAGGTTTATTCATAGGTATTTAATATTGGGGTGAGATTTTATTCATAGGTATTTAATTTTGGGGTGAGCTGTTTTCTGAATGTTAATCTTATATCCTCCTACTTTGCTGAATTCATTGATCAGTTCTAGTAGTTTTTGTGTGGAGTCCTTAAAGTTTTCAATATATAATATCATGTAATCTGCATACAGTGACAGTTTTACCTCTTCTCTTCATATTTGGATGCCTTTTATTTCTTTTGTTTGTCTGATTGTTGTGGCTAGGACTTCCAATACTACATTGAATAGCAGTGGTGAGAGTAGGCATCCTCATCTTGTTCCAGATTTTAGTGGGAAAGCTTTCAGCTTTTCTCCATTGAGTATTATATTTGCTGTGGGTTTGTAATAAATGGCTTTTATTATGTTAAGTTATGTTCCCTCTATACCCACTTTGGTAGGAGTTTTGATCCTGAATGGATGTTGGACTTTGTCAAATGCTTTTTCTGCATCTATTGAGATTATCATGTGGTTTTTTACTTTTCTTTTGTTAATGTGGTGTATGACTTTGATTGATTTGCATATGTTGAACCATCCTTGTTAACTTGGGATGAATCCCACTTGGTCATGGTGTATGTTTTGTTTTTATTTCTACTGTCCGGGATGACTGACCTAAAAACATTTGTATGATTTACATCAGAAAATATTTTGCCTATGTTCTCTTGTAGGAGTTTTATAGTGTCGTGTCTTATGTTTAAGTCTTTAAACCATTTGGAGTTTATTTTTGTGCATTGTGTGAGATTGTATTCTTATTTTATTGACTTACATGCATTTGTCCAGTTTTCCCAGCACGACTTGATGAAGAGTTCGTCTTTTTCCCATTTTATATTCTTGCCTCCTCTGTATAAAATTGACCATAGGTGTCTGGGCTTAATTTTAATGCCATAAAAATTGAGAAGAGATGCAGACATATAACTATATATTTATATTATTTAGAACAGTATCATATTATATTTTTTTAATAATTTGCTTAGACCTATGAGAGATATACAATGTGTACAGATATGGGACATCATATAAAATAGGCAAATAGGAATTTAGTTTGGGGTTTTATAGACTTAAATTTTAAAGACAAGGTTGATATTGAAGATGCAGAGGATAGAGAGAAAGTGAAAAAAATGAAAGGAAGTGGAAAGGACGTCTTAATCTGTATAGATAGGATTAATGACAGGCAAATAAGAATTAAAATGGATTTGTGGGACACTAGCTCACAAACTATAGCAGGTCATTAGAGGAGGAGCATAAAATATGGAATGTTTAGATAATTTTCTTAGAGGTTTTAGACATATGTAGCTAAAGCTTATAACCTACTTGAAAGTATTTGAATATCTTAGTACCCAATCTACAGGGGCATTCTCCTTTTCTGAACTTTGGCAGTCGCTACTACATTTTTAATTAACTTGTCAATTATACATGAACTTCCTTGATATATTTCTAAAGTTCCTTTAATTTTCTTAAACTACAATTTAAGTTTTATTGCTTTACTTTTCACATGTATAAACTCTTTAAAGGCAAATTTTAAATGTAATAATGTCATGTCTACCCTACATTGCATACATACCTCACATCCAGTTGATATTTGATAGTATTTTTCATTAATCTGTATGCTTAGCATTAATATTTTGTTTTGAGTTATTATTCCTGAGTCATCACCTCTGTTATAGTTTGTCTTGTGTCCCTCCAATGAAGTTATGTTAGTGTCTTACTTATCCCCTAGTGCTTCAGAATGTTGGTCTCCTTTGGAGAAAGTTTTTTTAAAAGGGTAATCACATTAAAATGAGATCATTGCCGTGGATCCTAGTCCATTGTGACTGGTGTCCTTATAAATAGTTGGAAACAGAAACACGTAAAGGAAGGTGGTGTAAGGAGACACAAGGAGAAGATGGCCGTCTAGACCAAGGAGAAGAACACAAAACAGATTCATCCTCACAGACCTTGGAAAGAACCAACTCTGCTAACTTGTTGGTTTTAGGATGTCTAGCCTCCAGAACTATAAGGCAGTAAATTTATTGCTCTTTAATGCACTCACTTTGTGATACTTTATTACCATAACCTTAATAAACTAATATAACCTCTGAAATGACTTTATAGTCCTGCTGAAATATTTTTACCGCACAAAGCAGAATTAAGTCTTATAAGACAAAGTTTATCAAATGCCCTAGATTCCTGAGCACAGAGAAAATTACTCAACTTCTGCTGCCATTGGTTTTGGAAGACTTGGCTCATAGGTGTGGCAGTTGATTTTGTGTCCACTTGATGTGTCACAGAATGCCCAGATTAAACATTATTTATGAGTATGTCTGTGAGGGTGTTTTCAGATGAGATTAGTGTTTCAATCAATGGACTCTGTAAGGTAATTTGCCCTACCCAGTGTGAGTGATTATTATTCAACCTGTTGAGGGTCCGAACAGAACAAAAGGCAGAAGAAAATTCTCCATTTATCCTATGCTGTTAGTTCTATTTCTCTGTAGAACCCTGACTAATACAATGGGTGATAAACAGGGAAAGTGTCACCATGCACTTTACCATTTCAAATATATCTATGTTCATAAGAGAAGTTCCATAAATACCTGTAAAGGTTATTTGTCAGTCAATTGCCAGTTGTCAATCATCTCTCAATTACCCATGTATGAATTATTCAGAGCTAGTTAATCTCAGGCTGATTTCTTGTTGCCTATCAGCACACATCTGATATCACTCTCTGTTCCAGCAATTGATTACGCACAGGAAATGCAGAATAATTTAAATATTAAACAGAATGAACACTGAAAAGGCTAAATCTGTTTTCTAAAAAAAAATAAAGTATTCTTAAAGACAAATATGATCATATTTACATTAACAGATATTTTGACTTATTTAATGTTGTGTCTTGTTTCCTTGATAATCAAGAGTATAATAATCTCTATGCTTAGAATTTTTTTAACTTTAGGTTATTCTTAATCGTCAGTTAGTTGTTTTTCATTTCAGTTTTCTGCATTGTTTAGGACAGCATTACAATGCCACCTGACAAAGGTTGGCACCAAATGAAGAATTCTAGCCTAGAATCTCAACGTTTAAGATTAGGAGACCTTGGAGTTCCTGTCGTGGCACAGAGGAAACAAATCCGACTAGGAACCATGAGGTTGCGGGTTCAATTCCTAGCCTCCCTCAGTGGGTTGAGGATCTGGTGTTGCCATGAACTGTGGTGAAGGTTGTAGACATGGCTCAGATCTGGCGTTTCTGTGGCTATGGCATAGGCTAGCGGCAATAGCTCTGATTAGACCCCCTAGCCTGGGAACCTCCATATGCCATGAGTGCGGCCCTAAAAAGACAAAAGACAAAAAAAAAAAAAAAAGATTAGGAGACCTTATTCTGTTCCAGGCTCAGCTCTTAACACACTTGTCTCTTTGGTGACTGCCCATTCCTAAGCATAAGTGGAGTCCAAGTTGCCCTTTCATGTAGTCTATCTTCCATCTGCCAAGTGCTTGTTCTTGTTGCTCTTGTGCACAATAAATTTGAATTAGATATTACTGGTACCTCTTTCCTAAGAATTTGGAATGTAGACTTATCAAATGAATCCAGCTTTGTAGGAGGATCTTATTATGTGACTTCAGAATCTCTCAGTGGCCAGGTTTTCTGGCTTATACAAAGTGGGAAGCAGATATGGCAGATCAACACAAAAGAGAAGAGGGAAACAAATGTTTAAATATGGAAGACGTCTTGCTGAGCTGCTCAATCCCTGATTTAGTTTTTTCCAGAATCTCTATTGCAATTTTACCCTTGAGTGCTATGAGACCTCCCTGTGTTCTTGTAAATTTTAAATATTTGACGAAGTTAAGCTAATATAAAAATCATTTGGTCAAATCCCCTTCTCTTAATGATGAGGATATTGAGGTCCAGGGAATTTAAATTGTGGGTCCAATTCACAAAGAATTAGTATTAGAACTAGGAAAATAATACATACCTCTAAATTCCCAGGTAATGTTTCATTTTGAGATGATTGTGCAGAGCACTTCTCTGTCTTTGAAAGTAACTGGGTTAGAAGCTAATAATTAGTAAATATATCTATTAGTAGAATAATTATCATTCACTGGCTAGATGCCTCCTATGTGCTATTTTCATCCTAGGCCATAGGGATATAGCAGTGAATGAAACAAATGGGATGTCTTATCTCATGACATATGTAAAAATTATACTCTGTCATCAATACAGTCAAGATCTTATGAATTTTTCTGGTAGTATGGATAGATGTGTAAAAATGCACCTCTCCTGCTGGTCCTCCCTGAGAACAAGTTCATGAATGTACAAAATGGCTGGCTGCAGCCACAAGTATAGTTTGGTCCTCAAAGAATGTAGAGAAGCCAGCTGGGCCTCAGGAAACAACAGGAGAGGGAAATACAACATAAAGCACTAGAGAGTGTATTTACACAGTGTGTGCTCCACAGCTCAGTCCTGTCCAATATGTCAGCACACTGAGAAAGTTTAGAAAAATTTGATAGTGCCTCAGAGAAAATAGTTTGTAAATATGTATTAGCCTTTTTGCCCCTTTCATTTGATTTTTGTCATGAATCTGTCGTTAATTGCTGTAGACTTCCTAGCCTCAATCAGGTGACATGTGTGCCCTAGCATTTAGGATACTCAGTGTACTAAAACTTGAAATGTGACCTTTGCAAGCACTATCATTTCAACTCCTTTACCTGGCATTTGGGCTCTTATATGATCTGGCTATGTGTACTTAATGTACTTCATATATGTAAAATGAAATTAGCAACTGATAACTGAAAGAAAAATGTCTTATTCCCTTAAAATTTCACACACTCCAGTCAAATCAAAATGTTTTATTGTTTTGTTTTCTACCACTACTACCACCCACTTTCATGGTGCCTTTCCATCTCTGCCTTGGCTTCTGCAATTCAGTTCATCAAGAGGGCCTCCTTCCTATCTCAGAGCTTCAAATGCCTCCCCAACAGCTGTTATTCCACCGTTGTCCATTGAGGGTAGGGCCAGTTTAAACACGATGAATATTCCAGGTATGTGCTTGCCTTACCTTCTTTATCACTAGGATATTTACCTGTGTGACCATCTCCAGGCCAACATGCTATGAAGAGAAATCTGCTAGGAAAGAATTTCTTCCACGGTAATTACTGTGCATAATGAAAGCCCCTTCCCCCTTTTAGCTTTAGCTGTAGAACTGAGATGCTGTGCTATGGATTTATTGTAGCCACCTAACCACTCTGATGGGGACATCAAGGTTAACTCCAAGAAATCCATTCAGAGTACTGTCATTATTGAGGCACTCAACCAATCCCAGTGCCACCTGCCTCCAGACTTGATGTTAATGTAAAAATGATAAACCTTTTAAGTCACTTTTATCTGGTAAATTTTCATACTTAGACAAATCTATGCCAATGGTTCTTAGGCTACTGTATCACTCTACATTTGTATCTTTATTTGTTTAGTCCTTTATATATCAAAATCATTATAATTTACATGGGAGTTACATTTTATGATTAACTAAGCTGTTATTCTTACCATGTTAAACAAGAGCAAACTGAAACTTGAAGCAGTGCCCTATCTGAAGGTACACAGCTAGAAAGGGACAATTCTGATTTTAAGCTCATAGAGTCCTTGAAGTATAGCTTCTCTTGCATAATTAGCCATATGCTGGTGGTTTTTAACAGTGTTTTATTTTCATCGGTCCTTTCTCAAATAGCCTTCCAACCCAAAAGCGATGTTTGTGTGAATGTTTGTTGATGGATGACTTCATGGCTTCATGTGCTTGGCCATGGCTCCCTTTGGGGATAATCCTATGATTGGTTCACACATTAAGACAGTGTGTAGTATTCCTCAGAATATGTGGGAAGCAGTATAGCTTAGTGGTTTTCTGGATGGACTTAAACCAGAATGTCAAGTTTATAGCCAGATTCCACATTTGTTAGCTGTGAGCCCAACACAAGGTAGCAGTAGAAATTATATTTAAAATCAGTTTTTTCTCTAAAGCCTCTTATGATATCATATGTCTGTTTTTCTTGTAGGAAACTATTTAAAAATTGTTGTCTCAATAATCCCTGAATAAAGCATACATGGCCCAGCATAACAAGTACTCAAAATGTGTTTAAATGAATGAAATGTGATAGGGGACAATCATTGAAGCCTTCTTTCATTGACATTAGTATTTGGTAATACATGTTTCCTAGAGAAAATACAGAGGGACAAATACTAGATACTGGGTTACAGTGGGTACTAAACCAGCTTTTCTATCATTTCTCACCTTGTGTCTCCCAATATCACAGGAATTATAGTGAAGGCATAATATTTTTTGTTACAGTGCTAAAATGTTACAGTGCTAAATCTTTGAGCTACCAATTATATAAAAATGCATAATTGCCCATAGCATGATTTCTTTTAAGTCTTAATCCCAAAGCCCCAATCTAAATTTTCTTGCTATGTTAACCTCTTATAACTCACTATGGCAGATTCCTTACTCTCCCTCTCTTAATATGCATGGTTTTGTGGTCACAGTTCCTCTCAGAGTCGTATTTGCTCAATGAAACACTAGAATCCAGTTCTTTCAAGAAAAAAGCAAATTAAAAAGTTATTAAAGTGTGTATCGCCTCTTGACAAGCCCCTCTGGATTCATTTGAGCTTATGACCATGGTGAGTCTTCAGGAAGGTTTTTATTTCACAAACCACTGAGCCCTTCCAAGCCACATGCTGTTTGATAATTAGTGGCTATATTATCTGTGATAGAAACCCAGTACTGAAGAAAACAGTGAAAGAGACTAATATAGACAACCAGCTGTTGTTTTTCTGCCACTGTACCGGTTGACTTAAACTATGTTGCCATCCAAATTTATTTTGAGCCAAAACCTTTTCCTCACAGTAATGCGACGGCAAACAGAACACTCTGCCATCCTGGCTGTATTGCCATAGAAATAGCTAACATCTGTGTAGGCTTTACAATTTACACCATCCTTTTATATTATTTATCTTATTTAATCCTCACAGTGTAACTGTGAAGTAGGAAAATGTGGCCTTGTTTTATAAGTGAACACAGATATGTGTGACTCTTTATGACTTGTTCAAAGTAGAGCAGAACCAGACTGTTTGTCTTCTCTTTGGTTCTTCATAAATGTCATCTTTGTTTATTTTGATACCTATGGAAACTCCAGCTTGTTCTTCCTTATTCTCTCATGTAAGCTGTCCTGGAGTTTCTATTTTCACTGGTAGTAGAAGTCTTTGAATAACACCAGCGGCTGCTCTCCATCCAACCACTTTTGACTGAGGACCTCAGGTCTATTGACTATTTACCATTGGGTAAGTCCAAGTCACTTGAATAATTCCAAACTGCTGTCCCTACTTAGTTAACAGGCACTAATCCCTAAGAGAAACTTCAAACAAGGCAGCATGATTATTTCAGAGATGTCTCCCTTGGTAACTGCCTTCTCACCACAGTTCCACAGCCTTAGATGTGGACACTATTCAAGACAAAGTTTTACCAAATGAAAGCACATCTAGGAACTTTATATAAAGTACCCATCTTGTTTCTTTCCTCTACAGGAAAATTCCTCAATTTTCTTAATCTTTGTGTTGCTTGTGAAGTAGAACCTACTGGTCTTGCAGATCCTGCATCCTGGAAGCTAGGACGCATATTTATAATCATTACTTCTGTTCCTTAAAGGCAAACTTTGGACTTTATTGATTGCTTTACATTAGTTAATACTCCCCTAGCATCCTTGAGTTGTACCTTGTGGTATTGTCAAACAATTTTAGTGTCCTCATCTTTTATGTAACACATTCATAAATGAAGAATCTGTAGTTATTGTAGTGAGAATAGGAGTACTGATACTTTTAGAATGTGTGATACTGCCTTCATGTTGATGAAGAGTTGAGAAAAGACTGCTGTCTTCACATTGTTGTCACCTTCTACCCCTTATTTAAAAGGTAATGACAAGATCAACATTATAGGCAATATTGTAAGATATATTTTAAAGTAAATTTATGCTTTTAATCCTATCTTTGCTGTTCCTTCTTCCCTCTCTCTCTTCCTCCCTCCTCTCCTTCATTTCCACCTTCTTTCTTTCTCTGTTTTCTTCTTTCTGGTATTAGCTCTGATGTTCTATGGAAACCTAAGAGTGTCACTAATTCCACAGGAATCTTGCTTCAGTGAAATTATCTTGCTTCTCACTTAAAGATTGTAAACCAACATATAGCAGAAATTATTAAAAACAAGAATGTCACCCTTCTAATATGTTTGGCTTAATAAATATTTCAAAGATTTAGAATCTTCTTTCTTTGTCTAATTTTTCACAGTAATTTCTCCCTCCCTCCCTCTCTTTCTTCCCTTCCTTCCCTTCCTCCTTTCTTTCTTACTTTCTATTTTTGGCTTTTTAGAGCCACACCCATAGCACATGGAGGTTCCTAGGCTAGGGGTCAAATCAGAACTGTAGCTGCTGGTCTACACCACAGCCACAGCAACTTGGGTTACAAGCCATGTCTGAAACCTACACCACAGTTCATGGCAACACCAGATCCTTAACCCACTGAGCAAGGCCGGGGATCGAACCTGCATCCTCATGGATGCTAGTTAGATTCGTTTCCTCTGAGCCACGATGGGAACTCTGATTTTTTTTTTCCTTAAGCTTGGAATGTATGTTTTAGAAGAAATTATAAAGATACTTAGACTTCTCTGAGAGGAGGGCCTGAGTCTGCAAAATTAAAGTGAAATAGTGAGCATAGAATCAGTGTCCTCTGTGTGGTGCTTCTAGGGGTATAATCATAATGACCTTCTCTCAATTCCTGGAACAAACCTAGCTTATTCTCATTGTCAAGCCTGAATATGTCCTAGCCCTATACCTGGAATTTTCTTTGTCCAATTGACTCCTTCTCAAGCATTAGATCTCAACTAAAATGTCACCTACTCAGGGAAGCCTTCCCTGATCACTGCCATGTAGGTTCCTCTGTTATACTGTAATACTGCTGTAATACTGCCCTCTATGTGTCATTTGTTGTGGTTTTTTTTTTTACTTGATTTTTGTCTTCATTCCCCCAAAAATGTAATCTTCATGAGTATAGAGACCTTGTTTATCTTGTTCCCTTTTTACTTCCAGCAACTGAAGCAGGGACCGGCACCCTTCAGGGACCCATAAATATTTGTTGAAAGAGTGAGTGAAGTAGTTTTTCCTAACAATCCTGAATTATCGGCATTGCTGGTAGGGAGCTAGGATTGGGGAATAAACAGAGATGAGGAATCCTGAAGCTGTTACACTGATTTAAATTTTTGTTCAACTTGAGGTATGACTAACAATAAATAGTTCCAATACAAAGTGTACAATTTGAGTTTTGATATATGTATATGGACATTAATCATCATTGCCATCAAGATAATGAACATGAGTCCAGCTTCTCCCACTGCTACTTTGTCATTCCCTCTGCCTTGCCCTCCTTACACATCATCAGACAAATATTAGTATGTTTTCTATGCTAAATATTAATTTTCATTTCTAGAATCTCATATAAATGGAATCAGAGAGTATGTAGGGTTTTTGGCCAGGTTCTTTACACTCAATAAAATTATTTTGAAATCCATCCATGGTATTGCATGTGTCAATAGTTCACTTACATTTGTTGCTGAGTAATAGCCCATACCACAATATGTTTACCTCTTCACTGTTTATGGAGATCTGGGTTGTTTCCAGCACGATAAATATATGTTTGGATTGCTTCACTATTGTATTGAATTGATCTTTTCATTATTAAATAATAATCCTTTTTATCCCAGGTAACATCCTTTGTTCTGAAATCTATTTGATCTAACATCAGTATGGGTCCTCCAGGTTTGTATCAATTAATGTAGGAATGGTGCCTGTTTTTCCATTCTTTGACTGTTAACCAACTCTGTATTTGTAGTTAAGTGGGTTTAAAATAATACTTCCTCTTCCAGCCATCGTAGTTATACCCTTCTACCTAAAACAACTAGAAAACTGGGTAAAATGTGAAACAGTTGTTTTCCTGCATTGAGCAGGGGAGCAACCCTCCAAGAGAGTAGAAACAAATGAAGTGAGTCCTATATTGTAGCAGTTTGCTAGGTGGAGAGTCTTTCCAGGTAGCAGTAGAAGAGGAGGGAAGTAAGACAGAGCCCACTGTTTGCTCCAAGTTTAGGAAATGAAGCTGGAATTCTAAGTAAGAAATTAATAGATCAGTGACATTGTAGACATAAAAATAGACACTATTTAAAATGAAACAGGAAAAAAAAAAGATGATCATCGAGCTGTAGGATAGCTTCAGGTGGCCTAATGTACATATAATTGCGGTTCTGAAGGAGAATGGGGAGAAGGAACAACAGGAAAAAAAAAGATTAATTGCTGAATTTGCTGAATTTTCCAAAGTTTTATAAAAACTATAAATAGATCTAAGAATCACAGTCATCCCCAAGCACACAATATGTAAAGAAAATTACACCAAGGCACATCAGAATGAAATTTCTGGAAGCCAGTGATAAAGAGAATATATTATTAGCAGTCTGAGGAAAAAAATGACACATTCCATACAGAGAAGCAAAGATAAAGATGGCAGAATTCTCATAGGAAACAAGCCAGAAGACAGTGGAGCAGCATCTTCCAAAGTACCTACTGAAAGCGAAGTCTATTAGTGTAGAATTCTATACAGAGCAGGAATATCTTTCAATACCGAAGACAAAATAAAGATTCCTCAGGCATAAATATGCAGAAAGCGTTCATCACCAGCAGACCTGTACAAAGGAAATGTTAAAGTTAAATCCTATAGTCGGAAGGGAAATGATGCCAGAGAGAAAGCCAGATATTCACAAAGGATTGGAAAGCAATGGACACAGGAAATGTGTTTGTAAATATTTATGTTTTTCTTTTTTTTTTGTTTTTGTTTTTTGCTATTTGGCTGCACCTATGGCACATAAAAATTCCTGAGCCAGGAATCAAACCTGCATCATAGGAACAACCCAAGCCACTACAGTGGCAACACTGGATCCTTAACCCACTGCACCACAAGAGAACTCCTGTGTTTTTCTGTATTTAAAGCATATTTTAAAAACGACTGACTGTTTAAAGCAAAAACAATAACATATACTGTAAACTGCAAAACAACCACTGACAAGGTATTGTTTATACACCAAAATAAATAAAATGGAATTATAAAAACGATACCTAACCCAAAGGAAAGCAGTAAAAGGGAAAAAAAAATAGATTAATAACACATCATAAATACAAAAAAAATAACAAGATGAAACCAAATTTTGCCAGTAAACACAGTAAATGTAAATAGAATACCCCAATTAAAAGTCAGAGATTGTAATGTAAGATTGGGTTTTTTAAGAAAAGGAGAGAACAACATCCAACTATTAAGTGCATAGAGCTACTTAGCTACAATATTTCTACTACATTTTTTAATTGTACCAAACAAAAGTATTAACTGTGGAACAATAAAACACACATACATAAAAATACACACAAATTGCCAGATAGATTTATGCATTTGGCTCAACATGAAACTAATGATTTAAAAAGAGAATAACATTTGAGTACAATTTGTAAAAATCACCTATATAACAATAGGTGTGGGGTAAGGTATCATTACGACCCTCCACTTATTCAATCTCTAAGCCCTCATTCCTGCTGGATATACTTACCATCCTAACTAATACACACTCAACTGTTTAATCTTCCCCTTTATCCATTCTTATCACTTCTTTCTGTCTTTGCATAAACTGTTCTCTCTGCCTGTAATCTTTCTGTACTTCTACATTTGAATGAATCCTGCCAGTCTTCCAAGATCTGGTTCATATGATACCTCCTCTGTGAAAACTTTCTCATTTCCTCAAGCTGTTTGATTTACGCATTCTAAATGATACATGCTTTAAACAAAGCATTCTCTTAATCCCATCCTTGAGTCAGGCAATAATAATGTCAAAGAAACATGGGATGAGAAGTTAGATAAATCAAGCAAAGTCATATGTATAACCTATGGCACAATCAGGATTTGAATAGCGGGTTTATAATTTATCCTAGTAAATAATAATTATTTCTAATTCATAATAGTGGACAAGGATATACATATATATATATACATATATATATTATATATATATATATAATTACATATATATATATATAATTCCAGCATTGTTTCTCACTGAAGTAGTTATACATTAAATAAGCTAATGGAAATCCTCCTTGAGCTTCTTAAAGGGCTTATGGTGAGTGTGTAAGTCTCTTTTAAATCAGATTATATGGGATAATATATGTGAGTGCATACAAACAATGTAATACCATTCAAATTCTTTTATAAGAAAATGAGATTCGCTGCTTAAAGTCTTCTATCATCTTCTCCTTATACCTAGAAAAAAAAAGGTAATTGAAATCATATATTTACAAGATACTGGGTTAGCCAGTAGCATTGTACAAGAATAGATTTAGAAGTCTTAGCTTTTCATGAGAAATGATATAGCCCCTAATTCCTAACTTGATCATAAGAATAGCATACAGGACTTAAAATCACTTTCATTTTTCTTCTCATCAAGATTAACACTGTTGCACTAGAGAATTTGCTTTCTACCTGGTGTCTATTATTATATATAAGACTATAACTCTCATTGACTTTCCCCATTGCAGTAGGATTGATATACCTTGCTTAGTTTTAATGCAAGACATTCCAGAAAGCTTACAAAACAGCTGATGGAGAAAGAGAGAAGTGAATAGGCCAGAACTAAGAGACACAACTTGACTATAGAATTGGTCTTTCCAATGATGTTGACAAGCAGGCTAAGTCATAATTTCTAATTGGCAAACTTTTGTCCAATTTGTACTGATATAGATCTTCTAGGTGTAGTGATGGGATTGGTAAGACACATCAATAGAAGATTCCAGACACTGATGATACCCCCAGGGTAGTGGAAGCATCTTCATTTGGTTCAGATTGCCATTAACTTCTCTGTAATAGATCCGTTTAGCAGCCATGTGATTAGATCGGATGAAATCAAAATGCTAGTCAACAATCAGAAGTACAAAAAGAGACTCCAGACATGTCAAGCAGTTTATCTCCTGGCATATCAAAAACTTTGATTTCAGAGCCTAACTTCTTATTAGCTGAAGCTCCTCATTTTTTGTCAGTTTTCATTCTAATTATGTTCATTGGAGCAGAAACTGCTGTTTAAAAGACTTAAGTAACTGCTAGTGAGAATAGCAAATACAGGAAACAGTCAACCATTGATCATGTTATTTAACTATTTCTACTTTTTAATTTAAGCTTTAGTCAATTTTTTTTTTCCTTTTTGGGGCTGCACCTGCAGCATGTGAAATTTCCCAGGCTAGGGGTCGAATCAGAGCTTCAGCTGCCGGTCTACACCACAGCAACTTGGGATCCGAGCTATGTCTTCGACCTACACTAGAATTCACGGCAACACCAGATCCTTAACCCAATAAGCGAAGCCAGCAATCAAACCTGCATCCTCATGGATCCTAGTCGGGTTCATTAACCACTAAGCCACAAAGGGAACTCCCTAGTCAAAAATTTTAAGAAAAGAAAGTCTCTGTCTAGCTTTGAAGTTTCAAATCAACTTATAGTAAAAAGACAAAGGGGGAAAAAAAGTAAACAGAGTACCCATTGTGGCTCAGCAGGTTAAGAACCCAACTAGTATCCATGAAGACACAGGTTCATTGCCTGGCCTGGCTCAGTGAGTTAAGGATTTGACATTGCTCTGGCTGTGGCATAGGCTGGCAGCTGCAGCTCTGACTTAACCTCTAGCCCAGAAACTTCCATATGAAGCAGGTGTGGCCATGAACAGAAAAAAAATTTAAAAAAAGTAAATGAAATTTTCCATAAAATAAAGATAATGCCAAATCAGAATCAAGAAAAGGCTAAAAATGCTTCAAAATTAAAACTAGACAAGTAAAAACATACTTATGAATATTTTGGGAGTTCCAGTTGTAGCTCAGCAGAAATGAACCTGACTAGTATCCATGAGGATGTCGGTTCTATCCCTGGGCCTGATCAGCAGATTAAGGATCCAACATTGCCCACAAGCTGCAGCATAGGTCACAGACACAGCTTGGATCTGGCATTGCAGTGGGTGTGGTGTAAGCAGGCAGCTGTGGCTCTGATTAGACCCCTAGTCAGGGAACCTCCATATGCTGCAGCTAAAGCCCTTAAAAAAAAAATCATACCAACTATTCAGAATTCTCCCAATGTATATTTCCCATTTTTAGGAGGAAAATAAATTCCTTTCATTGAATGAAAAAGTACTAGTAGTGCTGTTAGAGCATTCCTAACCTCTGCTCTCCAAAGCACCATAGTATGGGCGTGTCAGGAGCCAAGACAAGAAGTGTAGATCATGGAGGGAACCAGAATGTCAATGTGACAGTGCCAATAAAATGTGGATGGCAATCAGTTTAAATCAGAAGAAAGACCTTTGACAAATCAGATTGCACCCTGACCAAGACCAGACTAGAGATATATTAAGGAAAATAGCATTTCTGAGAGTTTATTTGACACAATATACTAAAATCCTCTGGTCACTCTTGCCTACTCCCCGACACTGTTTAAAAATTATCTGGTCCAAAGAAAAAAGTACTCTCATTAAAAAATGAATAACCATAACAAATACAAAGAAACTATGTAAGTTTCCTTAAATGAAAAACAGTAGGAGAAAAACGATTCAAATCATAAAATCTACAGAGCAGAGCAGACTTAAATTATGAACTATGTATAAATAAGGAATAAATATGACTTAAAATGCCTTAAAAGTAATGAAAATTAGAATTTCAAAGTGTTCAAAGAAGAGGAAAAAAATACCGCAGAATTAGAAAAAAAAAAAAAAACAGCTGGAAGGGATTAACAAAGAAATGAAAGAGATAAACAATGACAGTGTGAAAGTAAAAGTCACTCTGGAAGGACCAAAATCAAAGTCACTGCAAAACAGCAAAGATAAATAAGGTTAGCTTCAGAAAACTGAAATGGAACTGAAAAGAAGGCATGCTTAGAGAGAAAATAATAGACATAGAAGATGAAGGAGATCAACATACAAATACTTGAATCTCCCAATAGGAATAAGCTAAATAGAAAATAACCAATTATATGTATAGATAACACAAGAATAGTGACAAAAGTGACCAGAATTGTATGTAGTGGAGGTGAGAGTGGGGAAAAAGGAGATGAACAGACATTGTATACAATCAGGGAACAATCAGAAAAGTGGAATCACTGAGCGAGAGCTCTCTTTCTTCTTCTCTTCCACACTGCCCATTCAATATGAGATTTATCTTATGGATTTGAATTTATGCTATTTAATTGTGAGAGGTGGTTAAATAATCTATGAAAAAGAGTTGCTTCTATGTCTGGGGGTATGATTTGAATTCCACAGAGCAGTTGGTTAGGGAGAAAAAATGGACAACCAGGAAAAGCATGGACAAAAGGAGATTGCAAGGATGGACTAAACTAGTATTAGGCTCTCACTACTTCCAAGGCCCCAACTTTTGCGAGAAATGTGACTTGAGGAGAAACTGCTGCCCTCCTTCTCAGAACTAAACACACAGCTGGCCCAGTAGTCAGAGGAACTAAAGGAGGCAATATAGCACAGACTGGAGGAGTTGAATCCTGCTTTTGTCCCACTCTAAAAAAGTAAGATAGAAGAGATACAACAGCCTGTGAGAGCTGCATGAATCTGTCATGCCCTACATCAAACATCTGTGTGTGAAAATTATGACGACAATTTTTAAAAAGCAGTAATTTCTAAGAGTTAGTGGGAGGGAAGGATGAGCAAGTAAAACACAGAGAATGTTTAAGGCAGTGAAATTATTCTGTATGATACTATAATTGACAATGCAGATCATTATACAATTCATCCAAAACCATAGAATATGCAACTCAAAGAGTGAGCCCTATACATAGGGTTCATTCAGTGAAGTATGGATGGTATTATATGTCACTGTAGATTCATCAATTTCAGCAAACATAGTACTCTAGTGAAGGATGTCGATAGTGGGATAGGAGGCTATACAAATGTGGGCACAAGGGGTTTGGGGAAAAATCTCTACTTTTCACTCAGTTTTGCTGTGAATCTAAATCGCCTTTAAAAAATAAAGCCTAGGAGTTCCATCATGGTTCAGTGTAAGTGGACCTGACTAGTATCCATGAGGACACAGGTTTGGTTCCTGGCCTCGCTCAGTGGGTTAAGGATCCGGTGTTGCCGTGAGCTGTAGTGTAGGTCCCAGATTCACCTGGATCCCATGTGCTATGGCTGTGGTGTAGACTGGCAGCTGTTGCTCCAATTCAACCCTGGGAACCTCCATATGCTGCCAGTGTGGTTCTAAAAAGACAAAAGACCAAAAAAAAAATAGTCTATTAAATATATGTATATGCATTTTAAATATATGCATATGTATATAGTATATATATTTATGTATGTACCATAAATGTTTGTGTATGTGATATGGGGGGGGCATGTGTATCCACTTCCTCAACTTTTGCCTTTTGAATCTCATGTTAATTTTCTCTTGTGGCCCATGTTAACCAGATACTATGTATATAAATAGGAAAGAATCTGGAAAACACTGTTCCAGGTTGGTTAAACTGACAAAATATAATTCTACCACAATGTGTTCAGAGTATTAATTGCCTCATCTAAATAGATATCTTTGAAAGATGATGATTCAAATATTCTAAGTATAAATACACTTTCTAAAAGTTAAATTCCATAAATCAAAAAGATAGATAATGTTATAAAAAGTAAAGCACATTGTTCCAAATATGAGGAAGAGAAAAACATTTCCTCTTTCCCCCTCTAACACACACACACACACACACACACACACGTTACTTTTAATTATGGAAATAAAATATATTGAGGAGAAGATAGGTATTACAGTTAGAATTACCAAGAGTTAGATTCCTGGCTGTCACTTTGATCACTTACATGATTTCAGACAAGTGAGTTAACCTCTCCAAACTCAATTTGCACACACCTAAAATGATAATTATAGCACCTTCTTCAAAATGAAAGTGGAAGTGACCAAATTCATGATGTGAAATATGAATTTTCCCCACTAACTTGGGGAAATCTGGATCATTTTCCCCACTTGTTAAATAATTTTTACCAAAATGACTGAGTTGTGCAGTTTATGGAGTGGGAGAGATACAAACCTAAAGCAACCTGGGGGAGTGTCTTTGCTCAGTCAGGATCTCAGACTATTATGTTAATGAAGCCTTTGAACAGCACTCTGTGAGTGGCAGCTGAGCTCCTAACACCTGTTTCAGACCATGAAGTGTTTGGTTGCAAAAAAAAAAAAAAAAAAAAGAGGGTACCAAGTCATCTCACAGTTAGGTAGGAATCAGAAAATTGTGCTCAATCCAGGGTCTCAAATCTTTCTCATACATATATAAGCAGAGATAAACAATGATTCCCTCAAGGACCATGAGATGATCTCCACTTCCTCTTTGGAAAATTGTCCTCCTCAATCTGTATATTATGTTCAGCTGTTGTTCTGATTTTGAAGCCATAGATTAATACCTCCAGTTGTTTTTGTTTTGTGGGGATTTGTTTGTTTGTTTGTTTGGTCTTTTTAGGGCTGCACGCATGGCACAAAGAGGTTCTTAGGCTAGGGGTCCATTTGGAGTTGTAGCCTCTGGCCTACACCATTGCCACAGTAACACTAGACCCGAGCTGTGTCTGCAATTTACACCAGAGCTCACAGCAACACCAGGTCTTTAACCCACTAAGTGAAGCCAGGAATCAAACCTGCATCCTCAAGAATGCTAGTCAGATTCCTTTCCACTGAGCCACGACGGGAGCTCCAATCCCTCCAGTTTTGACAACATATAAACCTCTAGTTTGCTAGCTGAAGCAATGGTCTTGAATGTAGCAAGTCAGTGACCTTGTTCCACAGAAGATTTAGGTTCTAGAAAGAACATTGGAGTCTGGGGAAGATAAATAAGTATGTATGTGGTGGCTTTACTTTCAGCTATTTCCTCAAAGACTTTCTGCAATGTTGGCAGTGTTTAAATTAACAGATTTATTTATTTATTTTTGGAATACGTATTTTTTCCTCTCCCAGAAACAACTGTATATAATGTAAGGGCAATCATAATTTCCCATAGAAAGCCACATGATGCAGTAAACTATCTGAGCACTCTTTTGGCTTCTGTTATAATTTTCTTTATTCAGAGATTTTCGTAAATTATGTAGGTAGAAGCATTGTGCATTTTTCAATATCTCACCAAATATATTTAGAATGCCTAATTGAAGTTCAACCTCTATTTTGTTCAATACACATCTCTCGCTAATAGTGGCGGGAAAAAATATTCTCCTAGGTCAACATCTTATATTTAGCTACTTCTGTTTTCCTTTTTTAAAGCTGAAAAAATGAGGTTCTGAAATGAATTGATATAACAGGAAATCAACAAGGTAAGGAATAATTTTGATGATTTCTTCTTGGCCTTCTTAGCCTATATCTGGTATACTTGATGATGAAATAAACAAATAGTTTAAACAAGCCATTAGTTTTCTTCCTAGCCACACAATTTTAATTAGAAAGCTTTAATTGGACTTGGCTAAAATTTCTCAAGAAGATTGCACAGTGCATATTTAAGTGACTTGTATATAAAAAATGTATTTTTCATCACATTACAATAAATAGCTGCCATCATTATAGATATTTCATGAAGAACATTCTTGTCAAAATTATCTTCTATCACAAAATTTAGTGAAAAACAAAGTTCTCTCAGGGTTTATTAGTTATTAAGCTTTCGCTATTTTAATTGTTATAATAAATAAGATGCATTTTAATATATTCACTGCATTTTATATGATGTTATATTTTTATGGCAAGCAATAAATTTGTTCGATGTTGCAGATACTATTTCATCACTGGATTTTTTTACACTTTCATTATCATGAGGATTTCTGACATGAATTAAAATGACATGCAAATCTGCAAGCTCATTTAATTGAAGCAAAATTGCTAGAGTTGAATTCATAAGCCTTTAATTTTGGGGGGGAAATGGATCATTTTCAAATATTGGTAGAAACCATTATTTCTACCAGTTGTTTGAAGTCACCGTACTATGTTTCCTAACCAATGAACCTTTATACTGCCTAACATTTCCCAAGAGGTATATGATTCACAAAGTATTTACTATGAAATTTTTACAAATGCTTATTTGTGGATGTCTGTATTTCCAATTATATATACTAATAAAGGTGAAATTTAAAATTCTTCTTTAGTAATCAGGCAAAAACATCACTTTTTATTCTCAAAGTCTTGGAAAAGACATTTAGATTTAACCAGAGAGTTATTCAGGGATTTGAAGTCTGCAACTAGCTAATATTTGAATTCATGAAATTCAATTTTAATTTTTTTCTAAATTATTTGTTAACTAAACAAATGCCAATTCTTAATGTAATATTTTTTATAAACTTGCAAAAGTAACCACATAATGGTTAAATATATGTATATTTTAGAAATATATAGCACAAGGAATTTTATGCATTTCCCCACAAGGATACAACACTTTGAAGAGTTTGATACATATTTCCCCAGATTATATATGTATCTTTTATTTTTAATGAAAATGACATGTACACATTAGTTTGCCCCTTATCTTTTTCATTGAATAATGTACTTTAGGAGTGAATAAATCAATCTGTATAGGATTAAAAAAAAGAATTTCATTAGGCTGACCACAGCCTAAGGCTTACATGGGTATCATAAATATAAAAAACACTGTCTCTGTTCTATCACATCAGCACTTCAGTTTATCCCTATAGACACACGGAGAAAGTAACTCTTCTTGTATAAATATGTTAATCAATATTTAATGATAGAAAAATTATGTGACTATAATATATAAATTTCTGGGACTTATCACTAAGAAAAATAGTCATCAAAAGCTTTTCTCTGCCTATTTAAAATATATTTTATACAATTTTTAAAGTTTACTTTCCATTTACAATTATTATAAAATATTGGATATGTTTTCTGTGCTTTGTAATACATCCTTGTGCCTATTTTACACCTTTGTACTTCCTGCTCCTCTACCTCTATATTGCTCCTCCACCCCCTACCCACTGGAAACCACTAATTTGTTCTCTATATCTTTGATTCTATTTCTTTTATGGGGATTTTTAGATTTCACAAGTAAGTAATATCATACAGTGTTTATCTTTCTCTTTTTGAGTTATTTCACTTAGCATAATGCCCTCTAGTTCCATTCATGTTGCTGCAAATCACAAAATTGTGGGGTTTTTTTTTTTTTTTGGCTGTGTGGTATTCCATTGTATATATGGTGTATATGTAGGGGGTGTGTGTGTATGTGTGTGTGTGTGTGTGTACCACAGATTCTTTATCCATTCATTTGTATGGACACAAGATTTTTCAGTGTCTTGGCAGTAATAAGCAATGATGCCACTAACATTGGGGTGCATGTATTTTTGTGAATTAGTGTTTTTGTGTTTGGATATGTACCCAGGTGTGGAACTGATGGATCATAGGGTAGTTCTATTTTTCAGTTTTTTGAGACACCTTCATACTGTCTTCTACAGTGGCTGCACCAATTTACATTTCCAACAGCAGTGTAGGAGGGTCCCCTTTTCTCCACATCCTTGCCAATATTTGTCATTATGTTTTCTTTATCTATGGAACATATCTTGAAATGTGTAAGGCCAGTGAGGGACCTGCTTTGCCTTTATCTCTGTATACTTGTTGGGATCTGCTTTAAAAGTTATCCTGGCTTTACTTTATTGAACGTATTGTGTCAGGCTAATTGTGTTGTAAACACAATAGACTATTGTTAGACTTTTGAATACCCCAAATTTGTAATTATTACCCTATGTAAACTTAATGACTACCTACAATATGCCCAGGGTTTTATAGGCATTTCCTCATTTACTTTAAATATTCAATAAAGTGAGTATTATATTTGCTCTCATGTTACACTGAGGAATCAAAGGCATGGAGCTTAAACAATGTAGCAAATGCTATACTTAGAGGAGGAAACAAGATCTGAAAAGTTGCAATTATGGTCTTGCCTCCATACTCCTTAATGTTACATTCCATGTCACCAAATAAAGCAACCCTTTTTCACAATAATTGAGCTCTACTATACTTACTTACTTGGTAAATGAACTATATCTGCATATGCATTACCCTAGCCACCTTCTTGTTTAAAGCACATGATTCAACTTTAGGCCTAGAAATGTAACAATTTACACAAGCTTTGAAATTTCAGTGATGCTTACTAATGATTGTACCACTTAAAGTTATCTCAGTAAATATTAAGTAAGATTATCTACTGAGTCTACCACAAAGTATGTTCCTTGAATTTTCCATTGAAATGTAATAGTGGTTATTTACACAAAAGTTATTTTGTAGATAAAAAATGTTATATGAAAATATACATTATGTCTCTAAAAATGGGTTCAAATATACAGATTTTTGTTTGCTTTTGACATATTTTATTTTGTAACCATTTTCTTTTTCTTTTTTTAATGATTTTTATTTTTTCCATTATAGTTAGTTTACAATGCTCTGTAAATTTTCTACTATACTGCAAAGTGACCCAGTCACACATACATATATACATTCTGTTTCTCACATTATCCTCCATCATGCTCCATCATAAGTGACTAGATATAATTCCCAGTGCTATAAAGCAGAATCTCATTGCTTATCCATTCCAGAGGCAATAGATTGCATCTATTAACCCCAGACTCCCAGGCCATCCCACTCCCTCCCCCTCCACCTTGGCAACTGCAGATCTGTTCTTCAAGTCCATGAGTTTTTCTTCTGTGGGAAAGTTTATATGTGCCATATAGAGGATTCCAGATATAAGTGATATCATATGGTATTTATCTCTTTCTGACTTAATTCACTTAGTATGAGAGTCTCTAGTTTCATCTATGTTGCTGCAAATGGCATTATTTTGTTCTTTTTTATGGCTAAGGAGTATTCCATTGTGTATATATACCATTTCTTTTTAATCCATTCATCTGTCAATAGACATTTAGGTTGTTTCCATGTCTTGGCTATTGTGAATAGTGCTGCCACAAACATGCGGGTGCATGTGTCTTCTTCAAGGAAAGTTTTGTCTGAATATATGCTCAAGAGTTGGATTGCTGGGTTACTTCTATAGTTAGTTTTCTGAGGTGCCCCCATACTATTTTTCATAGTGGTTATACCAATTTACATTCCCACCAACACTGTAGCAAGCAAGGTTCCCTTTTCTCCACACTCTCTCCAGCATTTGCTAATTGTGAACTATTAATGATGGCCATTCTGACAGGTGTTAGGGTATGTTCCAGTTTCAGTGATTTACACGCAGCTGTCCAGTCTTCCCAGGACCACCTGCTGAATAGACTCTCTTTTTCCCCTTTTATATTTTTGCCTCCTTTGTCAAAGATTAATTGACCATAGGTGTCTGGGTTTATTTCTGGGTTCTCTATTCTGTTCCATTGGTCTGTATGTCTGTTTTGGTACCAGTCCCACACTGTCTTGATGACTGTGGCTTTGTAATATTGCCTGAAGTCTGGGAGAGAGATGCCTCCTGCTTGGTTTTTGTTCTTCAGAATTGCTTTGGCAATTCTGGGTCTTCTCTGGTTCCATATAAATTGTTGGATTATTTATTGTACTTTGAAAAATGTCATGGGTAATTTGATAGGGATTGCATTGAATCTGTAAATTGCTTTGGGTAGTATGGCTATTTTTATTATATTAATTTTTCTAACCCAGGAGCATGGATATCTTTCCATTTCTTTACATCCTCTTTAATTTCCTTGATTAATATTTTATAGTTCTCAGCATATAAGTTGTTCACCTAGTTGGCCAGGATTATTCCCAGGTATTTAATTTTGGGGGATATGATTTTGAAAGGTATTGTATTTTTGTATTCCTTTTCTAATATTTCATTGTTAGTATACAGAAATGCAACTGATTTCTGAATGTTAATCTTATATCCTGCTACTTTGCTGAATTTGTTGATCAGTTTGAGTAGTTTTTGGGTTGAGTCCTTAGGGTCTTCTATATATGGTATCATGTTATCTGTATACAGTGACAAATTTACCTCTTCTCCTCCAATTTGGATACTTTTATTTCTTTTGTTTATCTGATTGCTGTGGCTAGGATAAACTTTTCCTTTTTCATAAAATTTGTTATTAATATGGATCTATGGAAAAGATTTAGGAAAAATACTTGTCTACTCTGAACACTAAAGAACACAAATTTAAATATATTATGACAAATTTAAATATATTATGATATTATGTCAAGAGATTCTAATAACTCTATACTTTTTATATATTTTAACTCAGTCTCAGTTTTAACATTCATAAAGTGACAATAAAAATATGTATTCAATAAAATTTTGGAATATAAATTAATTAATATATATATATGGAAAATTCCTGGAGTTTCACAAACTATTTAGTGTTCTTTCTAGGAAAAGGTAGAGTCTCTTGGGTTTGAGCTAGACTATAATTGCATTAACTGATAATCTGTGGTAGAAATTTTATCTTCTTTAAAAGGGCTGACACCTTTTGAATTGGTGGTGTTAAAGCATGTTGTTATGCATAAAGTGCTGTTGTACCATCATACTGTGGAGAGGACTAACATGTAGTGAGGGTTCCTGGGCATGGAAAGACATGTGACAAAAAAATAAAAGAAGAAGTCATGGTAAATCCAAGTGCCAGGAGTTCCTTTGTGGCTCAGCAGTAATGAACCTGACTAGTATCCTCAAGGACACGGGTTCAATCCCTAGACCTGCTCAGTGTATTAAGGATCCTGCATTGTCATGAGCTATGGTGTATATTGCAGATTCAGCTCTGACCCTACATTGTTGTGGTTGTGGCATAGGTCAGCAAATGCAGCTCTGATTCCACCCCTAGCCCAGGAACTTCCATATGCAACAGGCGTGGCCCTAAAAAGCAAAAAAAAAAAAAAAAAAATCCAAGTGCCAGACCTCTTTGAAAGTGTATACCCCAGATCAAATCACTCTAAATGAAGCTATATGGATTAAAATTGAACCACCCAGAGAAATGTTGTCAACACAAAAGGCAAAATATGGGCCACTCCAAATCCTATTCATCCATTAAAGAAAGGAGAACTAGCAAACATTTCCAAAATGAACTTCGGAAATCAATCAAAGTCTTGCAGCAATGTGAAAAGCATTCACTCAAGAAAAATTGATGAATCTTAGTTTTAAGAGTGAGCTTTTTGTCATCCTAGCTTGTATTATTCTTATCCTCCACTATCTTGCTTTATGATACCCTTGAAAATGGGCAGCCTTGCAAATACTGTAGTCAGTAAGAACAAGCATAGCACCACTGGGAAGTGCAAACAGTTCTGAGTTTCCCGAATCCCATCCCTGGAAAATTTTCATGATTTGACCTGTCTGCCATTTCCCTGGAAACCACCAATCATAGTTTGTCATTATTTCACCTGACTCAGAACCCGCTGACTACACCAATCTTTTCCCAGGACATTTATCAAAAATAATCAGTGGCATTTCAACTGTCTGAGGTGTAACAAGAGTTGATGCAAAGAAGAAGCATACATTACCAAATATGTAAAAGAAAAGTTGATTAGTGATATATCCATAAAAGTCTTTGTAAATCTCCTAAATATCTAAGGACCTATTAGACTAATACTGTGTACATGCCCAGAAAAGACATAGGCATGGCCTACTATCTTACTTCTGGACAGACTTGAGGAATTGTGGAAGCAGAAAGTGAAGACTAAGGCAGAGTTGTAAACTCTTATCACTGATGGTTTGCCCCCAACAAATACTAAGAGTACCTGGTAAATATGGTAGCATTATTAGTTTTAGCCATTTAAGGAAATCTGCCTAATCACTAGTTGGTCACTAGGCTGTAGGAGCAGAGATTTCAGAGACCACATATGGCAAAGATTATAGATTTTACTAAATTAGTTCATGAAATCACTAAACAAACCAGCAGCAACAACAACAACAACAAATCTTGGTAGGGGTCAGGTTCTGGTATTCAGAGTTGCCACATTACATTCTTTAAAATGTCTAGGTTTCAACTAAAATGTATGTGTCATGCAAAGAAATGAGAAATTGTAGCTGATACACAAGAAAAAAGTAATCAATAGGAACTCTACCAGAAAAGCCCCACTACTGAACTTAATATGTCCCAGATGATTTGAGAAAGAAAGCAGAAAGGCTGTATGAATTTAATTAATATATAAAAATGTCTATAATTTGTGCAAAACTTTAACCTGCACAACAAGGATCTCATTGCACTCCAAATAGATAAGCTCAAAGAAATACACACCTAACCACCCCATAATCAAGCTGTTAAAAGCCATAGACAAAGAGAAACATTGAAATTAGCAAAAAGGAAGATTTTCCCGAGGCCAAAAGACAGCAGGATGACATAGTCAAGTGATGAAGAAAAACACTATGAACAGAACAAAGCATTGAATATCTGGACTAACTCTCTCTCTCTTTCTCTCTCTCTCTGTCTCTCTATGAGTTTCCCCAAAGACCCATTCCTGGAAAATTTTCATGATTTGACCTGTCTGCCATTTCTCTGGCAAACAGGGAAAATGAAGGAAAAATAATCCAGATCAAGATGGCAGAGTAGGAAGATCCTGAGTTCCCCCTCCTCCCTTGGACATTCCAAAACTATCTACAGAACATATGGAACATATAGAATAGCTGTGTCTGAGAATGATAAAGACTAGTTGAACTGATTTTCTATAAACAAGGATGTAAATAAAATGCCACATCAAGATGAGTAAGAGGGGCAGAGCTATAGTCTAATCAGACTCCATGTCCTGGTGGGGTGACCCACAGGCGGAAAGGATATCACAACTGGAGAGGTTGCCCCCCTACATGTGGCTCCCGAGCCTGGGAACATGCACAGAAAAAACAAGCCCTCATAACATCTTGCTTTGAAGAATAGTGGGGCTCATATTCATGAGAGTTAGAAGGCTCTAGGAAACTATGAATCTTCTCCAGGATGTATCACTTCTTGGGCCCCAACAAGTTAAGACGGAAATAATACCAAGCATCTTTACCAGCCACAATAGTATGAAATTAGAAATCAATTACAAGAAGAAAACTGGGAAAAACACAAACATGTGCAGGCTAAACAACATGCCCTTTCCACCACAGATGAGTCAATGAAGAAACTCAGGCGGGAATTAAAAAATACCGTGAGACTAGTGAAATTGGAAGCACCATGTTCCAAAATGTATGGAACACAGCAAAAGCAATTCAAAGAGGGAAGTTTAGAGTAATATAGCCTTACCTAAGGAAACAAGAAAAAAAATCTCAAAGAAGCAATCTAACTTTACATCTAAAGAAGAAAAAGAATGAACAAACTCAATGTTAGTAGAAGGAAAGAAAGAATAAAGATTACAGTGGAAATAAATAGAGAATTTGAAAAATGAAAATGATCAGTGGAACTAAGAGCTTGTTTGTGAAAAGATAAGCAAAACTGATAAACCTTTTGTCAGATTCAACAAGAAAAAGAGAGGCTTATTGGGGTTGGCTATACATCACATGTTTGCTCCTTTTCCTCAACCATCAGGCTATATTGGGTATGTTTTTCTCATTGAGATTATAGAATTGAGGCAAACAAATAGTTACACAAGAGGTCTTTTAAGGTCTAGTTACAGATCAGGTTCACTATCATGTCTGTTTTATTTTATTGATTCAAACAAGTCACATGGCAGTGTCCAATGTCAGGGCACAGGCACTACTAAATAATATCTCTAAGTTGGACAAACTAAAAATGTTATGTAACAATGTGTTTGAATATAGAAAATGATAAAGATTTGGACTAATAGAACAATTTATCTCCCAGGCTTCTACAATAGGCCTCCTCTACTATTGAAATAGAAATAAAATAAAACCCCTGCTTCTCATTGATCCTGCTTTTCAAACTCTTTAAGTGTATCAGGCCAGAAACAAAGGTGGAAACAAGAAAAAGAAGACCCCAAGCCGATGTGAGGATGGCAGTGTCCAAATTTCCATGTCTTGTTAACTTCTTTAAGGAAAATAATGAGGTTTCTCTGTTTCAGTGATCTTCACACTTTGCTCCCATATTGGAAATATCAAGGCTTCCCAACAGTGAGGCACTTCATTTAGTGACCTCCTAACTCAAAGATGAAAACTTTCACTAAGTCAACAATACTGAATTGGATTGTGATGATCATTGTACAACTATAAATGTAATAAATTAATTGAGTAATAAAAAATTTAAAAATTAAAAAAATTATATTTATAAAATGAAAACTTTCAGAGAAGGCAGGTTGTTATTCTACAAAAACAATCAATCTAAATGTATTTTCTGATGTTTATTTTCAATATGTAGTGGTTAACTTTGGATATTCACTCTTCTATTAATCTAGCTTTCAAACAAACAGTATATTTGCTTTTAATCTGCCTTCTGCAGATCTTAAATCTTCCAAAAAGAAAATAATTACAAGTATAAACAAACAAAAAAAAACCCACCACTAATAAAATGACATGTTCTCTCAAATGAACAGCTCTTACTAACATTGCAAAGAGTGGAAATATAACATTTTCATAAGGCATTTGATGTACGACACAGTAGTATCTGCTGTAAAAAAAGCAATATGTCTTGGAACTTAAATTATTTTTTAAAAAGTCGTGTAGTTGGATTTCAGCTTGTAGACTATGAAAATGTATGAAGGCTACTCTAGTATTCTTACCAAGTTTAAAATATGGATCTCTGAAACATTTAAAACATAAGATCTAGAGGATTTCTTTAAGAGCCCACTGTATACTTCAAATGACACTTCATGTATTTGAAAGTGAATTGAGGCTCAGGCGTTAGAGAAGTGCAAATCCATCCATAAATTATCTATGAATGTGGCAGAGCAAATGAATACTCAGCCTTCAATTATTTTTAGAATCTTCAACTCGACAAACTAACATAACGCCCATGAAACAGAACACAGGGAGTGCTATTCTATATCTAGGATTTCTCATCAAGATTGAAAATTCTTAATGTATATAACTTTGGTTCTGTATTTTTTTCTTTAAAAATTTTACCTATGTTAAAACATGAGATGCCAATTTTCTTACTTGATTTTATGATCTTGATGATTGAAACATATATACTTGCAAAATATAAATGAATAAAAGTCTCTCTGTATATGTATTTTATCATTTAGCCAGTTAGGTAAATTAACTCATGATTGACCACATTTTCTAAATTCAATTGAATGGTCTAAGTTAAGAGTAGATGCATTTCAAAGCTAGAAATGACTGTACAGATTATAGCCTCCAACCCTCTTATTTTACTGTATGATTCAACACAATACCACACCAGAACTACAATGAGGATAATTCATGTCCCAACTCAGCTTTTACCTTCATGGACAGATTTTATTTTTTTGGTTAATGTTTTACTTTTATTTATGCTATGGTTTTGGGGGGTAATATTTATAAATAAGTGAATACAAGTGACTTAAGGGTGAAAGTGACTAAAACCATGTCTGTAAAAACAAAAACTGAAAGAATTTTCTTTTCCCCTTAAAGAATATCAGTGACAGAAAACAAATATATAATTCCAACACCAGGTGTGTGTCCCGCATATGTAATATGGGATTACAAATATGTAATCCCAACACCAGGCATTTGAGTAAGATATTTATTAATTACTAGCTAGATTCTAAAGCTTTCTTGTTGAAGTGCTATTTAGAACTTCCATTCTTTACTTGGCCAACTTAACCAAGAAAATGATGTTGCACTGGATTTATGATGATAAGTTATGTAATGTCATTTTACTGTATCATTGCCTAAAATCTATTTTCACTATTTTAACTATTCCCTTCATATACCATAAATATATTATCATGTCAGTCTAAATTCAGAAATTTTCCATTCTCTTTTTAGCCTGTGGCACTGCATGATGCCATCCATGTTTATAGTTACTCGGTTCCAATCTACTTCAAATCTCAGATGTGAAAGATGACATTTCTTACACATTAAGATAAACAGTGCATTTCTTCTATCACTTCAGGGAATATGTTAGTCAAGTGCTATAATTTTTGCATTTTTCTCTTTATAATATTAATAGCTATGCATTAAGAACTGTACTATTGAGCTGTCAGGAATGATTTGTAACCAGATGTTGGTATAATTTGCCAGCTGTCAAATTTTAATAATTTTTATTTGCCTAAAATGTGACACAACTTTCATGGTAAATCAAGACATATAGCAGAACTTATCTGATATTACAGAAGCTGGAGGAAAGCTCATGTGTGGCTTGAATTGAGCATACATTCCACACATGGTATTCTGAATGCATCTTTTTATGATAGTGCTTTGCTATGTGCTTTTTATTCACCATGTTTCATGCAGAGCTAGGCAACCTATAGATCTTCAATTGTTATAAGCCAGACACAACAATAAACAATTACATCTTAAAAAATGTTAGTTTCTTTATTTAAATATATTTCATCTTGTTTTCATTCTCTGATAATCTCATGCAAGTGCAAAAACAGAGGAAAAAATTATCCCTTAAAATGAACATGTATTAATGTCTCACTTTAAAATATTTTATTTCCATTATCTACTATATGCTAAGACTAAATGACATAAATTCAGTCTACCAATAATTTTTCTAGGCTCTGTGAGGTTTCCATCCTGGATATCATAAATATAATTACCTCATGACTATAGTACAGATTTGATTTGGTCAGTCCTTTCAACTGACTTGCAGTCTAGTGGGGAAAACAACACCAACAACAGCCTCCAGTGGTGTTGGCTTCACTCCCATTAACTTGCAATACATATAAAAATCTTCAGTGAGTTGTGTTTATGGAAAAGAACGGAACAGAAGTATTCTGTATATCAAGCAGTTTTCCTAATCTGAGATATTTTATTTTTATCTATTTTGTAATCAGTGTCTGGGGAAGGTAAAAATCTATAAAGTAATTTCCATTAATTTCACATTCAATAAAATCTTTAATACTGATTTAGTTGGGAGAGTTTAAATTATTTATTCAATCTAATTACTAGTGATTGTTCTGTTGAGAATTTCTGTTTTTTCCTGATTACGTCTTAGAGGAGTATATATTTCTAGAAAGTTTTCCTCTCTTCAAAGTTGTCCAATTATTTGGCATATAAGTGTTCATAATAATCTCTTTTGATCCTTTTTATTTTGGTGATGTCAATTGTACTTTTCTTTCATTTCTGATTTTATTTATTTGGGCCCTTCCTCTCTTTTTCTTGTTGAGTCACACTTATGTTTTATCAGTTATCAATTTTGCTTATCTTTTTACAA
Source organism: Phacochoerus africanus (assembly GCF_016906955.1). Lineage (NCBI taxonomy): Eukaryota > Metazoa > Chordata > Mammalia > Artiodactyla > Suidae > Phacochoerus > Phacochoerus africanus. The sequence goes on from NC_062544.1 coordinate 138,457,542, forward strand.
ACCAGCTCTTAGTTTCATTGACCAAGAACTTGGGTTTCACCGTGAGTGAAATAGGAGTCATCACCATGTTATGAAAGAGTTACTGACTGTTGTGTTTGTGATAAACTGAAAAAGATAAAAAAAGAAGAGTGGAAGCATAGTTACTGATGATGGCAATCCAGGGGAGAGTTGGTAATATTAGCAATGGGAATTAGTGAGAAATGATGGGGTCTGGATATATTGTGAATGCAGAGTCAGCCCAATATTCTGATTAGCTGTGTGGTGTAAAATAAAGATATATATTAAGAATGACTCTAGAAGTCCTTGCTCTGGCTTACTGGGTGAGGATGTGGGTACGATCCCTGGTCTCTCATAGTGGGTTAAGGATCCTATGTTGCTTCATGCTGTGGCATAAGCTACAGATGTGTGTGGGTCCATTGTTGCTGTGGCTCTGGAGTAAGCCTCACCTACAGCTCCAATTCTACCCCTAGCCCAGAACCTCTCTATGCTGCAGGTACGACCAAAAAGAAAAAAAAAATTTAAAAAGACTCTAAATATGGGAGGTATCTGCAAGGATAGAAATATCATTAGCTGTCATGTAATTGGAAAAAATTTGAGGGGAAGATTGGAGTCTCATATTTCAGTATGTTTGGCTTGAAGATATGTATTATCATCTAAATAAGAGGTATTGAGTAATCAAAGAAATTTGAAAGTGAGCAGATCAGGGAAAAGAGAAACAGATTTAGAAAAAACAGCCAATGTGGTAGAAGAAGAAAAGGAGCGAGTGAGAGAGAGGTCCAGGACGACAGAAGGAGAAAACATTTCCAGGAAGAAGGATGTCTGCTGTGGCAAATGTTGCTACGGGATCAATAAAACAACTGAGAGTTGACTTTGGGTCAGTAATATGAAAGTCACAGCTACTGTAACTATCAATTATGGATGAGGGAGAGGGTATAGATGGAAACATCTCATTGAGCCAGAGAATATAAACTAATTCAAAGAGTCTTAGTCTATATGGGAACAAACAAAATGGCATAAACAGAACAAGGTAAGTATAGCCAAGAGAGGGTTTTCAGGAATACCAAAATATGTCTGCATTGATAGGCATGATTCAGTATACAGAGGAAAAAAGTGATATTCTGAGAGGGGAGGGATTTGCTGGAGTGATGGAGATGGTACTGAGTAGATGTAAAGAATCGGTATCAGGCACAAATGCAAAGGATTGGTCTTGAATGGCAGTGTGGAGAATTCACCTATGATAGGAGGAATAAAAGCAGAGACGGTAGGTGCAAATGCTGCTGAGGTGGGTAGATGTGGTCGTTGAAAGTTTATTCTCTTCCTACTGCTTCCATTTTCTGTAACTACTACCACCATTATTACTGTTACTAGTGATAACTTCCCTCCCCAGATTAAAAAAAAATTATTGGAGTATAGTTTAATTACAATATTGTATTAGTTTCAGTACAACAAAGTGAATCAGTTATACATATACATATATCCTTTCTTTTTTTCATATAGATTATTACAGAATATTGAGTAGAGTTTCCTGTGTTTTTCAGTAGGCCCTTCTTAGTTATCTATTTTATATATAGTAGTGTGTATATGTTAATCCTATCCTTATAATTTATTCCTCCTCCTACCACTGTTTCGCATTTGACAACTCTTAAGTTTAATTTCAAAATTTCTAGTTTATTTCTGTTTTATAAATAAGTTACTATGTGTCATTTTTATTACATTATACATATAAGTGATATTATATGATATTTGTTTTTCTCTGTCTGTATTCACTTAGTATGATGACCTAAGTCTATCCATGTTGCTGCAACTGACAATATTTTATTATTTTTGATGGCTTAATAATATTCCATTGTATATATGTACCATATCGTTTTTATCCATTCCTCTCTTTATGGATATTTACTTCCAGGTCTGAGCTATGTCGATAGTGCCAAATGAACATTGGGGTTCCCTGCCTAGTTTAAACATTTATGTTGATGCCCAAATAAGGTTGTCATTGTAAATTACAGTTATCCCTTGGTATCCTGGGGGATTGCCAGGACCCCAGCAGATACCACTATCTAAGGATTCTCAAATCCCTTATTTAAAATGACTTACTCCAGTCAACCCTCTGTATCTACAGGAGCTACCACAGCAGATATCAAGGGCCAATGGTAGCATTGAAAAGGATTAAATTTTATACCACATTCCACTTTCCATAGATCAGGCAATGAATAAAGATTATGATGTTCCAGACAGTAATATCTGCCTTGAGCTGAACACTTCTAATAACAATGTTTCCTTTAAATTAGCAATTCTTCGACTTTCTTTCAGCTAAATATTGTAATGACATGACAGACTCAAAGGACTCATTCTTCAGTTTAAAAACAGATCATTAGAATCAATGCCAAGATTTACCTTTCCTTGAATGGACTATCTTAATACAATAATATCAGGGCTCTCTAGAATGTAAAGAAGTGATTGGTTACTTCTGAACACATAAGTGAAAATAAACACGAAAATAAATTTTCAATAAGAAAGTCATTGATTGTTAGTAATGCCTATTTGAGAAACATTATTTAGTCCTCAGAAATTCTTCAGAATGTCTTAGACAATCAGTAAGTGGTTTGATTGACACATGAATGGATGAAACTAAAACTTCATGTTACCCTGAATAGTTACCTGTACTCAAGATTTTCTGATACAGTTCAGTGGAAGGGGATTAGGGGGAAATATCTCTTTATAAGGAAAAAAAAATTTTGAGTCTTTTCCATCAAGCACAAGAGGTGGAAAAGATATAAATTTCCTAATCAATGTTAGGTCATAATATGTAAAGAAGAGGGAAGAAAGAAAAAATAATGGAAAAAAATACAGTGTAAAGAAACCATGCATTTCATTGCATCTATTAAATTTTCAGGCTTTCTCTTGCTTTTACCTTGACTTGCCTTTGTCTATAAATGGCAATGCTTTACTACTACATAATCTGTTATTTATATATTTTAATTTCAGCCAGATCTCCATCTATAAAGTTTTCTAGGTTAAGGATTAAGCTCTATATATTAAATTCTCATATTTGGTATCTATATACCTTCTTTCATGAGTACTTGATTTAACTGTCACCACTTCCTCCTCTACATGCCCAGAATGTGTCAACATGCATCTACAATAAAGGCCAATACATTTTTAAATTATGGAAAATCCAGTGCGGGGGAGGATGTATTTAAATCTTCTACTTGGATAGAGGAATTTTTAGTCAGAAGTCTCGTGCTGATCTGTACCATTTGGCTGACCAGAATTATTTCTGGAGAGTGTGTGTCATAACATTGTAATTTAGACAATCCTGAGTGAAAATATCAACGACAAAATAAGTCAGAAATTTGGAAAAGGTTAATAAAGCTCTTCCTGGGTTGTAACACATGTCCCAGTGGTCCCCAGGATCTGTGCTGTGACTCTCTGCTTCTGTGGCATGTGGTGTAGCTTGCTTCTGTGATCATTAGAGTGACAGTCAGCAACTGGATAAATATAACTGTACTTACAGTTGCTTCCACTAATATCTAAAAGCCCAAACCACAGAGAGATGCCTCCTAGGGATTGCAGGATGAAGAGCAACCATTCTGGTGGGTATAATTGAGAGCAGAATGTCCTTTTGCCTCCTGTAAAATCAAAGGCTGTGATAAAAGATCCACCTTAAAATGACCTGTAAGCTTGCATGTATACATTCAGATATGTGTGATGGAAGAGGGAGGAAAAAGACTTCGATGAAAAGATCGAAAGAGACAAGGGAAGTAGCCTTGGGCCCAGATGCATCATGCTCTCTTGTTGGAAGGAAAGAATGACTTAGAGGGGAGGTGTCCCTTTTTAGAAGGAAGAGATCTAGATATTCCAAAAATAAAGTGTTTTCCTCTGACATTTAATGTGCTGAAAGCTTCGCTTGAGGATTTTACTGGGAAATATGTAACTACACATCCAGGACTCCTGGCTTCAGATAGAAAAAAGATGGATTGTGACCTGGTTTTGTCATTTGATAGCTGTGTAAATCCTAGGCAAGTTATTTGCTTCTTTAAACCTCTGTTTGTACAATGGAGCTCAACACCAGCTCAACTTAACTGAAAGAACATTTGGGAGTCTCGCTTGAGGCAGTGCATGGAAAGAACTTTGTGTGGTATGCTGCAACGTGGTCTAATATAAGACCGTGGAATTGAATCAGGCTTCTTTTAAATCCCTGTGTTACTACTTACTGACATTATAACCCTGGGCACATTAACTTCACCTCTCTAAGCCCCATATTTCCAAACAGAAAAATGGGGAAGTTAATCAAACTCACTTCAAAAGTTTTTTGTGATGATTAAATGAAATAATCTATATAAAGTTTTTACTGTAATGCTTAGCATAAAACCTTAATAAATAGTCATTATTAATAACTGGGAGGCATTGTTTATTAACACTAGTGACATCTCACTTCTTAACCTAACCTCTGTGAAAAAGAAATTATAGAAGATGGGTTGTTTGTAAAAAGGAAATGATTCCTTCAGATGATGGCTCCTGCTGTTCCTGCATCCAAATCCAGGGAAGTTTCAAGGCTACATTTACTCTATACAATGCCTTTTTTGCTCCATGCTTCACAATCTTTATTTCTGAGCCACCAGACTTCTGCTTTCATTGGAACATGAGTGGTCTAAGGAAAAACACATTTTTCATGTTAAAATCTGTTAAAAAATTTTAGTTTCTTTTCCCTAATTAGAGCAGTGGAATGTTCTTGGGTGAGCATGTTTCTTATAAGAGGTTCAAGTATTTATCTTTTTTTTTTTTTAGAGCCACACCCGAGGCATATGGAAGTTCCCAGGCTAGGGGTCGAATCACCTGGCCTACACCACAGCCACAGTAACTCATGATTCATCTGTGACCTACACCACAGCTCATGGCAATGCCGGATCCCTAACCCACTGAGTGAGGGAGGCCAGGGATCAAACCCACATCCTCATGGATCCTAGTAGGATTCATTTCTGCTGCTCCATGACAGTAACTCCCTCAAGCATGTAAATTAAACAAATAGCAAACTGAACACCTACTATGTTCCAGCAATTGTAATGTAACAAGTATTATGAAAGCAAATGCTTATGGCCCCTAAAATCTATACTATCATTTCCATTTAAATTAGGAGATAAAATATGCAGAATATGGTAGGATTAAAATAATGGTTTATATTAGGAAAGTAAAGTCAGTGAAAAGTTTGTATAACCCAACCATGGAGAAAGACGGCTTTTTACATTCTACATCAAGAATCACTTCAAAACTTTATGAGAACTCCCAACTTTCTGTAGGCCGATAGAGCAGTAGATAATAATCAGTAGAAAATATTTCCTGATGCTCACTGTCTTTTATGGACAACATCTTACCTTGCAAATATTCAGTCTTTGTGCTCTGTGGACTAGCTACCCAGTGAGGCTACTTGGTTGGCCCATTAACTCTGCTCAGTGCATGCTTTATCATTGCTAAACAGGCTCAATTCCCAATTACAGGGTAATGGCATCATTAGTTTTGCCATCGTTATTTAGTCATAATGATAAGAAACAGAAAATATTGTAGAAAATTGGAGAGAATCTGTGCATTTTAGAGTCTTGATTTTTATGAACATATCATATGCACCTGCACACCTCAGTTCATTAACAGAGACAGAAACTCTTTTTCTAATGCTCATGCTTACTAATAAAAATCAATTGCAGTTGAAGGAGAAATGAATAGGGAATAATCATGCAACATTTTCCATTTCTGTGGCTCAAAACAGAAGCCATACTTAAAAGAATTAAAAAATAAATTTTTTTCCTCAATGGATTTCTCACATCAAAATAGCATTTCCTTAAGGGAAAAAAAGTATCACTTTTCAAGACATTTACTTCTCATAAAAGCTCATCTTCACTTTTCATTTACTGGAATAATATTTTCTTAAGTTGAATTAAAAAAAAATTTTTTTTGATATCAAGTCTTGGCTCTTAGACCAACATTAAAGCCCCATCAAGTAAGAGAACTGTTAAAAATGCATTTCCCCTTGCTTTGTAGAATAGTTTATTTCTTTTCTTTTTTCCTTTTCTGTCCTCTTTTTTTTTTTTTTTTTTTTTTGCCTTAGGGTGGCAGGTACAGTATATAGAAGTTCCCAGGCTAGGGGTCAAATTGGAGCTATAGCAGCTGGACCACACTATAGCCACAGCAATGCCCGATCCATCTGAGCCACATCTGTGACTACCTACACCACAGCACACAGCAACGCCAGATTTCTTAAGCCACCAAGCCAAAGCCAGGGATCAAACCTGCATCCGCAAGTATACTAGTTGGGTTCATAACAGCTGAGACATGACAGGAATGCTTCTTTTTTTTTTTTTTTTTTGATAGTTTTTTTCCTACTGAGAATGTGTTTAAGCACTTATGGCTGGAAAATATATAGATTAAGTCACTATTTGGGTGTACATTTATACCATGGTTACAACTCAACTTTCCAGAGAGTTTTTCTGTTTTTTTTTTTTTTTTTTTCCTATAGGGAGCCCCATACATTAGTGTGACACATTTTGTTCTTCTTCTCCTCCCCCTCCCTGCTCCTTCTTCTTCCTCCCTCTTTTTTCTCCTCATCCTTCTCCTCTTCCATCATCATCATCATCACTGAATATTTTTGTAACAGTTTACATTTTCCAAAGCACTTGGATATGTCTTCATATGTTCCTTCCAATCACTCTGTAGTGTAAACAGAATAGATATTATTTTAAGATGAGGAAATCAAACCACTTTTATTTTTGTATCTAAAAATAATATGGAAGTTCCCAGTTAGTTTACAAACTTAGTTTTTAAAATATCACTTTATGAGGGATCTATCTCTCCATCTTTATGTATTTGCAATTATGATTGTTTTATTTTGGAAAGTTTATTATGGATTATTTTTATTCTTTTTTCCAATTTCTTAACATGTTGGCTTCCTCTTCACCTACTCTTGCTTTTGCCAAATTCACACAATATAGTTCCAAGATTTTTCTTTGTTGCAATGCTTAGACATCCTCTGGCCTCATTACTTTTTCCTATTCCAATTATCATCAGTCTATCCCTGCAGCTCATTTTTGTGCTGCATTTGTTCTGAGTGCTCTGCTTGTTCTTCCCATTCCTGTCTAAGATGGGCTACCTTAGATGGCAAGTGGTGGCCTTTTTTTTTTTCTGACTACTTATTTGTGTCCTGACAGGTGTACAATGTTCACAGGGCCAAGAAGCAGCTTCAATGATGTGAATCAGCAACCTCTCTTCCAGCCCTGAAATGGAGAAGATATAATTCAAAACTATTTGGAGCCTCTTTCTGCTTTTAGGAGACTGAGATAAATCAAATCATCCACTTCAGATACTCTGTTTCAAAAATATATTATCAAGAAATGAATGTTTAAGTTACTGTGATTAATTAGTCCATCTTTTTCTCTTCCTTCTTGATTTTAAATTATTGATTTTACTGCCTATAGCAATCATTTTTCTGTCTAATAAATCCCCGTGCATCAGTACTCAAGCTTTAAAAAGATCTGATGAGGGTCTGGTAATTTGTGACGTTTTTGTTGTTGTAGTTGTTTATTTTATTTTATTTTTTTTGGTAGAATAACTCAGCCTCAGTATATAGATTTGAGCTTACAATTTGTGTTTATATTTTTCGTTACTCTTAACATCCTCAATTATATTCTTGACATTTCAGATTATTAATTTTTTTTGCATATGAAGCATTACTTTTTTATTTTTTTACAGAATAAAATATATACATATACACACAATTACATTCACACAGATTATTATAACATGGATCTTAAGAAACAGATTAAGTGACTCCCACTGGAGAAGTGGAATGGAAAATATGCTGAGACAAATAGGAAATTTATTCTATACTTTACCCCAGATTTATGGCTTTCATCTTTACTACTTAGTTTTATCTATTACATTTCAATTTTTCTTTAAAAATTAGCATTATATTAAATTCTTATACTATGCAACTAAAATTTATAAAGAAGAAAGCCTTATATACCATTAAATATTTTATATAGCATAATAAAAAGAATAACTTAACTGGTAAGCATAACAAAAATAATACACTCTCTGAAAATAGGTAAAATATAAAATGCATAAGTTGGTTAAAAAACAGTGTAACTATATAAATATGTCCTCACAATTTGTTCCATCTCATTGATTTTTCAATGAAGGCATTACACCATTCTAGGTGATGTGATAAACAAGACATTATAGACTTTACATTTTACCATGGAGAGAAATGGTTATTAATAATACAATTGTAGAACAGTATTATTTAATTGTACAGTGGCATTATTTAATTATAATTATCATAAGTTCTTTGATGGAGAGGAAATCAGAATCAGATCTAAGAAGACTTCAGCATTCCAAGAATGATGTCAAATGACCCCTTCATGATGGATTATACACTTATTTACTATGAGATATATTTCTTCTCCAGAGATTCCTTGTTCGTGTATCAATTGTAGATTTTTGGTTTGCAGTTATTCTGAAGTTTTGATGTAAGAGTCTATATGTATATGAGATTGTTTTAAGTTGTTGTTCTCTTAATCGCAAGTTCATCTCTGGTGTCCCGCATTTGTACCCACCTCTTCTCATGATTTCTGATTTTGATGGTATAATTGTGCATGAATGATTTCGTATCTTTACTGTATATATACCTTTACTGGTGAGCCTTGTCATTTGTGGAATTTTTGTTTCCTGTTGCTGATCTTTTCTTTCCTGCCTAGAGAAGTTCCTTTAGTATTTGTTGTAAGGCTGGTTTAGTGTTGCTGAATTCTCTCGGCTTTTGCTTATCTGTGAAGGTTTTTATTTCTCCTTCAAATCTGAATGAGAGCCTTGCTGGGTAGAGTAATCTTGGTTGGAGCTTTTTTCCTTTCATCACATTAAGTATATCATGCCACTCCCTTCTGGCCTGCACAGTTTCTGCTGAAAAATCTGCCAATAACCTTATTGGAGTTACCTTGTATGTGACTTGTTTCTTTTCCCTAGCTGCTTTCAAGATTTTCTCTTTGTCTTTAATTTTGGTCAGTTTGATTAGTATGTGTCTCGATGTGTTCCTCCTTGGGTTTATTTTATATGGTACTCGTTGTGCTTCCTGGATTTGAGTGAGTGGTTCCTTTCCCATGTTAGGGAAATTTTCGACTATTATTTCTTGGAGTATTTTTTCTGCCCCCTTCTCTCTCTCTTCTCCTTCTGGCACCCCTATAATACGGATGTTGGTGCGTTTAACATTGTCCCAGAGTTCCCTGAGACTCTCTTCATTTTTTTTCAATCTTTTTTCTCTTTTCTGTTCTGCATCCGTAATTTCTTCTAATCTGTCCTCCACCTCGCTTATTTGTTCTTCTGCCTCCTGTATTCTGCTGTTAGCTGCTTCTAGTGAGTTTTTTATTTCAGTTATTTCATTTTGTACCTCTTCTTGTTTAAGTTTTATATCTTGTATCTCTTTGGTTAGTGTTTCCTGTAAGTTACCCATCTTTGCCTCCAGTTTATTCCCAATGTCTTGCATCATCTTCAGCATCGACAGTCTAAAGTCTTTTTCCTGGAGGCTGAGAATCTCCTCATTGCTTAGCTGATTTTCTGGGGTTTTTCCATTTTCCCTCATCTGAGTTATAGTTCTCTGTCTTTTCATTTTTACAGGTTTTTGGTGTGGTGACCTTTTTATAGATAATAGAGCTGTAGCCTCTCTTACTTCTGGTGTCTGCCCCCCTTGTCTGAGGCATTACTTTAAATGAAGCATTACTGAATGGCTCTTGTTATCTTTGGTTTCCATGCTAATGTCATTTCTTTTTTTTTTTTTGTCTTTTTGTCTTTTAGGGCTGCTCCTGCCTTAGGGCATATGGAAGTTCCCAGGCTAGGGGTCGAATTGGAACTGTAGCCACTGGCCTATGCCACAGCCATAGCAACTAGGGATCCAAGCTGTGTCTGTGACCTACACCACAGCTCATGGCAACACCAGATCCTCAACCCACTTAACAAGGCCAGGGATCAAACCCACATCCTCTTGGATGCTAGTTGGGTTCATTAACCACTGAGAAATGATAGGAACTATGTCATTTCTATTTTTATTCTTTTAGTTCAGGTTTGACCAAAAGAGAAAAAAAAAACTGTTTTAACATATTCACTTCCCATTCTATCTTAAGAGTTCAACAAAAACCTTCTTTAATTTAAGAAAAGGAAAAACTGCTAAAAAGAAAAAAGAAAAAAAAAAAGAGTTCCCCTCATGGCACAGTGGAAACGAATCCAACTAGGAACAATGAGGTTGTGAGTTTGATCCCTGGCCTTGCTCAGTGGGTTAAGGATCTGGCATTGCCATGAACTGTGGTGTAGGTTGCAGACACACCTCAGATCTGATGCTGTCCTGTGGCAACAGCTTAGCTCCAGTTCAATCCCTAGCCTGGGAACCTCCATATGCCACATGTGTGGCCCTAAAAAGCCAAAAAAAAAAAAAGGAAAAAACTATAAATATATTACCCTCTCACTTTGCCTTTATTCATTGAAGTTCCACAAAGATATCTTTATTGCATGACTAGCTTCATTCTCAGGTATGCAGAAAAACAACTAATTTTGTATAGATATAAAAACCTTTTTATATTTATGAATTATAATGAACTTTTTCCCTTCGGGTAATTGTAGTAAATTGCTCCTTATTTTGCATATAGTATTAATAACATTAAGCTTAGAAGGTAATATCTGAGGAATTGAATGTTATTATCACAAAATGCCCTTTTGATTCACTTGTGAGGCTTATTTAAAGATAGGTCTCCACAATGCTACTGAGTGCTTCTTGAAAATGTATGAATTGAAGGTCTATACCTGGGGATATCTGAGTGGTATAACAGGTTCTCTTCTGTATAATACTGGCTTCCATGCTCCATTTATTCATGTTTCATTTAATGGAGCATTACAGAACAAGGAATAACAATAGTATAACAGTTAGATGAAGAGATTAAATTTGGATAAACCTGAGTTGAAATACTAGCTCTTCTACTTACTAGCCGTGTGCTCCATCAAATACATGAATCCTGTACTACCTACCAAACAGGTTTTGGGGAGTAAATGAAAAAAAATGTTTATAAAATGCTTAGTGCCTGATATATATTTATTGGGTGCTCACTATATAGAGAATTTTATTATTGTTGTTGTTGCTATGGCTATATTTTCAATTATGATTCATTTAGATGCCTATGGCATAATAAAGATGTATATTTTTATCTCACAAGATAAAATTTTAAAATTTTGAAGTCTTTGGAAAATGTCCATGAATTTGGAAAGAGATTTTACTTAGGATAGAGAAGACTATTCTGTTTAGATCATATTAGTCTGTTGAATCTAAAATCCTCAAGAATGGTAGGGATTTTTGGTCCTTCAGATTATCCCTCCTCTTCTCTTGGTTCTCTTTTATTTTGACTAAATATTTCCAAACAGTGTCCAGATACTTTGACTTCTTAAAATATTTGATAAAAGAAAATGCCTCCTCTCTTTGAATCATGCTCTCTTTTGCTTCTCTTAATCGATTCTAGTTCTTCAGTGAAAGCCATACAAAATGAATTTATTCTGAGTGCCCTCTGATAGAACTTTAGATATGATTTTGAAAACTTCTGCTATATCTCTCCTCCCCTTCATGTCTACTCATCTTTCTGTGACATGCTTTCTAATTAATGTGGTTTCTAGTCAATTTGGCATGTCAGTTCCTCTCTACTGAGTGTGCTCAAGTTTTCACAGAAGTGGACACAATACCTGAGTAGCTCATGCAATAGCATATCATTCAGATGCTATCACTTCTTTTTTCTTCATTTCCTTAACACAACATAATACCAACCACATTGTGCCACTAACCAGTAGAAAAGAATTATGCTTTCTTATCCACTTATATCATCCCCTACACAAATCTTATTTCCACCATGAATAGTGGTGTATTTTTTTTTATTGTATGCCCCAAAGTTTATTATTATCTATTATATATTTTCATTGTTACCTTTAGTCAAATGCAATCTTTTCCTGGAATTTGATTCTTTCATGTAAAATATTTACTCTACTGGAACAAATCAGTATATCTATAAATGACTTTACAGCCAACACTCCTTTTGTATAATTCAAGCATCTACAAACCCAGTTGATAGAAGAGGAATAGGATTTACTAATTGATAAGAGTCTGGTGTCCCTTTCCCTAGACTTCAGCTCATAACCCTCCAGTATAAGAGGGTTTTTAACCTTTGCAAATAGTCTTTAATATTTTATAACACAGAATTTAGAAGACAGGCATTGAAAAGGTAGGTGGAAAGGGAGAAAGACTGGAATTGGTCTGAGGATAAAGTGATATGTAAAAGAAAGAATAAGGACTGAGGAAAGTATATATGGGAAATACTTTTTAATTATTTATGTTAGTTACATTGAGCTGCTTTTTCATGATTCCTACAGAAACTAATACATGTCTATTCTAAATTATACAATTATCTTGCATATGTTGTTCCATTTTACTTTTAGAAAGTCATTTTTAAAACATTTAAAACAGTTTTTGAGGTCCACAAAGCCCATGTCTGCTGTTTGTTTGTTTTCCTAGTCTACAGATCCACAAACTTTTACCAAAAAATAAGAACATTGTACTATATGAGGAATCATGGATCGTTTAATCTGTCCTTTTACCTTCAAACAAATGTGCACTTAAATGTGCATATAAGCTAAATTTAGTATGTTTTATATCTTTGTTTACTCATTTTTAAATGCATAAGAGTTTTAATACTTTTTAAAATAAAATTTATAGATGTATACACTAAAAATTAAAGTGACTTGCAGAGATGAATATAAAAGGACTTCACAAATGCATGTTTAAATAAACACTTTTTTTAGTTACTAACACTTAACAGTTAGTTCCACCAGCTGTAAAGACTTGAGTACATACGAAATTGCAAAAATAAGCCCATTTTCTTTTTATGAAATACTTCAACTTAAATATTAGTCTAATTAAGTAGATTTTGCCCGGGGGTATCCCTCATACAGTACATATGTGATATAGAGAGTGTTTACAGGGGCAGAGTGAACAGAAAGAGTGAAAACAGTGACTTGGAATTTAGTGCTATGAATGATTTATTAAATAGGATCAAGCACTCCCTCTTCATTGTCTATGTAGATACAGCATTACTATCATTGCTTTTTCCACATCAGCAAATTTAGTGGTATATGACTGCATATTTCTAATACTTATGTGTAACCTATGTGTGAATTACATAATATTTATAATTAGGCTTATTTTCAAACTCTTATCTGAAAATACTATGAGCAACTTAGTTCCCTAAAATATGTCCTATCTGCTGTCAGTTCTTAAGGTACCTACCCTTTTCACTTCTATATTTCTATTAATATGGCCTTGGGCAAGTTACTCTACCCATTAATATCCTGAGCTCTCAAATAAAGGGTTGGTCTAAATGATCTATTCTTACTGTCTATTGGAAGATATCACGGTAAGGATCTGGTTCTTAGCAGCTGGAACAGAACTCAAAAAGTTCAGGTATTTTAAAAAGGCAAAATTAAAATATAATATCATAATTTTCACTGTAACTCTTTCAAAGTGGCATCTTGTTCTCAAGAATGAGAATTGATGTCAATGTGGAGACAAAGGAAAACAATCAATAGAATTCTTTGACATTAATTGACTCATTGGATATATTAGCATCATAATTTTGTTATGGGCATTTTGCAAGAAAGTCAGCATAAAAACTAAAGAGGCCTAGGGCAGGTTGTGACAGAGAAAAGAAACTGCTTTAATTGTGAAAAAATCAGTAGGTACAGAGAAAGAAAACCAAATTATTCCTAGTATAAGCAAGATATAGTAGAAATAAATGAGCCATAGGAAAATAAGTACTTTGGGTAAATTGCTCAAAGACCTTAGAGCCATCATATAACCAGGTTAACATAATACAGAAGAAGGGATTTTGCAATAAATCTCACCTATTAATTTTATTGTAAGCCAATTGTAAATCTTAAGTTTCATAGAATGAAAATCAAGTTTTTGGAAACATCTTCCACACTGGTATAAAGGAAGATTTTTTGGTGAGTAGAAATTAAGATAAAACTGGACAACATGCTTGCCCTTCTAAGTAGTCATTGATATGTTTGATTTATTCATAGGACTAGCTGGAGCTGATATTGTACACAATTTTTAACAAGTGATGCCTTTTTTTGCATTTCTTCTCTTTGCACCTCTCTTTCCATTCCCATTGTAACTGTTTTCATGATACCTGAAACTGTGTAGATTCCTTGGCCTAACTGAAGCTCCACATACTTTGTGGGACTTCCCTCTGCTTCCAAACTTTACAATACTGCTCAAGTAATTTCTTGTTATACCTTCACACCCATAATGGTAAGACTCATTCAAAAACTATTTTTTTCAGCAACTGTTGCCAGTTGGGCAAAGATCTAGGACCTGGATACAACAGAGATGTGTCCTAAAGGGCCTATAGGATTCATAGGAATTTACAGATTATGGGACTAGAGACATTGTTCAAATAACTATAACTGTATATCAGATGGCAATGTTGCTATGTGGAAACATTAAGCAGCAACACAAGGGAAGGGAGAATAAAGTGGCAGAGGCAATATTCTCTAATGTCAAATGGTATGAATTTGAGAACATGAATGAAAAGAAGGAGCAAATCAGGGCACCTATAGAAAAGGAGGGATTACATCTAAAGGGATGACAATCTCAAAGGTTTTGAATGTCACAAACAGCAAGGAGGCCAGACAAAGTAGAGCAGAGTGGATAAAGGAGAAGGGTAGGAAGTGAAGCTAGAGAAGTGGCTAAGGCAAGATTTTATAGAGCTTTGTAGTGGAGAGGAAATTGGATTTTTTTAGTAAAGCCACGATAGTGTTTTAAATAGAATATTGACATAATCTAATCACACAGGAATCTCTCCTGCCAGAGTGAAGGGAATAGAGTGCAGGGGAACAGGGCAGAAGCAGGGAGACCCATTAAGAGGCTATTGCAGTAATCCAGGCAAGTGATGACTATGGTTTAGATCAAGGCGTTAACAGTGGAGCTGGCTAGAAGTATTTGGATTTTGCATATATTTCAAAGTAAGAACAAGTACTGTGGGTTTTTTGGAAGAGAGTAGAGTAGAGGTATGAGAAAAAAAAATTGGGGAATCAAAGATATCTCTAAATATTTGGCCAGAAAAGGTGGAAACCAGAGGTTACCATTTCTTGAATTTGGAAGTACCAGATAGCTATAGAATAGATTTAAGCAGGAGGAGGTGGAAGAGAACACCATGCCTCAGGCTTGCTCTCAGACTTTTCCAGCTATCACTGTTTTTACTTATTTTGCTCCAAGAAAACTAGATTTCTAGATGTAACTCAAATGTAATGGCACTTTCTTCCTTAGAGGCTTTACATTTATTTAGCTTGGGACAAATTAAACTCAGAAAAGATGTCACATGGGGATTTGGAAATGCTAGATGGGAGTTCAGGGGAGAGGTCTGGACTGCTGGCTGGCATACTTTTAGGAGGAAAAGATGATGGAAATGAAATCCTTAATAAGCAACCAGTTACATAGGAAAAGAATAAAGACCAGTGACCAGGAAGCCTTCTTTAGACCTGTAATCTTTGTTTTAATCCTCAACACCCCCAAAAGAATAGACTACTTGGAGATCAATGACTTGGATATGTTATTCATCAGAAAAAATACTTGCATTGCTCCTAGGGCATACTACATGCCTGGTACATTTCAGGTGCTCAGTAAATACAATTTTAGGTGAAAGGATGAATGAAAGAGGGAAGGAGTAAAGGAAGAAAGGAAATTCCTAGAATCAAAATGTTTCTAGATCCTATTCTTTTTGTCAGGATACTAGTTGATTAATATATGAAATTAATTTCAAGGAAGACTTAATACCCTGTGTTGATTCATTGTGTTATATTTTTATTCGCAAGAATATATGGCTTTTAGTGGGGAATTCCTAGATATAAGTTTTTTTAAAAACGTAAAGGAATGAAATCATGATCTGGAAGCTAGACAGACCTTCCTTTTCACTTTTTATGTTCTACATAAACATAGTTACAGTTTTCTATACACATATTATTGGCCTTTCTTGCAAAAGTAGGGTGCTGGGTGATTTCTAAGCCATACTGTGAGAGCTGCCTGTCTCAAAAAATGTATCTTAGGAGTTCCCTTCATGACTCAGCAGTTAATGAACCCATCTAAAATCCATGAGGATGCGAGTTCCATCCCTGGCCTTGCTCAGTGGGTTAAGGATGCAGGGTTTACATGAGCTGTGCGGTAGGTCGCAGATACAACCTGGATCCGGTGTTGCTGTGGCTGTGGCGTAGGCCAGCAGCTACAACTCTGATTCGACCCCTAGCCTGGGAACTTCCATATACTGAAGGTACAGCGCTTAAAAAAAAAAAAAGTAGCTGAAAAATATTACAGGAATGGGATTATGATATTTTATTATAAGATTAAACTTGAGGATCAAACAAAGTCAAGTTTAGTAGTTCAACTTAGTCTTTATAAAGACTAAAATAAATTGCCTGTATATTTTAGAGATTAATCCCTTGTCATCTGCATCATTTGAAACTATTTTCTCCCATTCTGTAAGTTGTCTTTTTGTTTTCTTGTGGGTTTCCTTTGCTGTGCAAAAGCTTGTCAGTTTGATTAGTCCTACTGGTTTATTTTTGCTTTTATTTCTGTTGCTTTGGAGACCGACCTGAGAAGATATTTGTAAGTAAGGTTGATGTCAGAGAATGTTTTGCCTGTGTTCTCTTCCAGGAGTTTGATGGTGTCTTGTCTTATATTTAAGTCTTTCAGCCATTTTGAGTTTATTTTGGTGCATGGTGTGAGGGTGTGTTCTAGTTTCATTGCTTTGCATGCAGCTGTCCAGGTTTCCCAGCAATACATGCTGAAAAGACTATCTTTTTCCTGTTTTATGTTCTTGCCTCCTTTGTCAAAGATTAATTGACCATAGGTGTCTGGGTGTATTTCTGGGTTCTCTATTCTGTTCCATTGGTCTGTCTGTCTGTTTTGGTATACCAGTACAACACTGTCCTTATGACTGTGGCTTTGTAATATTGCCTGAAGTCTGAGAGAGAGATGCCTCCTGCTTGGTTTTTGCTCTTCAGAATTGCTTTGGCTATTCTGGCCTTTTGTGGTCCCATCATATTAATTTTTGGATTGTTCCAGTTCTGTGAAAAATGTCATGGATAATTTGATGGGGATTGCATTGACTCTGTAGATTGCTTTGGGTACTATGGCCATTTCTACAATATTAATTTTTCCAACCCAGGAGCATGGAATATCTTTCCATTTCTTTATACCTTCTTTAATTTCCTTGATTAATGATTTATAGTTCTCAGCATAGAAGTCCTTTACCTCCTTGTTCTGGTGTATTCCCAGGTATTGATTTTTGGGGGTGCAATTTTAAAAGGTATTGTATTTCTGTATTCCTTTTCTAATATTTCATTGTTAGTGCACAGAAATGTGACTGATTTCTGAATGTTAATTTTATATCTTGCTACTTTGCTGAATTTGTTGATCAGTTCAAGTAGTTTTGGGGTTCAGTCCTTAGGGTTTTTTACATATGGTATCATGTCCCCTGCATAAAGTGACAGTTTTATATCTTCTCTTCCTATTTGGATGCCTTTTATTTCTTTTGTTTGTCTTATTGCTGTGGCTAGGACTTCCAGTACTATGTTGAATAACATTGATGAGAGTGGGCATCTTTGTCTTGTTCCAGATTTTAGTGGGAAGGCTTTCAACTTTTCTCCATTGAGTATTATATTTTCTGTGGCTTTGTCATAACTGGCTTTGATTATTTTCAGGAATGTTCCCTCTGTATCCACTTTGGTAAGAGTTTTGATCATGAGTGGATGTTGGACTTTGTCAAATGCTTTGTTCTGCATCTATTGAGGTGATCATGTGGTTTTTGATTTTTCTCTTGTTAATGTGGTGTATGACATTGATTGATTTGCGTATGTTGAACCATCCTTGTGAACCTGGGATCAATCCCACCTGGTCGTGGTGTGTGATCTTTTTAATATGTTGTGGATATGGTTGGCTATAATTTAGTTGAGAATTTTTGCATCTACATTCATCAAAGATATTGGTTGATAGTTTTCTTTTTTGGTGGTATCCTTGTCTGATTTTGGAATTAGGGTGATGGTGGCATCATAGAATGTCTTTGGGAATGCTCCTTCTTCTTCAACCTTTTGAAAAAGTTTAAGGAGGATGGATATAATTTCTTCTTTGTATGTTTGGTAGAATTCACCTGTGAAGCCATCTGGTCCTGGACTTTTATTTGTAGGGAGTGTTTTTATGACATTCAATTTCATTTCTAGTGATCAGTCTGTTCAGGTGATTTATTTCTTCTTGATGCAGTTTTGGCAGGCTATAAATCTCTAGAAAGTTGTCCATTTCGTCTAGATTGTCAAATTTGTTAGCATTCAATTGTTCATAATATTCTGTTACGTTTTTTTTTTTTTATTTCTGCACTATATCTTGTGATTTCCCTTTTTCATTTCTTATTTTTATTATTTGGGTTTTTTTCTCTGCTCTTCTTGGTGAGTCTGGCCAGAGGTTTGTCAATTTTCTTTACCTTTTTAAAGAACCAGATAACTTGGTTTTATTGATTTTTTTCCTATTGTCTTTTGAATTTTGATTTTATTGGTTTCCTCTTCGATCTTTATGATTTTCTGTCCTCTGCTGACTTTAGGTTTTGTTTGTTTGTTTTTTTTTCCTAATACTTTTAGGTGGTCGGTTAAGTTGTGAATTTGAGATTTTTCTTCTTTTTTGAGAAAGGCCTGTATTGCTATGAACATCCCTCTGAGCACTGCTTTTGCGGCATCCCATAGTTTCTGAGTGGTTTTGTCTTCATTATCATTTGTTTCAAGGTAGTTTTTAATTTCCTTCTTGATTTCCTCATTGACCCATGGGTATTTTAGTAGCATGTTGTTTAGTCTCCATGTAGTTAGTTTTTTCTTGCTTCTTCGCCTGTGGTTGATTTCTAGCTTCATGCCATTGTGGTCAGACGATACTTGAAATAACTTCTACACTCTTAAATTTGTTGAGGTTAGCTTTGTGCCCCAGGATGTGATCAATTCTTGCGAATGTTCCATGTGCCCTTGAGAAGAATGTATATTCTGGTTTTTTTTTTTTTTTTGGATGTAATGTCCTGAAAATGTCGATTAAGTCTAATTTTTCTATTGTGTCATTTAGGATCTCTGTTGCCTTATTGACTTTCTCTCTAAAGGATCTGTCCATTGATGTGAGTGGGGTGTTAAAGTCTCCTACTATGATTGTATTCCCATCAATTTCTCCTTTTCTGTCTGTTAGTATTTGTCAGAGGTATCTGAGTGCTCCTATATTAGGGACATATATATTGACGATTGTAATATCCTCTTCTTGAATGGATCTTTTAACCTTTAAATAGTGTCCTTCATTTTCTTTATGCCCTTTGTTTTAAAGTATATTTTGTCTGATATGAGCATTGAAATTCCTGATTTAATCTCTAAAATATACAAGCAACTTATACAACTCAACAGCAAAAAAGCCAACAAACCAATGGAAAAAAAAAATGGCCAAAAGACCTGAATAGACATTTCTCTAAGGATAATATAGAGATGGCCCACAAGCACGTGAAAAAATGCTCAACATCCCTGATTTTAAAGAAATGCAAGTCAAAAATACCATGAGATACCACCTCACACCAGACAGAATGGCCATCATTAAGAAGTCCACAAATAACAAATGCTGGAGGGGGTGTGGAGAAAAGGGAACCCTCCTGCACTGTTGGTGGGCATGTAAGCTGGTACAACCACTATGGAGATCAGTATGGAGGTACCTTAGAAAACTATACATAGAACTACCATATGACCCAGAAATCCCACTCTTGGGCATATATCCAGACAAAACACTACTTAAAATTGACACATGCACCCGCATGTTCATTGCTGCACTATTCATAATAGCCACGACTTGGCAACAATCTAAATATCCATTGACAGATGATTAGATTAGGAAGATGTGGTATATAGATACACAATGGGATACTTCTCAGCCATCAAAAAGAACAAAATAATTCCATTTCTAGCAACTTGGATGGAGCTAGAGACTCTCAGCCTGAGTGAAGTAAGTCAGAAAGAGAAAGACAAATACCATATAATATCACTTATATCTGGAATCTGATATAAGGCACAAATGAACCTTTCCACAGAAAAGAAAATCATGGACTTGCAGAATAGACTTGTGGTTGCCAATGGGGAGTGGGGGGGAGTGGGAGGGAGTGAGACAGACTGGGAGCTTGGGTTAATAGATGTAAACTATTGCTTTTAGAATGGATTTACAATGAGATCCTGCTGTGTAGCACTGAGAACTATGTCTAGTCGCTTATGATGGAGTATGATAATGAGAGAAAAAAGAATGTGTGCATGTATGTGTAACAGGCTCACCATGCTGTACAGTAGGAAAAAAATTGTATTGGGGAAATAACAATAAAAATTTTTTTAAAAAAAGACTGAAAGAAATAATAGTATCCTGACTTTCGAAACCCTATTCAAGAAGACCCATTTTGACCTAAAATAAATCAGCTGAACCTCACACTGTACTGATCTAGGGAGTATTTTAGAAATGAAATTTAGATGTCAGTGGTCACAAATAGCTGTATTCCTTTATGAAAAAAAGAGGAAACTGAACTGAAAATGATGTTTTTTACTTTACTAAGTTTTCTTATAGAAAGTTTCTTGATCACCACAGCACTTCTAACTAGAAGAAAAATGTATATGGTGTTTTCCAGTTATATTCATGTCTTCAATGTGAGGTAATCACTTGCAGAGCCCTGTGAATGGAATAAATTTGCCCAAATTAAGAGTTAAATCATTCCACATACAGCTGTTTCCTATATTACACTTCTCTATCCAGATCATCTAAGCCTAAGTAAAGTACAGTGATCCCACCATCCAGTAGAGTAAAATATTGACCAGTGGGGTTTATACTATGGTCTTTATTATTCTAGGACTATAAAGAATGCAAGTAGGATATAGGAAGAAATGTGAGAAAAGTTAAAATATTTTAAAGATGGCCTAGAGCACAGAAAATGTACTGTGATATGGTAGAGTGAGGGCAAAGAAATTAATTTAAGACTGGAAAGGTAGACTGAGACCACCACACAAAGGCTCTTCACACTCTCCTAAGGGATTTGAATGTGATTCCATAAGCCAAGGATAGCAGACAAGTCTCATCTCCTTTACTGGCTTTCGTTGGTACTGATAATCTCTTGAAAATATCCAACTCACTGAGCTCTGAAATAAAAATAACCGTTATGAATTAGCAAAATCTATTGGTCAATGGCTTTATATCTGCCTAGTTTTGCCAAACTCTGCATATAAAATAATATCCATTATGCTTTTTTAATTTAATAAATGAAATATCAATGGTTTTCTCTTTGTTTTTGTTTTGTTTTTTGTTTGTTTGGTTGGGTTTTTTTTGGTCTTTTCTAGGGCCACTCCCGCAGTATATGGAGGTTGCCAGGCTAGAGGTCTAATTGGAGCTGTAGCCGCTGGTCTACGCCACAGCCTCAGCAACACTGGATCTGAGCCGCATCTGCAACCTACAGCAGAGCTCAGGGTACGCCGGATCCTTAACCCACTGAGCAAGGCCAGGGATTGAACCCACAACCTCATGGTTCCTAGTTGGATTTGTTAACCATTGAGCTACAATAGGAACTCCTGACGGTTTACTCTTTGGAAACACAACTAATGACAATGAATGAGTACAGTGAAGGGGATGAAGTTAGCAATGGAATAGAGAGATGGGGCTGTGCAGAAATTCAGTTTAGAGAGATGAAGAGGACAAATGATGTCAGTGACAGGTGCAATGAATTTTAAGAACTGAATAAATTATAACAGATCTCTATTCATGGAATACTTTACTAGGTCACAGTGTGTTAATCTGTTAGGTTCTTCTGGAAAAAATCCAACAACTCCCTTAGGCCTCTAGAATAGTGGTTCTCAAATTTTCCTGACATTCACCTTTTTAGGTAGAACAAAAGTTCTAAGACAACAGGAGTGAGAGAATAGACTGCATGGAGCACTGTCCCCCATGTTTTCACTTTCTAGTGGGAATAAAAAATGAGTTATACAAAGAACAGAGAGGGTTGAAATAACAATTCAGATAAAAACAGCCTAGGAATTAAAAGCAAATGGTGACTAAAGATTAATATACAGATAATGGCAATTGGAAACCATGATCAGTCCAATATAACAATGTTCATAAAGAATTTTACTGAAAATTGTGAAAACTGCCTATGTGAGTGTAAGTTTGTAATACTGCTTAGTTTGTGTGGTGATATAACTTTTAAGACAGAAAAAAAATCCCCCATAAACTCTAGTGAGTCCTGAATTTTAAATAATATATTTTAATAATTCTCATAATTCATTCAGAGGATCCTAGAGAGTGACCCTTGGCCACAAGTAATTATGTTATAACAATAGCAGTAACAACAACCAGTTTTCATTGAGTAATAATGTTTCAGACACTACTATAAGTACCATGTAGTTATTATCTCATTTAATATTCATAAAATCTCTTAGAGATGAGTACTATTTCTATTCCTACTTTACAGAATAAGTAACAAAGATATGGAGAAATTAAATACTTCTCCAGAGTGACATGCATAGTAAGTGTTGGTGGTACTAGTTTTCAAACCTGGCAATCTCATTCACATCAGCTTTCCTCCCAATCAGTATTCTCTTTTAAATACATAGTCTACCTGAGTCAAGGTATTGTTTTTTGTTTTTTTTTCAGTTGGCATAGATATCATTTTAGGATCCATCAGAAAGATCCTAATTACTGCTGTCCCTACTTTGCATAGCACTGTTTTAAAGACTCATTTGCTTTCCTGTCAGATACGGCTAATAAATGCTTTCAGAAACCTTGAATTCTTGCTAAAATTCCAACCTTTGCCCCTGAGGGAATCCTCACTGAACTTTACATGACAAATAATGATCTGTGCTTCATTTGTATTTATACATATGAATTTCCAATAATGTATATTAAATTTTCTAACAGGTTTAATTTTGAGTTTATTTTCTAATGTGTACCTAAACTGAAAAAAACTTATCACCATATTACTATTCTTTCTTCAACTTCCTGCAGCTGATCTGGTAGAACCTATCCAGAGGAATAAGTGCAGCCATTTTTATATCTGTATGATGATTACTTTTATAATTTCCAGCAGGAAAATAGATAAACTCTTTATTGCTCTCTAGAACTTAAACATTTAAAAGGAATCTACTGCTATATTTATCATCCTTTACAGGAAATGCAAAGCGTTCAAGACATATAATGAACAGATAGGTTCATAAAAGACATTGCAAATTTAATAAGCCACACTATCGTTTGCTGGTTTCTATTTACTCTGCATGCAAATGGGATTTAGATGGCTCCTCTTTTCGCATTTTGTAATAGGGATTTCAACAGAAGGAACAAAGAAAAACAGTGCAAGCTCAGTGTCTCAGACAATATATTTTTAATTAATTTTTCAGTTTCTTTTAGCATTGTCTTAATAAGAATCAAAATTTCTTTAGATGTTTTGGAAAATTACCCCCTTGCCAATGAGTCAAAGAATCACATATCTTTGTAATAGTAGAATAGTGAAAATGCCTAGAATATATAAAGGTATGCATACTCATATATAGACATAGATATAGATATAGATGCCTATATACACCTTCATATATATATATATACTTTGTTATAGGTACTTTATTTTATCTTTATAATACATTTTCTCAACAAAAGATTAAAAACCACTCCAGCTCCACGTAAACCTGTGATTTCTGATTCAATCTCATGCACACTGAGTCAGTCTTTTAGTACTTACATGATTCTCTGGTTTTGAATCATTTTTGCAGTTAGGAAATTTCAGTGAATTTCCAAAGAGAGAAATTTGAATACACTATGTCAGGAGACAATTGATAACAATGCATACTCCTTTTCTAAAGATTTCAGCACACAAGAATTTATTTCCTGTTTAATGTTCCTTTTTGTATAGATTTTGACAGTTTTACCAGCAAGATTCCAGAGCTTATATTCTTTGTCTCATTCATATCATACATTCCTCATTATTTATGCATAAAACCCTGACAGATACTTATAAAATTTTTAAATTTATTTTTAGTAGCTTTTTTCATTGCAAACACTCAGTTATTACCATCATTTTTGTTGACTATTGTCATAGTTTTATGAAATATTACAGAAAAGAAATTAATTATCTTTTCACTGTCTCTAATGTTGATTAAATTATTAACATTAAAAATGATTGTCATGATAAAAGTGTAAAAATCTTATACTCTGATCTGTCAGTCACTTTCATTATGGTTTCTGGCTTATAAATTGTCATAGTGGCTTGCCTTTAAATAACTAAAATAGTAACTTCAGATAGTTTTACTCATTCTACATATGGATTCTTTTGTATCTGTACACAGTTTGAAATATGAAACTGAAAAATAAATGAGGATCATGTTCATCAATATGGACAAAATGAGAATTTTATATATATATATAATATTTTTAAAATATATGTTAGTATTAGAGAAAATTTAAAGAAAGTTTTGATGAAAAGGAAGAATAATCACTCAGAGTCCCTCTGAGTAAATATTGGAAATCAAGTTCAATGTGATGGACAAGATTAGACTGTGGTTCCCACTAACTTTAATGGGTGACACATGGCTGAATCCCCAATACATATTCTGAAAATGTACTCCTTCCTAGCTTAACAAAAGAGAAAATGTGTAATTATTGTAATTACCAGCTCTTTAGTTATTTATTTTTTGTGTGTGGAAGTTTTATTGACTAGACTGCTCTGGTAAGACAGATATTCTGCAAATAAGATTTAAGAATCATGGAAATTCCTATTGTTAGTGATGGGGGTTATTCAGCAGGTAACAGAATATCAAGGATTTTGTTTGAAAAAATACTTATTTCTTGCTTCATTGTGTTTTGTTCTACCCTGTCTTATTTTGTTTTTTATTTACATTTAAAGGGAGAGACTACTTCAATATATTGATTTGAGAATATGTTAGTATCTTATGTCTTTCCCATATACTGCAAATAAAATTTAAGCGTTGGGCTCAAGAGTTCACTTTTCAATGCCAGAAAATACTATGTTGAATCTCAGAGTCATGGTATTTGAGACCTGCACAGAAACTTCAAGTTCATTTACACAAGGCCTAAGAGTACTTTTTTTTTATTACTCAAATGAATTTATCACATCTGTAGTTGTATAAGGATCATAAGTGAAATCAGATTGTTGAGTACTTTTGAAAGTGCTCAAAGCCATGCTCCTGCCAAGTAGCCAGCACAGCATTTTGACCCATATTTCCTGATTCCTGATGTTTATTCCACAAAAATGATAGCCAAGACTATCATATTTGAGATGTTCATTCATGAAATAATGGTGTTCTAAAATGAATATAAGTCTTGCAATAGCAATCCTAGCTCTGGTGAAATAGAAATCATGGCAAAGAGGAGCTTTTATGCATTTGTAGTTTTTGAGACTTTCTGCAGTTCTTGACAATTCCCAACAGATCAGTTGGGACTGGGTGAGATTGAGTTTGGAGACATCTGCTTTAGAAATAAATTTCCTGTTTAAAATGGGTGGTCAGCAGGAGGGCTTTGTTATAAAGCTCTTAAGCAGTAAGTAATGACACTCTTTAATAACATGAATTTCTTGTTATAGCCAATGCTGGTGGTGCGAAATCACACTATTTAGGTACAATGAGTTATTTTATGGCCATCTTTTCAGAGCTCCACCATTTTTTACCCAAAGAGAAATGTTTTGTCTCTCTGAAAAAAGTGCTGCAAGGATCAATGATAAATCAATGATAAAGAAGATCGATGTAAAGTATTTCCAGTAGTATAAAATAACTATGCCTTACAGATTGGAATCAATATTAGTGAGGCTGACTTTGCACTAATGTAAGTCACTCTCCATAAGATAGTTAAGACTTTATGAGACAAACAGCAGTCATTCAGACAGGTCCATTTTGGGTAATACCATTCCCCTTCATTGGTGGTGAAGAATGGATAGAGGAAACCTTAAATGACATTAATAAAAAGAAAATCAGGTGTGGGTAGCCGATGTGTCTTGGATTCCACATTGTTTTAGCTATAGCATAGGCTGCCAGCTGCAGCTCCCATTTGGCCCCTAGCCTGGGAACTTCCATATGCCATGGTTATGGCCCTAAAAGGCCAGAAAAAAAAAAAGTAAATAGAAGTCAGTGTAATGGAGAAAACAATCTTTGTGCCAGAGCAATAGTGCATATATCTCCTCCTCATCCATTGATAACCAGAGTTAATCTTTCTGATACACCTATTATAGGCTGAAACATCATTTTTATAGGTAGTGCTTCCCAGAGTTGGTGGACAACCTATCAAGAGTTGGAAAACCCAACTGTTTGTGCTGCTTCCTCAGAATTCCTTCTGGCTGTGAAGACGTGTAAATTGTCTTCCTTTTCTCTTTTGTGATGTAAAATTATTATAGACCATGTCATCATTTTTGAAATGATGAAGAAATCTTACTAAGAGGAATTTACAGGGGAGATATGAGAGCAAGTTGCTTTTCTCTATTTCAAGGGTCATGGTGTTGCATAAATCCCACTTCTCATTTATTTTTAATTGTAATCTAAAGTAATGCTGCTTTGAAGAAAAAAAAAGGAAATATTTTAATATTCCCACAGGAAGTGTTTACATTTCTGAAGGACTGTTTTACTTCACAGAGCTTATTTAGATTCTGTTTAATTTGTACAGAGATAAAAACAAGATTCAAGAGTGTTGTTGTGACAATTATATGAACATCTAGAAAACAAAGCTAGATTCTAAGCTACCTCAGAGGGGAATAAGGATTATATATTGAATTTGTACAAAGAAATCCCCCTTCTTAACTACAATTGTCACATGATTTTTGAACTAAGGAAGAGATAATATGGCATTAGAATGGAAATAGAAGCCATTTGGTTCTGAAGTCTAATTGTGAAAGAGTATAACTGATAATGACCTTAAAATGCCCAAAGGATTAGTCTGTTGGAGGAAGGCTTGCGGATGGTGATAAATCTTAACTCTGGGGTTAAGATATGGAAGATAAATATAGAATCTCCTTTCCAAAGGCCTTCAAAACCAGCTCGGGTTATCATAGCTGTGCTTCTCCAAAAAGTAAGCACTAATTAGAAGACTTTTCTGAATCTTTTCTTGATTATTCTAGAGATCTGAAAACTGTCAGAGATACAGTAGGAGTCAACATAAGTTTTAGCTCTATCTAGACATGGTAGAAATTATAAATTCTTTTGCTGTAAATACAGAAATACAAATATAAATGTAGTTATTAGTGGTGGTAATGTTTTTAATATAACAATGTTATATACTTTATATACTTTATATACTTGTACTTTATATATGTATAAGTGTATATATATGTATGTATGTATTTATTTAGATTAGTTACTCACAACCACCCAATGATGGACAGATATTATTATGTTTCTGTGACCAGTGAAGAAATTGGCTCAGGAGTACATTGCTATCTGAAGAAAACAATGAAACATTGGAAAAAGATCTTCCAATTCTTGGCTCGCTGCCCTTTCACTTGCAACACAATATTTCCTACAAATGTGTTTTATTTTTTTTAATCTTGATGAATGTGTAATCTGGGTGCTGAAGTCATCCTCAGTTTTAGTAATTTTAAATAATTAGGAATGTTGAACAAACGTCTCCAAGTGTCTTCTGATAATTCTGAGCCCCTTAAAATCTCATGGTTACTACAGTTAGGAGCTTCTACTTTTGCTGAACTTTCGATCTAACTTGCTTTTCATTTCCTAGTCTTCTCTTATTTTATTTTATTTATTTATTTATTTATTTTGTCTTTTGTTGTTGTTATTGTTGTTGTTGTTGCTATTTCTTGGGCCGCTCCCAGGGCATATGGAGGTTCCCAGGCTAGGGGTTGAATCGGAGCTGTAGCCAGCGGCCTACCCCAGAGCCACAGCAACGCGGGATCCGAGCCACGTCTGCAACCTACACCACAGCTCAGGGCAACGCCAGATCGTTAACCCACTGAGCAAGGGCAGGGACCGAAACCGCAACCTCATGGTTCCTAGTCGGATTCGTTAACCACTGCGCCACGACGGGAACTCCGTTTTCTCTTATTTTAAACCAGATATGCCAGTTTCTGTACTTGGCAGCCTTTCTGAAGTTTTTAAAACTGAAATTTAAAATTAGATCATAGGTATTAGTTGTTAGTTCTTAAAGTCTTTTAGTCACTACTTTAATGTCAGTTCTTGACTGATCATTTTCTTTTGCAGACTCAAGTTTCCACATTGTCTGGCTCTTTCTCCCGTCTTGAGAGCAAGGCTTTTTCTCTCTTCTTCACACCTCAGTTTCTCTTCTTGTACATGAAACTCACTTTATCTATCTCTTTATTTTACTGTTCCTTTTCAATCCATGACATTAAATCCATGGCCTTCTATTCCCTATCATCAATTATTTTCCTAAATAAAAGCAGTTCCTTTTGTAGGATTCTTCAACCAAAATATTATATTTTTTCCAGTTCATACTTAGGTCTGTTGTCTCTTTTCTCTGCCCATTCTTTCTGTAACTAGCTACTGAAGACTCCTTCACTTACTGGCAGACTTCATTTATAGTTAGCACCTAAGTGCTTGTTGGATGAATCAGTGTTTATAAAAGTGTGTAATTTTTCATTTCCTTTTCCTTCAGCTTTGACATTAGCCTCAAGCCTCACTCAAACCTCATCTCTAATCATTTAAGCAATTACATTATTAGCCTTTTATTTTCTCATAAATTTCAAATAACAACTTATTTCTTGGATAATTTTTCTATCGTGTCTTTGGAAAACTCCATGCCTTACTATTTAAATCCATTATTTGTTAATTGGTTTGTTTGCTTTCCAAATTTTCTTGGACTCACCACCTTCATTTCTCATTGCTCTTCCTTCTCAAGTATCTTTAATAATGACCAGGGACCTTAATCAACCAATTGATTAATTGCATAAAGATATACAGAAAAACAACAAAGTAGATGGGCCAAATGGTTCTCCCTTTAAATATATATCTGTGATTCCTTGTGAGTACAAAAACATACTTTTTCAGAGAAAAAAATCTGGCAATTTTATCATATATATAAATTTCACAGTGTATGTATATATCTACCACACACAAACACACACTATGTATTTAGATTTTTAGGGCCACACCCAAAGCGTATGGAAGTTCCCAGGCTAGGGGTTGAATCAGAACTATATCTGCTGGCCTACACTATAGCCACAGCAACGTAGGATCTGAGCTGTGTCTGTAATCGACCCCACAGATTTTGGCAATGCCAGATCCTGACCCACTGAGCAAGGCCAGGAATGGAACCCGCATCCTCATGGATACTAGTTGGATTCATTTCTGCTGTGCCACAACAGGAACTCCTTATTTAAAATATTTATTTAATCTAAATACTTAAATGTATTTATGTTATGAAGCAGAATTCCACTTCTAGTATTTCACCTATTAACATATATATGTACAGTTATGGAAAGTTAAAAATGATGACACTGTTTGCTGAGAATTAGTTAAAATGGTAAGGTACTGGAAATAAACCTCCATAATGTTTCCTATCATACAGTACATCCATAGAATGGAATATTATGAAGCTATGTTTCAAGGAAATCTTTATCAAATTTCCTTTGTTAGGCTAAACTTGTGGAAACTGTAAAAAATTTTAATGACCATGGTTTTAATATTACCAAGATAGGTAGAAATCATAATTCAGAAAGCAAATTAAACATTAAAGGTGGTAATACAAATATCCAAAACTTGGAAAAAGGAAAAAGGAAAACTGTTAGTCCTTTCCATTGCATATAGGGCATTTTTTTAATAAACACATATCCAAGGTCCTACAGCTGCTTTGGGAGAATTGAAGTTTGTTTGCACAGTAGTTTAAGTCCTAGGAAATGTATTGTTCTGGGAAACTTAATAGATATGATTTTACCAAAAAGTTATGTTGGGTTGATTTGGGGTTTTTTTTGCCTTGTAGGCATTAATCTGATTTACATTTTTGCATTCTTCCCTTACTCCCCATGCCAGACAAAAAAATCCCATTTCTCAAATTATCTTTTCTTTGAATTTCC
This sequence comes from Phacochoerus africanus, assembly GCF_016906955.1. NCBI lineage: Eukaryota > Metazoa > Chordata > Mammalia > Artiodactyla > Suidae > Phacochoerus > Phacochoerus africanus. Next base: position 138,487,718 of record NC_062544.1, read on the forward strand.
TTTGTCATCCTTCTACTTCTCTCATTAATGAGTTAAAAAAACAGGTCTCAAGTGAGGTGATAGAGCCATGTTTAGACACTATGATTCACAGCCGTCACTGCAACTTATCGACTTTGGGAAAATTTGGAAGTGATTCAAATCAACTCTAATTTGAAACAAAACAACTCCCATTTGCAATTTCAAGAAAAAAATTATGAGTTTACCTCCCCATGGTGTGGAAAGTTCAGATATGGTAAGATTTTTTTTTTTAAATCTCAGAATTAGTATATAACAAAGTGAATGTTATATAATATTTTCTGTGGCATATAAAGTTGTATGATAATCCCTCTCAGTCTCTACATGGAAATGGAGGCAAGATGCATTGTTATATAAAAAAATATTATTTCAAACAAGATTTCTACTATGAACTAAATCTGGGAAAAGATGTATAAGAATATGCCTAGAAAATACACATTAAATTATGTACATGTGCACACCTAATTCTGGAAAATATACACCAAATTATTCCATTTATCTGTGGGATCAAGGAGGAACAAGATTTTTCATTTTTTAGATTATACTTCTCTCTGAGATATAAATTCTTTAGGACGATGAAAGATGAAATAGTTAAACCAGTGACATATTATTTTTTTATGAAAAATTGTGGCTGTTACACACATTGTCCACCCTTCTCCCTCTGTCCATGAAGCTCCAATTTTTGTTTCTATAGATGGTGGATAAAATATACTTCTTTTAAAATATAATAGTACAGCATATTCATAGTAAGGATTATTAATTTCTTTAAGCATTTTGTGGTCTTTGTATATTTAAAGCTATGTGGTATACAAACAAAAGGTTTCACTTTTGAATGAACTCATTCAGCTTGCATGCAAAATTTTGTTCAACTGTAGTATTACTTATTTTCATGTAAGTTGAAAATTTGAACTATCACAATAGTTAAAGACTTAAAATACTATAGGGTTTATATTTAACTTCAAAAATCAAGATAATTTTGCCTCATGGTTCATAAGATTTAGATTAGCAAATATGTGGGAAGAGCTATTAGCCACCTGACACAAACAAGTCTCAGTTATTCAAAACACTTAAATCCTGGAGTTCCCATTTTCACTCAGCCAGTTAAAAACCTGACATTGTCTCCATGAGGATGTGGGTTCAATCCCTGGCCTGGCTCAGTAGATTAAGAAACAGGCATTGCAGTAAACTGCAGTGTAGGTCTCAGTCAGATTCAGTTTAGATCTGATATTGCTATGACTGTAGCATGGGTCCCAGCTGAAGCTATGATTTGACACCAGGCCTAGGAACTTGCATATGCCACAAGTGGAATTGTGAAAAGAAAAAAAGAAAGAAGGAAGGAAGGAAGGAAGGAAAGGAAGGAAGGAAGGAAGGAAGGAAGGAAGGAAGGAAATAAAAAGAAAGAAAGAAAGAAAGAAAGAAAGAAAGAAAGAAAGAAAGAAAGAAAGAAAGAAAGAAAGAAAGAAAGAAAGAGAAAGAAAGCAGCCTAAAACCTGACTCTTGGCTGTTGCAGGTTTTACTTATATCTTTATTTTGCCTACATAAGCATGTATTAATATTGTTGTTAACATTGCTGTTAATAATTTAGGGCAGTGACACTGTGCTATTTGCCTGAAAGTCATGAGTTAAATGGTCAATTAGAATCATCACAGCAATTATACAGAATAAGAATGGAGTTTGGCATTTTAAGTAGGGTTGTGTCTCTTTCACATTGGGGGTCTTTTATCTGAAATGTCACATTGATTTCTAAAACAAGTTGAGATCCATAATCAAACATTTTGCTATTATACAAAATAACAAAATGATTCTTAGCAGCTAAGTACAAAATAGTCTTTTACTGTCAGATTTTTCGGAAATTATGTGAGGATAGAAAAACACCTGATGTAGTAAATCCAAAGATAAATATTTCTATTTGTTTCTCTAATAAGCCTCACAGACACAGTTGATAATTACTACAAGCATAGAGCAATTATCTACAAATTATCATGAGCAAAAGTAATGGTTTTTTAAAAAATAATTGCTAGAATATCTGATTCATAAAAACATAGTGGGTAGCATGTGGGGATTTAGGAGTAAAGAAAGGATTTTTTTATCCTCCTCTGGGAAAGCCCTGGGGTTGTCTCCTTAATGAGATCACAGGGGGATCCAGAATTACCCTTGAATCTTGCCCCTCTCCACATGTTCTCTGTATTGTTCCTCTGGAACCAGAACTCACAGAGCAGACCAGACTGCCTCCTGGCAAGAAGACATGCAACCAACATACCACTACATTATATGTGCCTGGACCATTCAAAATCCTGAAAGCTTCTCTCCCCCACCCCCGCCATTCTGGAACACAAAATTTTTTTGGTTGACATTGAAGACTAGTTTGAGACTTAAACAGAACACTATTTTTCACTCTGTAATATCTCTCCTGTAAACTTTAACTTCGAAAACATTGTTATAGTTTAAAGTGGATCCTGCGGTGAGGGGTGGGGGGGCTTGAAGTCCTAAACCCTACTATCTTTGAACGTGACCTTATTTGGAAATAGAGTTGTTGAGGATGTAATTAGTTAAGTAAAAATGAAATCAGATTGGTTTAGGGTGGGCCTCTAAATCAATATGACTGATGTCCTTTTTAAAAAGACACACACACAGAGAACACCATATGAAAACAAAGGCAGTTATACAGCTGCCAACCAAAGAACACTAAGGATTGTTAGGAAATCATTAGGAGATAGAAAGAGGCAAGGGAAAATTTCCTTATATGTTTTAGAGGTAGCAGGAACCGGCTGACACCTTGATTTCAGATTTCTAGTCACCAGAACTCTGAGACAGTAAATTTCTGTTGTTTTAAACCACTCAGTTTGTTATATTTGATGTGGCAGCCCTAGGACGTAAGTACAGATTTGTCACATAAATGAGTCATTACTAGATTTAGCTCTGGTGTTGCATGATAAAGTCAACTGTCTGATTCTCCTCTGGTGAATAGGATCTAGATAAACTGTAAATATAAACCAAATTTATTAATCTAATTAAAAAACTGTATTATACTACAAACAAATTATATTACAAACTATAACTATTAGCAGTTAACCCTATGATCTGTTACTTCATTTAAATCTGCTGAGCACCAGCTCTGTGCTGAATATCAGGGCAGATCCAGGAGAGATAGAGTAGCCAGTGCTATTCATGCCCCACCCATATTCTACCTGCATGCATTATTCTTAAGCACACTGACTCAAGAATTGTGCTAATATTTTTTAATGATTTTTATTTTTTCCATTATAGTTGGTTTACAGTGTTCTGTCAATTTTCTACTGTAATGCAAAGTGACCCAGTCATACATACATATATACATTCTTTTTTTTTTACATTATCCTCCATCATGCTCCGTCACAAGACCAGATATATTTCTCTGTGCTATGCAGTGGGATCTCATTGCTTATCCATTCCAAATGCAATAGTTTGCATCTATTAATGCCAAATTCCCTGTCCATCCCATTTTCTTCCCCTTCCGCTTGGCAACAAGTCTGTTCTCCAAGTCCATGAGTTTATTTTCTGTGGAAAGGTTCATTTGTGCCATATATTAGATTCCAGATATAGGTGATGTCATATGGCATTTGTCTTTATCTTTCTGACTTACTTCACTTAGTATGAGAGTCTCTAGTCATAAATGTTCCTGCCAGTGGCATTATTCTGTTCTTTTTTATGGCTGTTCTTTTTTATATCCATTTTTTGTATGTACCACATCTTCTTAATCCATTCATCTGTTGATGGACATTAAGTTATCCATGTCTTGGTTATTGAGAATAGGGCTGCAATGAACATATGTGTGCATGTGTCTATTTCAAAGAAAGATTTGTCCAGATATGTGCCCAAGAGTGGGATTTCTGTGTCATATGGTAGTTCCATATTTAGTTTTCTGAGGTTCCTCCATATTGTTTTCCACAGTGGTTGTACCAATTTACATTCCCACCAGCAGTGCAGGAGGATTCCCTTTTGTCCACACCCTCTCCAGCATTTGTTATTTGTGGACTTGTTAATGATGGCCATTCTGACAAGTGTGAGGTGATATCTCACAGTAGTTTTGATTTGCATTTCTCTAATAATCAGTTATTTTGAGCATTGTTTCAAGTGCTTGTTGACCGTCTGTATATCTTCTTTGGAGAAATGTCTATTCAGGTCTTTGGCCCATTTTTCAATTAAATTGTTGGCTTTTGTGCTGTTGAGCTATATAAGTTGTTTGTAATTTTTAGAGATGAAGCCCTTGTCAGTTGCATCATTTGAAACTGTTTTCTCCCATTCCATAGATTGTCTTTTTAAAAAAAAAAAAATGATTTCCTTTACTGTGCAAAGGCTTGCCAGTTTTATTTGGTTCCATTGGTTTATTTTTGCTTTTATTTCTTTTTTTTTCTTTTCAGGGCCACACCCATGGCATATAGAGGTTCCCATGCTAGGGGCCCAATCGGAGCTACAGCTGCCAGCTTATGCCACAGCCACAGCAAGGCTAGATCTGAGCCACATCTGCAACCTACACCACAACTGTGGCAATGCCAAATCCTTAACCCACTGAGTGAAGCCAGGGGTCAAACCCACAACCTCATGGTTCCTAGTGGGATTCCTTTCCACTGCACCATGATGGGAACTCCTTGCTTTTATTTCTGTTGCCTTGGGAGGCTGACCTAAGAAAACATTTCTATGGTATATGTCATAGAATGTTTTGCCTCTGTTCTGTTCCAGGAGTTTGATGGTGTCTTGGTTATTGATGGTTAAGTCCTTAAACCATTTTGAGTTTATTTTTGTGCATGGTATGAGGGTGTGTTCCCGTTTTAGTAATTTACATGCATCTGTCCAGTTTTCCCAACACCACTTGCTGAAAAGAATGTCTTTTGCCCATTTTATATTCTTGCCTCCTTTGTCAAAAATTAATTGACCATAGGTGTCTGGGTTTATTTCTGGGGTATCTATTCTGTACTATTGGTCTCTAAGTCTGTTTTGGTACCAGTACTACACTGTCTTGATTACTGTGACTTTATAATGTTGCCTGAAGTCTGGGAGAGATATGCCCAGGTTCTAGTTCTGTGAAAAATGTCATGGGTAATTTGATAGGGATTGCATTGAATATGTAGATTGCATTGGGTAGTAGGGCCATTTTTATAATATTAATTTTTCCAACCCAGAAGCATGGAATATCTTTCCATTTCTTTACATCTTCTTTAATGTCCTTGATTAATGCGTTATAGTTCTCAGCATATATGTCTTTCACCTCCTTGGTCAGGTTTATTCCTAGGTATTTAATTTTTGGGTGTGATTTTAAAAGTATTGTGTTTTTGTATACTTTTGCTAATATTTCATTGTTAGTGTACAGAAATGCAACCAATTTCTGAATGTTAAACTTGTATCCTTCTACTTTGCTGAATTTGTTGATCAGTTTGAGGAGATCTTTGTGGAGTCCTTAGGATTTTCTATATATAGTATCATGTCATCTACATACAGTGACAGTTTTATCTCTTCTCTTCCAATTTGGATACCTTTTTTTTTTCTTTTGATTGTCTGATTGCTATGGCTAGGACTTCCAATACTATGTTGAATACAAGTGGGCATCCTTGTCTTGTTCCATATTTTAATTCAAAGGCTTTCAGGTTTTCTCCATGAGTATTATATTTGCTGTGTGGTTGTCATAAATGGATTTTATTATGTTAAGGTATATTTCCTCTATACCCACTTTAGTAAGAGTTTTTATAATGAATGGATGTTTAGTTTTATCAAATGCTTTTTAGGCATCTATTTAGATGGTCATGCAGTTTTTGATTTTTATTTTGTTAATGTTTTGTATGATGTTAATTGATTTGTGTATGATGAACCATCGTTGTATACTTGGGATGAATCCAACTTAGTCATGGTGTATGATCTTGTTTATATCTTGTTGGATTTGTTTGACTAAAATTTTATTGAGGACTTTTGCGTCTATATATTCATCAAACGTATTGGGCAATAATTTTCTTTTTTGATAGTTTCTTTGTCTGGTTTTGGTATTAAGATGATGTGGCTTCATAGAATGACTTTTGGAGTGTTTCTTCTTCAACCTTTTGGAAAAGTTTAAAGAGGATGGGTATAAATTCCTCTTTGTATATTTGGTAAAATTTGCCTCTGAAGTCACCTGGTCCAGGACTGTTTTTTGTAGGAAGTGTTTTTTTTTACATATTCAATTTCACTTCTAGTGATTGGTCTGTTCAGTAGATCTGTTTCCTCCTGATTCACTTTTGGTGGGCTGTAAGTCTCTAGAATGTTGTCCATTTCTTCTAGGCTGTCAACTTTGTTGGCATATAATTGTTTGTAATATTTTGTTATGGTTTTTTTATTTATGTAGTATCTCCTGTGATTTCCCTTTTTCATGTCTTATTTTGTTTATTTGATCTTTTTTTCTCCTCTTCTTAGTGAGTCAGGCCAGAGGTTTGTCAATTTTGTTTACCTTTTCAAAGAACCAGCTCTTGGTTTTATTGATTTTTTCTATTGATTTTTTAATCTCTATTTCATTGTTTTCTTCTCAGATCTTTATGATTTCCTTTCTTCTGCTGACTTTATGTTTCATTTTTTCTTGTTTTTCTGATTCATTTAGGTGGTGTCTTAAGTCGTCAATTTGAGATTTTTCTTCTTTTTTGAGAAAGGCCTGTATTGCTATGAACATCCCTCTGAGCACTGCTTTTGCGGCATCCCATAGTTTCTGAGTGGTTTTGTCTTCATTATCATTTGACTTGAGGTATTTTTTAATTTCCTTCTTGATTTCCTCATTGACCCATGGGTATTTTAGTAGCATGTTGTTTAGTCTCCATGTAGTTAGTTTTTTCTTGCTTCTTCGCCTGTGGTTGATTTCTAGCTTCATGCCATTGTGGTCATAGACGATACTTGAAATAACTTCTACACTCTTAAATTTGTTGAGGTTAGCTTTGTGCCCCAGGATGTGATCAATTCTTGAGAATGTTCCATGTGCCCTTGAGAAGAATGTATATTCTGGTTTTTTTTTTTTTTTTGGATGTAATGTCCTGAAAATGTCGATTAAGTCTAATTTTTCTATTGTGTCATTTAGGATCTCTGTTGCCTTATTGACTTTCTCTCTAAAGGATCTGTCCATTGATGTGAGTGGGGTGTTAAAGTCTCCTACTATGATTGTATTCCCATCAATTTCTCCTTTTCTGTCTGTTAGTATTTGTCAGAGGTATCTGAGTGCTCCTATATTAGGGACATATATATTGACGATTGTAATATCCTCTTCTAGAATGGGTCCTTTTAGCATTATTTTTACTTTTTATTTATTTATTTATTTATTTATTTTGTATTTTGTCTTTTTAGGGCCACACCAGCATCATGGAGGTTCCCAGCCTAGAGGTCTAATAGGAAGTGATTACTGCCGGCCTACACCACAGCCACAGCAATTCCAGATCTGAGCTACATCTGCAATCTATGCCATAGTTCACGGCAATGCCGGATCCTTAACTCACTGAACAAGGCCAGGGATCAAACCCACAACCTCATGGTTCTTAGGTGGGTTCGTTTCTGCTGCGCCATGATGGGAACTCCTTTTTTTTTAGGACTGCACCTGCAGCATTTGGAGGTTCAGAGCTACAGCTGCTGGCCTACACCACAGCCACAGCCACACCAGATCCGAGCCTCATCTGCAACCTATCCCACAGCTCATGGCAACACTGAATCATTAACCCACTGTGTGAGGCCAAGGATCAAACCCACAACTTCATGGTTGCTAGTTGGATTCGTTTCCATTGCACCATGATGGAGACTCACCTTTTAGTGTTAAATATTGTCCTTCTTTGTCTTTCTTTATGGCCTTCATTTTAAAGTCTATTTTGTCTGATATGAATATTGCAACTCCTGCTTTTCTGTCTTGCCCATTGGCGTGAAATATCTTTTTCCATCCCCTCACTTTCAATCTATATGTGTCCATTACCCTAAGGTGAGTCTCTTGTAGACAGCAGATTGTAGGCTTTTGCTTTTTTATCCAATCTGCCACTCTATGTCTTTTGACGGGAGCATTCAGTCCATTGACATTTAAGGTGATTATTGATAGATATGTATTTATTGCATTTTAAACCTTGTTGTCCACTTGATTCTATGTTTCTCCTTTGTTCCTTTCTTTTTTTGGTTGGATGATTTCCATTCATTTTATGCTTGTGTATTTTTCTTTTTAGTTTTTGTGAATGTAATGTTTGGTTTTGATTTGTGGTTGACCTATTTTTAAGTACTTTAACCCCTTCCAATATCTGCTTGCTGTAGCCTAATAGTCATTTAGGCTCAAACACATTATTTAAAAACATTTGTATTTTCTTACTTTCCTTCCCCACAATTTATGATTTTGAAGTCCTTTTTTAACATCATGTTTGTCCTTTTGCTCTGCTTTGTGCTTATCTTCATTTTCACAGTAGGTTTTATTTTATTACTTTAGATGTTTTTACCCTTTTAGATCTTATAAGTGATTACTCTCCAACTATGATTTCCTCCATCTATTTCTTCTTTCTTCATTTTTATTTAAAGAAGCTCTTTCAGTATTTCTTTTAGAATCAGTTTAGTGTTGCTGTACTCTTTTAGTTTTTGTTTGTTGGAGAAATTCTTTATTTCTCCTGCTATTTTAAATTATATTCTTTCTGGGTAGAGTGTTCTAGGCTACAATTTTTCCCTTTTAGAACTTCAAATGTATCCTGCCACTCGCTTCTGGCCTGTAGTGTTTCTGTGGAGAAATCAGCTGATAAATGTATGGGGGTTCCTTTATAATTAACCCTTTTGTGTTTCTCTTGATGGCTTTAGAATCCTCTCGTTATCTTTAACTTTTGCCACTTTTATTATAATGTCTTGGTGTGGGCCTGTTTGAGTTCAATTTGTTTGGGGCCCTTTGTGCTTCCTGTATCTTCATATCTGTTTCCTTTAGATTTGGAAAGTTTTCAGACATAATTTCTTCAGATATATTTTCAATCCCTTTTTCTTTTCCTTCACCTTCTGGAATTCCTATTATGTGTAAATTAGCATACTTTATATTATCCCATAGATCTCTTATGTTGCATTTATGTTTTTTCATTTACTTTTCTGTCTGCTATCCTGATATATACTGTCCATATAGCTCAGATTTGACCCCTCACCTGAGAATTTCAATATGCCATAACTGTAGCCCTAAAAAGATAAAAAAAAGATCAAAAGTGAACAAATTAAATATTTTCCAACTGTGTTGAGTGTGATAAGATAACAAGAACTTTTAATAGGAAATGATGGTGAGAGTTTCTCTCCTTTGTGTGGGATGAGCATGGAAGACCTGCCTAAGCTGGTGACATTAAGACTTGTGGGAAGAAGAGTAGGAGCCACATGAAGAGAAGGGTAGAAGACATTACAGGACAATTACAGTAATACAAAAGGCAGTGGATGCTAAGCCATGAGTGAGCTCCACGTCTTTGAGGAGCTGAAAGAAGTTGAGAGTGGCTTGAATTCAGAGAAAATGCACAATGGAGTTCCCTTGTGGCCTAGTGGTTAAGGCTCTGGTGTTGTCACTGCTATGGCTTGGGAGCTTGTAGGCGTCTTTTTGTTTTTTGTTTTTCTGTTTGGGTTTTTTTTTTTTAACCTCTGTATGAAATGAGAAGTCACAGAATAGTTTTAATCAATGAAGAAATGTAATCTAATTTATACTTTGAGATCACTCTTCCATTGGGTGGGGAATGGACTATAAAATGGTCAAAGTAGAAGTAAGGAGATTGAAATCAGTAATGATAAAAAAAAACACTTGTTTACCTGCACTAAGTTGGAAGGAAGAGAGACCATTTACTTGTGCATTCTCTCAAATTTGAATAGCACACACAACATTTTTAAGTTAAGTGATATTTTCTTAACCATATATATTAGATCTGTTTTTATGCCAGTCTGTTAGGATCTTTGTCACTCATTTTAACGGTAAGTTTCAGGTGCTTTCTGCAATCTAGAGTAAAGATTTGAGATATAACTATTAAGGAGCTACAAGGTTTTTTTGATGGATTTAATGAGATAGAAAAATGAAAGAATCTAGGATTGCTACCAAATCTCTCCCTTCTGTGCTATGGTTCTTCTTATGCTGCCAGCATTAATATGAGAAAAGAACAAACAAAAGAAGTGAAAGAGCAAATAATAAAATGTAGACATCATCAAATATGAATACAGATTTGTCCACATCATCTGCAATTGTAGTCTATGTATAGTAGATAACTTTTTTTAGTGAATGAATATGAAAATTGTGCTCCCAAGGAGTTTAGACATATTCATAGACAAGATAGATACACTTATAGTAAGCATTTATTGAGAACTTACAATTTGCCAGGTGCTTTATAGATATTACCTTTATTTTCACCACAAAACTATATGAAATACCACTAAAATTCCTGAGAGCATTGGAGGATCTCAAGCAATCTACGTAAGGAACTGTACTGTATGTTATTTACTCTGATAGAAGAATTATTAAGTATTACCTTTGAAGTCACAAAGGAAATAGCTATGAATTCTAACTGGTAAATGACAGAAAGTTGTACATCCATATGTTTAAAGATCACATGAGGTTTTTTAGTAGATAAAATGGAAGGGTATTTCAGGGAAAGAAAATCTCTTCTTCAGTGGCAGAGATGTGAATACCTTGATCACATTTATACTTAAAGGACCATATTCTGGATTAGCATTTGTTGTCATTATATAATTAAAGTAATTTTGGTTTAATGTTTGCCACTTACTAGATGGTATCCTTCATGAGTGCCTGAATTTCAGCCAAGTTGTATAACATGTGAAATGGGTAAAAGTGAGCAATTACTCATTAAATGTATATGTAGTGAATGAGTAGAGAGTAAATGAATGAATGAGTAAATAAAGGAACAAACATATGCATCCATGAGTCAACTGTGGTGAATATACTACAATTGCCATAAACTGTAGGTTGGAGAAGAGTAGAGTATAGCACAGTGGTTAAGAATATGAACCCAAGAGAAGACTATGTGAATAGCAGCTCTATCTCTTAAGTTGCTGACCAAAATTGAAAAAGCTACTGAAGTTTTCTAAAGTTTAATTTCTTCAAAAATAAACTGATTTAAATAATGGTACTCTTCTCATTGGATTATGCTGATTAAAGCAGATAATGCATTTAAGTCTTAGCTGTAGTGTGTGGCATATACTTGGAATCCACTCAATTTTAGTTGTTAAGTATAGAGAAAGGGTTATTTGGAATTGGTGTCTAAATAGGAAGAATTGTCAGGGCTATGGCATACGTAATGAGACAACAAGAGGAGGCTGGGTTTTGGAGGTTTCCATTAGATATAAATACAAGATTTAAGGTCTGACTAGGTATGGAACATAAGGGTATCATGGGAAATATGTAGTCCTGACTGGGTGTGCACAATTTGTTGAGACAGAATATAGGTGGACAAGCATGGCTTAAGGAAATTACATCCATTTGGAATGTGCTAAACTTGAGGTCATCATTTTCATAAGCCAGACTTACAGGGAATTTTGCTGTAGGCCAGATATTCTGCTTTCCACTTGGAGAGGGTATTTAACAGCCTGTGTAAAGAGAAGAGGTACGTGATGGATGAAATAACCATGTTCCATGCAGTGTCTTAGTTCAGGCTGCTGCAACACATAAACATAGACTAATACATATAAGGATAACCTGACCCCCTTGCTGTACAGTGGGAAAATAAAAAAAAAAGAAAAATAAAAAAAAAAGAAAAAAAACATAGACTAGAAGGTTTAACCAAAAACACTAGTTTCTCATATTTATGGAAGATAGGAAGTCCCAGATCAAGGTGCAAGCAGATCAAGTATTTGGGGGAAAGCCTACTTCCTGGTTTGCAGATAGCTATCTTCCTGTATCCTTACAGGCAGAGAGCAGAGAGAGAAAGCCAGCTCTCTCATGTCTCTTCTTCCAAGGGCACTAATCACATCATTGTTACGCCATTATTGTGACCTAATTACCTACCAAAGGTTCCATTTCCCAATATCATCACTTTGGAGATAGGGATTTTAACATGTGCAATTTTGTGTAGGAGCACAGTCAGTCTATAGCTTATGGCTTTCATTCTAGAAGGAGAATAAACATGCTTTCAAATTAATAACAAAAGGCAGTTTTGATTCCACTTGGAAGTTTACCTTTTTTACTTCTCTAATGTGTTTCTAGATGGTTTTAATTAAGAACCATCTTAGATTGCTTGCCGGGTAGTCAGATATGTATTTATTGAATAAAATGCTTTCACCTGTTTCCTATTGTCATAAAATACTGAATACTAGACCTGGCCAGCTAGATCCTGTGTGCATGATCTCCAGGGTCAACCAGTATAATTTCATGTTCCACTTCCTCATCACCAGCCACCCCTGAGTTCACTTATAATGTTCCTTTTGCATTTGCTTAAACCAGTGGTACTCAAACATGTTTTAGTTTTCACACCCATCAATAAAATTTCTTTAGCATGAGATCCTAATATATGTTTATTCATCACATTTATGCAAATACTAGTAAACTAATACAGTGTCTTTAAAAAGCTGCATAAAAGTAAAACACTTTAGAGTTTGAAACAAGTGAATATTATTAGAAGTTCTAACATTCACTTTCCACACCCAATGGATATGTCATTTAATTCTCCAGAACGCCTTCCTCCCTCCCTCAAGATTCCATAGACTGCCCTTGTATCTGTAATGCTCTTGTCCTGAAAGTAGGAGTGATTCCTGTTTATCTTTTAGCTTAAATGTGACTTAGTCTGTCCTGTCCTTCTCAATCTAGGTTAAATGCTCAAGTACATGTTCTTCAAGCACATAGAAACCACCCCACTCTTCAGCATTTACCATTTTTATAGTTAACATGTATGTGATCTTTGGTTGATGTCTGCTCATCACTAGACTCCAATAACCATTATGTCAAGGTATCTTTTGCCCTGTTAGATCTACCTTTTTGGGTTGGTTTTTTTTGTTTTGTTTTTTTGTTTTGTTTTGTTTTTTTGTCTTTTTAGCTATCTCTTGGGCCGCTCCCGCGGCATATGGAGGTTCCCAGGCTAGGGGTCGAATCAGAGCTGCAGCCACCGGCCTACGCCAGAGCCACAGCAACGCGGGATCCGAGCCGCGTCTGCAACCTACACCACAGCTCAAGGCAACGCCGATTGTTAACCCACTGAGCAAGGGCAGGGACTGAACCCGCAACCTCATGGTTCCTAGTCGGATTCGTTAACCACTGCGCCACGACGGGAACTCCCCTTTTTGGTTCTTAAATCTAACTTATTCTTTAATGAGTGTTGACAATTGGACCTAATCTTATGCCCATCACAATATCATTACCCTCTATTTCATTTCATTCTCTGTTTTCCCATGAAAAGACCATGCATGAGAAGTTTCCACAATGCCATGAAATTTTAGCTAAGGAATTTTTGCAGCTCTTACTTCCATCAGATAAGAAACTACTTAATAATCCTGTCCAAGAGTCCTCATATACTTTAATAGCTGCATTAATCTAAGGTAGTATACCATGGTAGACAAGCGCAAGGACTCTGGAATTCTGTTGTCTGGGTCAGAATCCCAGTTCTGGCACGTATTAACTGTGTGACTTTGTACAAGTCACTTATCGTTTCTTTGCTCAGTTTCCTCATTTCTTAAGTTGGTATTATTGGGTTATGGTTAGTTTTTGATGAATGAATATGTCTAAAATATTCAGGGAAGTGTCTAACAATCGAAAGTACACAATAAATGTTAACAGTTATTAGTACATCTAAAAGGGCTTTTCCGTAAATAACTGGAGGCTTGATTTAATTGTATACTAACAATCCAATCACTTCATTTTATGTATATAGTCACCATCTAACTTTTCTGATTACTACTATATAAGGCACTTTAAAAATATTCCAAAAATTAATTTAAAGAGTCACAGTATTTACATTTCAAGAATTAGGTAGAGCATATTTGAGCTCATTGTGATTACAGGATATTCCAAAGCTGTGACATGGAGACGTTTTATTAAGAGAAGCAGGGATCTTTATTTATTGCTCATTTCTCTTCATGGTTCACAGCTTGTAATAATTTGAACTAACAAAATATCTATTATCAGTGTGTATGCATAGCATATAGTAAGTGTGAAAGATATATTTTCTAGTATTAAAGTCTTCCTTTTCTTTCTTGCCCATAATTGATGCACTCTTTCTGAAGAGGAGTTTGCAGCGGGTCTGAACAAAGATCACAATATAAAAGTAAGTTATGGGATGTAACCCTCAGTGTCTTAATGATAAATTATTTCTCTCTAGTGATGCTCTTTTATATTCATAGGTAGATTTAAAATTTCTTTCCTGCATATTATTCATACAAGATATTGTAGTTAAGGAGCTTGCCTTTTATAGCTGACATGCTAGTATAAAGTCCTGGTTTTAGGTGGGGCAGGAGGAAATAAAAACAGGAACTCTCTCTGCTTCTTTCTGCCTCCATTTACTATAACTCATTACTTCTTTTTGATGTGACTTCTACAAACATTGTCAGTGAGTGATCTAGGAAGAAGAAAAAAGGGGTGGGAGGATATATACTGTGTGAAAACGTGGAGGATTATCACAGGGTTGTATTCCAATCTTTTTAAACAGAAAATCCAACTGTGCTCCCAGACTCTATCTGTTTCATTTTCACTGTGGAGTAACAGTACTCAACAGAGGTTCATAAACATCTAGAGACTTAAAAATGCTGATGACTGAAATGCTGCTATATTTATTATTTTTTATTTTTTTAAAGCTCTTCTCATAATTTTAACATATAGCCAGGGTTGAAAACCAAAGCTCTAAATCATTAGTTCCATTTGGTGAATTCAATAAATTCAGTCCAGTAGGATCACTGAGTAGTCATTTATAGAGATGCAGATGATTTGTAGAGTTGAAGTACACACACCTGGAATTGTCAGAATACAGTACAGGCATAGAATTAGTCTCACCTGATAGAGGTACCCTGGAGCCCATCTAGAAGGTGGAGTTATAAGGCTAGGAGTAAGGCGTGTGCAGAGAATAAAAACTATGCAGAGAGTGCATTATAGTATCCCACCTGAGCAAAAGTTATAAAAGTCATAGAGTTAGGCAGGCAGAACCATCACAATGAAAGTCAAGATGCAATAATAAGCCAAAAACTGAGATCACAGCAAGAAACTAGGAAATTCAGTTGAACTAAGGAAAAGGACAGGATGTAAGCTGAACTGAATTAGGCAGAAATCTTTCTGAGCCAGGAAAGGATATTTTGAAGCAGAAACTGTGCCGTTGAACCAGTTATTCTCAGGGTCTGAGCAATGCAGAATTCGCAGACGGAAGCAGGCTAGAGAAAGACTCTCTTAAATTTGCTTTCTTAAATAATTTCACAGTTAAATATCCACGTAGCTGATTCTATTTTAGCCTAAATACACTAGCTGACCAAATGTTATATGTTAAGTAAACATTAAGCCCTTCAGTCTACCTGATTAATTCCGACTTGATCAATTTGAGAGTGTGATTGGCAGCTGTTCTCCTGGTAATCTCCAGGCAGATTTTTGAAGAATGGACAATTACATAAGTTAAGAATTAGTGAGTGAAAAATAGGATATTTGCTCCTTAATGTTGCTATATAAAGAATTTAAACTGTAGTTTGACTATCAGTAAACAAATGATTGCTTGGAACTATAGAAGTTCACCAATGATATTAACATTACAACCTTGTACAGTCACGAATAAAAGTGGCCATGTGAAGGAACCAAAAACATTTTAAGAGGAAGAGCTCACGTCTGACAATTTTTTTTTTGTCTTTTTAGGGCCGCCCCCACAGCATATGGAGATTCCCAGGCTAGGGGTCTAATCAGAGCTACAGCTGCCAGCCTGCACCACAGCCACAGCAACGTAGGATCCAAGCCATATCTGTGGCCTACACTACAGCTCATGGCAATGCCACATCCTTAACCCACTGAGCGAGGCCAGGGATAGAACCAGCAACCCTATGGTTCCTAGTCGGATTCCTTTCCCCTGGTCCATGACGGGAACTCCATGTTTGACAATTTTGATATCACCATTATTAAATGGAGGTAAAAAGAGGATAACTGAATTAATAAAAAATAATAAGTAATGCTCTCCCTTTGATAAGAGGTGAATATAAAATCCCCTTTCATATCCTATGGATTTTCATTTAATTTTATTAAGCTATTACAACAGAAAACAATAATAAACTCCTCTTTTCCAACTCCCTTCCCAACAGTATCCCCTCCACCTCCTATCCCCACAGATACTTCTGAGAAGTTTAACATCTTAAGTAAAATAAAATTGAGATTGTTCTAATATCAACTTGGTGACCATGAATGTACGTGACACTTTGAACTGATGCAGCCATATCACTACCAGGCTAAGGATAAAAATAACAGATGGGGAACTGAGAAGCAAGAGAACCACTTAGAATATTGAGTGAAACTCTGGCTTGATAATGGCTCTGGAGCTGTCATATGTATAGGGTCTTTGCCATATAAACAAATAAATATTTTAATTGCAAGATATGGTATAAGGAATGGGAATTGCGAAGATATTATGCTAAAAAAGAAAATTATCTGTTACAAGATAATTGAAGATCCACTATTTAAATCTGGCACTTGAAGGATTATATAAGATGGTTGCAAAATGTTTGATTAAACTGTCACATGTTTGGAGGTTCCCTGGTGGCTCAGTGGGTTAAGGATCCATTGTTGCTGCAGCTGTGGCTTGGGTCACACCTAAGGTATGGTTTAGTCCCTGGCTTGAAGAACTTCCACATGCCACAGGCACTACCAAAAATTTTAAAATTTTCCCTTTTTTAAATAGTAGACACCAATGAATTACCCCTTGAAGCTGTAGAATTAGGGAACAGTGATAGGAAAAAATCATACTGCTGATGTGTGCTGGCTCCTTACTAGGATGTTCAGTAAGACTCTAAAAGAAAGAGATGAGCATAGACTGCAGATGACCCTTCTAAAAGCAGAAAGGGAAAATTACAAAGCTTTTGAAAGTGATATTTTTCTTCCATTTTTTTTCCTTTCTCAAAAAAATTATCCAAGGAATAATAATTTGGAGTCATACAGAGTTTTAAAAAAAATGCTGAATTTTAATGTCTATTCCAAGGTAAGGTTCGTACAAATAGAGAAAAATAAATAGGTAATTGGAAGAATATGATCAAACTTTAGTAAAGAATACCAACAAACCAGAGGTTACTTAATATGAAATAGTCAAAAATTTGACATGTATTTTTCAAGATAAAAAGAAACAAGGTGTGAAAAAGATAACAAATGAAAAACCAGGCTTATGTAATTAGGAGAGGAATCTAAAAATCTATGATAAAGATAATATGATCTATGACAAAGACAATACAATTTATTATTTATAACAAATTTGTAAACTTAGATAACATGCTTGATGGTTTGAGACTATATGTTCCAAAAATGCCTCAAAAATGTATTGATAACATACATGTATGAGTAACTGGGTCACCATGCTATACAGTAGAAAATTGACAAAACACTGTAAACCAGCTATAATGGAAAAAAAAATAAAATCATTATACAAAATTTTAAAAGTATAGATAATAAATTGATTAATTGTAAATAAAATAAAATTAAGGGGCATGGTATTAAATATTAAATATCCAACTATTTTGTTCCCAAAAATAGTGTCAGCCCTAAATTATTTATCTAAAAGTTATTAAAAAATAAATAAATAAAACCCCCATGTTATGTAAACTGCCTCAGTGATAAATGCAATTCTTCTAACATCATTTTATAGAAATATAAAAGGAAAAATCCAGTAGTAGACAAATCTGAGCAAGGACAATAGAACAAATAAAAGTATAGGCCAATCTCAGTAATGAACACAAATATAAGTACCTAATTTAGACATTAGCAAATAAATTCCAGCAGAACCTGAAAATAATAATACATTATTTCCAAGTTTGTATTATCTAAGAAATACAAGGCTTATTTAGCACTAGAAAATGCACCAATTACTACATTAAATGATTATGGCAGGGGGAGATCATGTTTAAAAGCTGTTTTATAAAATGTTCCCCCAAATTCTGATTTAAAATTAATATCTAAAATTCTTAGCAAGCTAGAAGTAAAAGGGAACTTCCTTGACTTAAAAAAATTTATTTTCCAGAAAACTATAGAGCGAGCATCACATTTAGTGGTGAAATATTCGAAGCATTTCTTTAAAATCAGTAACAAGAAAAGAAGGTTTACTCTCATATTGTTAATCATCATTGTACTAGATACCCTATTCAATCCACCAAGCCAAGGCACTAAAAAAATAAAATGTATAAATACTGGAAAGAAATAATGAGAAATAAATCATATAAACATTCCAAAAGAGGAAGAAAATGTCATTATATTTGAAATAGCAAAGATGCAATTTTCTATAGCTTTACTATATGCTAGCAATAATATAACATGTAATAGCTGATAGGATCTGCTTCACAATAGCCACAGAACTATAAAATGCATAAAGATAACCCTAATAAAAATAAGACCTATATGAAGAAAGCTATAAAATTTTACTGAAGGACATAAAAGCAGATTTGAATAAAAGGTGAGCAAACTCATATTCTGAATCGGATGGCTCAATATTGTAAAGATAAGAATACTTCTCCAAATTAATCTGTAAATACAGTGCATTGTAATAAAAAATCCTATTAACATTATTCATGAAATTCAAAGCCCTTTTTATAAATTTCATTTAGAAAGGGAAATAATATACCAGGATAACCAAGAGAACATTTTTAAAAGATAAATACAGTAAGAAGAGATTTGTCTACCATATTTCAAAATTATTATAAAAATTGAATAATTAGAAAGTGTAATATTGGCATGGAAATAAAGACATCACAGACCAGATACAGACTCATTAGAATTTAGTACATGAAAGGGCAATAATTTCAGCTGATGGGAAAAGTAGGCAATAGCAATAGACAGTGTTTGGTAAATTGTCTAACAACAGGAACAAAAATAAATTAGATCCTTATCTCCTATAACTTACAAAACTAAATTTATTTATTTCAATTTTAAAATGTAAGAAACAAAATTATGAATACATTAGAAGAGAATATTGGTCATTATTATTTAATGTTGGAATAATACAAAACTACACACACAATGAAACAATATAACACAGAAGCCATAGGAATTAATAAATTTAAGAATATGCAATTTAATCATTCTCTGATATAAATGAAATAATGTTAAAGCTAATAGACAAAATAATATTTGCTCTACAAATACATTTTTATATGTATTGTTATATAAAATTATTAATATATGATCACAAGAATATATATATGCATCATGTATTTTTATAGTGTGTTTACTATTCATACATAAAGAGTAGTGTTTTATTATATGTATGTACATATATGCGAGAACACAGAAATCAATAAAAATTACGTAAAGATAAGAATACTTATGGGCCAAAGATACATAATGGGCCAAAGATCTGAATAGACAGCTCAAAGAGTCACAAAATAGAAAATAAAAATGATCATTTAAGTAATGGAAAAGATGGTTAGGATATTCCTGTGTAGTACAGTGTGTTAAGAATCTTGTGTTACCATGGTGCAAGTTCGATCCTTGGCCCAAGAACTTCCACATACTGTGGTTGGACCAAAAAAAAAAAAGATGAAAAATTGCTTAACTTCCCTAATAATCAGAAAAATGCAAATAAAAATACAAAGAGATCTTTGGTTCATTATCTACATATCTAACAGGCTAAAATTAAAAGTTTTATATCACATTTTGCCAAGGAAACAGGGAAATAGTTCTGTTAGAAGACCTCCATTGGCAATACATATTCAAATTTTACATGTGCTTCCTCTGAACTCTAGTACTACTGTGAAACATTGCATATGGGAGCAAAAGAGTATGTGTATATTAATGACCACACTGTTTGCAGGGGAGAGATGCTGAACACAGAATACATGGTGGAAAGTTTTTAAACACTGAAACTTTTTATAAACATATAAAAATCTAAGTTTGCAGAACAATATATGAAGAATAGTTTCTTTTTATAAAAATACACATATATATGTGTGTGTGTATGTATGCATGTATATTTATATGAAATTAAATATAAATACATATAAATACACTGCCATCTAAATTAATGGTCACTCATCACTCTTACCAGTTTATCCTAAAAGGGATTCTTTATCACTTTCTTTTGAGGTTTTATCTTTTTATTTGTTTATTTATTCACTGACAGTCTCTTTTGGTTTCATGAGATCAGAGCAGGAATCATATGGATTTCATCACTAGTATACTCTTTATTTAGTACCTAAAATAGCTTTTGACTCATTGGTGACACCAAGTGTTTTTCTAACAAACAGAAATATCATATGACATTTATTGGCTAATTGATTTTACAAGGAGTGTATAAGTAGGATTGCTGACATTGTAGTGAGATGTTTATGGTTATGCTCAGTATAACCATACTGTTTGTTAATGTATACCCATATCCTTTACCATATGGTTACAGATCATAATATATAAATACATATCATAACTCATTGGGCTTTGAAATTTGTGTTAAAGAATAATGTATCTATCATATTCTATGCTTGACAAGTGCCTCTTTTTCCTTAAAATAACATTTTTGGAAAGAATACAAAGACCTAAAACAAATGTTCAGAATGATTAAAAAAGTAGTAATTCCAGGATATATCAGAAACTCGGGAAATATAAAGGGTAACAAAATTATTTTACTGTATATACTATCAGAACTATGCTTTTTAAAGTGTTTAGTCATGAAAGAGTCAATACCAAATTAAGTTAAAATTTGTCATTGGTACCAGTACCACACTGTCTTGATGACTGTGGCTTTGTAATATTGCCTAAAGTCTGGGAGAGTGATGCCTCCTGGCTTGGTATTTATTCCTCGGAATTGCTTTGGCCATTCTGAGTCTTTTGTGGTTCCATATAAATTTTTGGATTGTTTGTTCTAGTTCTGTGAAAAACATAATGGGTAATTTGATAGGGATTGCATTGATTCTGTAGATTGCTTTGGGTAGTATAGCCATTTCTACAATATTAACTTTTGCAACCCAGGAGCATGGAATATTTTCTTTATGTCTTCTTTAATTTCCTTGTTTAATGTTTTATAGTTCTCAGCATAGAAGTCCTTTACATCGTTGGTCAGGTGTATTCTCAGGTATTTGATTTTTGGGAGGTGCAATTTTAAAAGTTATTGTATTTCTGCATTCCTTTTCTAATATTTCATTGTTAGTACACAGAAATGCGACAGATTTCTGAATGTTAATCATATATCCAGCTACTATTCTGAATTTGTTGATCAGTTCAAGTAGTTTTGGGGTTGAGTCCTTAGGGTTTTCTATATACAGTATTATGTCATCTGCTTACAGTGACAGTTTTATTTCTTCTCTTCCTATTTGGATGCCTTTTATTTCTTTTGTTTGTCTGATTGCTGTGTCTAGGACTTCCAGTAGTATGTTGAATAGCAGTGGTGAGAGTGGGCATCCCTGTATTGTTCCAGATTTTAGTGCGAAGGCTTTCAGTTTTTCTCCATTGAGTATTATACTGGCCGTGGGTTAGTCATAACTGGATTTGAATATATTCAGGTATGTTCCCTCTGTATCCACTTTGGTAAGAGTTTTTGGTCATGAGTGGATGTTGGACTTTGTCAATTGCTTTTACTGCATCTATGGAAAAGATCATGTGGTTTTTTACTTTTCTTTTGTTAATGTGGTGTATGACATTGATTTGCATATGTTGAACCATCCTTGTGAACCTGGGATGAATCCCACCTGGTCATGGTATATCTTTTTTATGTGTTGTTGGATTTGGATGGCTATAATTTAGTTGAGAATTTTTGCATCTATATTCATCAAAGATATTGGCCTATACTTTTCTTTTTTGGTAGTATCTTTGTCTGGTTTTGGAATTAGGGTGATGCTGGTGTCATAGAATGTCTCTGGGAGTGTTCCTTCTTCTTCAAGTTTTTGAAAAGTTTAAGGAGGATGGATATAATTTATTCTTTGTATGTTTGGTAGAATTGAACTCTGAAGCCATCTGGTCCTGGACTTTTATTTGTAGGGAGTATTTTTATGACATATACAATTTCATTTCTAACGACTTGTCTGTTCAGTAGATCTAACAGACATATAGACCGATGGAACAGAAGAGAGAACCCAGAAATAAACCCAGACACCTATGGTCAATTAATTTTGACAAAGGCAAGAACATAAAATGGGAAAAAGATAGTCTTTTCAGTAAGCATTGCTTTAAACTTCAACATCTGCATGTAAATAAATGAAACTGGAACACACTCTCACACCATGCACCAAAATAAACTCAAAATGGCTGAAAGACTTAAATATAAGACAAGACACCATCAAACTCCTGCAAGAGAACATAGGCAGAACATTCTCTGACATCAACCATATGAATATTTTCTCAGGTCAGTCTCCCAAAGCAACAGAAATAAGAGCAAAAATAAACCAATGGGACCTCATCAAACTAACAAGCTTTTGCACAGCAAAGGAAACCAAAACGAAAACAAAAAGACAACTTACAGAATGGGAGAAAATAGTTTCAAATGATGCAACCGACAAGGGCCTAGTCTCTTATACAAGCAACTTATAAAACTCAACAGCAAAAAAGCCAACAACCCAATGGAAAAATGGGCAAAAGACCTGAAGAGACATTTTCCCAAAGAAGATATACAGATGGCCAGCAAGCACATGAAAAAATGCTCAACATACCTGATTATTAGAGAATTGCAAATCAAAACTACCATGAGATACCACCTCACACCAGTCAGAATGGCCATCATTAATAAATCCATAAATAACAAATGCTGGAGAGGGTATGCAGAAAAGGGATCTCTACTGCACTATTGGTGGGAATGTAAGCTGGTACTACCACTATGGAGATCAGTATGGAGATACCTTAAAATCTATACATAGAACTACCATATGACCTAGCAATCCCACTCTTGGGCATATATCCGTACAAAACTTTCCTTAAAAAGGACTCATGCACCTGCATGTTCATTGCAGCTCTATTCACAATAGCCAACATATGGAAACAACCCAAATGTCCATTGACAGATGATTAGATTAGGAAGGTGTGGTTTATATACACAATGGAATACTACTCAGCCATAAAAAAGAACAAAATAATGCTATTTGCAGCATCATGGATGGAACTAGAGACTCTCATCCTGAGTGAAGTAAGTCAGAAAGAGAAAGACAAATAATATATGATACCACTTATATCCACAGCAAAGAAAGTCTTGGACTTGCAGAATAGACTTGTGGTTGCCAAGGGGGACAGGGAGGGAGTGGGGTGGTTGGGGAGCTTGGGGTTAATAGATGGAAACTAATTGCTTTTGGAATGCATTAGCAATGAGATCCTGCTATGTAGCAATGGGAACTATGTCTAGTCATTTATGATGGAGCATGATAATATGCAAAAATAGAATGTGTACATGTATATGTAACTGGGTTACCATGCTGTACAGGAGAAAAAAAAATTTGTATTGGGGAAATAACTACTTTAAAAAATTAAAAATTATAAAAATAAAAATAAATTGTCATTGATCCCTCTAAAAGAAATGCAGTGTGTATTAATGACAACCACATTATTACTTCAAACAGATTAAGGGCAAAAATATGATTTCGAAAAAGTATTCAAAGAACACATTTTTTTATGATTCCATGATAAGACTTTGAATGTTTCTTGTGCACTTATAAGTATGTGGATTTTGCTGGATTGAAATAAGCTGTACATATGCCTTTGTTGGAATGTTTTCTATTTCTCTCTGTTTTTGTCCTTAACTCTCCAGAACAAATGCTTTTATGTACTTTTGCGGGTTTTTGTGGACTCTCCAAAGATATATCTCTTAAGTTTCACAAACATTCTAGAATATTGCTTTAGGAAAAGTGTTTCATTTTATATTTTGGTTTCTTAGGAAAGCTGTTGAATATATAGCATTTACCCTGACGATAAATATATTTGGTCATTACGATATCTTTAAGGCCAGATATTCAGAATAGAGCAACATATACAATGTACCCTTTCTTTTACTGAATGTCCTTAAAGGAAACTTAAAACTTTTTCTTTTAAATTATAACTACTTAGAAGGATCCATTTGTTACATAATCTCCAGAATTTGTCCAAAAACTCCTGGGAGGCACTGATGTCATCTCAGATAAAACAATCAATGAGGTGGGAAATCATGTTTGGTGATTGTTCTTTTTGTTTGTTCTTCAAAACAACTAGCATTTCACTACTTAACTCACCACTTTTGAAGGGATAGTGTTGGATTATGTCCTTTAAAAAGCAATGTTGTTAATCTTGCTTTCATAAATAAGTAAATAAGTTTTGTTTTTATCTCACAATCATGCTGAGTAAAACATTAATTTGAACACGAAGAAGACATAATCAGAGGGCAAAGTGTAGTACAATTTTTGAAACCTTAGTATCTCTTGTGATGGATAACATTAATCATTTTGGCTATCAGTTACAGTACAGTCACTACATACTGGGCATGGGGATAAAAGTATTGGATTTATTATCTTATGTTTATAGCAACCTCACAAAGTAAGCTCAACCAAGTATTCTTATCCCTATTTTGTAGATGAGAAAAATGAGGTACAGAGAGGTTAACTGATTCTCCTACGGAATTTTACTTAATAATATTTGGAATTAAAGTGTTATCTAGGTGCTCACCCTAAAACTGAGGGAAATTTTCAAAGTCTGTGTTATGTAGTTAGGCATATTGCTCTGTTACAGGATTATAATAGTGTTCCTCAAAGGAAAAGAGAGTCTGTGGTATGTTAGTTTGAAGAACATCTGCTTGGGATTCTATGTTTGGCTAGGGGCATGAGTAAATTATAAACTTTCCAACTAGTGGGGAGCTTAGTTCAGTTATCTCTGACAACATATTCCCATATAATCAGCTGTGAGTATTATTTTATCTCATTTATAGGTACACAAAACTTCCTGAAGACTGGTTAATTATTTGTAATTATAGATAATTTCCTTCACCACCACAGTCTGGTATACTCTTGAAATACAGGAAATCTTGCCTTAATTCTTACAACTCATAAACAGCCATTGATGGGTTTGTATTTTCTTTAATGTATTTTAATTTAATTTATAAATCACACACAGTGCAAAATTCAGGGGATACTGAGGTACAGGTTATAGTATCTGCCCTCAAAGTAGCTTACCATCAAGTGGGAGAGTGATACTGGTGCACAAATAGTGCAGGGGAATGAAAAAGGTCAATGCAAATTTCAGTAAAGTGGTTTGTGTTTGGGTATGTGTGTGTATGTGTGTGTGTGACAGAAGCAGCAAAGCTGAATAGTATGGATTCATCATAACCTGGCTTTCAAAGCAGAACACTAAGGATTTTTGTGAAAGACAAGGAGGCATTTTAACCCCTTGTCATAAGTTCTTGACTAAGGTTAAAGCAGGAGACGATTCTGGGCGTTGGTAAGGCTTCAGCCTGCCAATATACACCTTTTGATTTAGAATATTCTCCACTTGTATGAATACATGGTAACTGCTACATGAAGGGGTCATATATAAATTTCATTCTAATATCAGCATAATCTCATAAAACCTCATATTTTGAGTTAATTTTCCAAATACTCTTGCAGTGATATTTATTAGTGGACTGAAACCTAAGTACAATGAATGCTGGAGGCAGAAGTGAGTCACAGTGAGGAAAATATTTGGAGATGAATGTAATATTTATTGGTTTTGATGTTTTAAATCCATTTACCACCATGCATCTGAAATTTAATAAGCCTTCCATTTGAACTATGTCTCTCGGGAATATGAGAAACTGTAAAATGGAGAGCTTATTCCTTAGAAGAAGTAGAATACCATAAGATTCTGCAATGCATTTTTAAATGTTGAGAAGCTATTTTACTGTTAAAAAAATGTAGTGTGCTGATAGTGATGCTTGGAGGCTAGATCTGGAATTTTGACTGAATAGGCTCTTCATCTCTGTCTCAGCCACTTGTTTGATTTATATTTTGTTCACTAAAATAACAGGTACACTAAACTGACCACAATGGCTGGTGATATGGGTATTCTGTATCTTTATCTTCTCATGAGTACCTACTTACTCTGAGAGGTGAAGTTGACTGAAAGAAATAGACATGGAATGAACATAAAACTTTGGGTAATAGATATTCTTAATTTCTGTGTAAAAATATGGCATTTAAAACTATGAGTGGATAAATCACCAGTTTTGTAAAAATCAATGCCAAATGAAAGGGAAAACAGCAGCAGGTTTGGCAGGAAGATGGAGAGTGAAGAGTGAGCTGTTAGGTCTCATTCATCTCCAATTCCTATGATTTTATGATTAAATACTAGTGTCCAGAAATAAGCAAGGGAAATGACAGCTCTTGAAATACTAAATGTAGACCAGAAAAGACTGTGAATAAATACCTCATTGAAGCAAATCCAGAAGATTAATAAGCTGGCCAAAAAAATGGGACGGTCAGACCCGGCTCCTTCCCAGGTAGCTAATTAGAAATTTCTCAGAAACCGGAATTGAATGAACAGGGAAAAAAAAAAAAAAAAGGTTATTCAGGAAAAATACAACTGAAGCACAATTCATTTGCTAAAAGTAATTTTGTGAACAAATATGTCCTGTCACTTACATTTTATGTATTGCTATGCTGAGATAATGTAGACCCAAGCATAACAGATGAATAAACAAAAAATTCCTTCTAAGAGAGTTAATAAATGGTATTAAAAAGCATAACCTCTGTTTCACCCTTTTGCAAAAAATGTATTCATACCAGTAATTCTTAAGTGAGAAGACAGGATATGAAAGTTGTTTGGAGGTTTTGTTAAACTACACATATCTCCCATTCATCTTGGTGGCAGGGAGTATGTCTCCTTTTCTCATTTTCGAGAACACATATTCTAACAATTTTAGCATACTGTACCTCTTCACAGCTGCAGATATGTGTTAAACATTTACCCTGTATACATCCACTTTGTATTTAATGTTCATTCTAATGCTAGCACCATGATATAAATGATATTATTAACCCAGTGTTAACCAGTAGAATAACTGAGGTTCCTAGAATTTACATAACTTGACTAAGGTCACAAATTATGGAAACTATGGTGAAACCAGAGCTAGAACCATTATTCTGACCTCAAAGTCTGTGTCTTCATTTATTATTTGTTAAAAACTATATATAGCATGTTGTGCTGATCGAGAAAAAAAAAAAAGACTAGAAATTTAACTAAAAATTTTGGCCAAAACACTTAATACACACACACACACACACACACACACACACACACGAGAGAGAGAGAAACATACATACGCCTCAACATGCACACATTTACACAGGTGCATTCATACATTCACATGTACTCCACACACAGGTTTGTTTTTCTTTGTAGGTGAGTAGAACCCATATGTGTGTTTAATTTTATGTATTTATGTATAGAATTTAGATTTATAATTATATTCCTGTAGTTTATATGCATATTTAAATTATTTTATATATAATTTATATATAATGTATAAATATTATATTTATTCAGATTTATGAAGAACATGCCCTCTTTCTAATGTCTTATTATTGACATTAATACTTATCATCTTATGTCTCCAATATGATACTCCCTGACTCTACTTTGGGACTTAGACCTAAATAAAAGAAAGTCACTTATATTTAAGACTCAAAATTTAACTATCCTAATTTCTTTAAGAATAAAATTTTAGAAATTTTAAAATGATAGGAAAAAAACTATCATTGATAGCAATACCGCTATACAAACTGAAAATGCTTAAAATCCTAGAATACTTTGTTTAATATGCCATTGTAAGGCTTGGAAAAAAAATTTTGTTGCCTTACTTGTCATGTGTCTGTCATCTCTGTCTCCAAGATCAAAAAATATTAAAAATATCATACTTTTCCCCATCTTCCCTCACACTAACTCCAAATCTGAGGGATTTTCTTTTGTGATGTTAATTGCAATTCAGTTCACCATGGTGTCTTTGATGCTGAATTTTGTTTGGGGTCCAGCAGGATTGAATTGATTCAATTTATTGTCTAGCAGATTTGTTTTTTCCTAAGAAGGACTCGCAGAATACTCTTCCCTGGGATTTTTTTTTTATTATATATTTCAGAATTTATGTGATCTGTATATCCAGATGACATATTAGACAGATATGCTATTCAGCATTAAAGTCTTTTTTTCTCAGAATTTGGTAGACATTGTCCTTCTTCAGGTGTGAAATGGAGTAGTAAGAAGAGGCTTATTTAATTTTTCCCCTCTAGGTGACTTTTTTCTTCCTTCTTAAGAGACAGGTATCAAACATCTTTTCTTTTTAATCTGAATATTGATAATTTTTCCTGTTTGATTACCTATACCTGAATTTTTTCTTATTTTTCTTACTAATGTATTTCATTATTACAAGGAGCATATAAAAATACTTTTGTATGTGCACAGTTTTATTACACATAACTGAAGGTCAATTTTATAAGTTTTATTACCTGAACAGAGGACATGCATTATATTGATAGGTATAATTTCCAGTATCAAAGTATAATTGTTAATATTGCCCCACAATAGACCAATATAGTGCTTTTTTTAAAAAAAAATTAAAATATCAGATAAGATGGTAAAAGCAGTTTCTTGTTTAATTTCCATTTTTCATATCATGAGTCTGAAACTGAACTAACAGCCTAAACCTAACCAGAACACAGATTGGGACTTGAACCCATGTGCTGGGACTCAAACCCAGCCAAAACCAGATTGGGACTGAAACCCACAGTTTTAAATTAGAATTACTCACCCAGTGTCTCGACTTAACTGAGGTTCAGCTTCTTAATGCCTCTGCACAGAAAGAATTCAGCGAGAGACTAAATGATAGCCAATGATTAAATTTATTTGAATAGGATGCTTGTGAGAGTTGCAAGCGGGCAGGCAAGGCAGCTCTGCCCCAACGATCCTGTGGACTACAGTTTTATCATCCAAGGGGAGTTGGCTTGGGAAAAGACCGCCTCTTCCTTTCTGGGAGTAGTAGCTCCTCCTTCCTATCCTATAAGTTTTATATTCATGTCAGCAAGAGTGGTCCTCAAGCTCTTGCTCTGGGTCTGAATCTGAATGCAGGCTTCATCCCACCCCCCACCCAATGACCTGAGGGAATTCTCACGCCTCCACTAGTCAAGCAAGCCTGCCTTGTTCTGATGGCTTTTTTGAGCAATTTTTAACTTACAGTGATCTCCCAACATCCCCTAGATTTCCCTCTCTATCTATGATACTTTATTGGGACTTCTACAACTACCTGTGCCTACTCATCCCTATCAAGTCCACTCTAGCCCTTGTTTGTATGTTAGGGTGTTTTATATGTCCTTTAAAGGAATGAGATTCATATCCTTTACCCATTTTATTGAATATTTTCTTTTTATATGTAGGCATTCCTTATAGATTAAGAAAATTAGTTTTAGAAAAGCATTTTCCTCCTCAATCATCTTTTAGTTTTCTATATAGTATTTTATCATGCAGATCTTTTAATATTCAATTTTATCATCAATTTTATGGCTTCCGAGATTTTTGTCATGATTAAGAAATATGTTTCTATTCAGATATAATGTCTTCCCATTTTTTTACTTTTAAGTATTTTTATAGCTTCATATGAAACTCTAGACAAGTTTCTGTTGACATAAAAAAATGCACAACCTGAAAGTTGAGAGTTAAGTTTTATTTGGGGCAAAGTTATGACTTAAGTCTGGGAGATAGCATCTCAGGAAGCCCTGGGAAACCACTCCAAGGCAGTGAGGGAGGAGCTAGGATATATAGGAGTTTTTACAACAAAGGGCAGGGAGCAGGAACAAAAGAGGCCTGGGCTAACTGAAATCATCTTTTTGATATGCACCTCCACTAACAGGGCCAGTATCTTGAGTTTTCACAGCCCTGGGGACTCACTGGCTTTCACCCTTGGAGACATTCTTTATCCTTAACTACAGACTGGGCAGAAATAGTATCCAAGGAGGAAAATGGGGAATATCAGGATATAATAAAGTTGAGGGGGAGGTGTGTGTAGCAGACACATTTTACAATGCATACACATATTTTACAAAAGTTTGTTGCTGATCTTCTGAAGGTTACTACCAGTCACATGGAATAGATACCACCATGAAGGATTTTAGTGTTTTTCTCGATATGAGGAGATGCAAGAATTGGGCACATAAAATCTTCTCCTAAAAATATCTGACTGACTGAAGGCCTGTTCTTCCAGTTTTCCCAGAGCCCAGAGTGCCTTACTCCTGGTCTCCACCCTGAGCTCCACTCAGGGGATGCTGTGGATTTGTAGCTGCAGTGGCTCATGTTTCACTCCATGTAGAGGCTGATGGTAAGTGCCAAACTTCATGGCACACTTCCTAACATTTTTGCGCTTCTTTTTCCTTATCCGTAAAGTAAGGATACTAACTCTGTACTCTCTCATAAGGAAAAGCAGATTCTGAATTTCTCCACTCTTCAACTATATACCTCTATTTTAACCCTGAGTATATTATATATAGGTATTGTTTATTTATCTGGATAGTTGTCATTATTTGAGAGGAAGCATGTTCTTGCACTCTTTGAGTACCCACTGCCTATGAACTTTATACTGTATATTTAAAATAAACATTTTAATTAAATTTTATTGAAGTATAAATTATATGTAATAGAATTCACCCAAATAATTTTTATGTAGTCCAATTTATCAAATATTCTGTCTAGTTTGTGCTTTTAGTGTCCTAGGAATCTTTGCCTAATCTAAGGTAATAGAGACTTCTCCTTTGTTTTCTTCTAGAATTTTGTTATTTTATTACTTACATTTAGCTCTACAATACATTTCAAGTTATTTTTGGTATATAGTAATAGGTAAAGGCTAATGTTCATTTTATTTTGTGCATATTATTACTAATTATTACAGCACTATTTTCCAGATGACAGTCTTTTCCATAGTGAATTAGCTTAGTTATAGTAAATATATTGTTCATCACTTGAATTTCTTCTTTTAGCTATTTGTACCTTTTTGAAAACATTTGAAAACAAATTCAAATTATCTGGAATCTAATATATGGCACAAATGTATCTTTCCACAGAGAAGAAACTCATGGACTTGGAGAACAGACTTGTGATTGCCAAGGGGGAAGGGGAGGGAGTGGGATGGACTGGGAGTTTGGGGTTAATAGATGCAAACTATTGCATTTAGAGTGAAAATGCAATGGGATCCTGCAGTATAGCACAGGGAACTATATCTTGTCACTTGTGATGGAACATGAGGGAGGATAATGTGAGAAAAAGATCTATATACACATATATATGTATGACCGGATCACTTTGCTGTACAATAGAAATTGACATTATAGTTGCAAATCAACTATAATGGAAAAAATAAAAATCTTGAAAAAATTTGAATAACTTTAAAATGGAGATTTTTTTTTCTTTACGAAACAATGTTTTTAACATTTCTGATGTCTTTTCAGTTATTTTAGTTAAACTATTTTCACATTTGGTAGTGATTCATAGGCTGTCAGATGTAACAGAGAGTGTACATAACAAAGATCAGAAAGACTAACAATCCAGTTCCCACTCTGCCATTGACTTCCTGTCTGTGAGTTATTTATATAACCCCTAACCTTGGGGGTTTTTTTAATTATAAAATGTAGGTAATTCCTTTTTCTTAGACTTATGTGGAAGATTACTTAAAATGGCTAAGGTAGAGGCAGTTACTCATTAAGTATACTTTCTCAATTAGACTTACGAACTTATGGGATTCTCATAAAAGGAGTCCTTCTGTCAAGGCTAATATTTGTTTTTCATCAAGATTAGGCACAGATCCCACCCACAATTTCCTTATTTAAAGAAACAACTGGTGGGAATCTATATATTCTCTATTCTTAAATTGTGTGGCTTTTGCCTTGACCATGACCGATATGAATGATTGCTATAATTCTGGTGTTCTTGTACTCTGCTCTGTTGCTGGTAGGTATAGACAAAAGACAATTGAGATATATTAACTTATGATAATTAGAGAATGTGGATCCATTGTAAAATTTTCAGTCTATAAGGGCAGGATCACATCAAAAAGACCAAAAGCTGAGTTACAAGGAAAAGCAAAGATTATGTGATAATATATTTTTCTAGATTCTATTCGTGGTGTTTGATACCTCAGATTTATATGCTGTTGGGGGTAGAATTAGAAAACCTGTAGCTGGTACTGGGAGCTATCCTGAGACAGCTTCCCTGGAAATACAAGTGTTCCAGGGTGGAGTAGGTGCACAATGATCAGCTGAATTAAAAAAGTAAAACTCTGGGGCTTGAGTATAGTCACTCTGGGTTCCCTCCTTTCTTATCATTACACATAGAGAAAGTTTGTGTTTTCTTTCTTATTTGAAAATGGACTGAAGACTCTAAAAGCACAAGTAAATCAGCTGGTGGAGGCTACAGAAAATTTCTCTTACCTGGAACCTAAAAGGAATGATTGTTACCTTAATGGGCCTATATTAGTTTATTTTCCCTAGGAAGGAAAGTAATCAGAACTAATTAACAGAGAGGAAGATGATTCACAAATTAATAATCATGGGAATTGTCATAAATTCTGAGGGAGGCAAAACATTGGATTGTTGCTGGGTTCTCAGTGAAAGTATCTTGTCCAAGCCCTCTCAAGAGTTAGGGTTCATCCAAAGAGAAAATACCTTTTAATTAATAATCAATACTCCTAGAAAAAAAACATGTTCTCATCAAACTTCCATATTATTAAGTTTGGGGAAATATTTATGGTCAAGAGTCCATACGATTAAGTGTAATCCATAGTACTATCCACAGGCAATATTTGGAACTATTACTTATAATGAAAAATTGCTATTTTAATTGAAAAGTTTTGAAGATAATCATATATTATTATGCAGTTGAAGAAAGAGTATCTAGTGATCCTATGTATGTACCCCTATGATAACAACATTCAATAAAATAGAAATAGAAGGCAACCTCCTAATCTTGGTAAAAGCCATATCATACACCACTGACCTCATATTGATGGTGGAACAATGAAGGTTTACCCCTTAGGTTGGAACTAAGACAAGGGTGTGTGCTCTCCTCATTGTTATTCCAGAGAGTACTGGGAGTTCTAACCACTTTAATAAGGTTATAAATAGAAATAAAGTGCATCAAGATTGGAAAAGAAGTAAAACTATTTATATTAGATAACGATTTGTATAAAAGAAATCCTTAGGAATGTTTGCAATCACCACACAAACACAGAAACAATACAGGAATATATCAAGGCAGTGAGAGTCAAGATCATTTTTAAAAATCAGTTGTAATTCTACACCATAAAAGAATAATCTGAAAATAAATTTTAAAAAAATTCCCTTCCCAAGAATATCAAAAGAAGAAAAAAACTTTCAAATAAATATGACAAAAGGAGTGTAAAACTTTTACTCTGAAAACTACAAACATTACTGAAAGAAATTAAACATCTAAATAATTCTAAAAATATCCATGTTCATGGATCAGAAAACTTAAAGTTGTTAAAATGGCAGTGCTCCCCAAAGTGATACACAGATTAAATGTAATTCCCATTAGAAGCCCAGCTGACTTCTTTATAGAAATTGATAAGCTGATTCTAAATACATATAGAATCGCAAGGGGTTCAGAATGGCCAAAGCAATCTTGAAAACTAAGTAGGATCGAAATGTCTTGATTTTGAAACTAACTACAAAGCAACATTAATCAAAACAGTGTGGTACTGGCACAAGGACAGATGACAAATCAATGGATTATAAGTGACAGTCCAGAAATAAACCCACACATCTACTATCAACCGATTTTAAACATTAATGCCAAGATCGTTGGATGGGAAAAAATAGTCTTTTCAATGGAGGATGCTGAGACAACTGGATAGCTGCCTTAAAAGAATGAGGTTGAATGCTTACCTCTCACCATATGCAAAATTAACATGAAGTGGATCAAAACCCTAAATGTAATAGCTAAAAGTATAAGATACTTAGAAGAAAAATATGACATAAATATTTATGACTCTGATCAATCAATTGTTTCTTAGCTACAGTAACAAAGGTACATGTGACCAGAATTCCCATTGTGGCTCAGCAGTAAGGAACCGAACTAGTATCCATGAGCACAAGGGTTCACTGGCCTCACTCAGTGAGTTAAGGATCCTGCGTTGCTGTGCACTGTGATATAGGTCACAGGTACAGCTCTGATCCCATGTTACTGTGGCTGTGGTGTAGGCCAGCAGCTGTAGCTCTGATTCAACCCCTGTACTGGGAACTAACATATGCCACAGGTATGGTCCTAAAAAGCCAAAAAAAAAAAGCACATGTAACCCCCCAAAAAGATAAATTAGACTAAATACATCAAAATTAAATTCTTTTTTATATAAAAATCCTTTAGACTCCATCAAAAAAGTAAAAGGAAAACCCATACAGTGGGAGAAAGTATTGGCAAAACACATCTTTGATAAAGGACTTGTATACAGAATATATAAAGAACTCTTGCAAGTCAATCATAAAAGACAAATGATCCAATTATAAAAATAGGAAAATAATTTGAATAGTCATTTCCCAAAAGAAGACATATGTGTAACAAGGACATGAAAAGATTCTCAACATCATAAATCGTTACAGAAATGTAGAGTAAAGCAACAAAGAGATATTACTTCACACCCACTAGGATTACTTAATCGAAAAGATGGAGAATAACAAAGTCTGGGGAGGATGGGAGAAACTGGATTGCTTGTGAAAATGTAAAATAAAGCAACTGATTTAGAGAAAAGTTTGGAGGTTCTTCATAGGTTAAACCTGCACTTATCATATGACCTAGCGATTCTATTTCCAAATAGATACCCAAAAGAAGTGAAAATGTATATACACACAAATACTTCTACATGAATGTTCCTAGCAATGTTCCTATATGTTCTTAGCAATGTTCCTATATAGTTTTTCTATATAGTCAAAGTGTAAACAATCTAAATGTCCATCAGTGGAGAGTAGATAAACAAAGTGTGGTATATCCATGTATACTGTATCAGCCAGAAGAATAGGTCAAATACTGACATATTCCAAAACATGGATAAATCCTAAAGTACTCTAAATTCAGATACAAAAGGCCACATATTGTACAATTTCCTTCATATGAAATATCTAAAATAGGTAACTCCACTGAAAAGGAGATTAGTAGTTGGCAGGACTCGAGAAGTGAGAATAATGGGGGATTTCTGCTAACAGATATGGAGTTCCTTTTTAGAGTGCTAAAAATATTCTAACATTGATTATGGTGATGATTGTACAACTTTGAATTCATTAAAGAAAACTGACTTGTTCCCTTTAAAAATATGCATTTTAATGTAAATCATATCTCAATATAGCTGGTATTAAAGAAGTGAAGCAATGAGAAATAGCTCAGTTGAAAATATTGGCATGGGAAAATATAATTTTATTAAATGGGGTTTTATTTTTTCCCAATGGTTTTCAGTCTTTTCTTCCTTCTCTACATTATTTACATATACAACAAACATCTGTAGCATTTCTTATTTTCTACTGATTGAAAAACACTAATTTAGTCTGCTTTATAACATAAACCAAACTAGAAAATTATCTAGCAATTATCTTAATAATATAATGCAGAAATTGCTCTTACTACAAATGGCCAGTAATTGAAGCAATTTTTGCCCACAAATATAAGAATAATAATTTTATTTTTCTACTTGGTCTTATGTCTGTATTTAATGCATTTTTAAATAAAATTCTAAAATTTAAGCATTAAATAAGATGACAAAATATGATTTTGTCAAAGGGGAAAAATTATTTTTCTCAGACTTAACCCTGTAACACATTCAGAGATATACATGTATCATATACATAAAGAAATTCCACTCTAAACATACAGCTTCCCAAAGTGTGTGAATATGTGTTGTCCCTAATCCTATCAAGATACTATATAAGATACAGATATATTCATACCTATGAAAAGTTAAATTCCATAAAATTTGATGGATTTTTGTGGCATTAGATTGGGCTCTGTTTTTTTCTTGTCTCTTTTAATTTTAACTATGAACTTCCGGTGAGCAGCTTCAGTACTCTTATTGCTTTGGCGCTTAGTAGGCAAGATTAGTAGTCATAAAATATATAAATTTGGTATAAATAAAACAAACATACTACATACTGATAAGGAGGGAAAAGGCCAAGGTTAGTATGACCATACACAACTACTAACACCACCTATTGGTGTGTTAACCAAAATTTTGGAAACAGAACTAATTGGAACAGAGGCACTTATTTGGGATTTATTAGTAATGCAGCCTTGGAGACACAGATCCAAGAAGTTCTAGAATTGTGTTCCCCCAAGAGTAAAATGGAAGAAGTGTACAAAGGCAAAAATACAGGGCCAGTTAGTTACAGAAGCTGTCAAGAATTTTAAGTGGGACTGTAAGAAGTCAGAGTGCTTGTTAAGAAGGAATGGTTGGGGTCTGAAATATTTGCATAGTTACAAGAGGAGGAAACTTGAGACCATAACGTTGCAATTGACATATGTTGTTCTAAATATAGCTTTTGGTGTCCTTGGGATTGGTTACACTTCAGAGAAAGTTCAATTTTTCCATGGTGCAAGGACCTGTCTGAAACCAGATCTTCAGTGGCTGTCCAACTTCCTTTTTTGTACACTTGAACCATGATCACTACATTATAATTTCAGTTTGTCATCAGGTGGCAGAAAGAATTGACTTGCTTCAGCTGTGGCAGTTACCATTTTTTACATTTATAGCAGTTCAAAGTTCAGGAAACTCTGAAAGACTTTTCCAACCACAGTTCTATATTGGGCGGATAATGCGCAGCTGAGTGAAAAAATATACGTCAAACTTTCTGAAATATGTTCTGAACTTTTCTTTGTTAGTTAACATTTAGGTGACCAAATATACATGAAAAAATCAAATTGCCCCAGAAAATAATCAAAAAATTTTAAAAAATCAAATTTGCTCAGGAGTTCCCATCATGGCTCAGTGGTTAACGAATTCGACTAGTATCCATGAGGACACAGGTTCAATCCCTGGCCTTACTCAGTGGGTTAAGGATCTGGTATTGCTTTGAGCTGTGGTGGAGGTCGAAGACGCTGCTCAGATTCAGCATTGCTGTGGCAGCCATGGGTCTGATTTGACACTCTGGCCAGGAAACCTCCATATGCCACAGCTGCGGCCCTCAAAACACACACACATACACACATAACAATCAAATTTGCTCAAGAGTTATTTTATTTTTGTGTGCATACATGCTACAAAGGCCAAAGCTTACTGTGTCTGCAAGCTAATGGCTTCCATTTTGACAATATCTTTCAGGTTTTTTTTTTAAATCATCAGTCAATTATTGTACATTAGCTGATTTTTGTTATCCTGACATGCTTTAGAAGTGGATACAACCCCTTGGTCTAATGGATACTACAGCATGGACTCTCACTTGACACTATAAATTTAATTACTGTCATTGAATCCAGCTGTAAACTCCATAATAAAAGCATTTTTATTTTTCTAGCTGAGGAACAGGAAATTTGACAAATTGTGGATCCATTTTATAGCTATATTTGGGGCATGCTTGCCCTCAAAATGTCACTGCAGGAGTTCCCGTCGTGGCTCAGCGGAAATGAGTCTAACTAGGAACCATGAGGTTGTGGGTTCAATCCCTGGCCTCGCTCAGTGGATTAAGGATGTGGCGTTTCCATGAGCTGTGGTGTAGGTCCCAGATGTGGCTCAGATCTGGCATTGCTGTGGCTCTGGTGTAGGCCAGCAGCAATAGCTCTGATTAGACCCCTAGTCTGGGAACCTCCATATGCCGCAGGTGCGGCCCTCAAAAAGACAAAAGACAAACAAACAAACAAAAATGTCACTGCAGAAGTAGTGTACATAGTCTGTTGAAACCCATGATTCCACCTCCTTGCCTACCTGCAGCCAAAGGGGCTGGAGTATTTCCCTAATCCAAGTTAAGTCAGTCAGATTCATCTGAGATGCTGAAGGCCAGTGGTAGCTGAACTAATAATACTGAAGATTAAGGGCCTTAGGGCTGCTATTTATGGTAAACTGTAATTGACCCTTTCCAAATAGATGAGGGTGGGTTAGAAGCAGTTCTCACAGAGATAAAAATGAAACAGGTGACAGAGAGTTCTGAATGGCATGGAAAGAGATAAGCTGTTTTGAGAACTGGGAAGTAGACATAAAGAGTCCTGGTAGCTTTTTCCAACAAAGTTATCTACACTTGTTGCCCTCTATAAAATTCTAGAAGATTCCTCTATATCCTTTATTTAAGACAGTTCTATGTATCTATTCCTTGCTTCTCAATATTTGTCCAGAATGGCCAGTGAAACAGTGCATTAGGGCCTGGTACAATTAAAAGTTTCAGAAAGCTCTGATGTTCAAAGCATTTATATACTTTTTTATTTTCTATGTCCCTGAAAACTGCAATATTCTATGGGTAATGATTTATTCTAGATACATGGTACCATGTAAACTAATCTATTGCTTTGGTAGCACTGCTCCAAAAAAAAAAAAAAAAAGTGCTAATTCTTAGTGCACAGAATGAACAACTTAATTAGCCAGACTGAAAAAATCAAATAAATCTCACAGTAGTAACCTCTGTGTAGTAGAATAAAAATAGACGTTAAGTTCGTGTAGTAACTTTGTTTGAAGTAAAACCAAGCTTAAGTGGGGCCAAGTGTTCTCATTATTTATACTGGGCAGTCTAGCTCAGAACCACTCCTGACTGGGAGAGGTTAGTATTAGGGTCTGGTTAATAGAAAATGATTGATCTCTCACCAAAAGGTAGTCTACTCCATTAATGATCCAAGAAAATACAACACCAAGAAAATAAATATTCTAACTCCTTCTCCTATACTAATTATCTCCTGGTGCTAAGTAAAGTCTCTGCTCACATAGAAATCCAGTTAAATAAATGAAATAGAAAAGGAATTGTATCATAAATACCTAGATGCTTTTCTATACAGCAGAAATTAGCACAACATTGTAAATCAACTGTACTTTAATAAAATATAAAAATAAATATATACATATATTTGTACATTCCTAGGTATGTTTTATGCCACCAGAGATAAAAATAGAACTAAAATCCTGAAGGACCAAAGAATCATGACCAGGGCTTTGTTACCTCAGCCAGGAAATTACACACTTCATTCAATCTTTTTGTTCATTTATTTTATTTTTTGGTTTGGTTTGTTTTTTTGGCCACATCTACAGCATATGGAGGTTCCTGCAGCATCAAATCTGAGCTGCAGCTGCAACCTATGCCACAGCTGTGGCAGTCCTAGATCCTTTTAATCCACTACACCAAGCTGGGGATCAAATCCATGCCCCAGCAGTCACCTGAGCTGCCACAGAGACAGTGCCAAATCCTTAACCAACTGTGCCACAATGGGAATTCCTTTTCAATCTTATTTTTATTGGCCTAAATTTGTAATAACCCCCCTACTTAATTGCAAGGATCTGGGAAGTGCTATCTCCAGTGTGCTCTGTTTCTCTGGTCAAATCTCTGAAAACAGACTGTAGGATGGAGATTTGCATGCAGGTGACATATTGTGTTCATTCAGCAACAACATATGTAAGTAAACCAGGGAAGCATGTTTGGGCAGAGGGACAAGTTGAACAGCAATTCACTTACAAGGGAGGTTTCAGTTGATCCAGGAGGGAATTCTGGAGCTGGAATAGCCTTTCAGAGCTGTTCCAAATTAAGCAAGGGTATCATGTCTTTGTATCCCCATGCTAACCAGATATTGGATGCAGACTGATCCTGGAGACAGGTCATAACTTTCAGTAAGTAGCTTCTTTAAGGTAAGTATGCTTGCAAAGAAACACTTCTGTGAACTAGCAACAGCCAACACTGCAGATAGCTGGGCAAATGAGGGTCTCAGTCCTCAGGAGGGATCTGGTCAGCACGCCAAGGGATCCACTGCAATTTACCCCTCGTGCCTCTAGAATGAACATGCTTATTATGGTACATTCACCTGCCTTGGGAGCTGCTTTTTCAGTAGTGGTTTTCTTTCCTAGGAAAATACAGCAGAGGAAAATGCGTGGGGTGAATCACAGCTCTCATTGTTGCGGCTCTTCTTAAGGCTGTAGCTGAAACT
This sequence comes from Phacochoerus africanus, assembly GCF_016906955.1. Classification (NCBI taxonomy): domain Eukaryota; kingdom Metazoa; phylum Chordata; class Mammalia; order Artiodactyla; family Suidae; genus Phacochoerus; species Phacochoerus africanus. Next base: position 138,527,895 of record NC_062544.1, read on the forward strand.
CCTCACCTCCCTCCTCTACTTCCCATTTTAGATTTCCATCACCCTCTACTAATTCCACTGCTATTCAAGGTGTCTTAGCTAGCAGAGTAACACAGAACTTCTTCACTTAGGGGTTTGAGGCCATGGTCACCACATCCTTCTTAGGCTGTGGCTGCTGCCTTTGTTCATTGATAATTAAACTGGTCAACAGGGTGCCACAAGACACCCAGTGGGTTAGGAAGTGCCAAACCTATTCTTCCCCGCCTCCCACTGTATCATAGCAACCCTACTTCCTCTTATTAATCAAGGTCAGTATTTCCTATGCGTAAAGTGATTGCTTTCTTACTCCATTGGTCTCAGTATATGAAGAGCAAATTCAGACAAATTCATAGATGAAACCTATACTGAAACAATGCATATGATGAAACAAGTGCATAGATGAAACAGAGCTGAAACCTAAATGGTGTTCTAACCTCTCCCCTTGTAGAAGAAACTGGACCTCTAGAGTTCCAGAGCATAAACCTGTAAAGAAGCAAGCACTTCCACCTCCTCTCTGGGTTTTCAGACTCATGTGTCAGACAATGTGTACATGATGACAGAATCCATGGACGCTATAGTTATATGCCTACCACCAGAGCTCTTTTGCTATAAAATGGGTCTACTGGTCTGAGAAAATGTTATGCAATATCCTCTTAAGTGGGCAAATGCTCCGTTGTAGGTCCTCAGATAGTGGTACTGTTTCCAGTCCGACAGGCAGCAAAAGCAAATCCATACTTTCCAAATCTTTCAGTCCCAATCAGAATGAATTGGTGCCCCTTCCAGAGTAGAAGGTTTTAACATAACCAACATGCCACCAAAGGATTTGTTAGTCTCTTTATACTTTTTGCTCACTCCAGAGATCCATTAACCAGCCTTTTCCTCAGATCTCACTATCCTTGGTATTTTGATCTCTCTCCTTCCAAGTTCCAAATTAAACAAAGTACTTGCCTCTGTCCATGAGTTCCTATAGATTCTCATGTTTGCCCACTTTTCTTTTCATATAGAATGGTTGACCAGAATAAAATGAATGACTAGCCCAAAGCTCAGTCTGCTGGGAGCCTTTCTCTCACTATCATCTTTTGGCCAAGTAGAGCCACAGTGAAGAAGTAATCCATTTTGTCTGTATTCATGTACTGAGCTACTTTATACATGAGCCACATTTGACCTTATTCCTCCTCCATCACCTTGTCAGAAGGACTCCCCATGAGAATAGGAGTGTAGGTTAAGGGAGAAGTATCTGTGCAATAGTGGAAAATAACCTGGTATTTTTGAGAATCTACTCATAAAGATTTCCTTTTGTTCCAAGGCACTGTTCATGCCCCCTCTTGGATCTAACCATTGGAACCCCTGAATCTTTGGCTTTTATCTCCTACTCTCTGGAGAATGTGCATCTCCCTGAAACCTCCAGTATAACTTCCATTTCTTGTTCACTGGCCAAATTGATAGAATGTTATCGGTATAAGGGAGTGATATGCTGTTCTGTGGAACAAATCCCTATGAACTATATAATGACAGAGAAAAGGAGCATTCATATAGCCCCAGGTATAAGAACTTAAAATATACTTCTGTCAGCCCATTTAAAAATAAAATTGCTTTTTAAATTTTTCTTCTTGTTAGAGTTGGAAAAGAATACCTTTGACAAATGATTGGCCAGATGCTATGTACCTGAGGTGGTTTAAATCACTCTTGAAAGAACAGCTGAAATTGGGGGCTACTGCTTACAAATTTTCAGTAGTCCACTGTCATCTTCCAGGATAAAAGTGGTTTTGTGAAAACCAGCTGAATTAAATTTGGGTTTGATGAGAGCCACCATCTCTACTTTGTCTTTAAGGATAGCATTAATTTTTGATATTTGACATTCTCCTGCAATGTGATACCATTTTTAATTTACAATCTTGAGAGTAGCCTTCCTCACTATAATAGCTCCTCCTTCATAGATCCCATAGGCCAAAGAACCCATATGAATTTTTCCACCTACTGAAAATGTCCATTTCCATCTTACTGGAGACTGGAGATATCATCATTGATTACATCCATGGGTTCAAAAATGAGCTGGATCTAAGTCTGGACTTGATTTATTATGTCCTCATATATCACTACTCTATCCCAGGGGTGGGAGGTCATGCTAACACATTCAGTTTTTGAATGTCAAGTGTCACCTGGGACTTTGTGTTCAACAACATGCCTGGATGTTTTTTTTTTCTTCACTGTATGTATTTCTCCAGGAAATGACTCTGTAGTTTGTTAAGGGAAGATGTGGTATAATCCTTAGTGCTTATAGTTCCTATTGTGTTGAATTGTCCTTCCTCCAGGAACTGGACCGCTCCTTCAGTCAGTGGGTTATTAATCTGATAACTAACTCGGGATTAGAAACCTTTACTAGAGTAATTAACCTAACCCTCTAATTATACATCTTTAATTTGACACCCTAAGAACACCATATTCTATTAGCAATCTCCATAACTCTTCACATGTCAGGCAGTCACTCTGAGCCTGTCTAACCTTGCCACTCACTGGAGATAATTGTACACATCTTACTTCCACGTGAAAACAGCTAGTTTGAGTTTGCATCAGCCTCATAGCTACTAGGATAGGCAGTTCAGTAACAATGTCTCTTATAGTTAGCCATGGCCTACAGAGGACATCCACCACTGAGCTTAATGATAATGGTGCCCCATTGGCAATACATCCCTTATTATCACATTGGTAATAATCTTAAGGCTTCTTTGTCACTGTAGCAAAACAGTGTCCGAAGGGTTTGTATTCCTTTGGAGTTAGATTCTTTTGTTCAGCGGGGTTTTGAGATTCATATGTATTGTTGTATACCAGTATTTCCTTCCTTTTGAAAAAATTACTAATTAGAATTCAATTCTACGTATACAGGATGATTTGTTTATCCACTCGATTTTATATAGGTTGGTGGGTTATTTCCACTTTAAGGGTGTTATGACTAGGCAGCAATGAATATTCCTAAATACATCTTTTATCTAGAGGTATGTTTTCACTTAAAGAAACACCAGGGAGTATATTTGCTGGTTTATATGGTAAGTAGTATAAATTTAACTTTTTATAAAGCTGGCAAACTTTTTCGAAGTGATTTTACTGTTACACTTTCCCAGCAGCAATGCATGAGCATTTTAGTCACTCCATATTCTCCCAACACTTGGCATTGTCTTTTTAGTTTTAGTTATATTAATGAGGTATGAGGTGTACATAATTGTGTGGTTTTAGTACAAATTTCTTTGAGAGTGATATTGAGCATTGTTCCATGTGCTTATTTGCCATATGTATATTTTTCTTTGTGAAATATTTGCTCAAATCTCTTGCCACTTGTGGTGAGGAGGATGTCTTTTTTATTAAGTTGTAGGGTTATTTATATATTACAGAAGATATAAGACTTTTGAGATTATATATATTAATACAGCATTATTCTCTTTATGGTGCCTTTTAAAGAATAGCAGTTATTAATTTTGAGCACATGCATTTTTTTGGTTATGCCTGTGGCATGTGGAAGTTCCCAGACCAGGGATCAAACACTTGCCACAACAGCAACCCTAGCTGCTGTGACAATGCCAGAACTCTAACCTGCTGTGCCACAAGTGAACACCAAACATTTGCATTTTTTCACTTTATATATTTTTCTTTGCTGATTTGTGTCCTAAAAAAACTTGGCCTAACTTAAAATCACAAAGATTGTTTCTTAAGATTTTCTAGAGTTTTATGTTTTAGCTTTTACTTTCAGCACTATAATCCATTTTGAGTCCATTTTAATTCCTTTTCCAGGATATGTGTTGAAGTTCATTTTTCCACATTAATATGCAATTGCCCTAGCTCCATTTGTTGAAAAATAATACATCATTTCTCCCATTGAATTACCATGCATACTTTTTAGAAACTCAATTGAACATATCCATGTGGTCTAGCTTTGGATGCTAGTCTGTTTCCTTAATCTATATGTCTACCTTTACATCTTATTTGCTGCAACGTAATAGAGAGTCTTGAAATATAGGTAGTGATTTGATGTTTTGATCAACTTCGTTCTTCTTCAAAAAATATTTCGCTACTATAGATCATTTGCATTCCTTAATAAACTTTAGAATTAGCTTCTCAACATCTAAAAAAATAGTAAAATCTGCTAGAATATTACACTGAAAGTATAGACCTATTTGAGGAGAACTGAAATCTTAGCAATAGTGTATAATCCAGTCTCTGATCATGACATAGCTCTTCATTTATTTTTAGGTTTCATTTCCTTTTATCTTTTGTAGTTTTCAGTGTGTAGGTCTTATATATTTTATTAAATTTATTCCTAAGTGTTTCACATTTTTGGTGCCATTATAAATGACATTGCTTTTAAAATTTTATTTCCTAAATTTGTGTTTCTAATATGTAAAAATGTAATTGTTTTATGTATTGATCATACATATAACCAGAAACATTTCTATATTCACATTAGTTTTAATAGCTTTTTGTATAAATTTCTTTTTTCATATTCAATCATTCTGCCTATAAAGTTTTGTTTCTTTCTTTTCAATTTGTCCATGTCCCCTCACTCCCTTCTTTTTCCCCTTAGGCACTAAGTCATCCAGTAAAATAATAAAAATGATGGAAATGGAAAATTTCTTTTCTTATTCTCAATTAGTCTTTCATGATTAAAGGATGCCATTAGACTTTATCAGGTTTAGAAATTTTCTTCTACCTCTAGTTTATTGAAAATTTCTATCATGAATAGTTATGGAATATTGCCAAGTAATTTGTGCCTGTTGAAATAATCATGTTTTGTCTTTTATTCTATAAATATCATTAATTATAATGATTGATATAATTAAATGTTAAACCACTTTGCAGTCCTAGGATAAACTCTATTTAGTCATCACAAAACATTTCTTTTTAACTATATTACTGGATAGCTCATCCTATTTTTTAAAGGATTTTTGCATGTTTATTCCTAAGGACAATTAGTTGGCAGCTTTCTTATTCTTTTAGGTATTGTTCTTGTGTAAGTTCTCTCTCCATCACTCAAATTCAAAGAATTGTTTTAAAAGGAAGCCCTTTTGTTTCTTCATTCATGAAAGCAAATCCCAAAAAAAAAAATCATAGAAATATTAGCCCTAAGTGTTTTGTTCCAACAAATTTAGATTTAAAAATATGCCTGTACTTTATGTTTTTAATTTAGAAGTGGAAATCAAAAATGAGGGGAAAATACTGACTCTAATTTGAATGATATTTTTACAAACACGTTCAAGATATTTTTCACTGCATGCTTAATATATGTAGTCCCTTCATTCTTCCATAGTTGAGACTGATAAGTCTTTGAAAGAAAATATACTAGCTATTGTGTCCAAGAGGTTACAAGAGAGGTAGTTTTCTTTCCTAGACCCTTGTGATTTGCATGACGTATGGAGGAGACTTTAAATTGCTTTCTCTTCCAAACAGATCTCTGTAATTTTATCCATCATTGATTTCCCCTTCTCTGTTATTGCAGCTCCAAGTGGGAAACCACTGGTATACCAGTGCTGGTTAGCACAGTTATGACCAGACAGTTTACAGGATACTGAGTCCTCTGGCGGGCCCTCCTTTTAAGTGCATAAAGCACAGGTCTCAACAGCAGGGGCACAATTTAAATAGAGTTTTCCTGGAGCAACACCTTTATGACTCAGAAAAAGGCCCTTTTTAAGGAGTTGTGACACTCATATTAGATAAGGCTATCATAACTGTAAACAGGGCATACTCTAGAGAACTGACAATGCTTTTAAAAAATCCAATTACATGCTTTTATTTGCCGTTAGTACAAACAGAAAAATAACAAGCCAACTTGTTTCATCCCCACTGTGACTTCCTCAGGGCTAATTAAAGGGCACTCTGCTGATGCCTAAATCATTCAGCTCTAGGCAATTCAAAGATTTAAAGGGACACACACCCAATCAATGCCTGACTGTCAGTAAATGGTATTGTGTTTGGAAATGGGTACAATAAAGTTCCTCATTAACTTGAATGCTGGAAAGTTCCCATGGCAAAAAAAAATTGGACTAACAAATTTACTGCCATAGATTTATAGACTGGACTTCATCACTCTGCATAAAGAATTGATAAGTTAAGTGTTCCATGATTCTCTACAACATATGGCATAATCAATATGAATTTTGGGAAGAGATAAAAAGACATTAATAATACACATTTTATGTACAGATCTGTACCTAAAGATTAAGGGTTCTTTAAATCACACAGAAGCCAGATTATAGCTAGAATACAAATAAAGAAATGCTTTGGTAAATGTAATATTTAAATTTTAAAAATCAGAAAAATGTTAATATTGTTTTCAGTGACCTGAAAAATATTTTAAAATATTTGTGAGGTTTCTATTTCATTGTGCAGTTTTAGGGGATATTGTTGTCCCTTTCATTCCCTAGTTATTTTTCCTGTCACTTCATTAATAATTCTAAATAATTACAAATATATTTCTGTGTGTAAATTAGCTAGAACTATTTTCAGGGAACAAAAATCCTAACCACTCCCTAGGCAAACTGTTGGGACATCATTTCCATTATGGGGTAGTTCTGGTTAGTCCTCTCCACTTTCATTATTGGAGGTCAGAATCAATAGAGATGTCATTATTTATCCAAGTAAAATATGTGCACTCCATAATTTCTTAATCTCACAACTCCTCTCCAAATCTTGGATATGAGAAATGACAGAGCCTAATGGAATCTGCCACCTTGCACTTACTCTATATTTTTACTCTTGCTCCTACATTAGATCACATCCTTAAGAAGATGCAAATTCAGATTAAGTTGTTTTGCATTTCTTATATGTCTACTCTTTCTGAATCAGGTTTGTTATGACGTTAGCCTTCAGTGAAGGATAATGTGTGATGATGTTTACTACATCATACAAGTCTTCTCTATGGAGGCCCATGGGAGAAATTTCATTTTTCCAGTAGCAAGAAAAGCTAATTTTCTCCTTAGAAAATGGCTTGTATTTGTTGTAAGAACACTATGGCTGTCACTAAAGATTACATTCATAGCTTCTCAACAGTAATATGTGTAGGATATTATAAATTTCTGTGTAACTGTATCCCTAGTTTTATGTTCTTTTTACTTTGCTACAATAGATTGCCAGTAGTTGTTGTTTTTTTTTAATTCTACTGAATTTGTAAACATTTTGTAAGTTGGCTTACATTTTATTTCTGGAATGAAGCTATATATTACTAAATACAAATGAGAATTTAAATGTTGGCTTTGATGTGTTTTCAGAAATATCTTTTGTCAGTGTTTAGAAATTTTGTTAAAGATGTTTTCCAAATATAAGGTTCACTGCTAAGATAAATTGCTGAAATCTCTCATTCAGAGATCCTCGGTGAACTCTCAGACTTACTTAGAAAAATAGCCTATAGTTATTAAATCTAAGCTTCTGGTTTTCAATAGCATCCGGAGCAATTATGTATTCAGCCTCTCTGTACATTTTTGTAAAGTATTTATAATGATATAGGAAAATATAAAAACTTAAATCCACATGGAAAACAGGATTATCAGTTAATATTATGGGAAATTTTCCATTTCTTTAGAGTTTTTGGAACTTCAAAATTGCAGTTGTTGCCTCACTTAAACTGTTGATATCTGGAAGCTATTTGTTCAGTTCCACCAGTTAACAGCTGCTAAGAAGCAGTATATGAGTATCTGCTAAAATACCTGGACATTTTCTCTCTGATGAATGGCCACTGGTTTTTGAGGAAATCCAAATATTTTCTTTCTGGATGTGGTTAGAGATTACTCTACCAAAAAGAACTATGTTGGGATAAAGACAAATGATTGTGGCTTAGTGCCTCTGGCAAAGTATAATTCCCACAAGTAAACCTATGTATGCAAAAGTGGAGACTGAAGAGACTTCACATCAGTACATTCTGGTGCTCCACCTATAATGAGTAATAGAGAGTGAAACAGAGAAGGTGGAAGAAGAGCCATCAGAACAGAACTGGACCTAGAGCTAAGAACAGTGTCTGGGAAATGGGTTCAAACAGAATTTGTGATTGAGGCAAGTCCACCCTCATTATCTATGGCCAACACCAAGTTAAGAAGAATTTTTCTGCATTAGAAAGTGAGCAAATATTCTACAAATTTCACCTTTTCCTGATGCCTTAACATCCCTCCAGCCTTTGAGTAGCCTGCCTAGGCAATCAGGTGTGCCAGTGAGGTAAAGTTAGTCCACAAGTTCCCCTCCTGAGCCTACCCTGACTGTGACCTAGTGACATTCAAATATGCCAGTGAAATCCCCTCATGCCTTTTGCTCCTGTTCTCCACCCTGACTCCTTTCTCGCCAACTAAAGTCACCCATGGTGTCTCTCTCTCTCTCCCCCTGCCCCATCACCTCACTGGCCTTGTTCAACTAACTTCATTAGTGCTTCTCCAAAATAGACCCATTGTATGGATGTGTTACCTTCCTTTTACTCTCATTCAACTCTACCACCACCCCGACCCCCACCTAGTGTTATTCTGTTATTCCCTGTCTACCCTTAACTGATAACCCCCAAAACTCATTTTATGTACTGTAATTATTCCTTACAACACAACAAACAACAATAACAAAAGTGAAAGGAAGGAGAGAGAGGGAGGAGGTATAGAGGGAGGAAGGAGGGAAGAAATCTAAAAGTGTAATTCTAGGTTAATTTTATATACTCTGCTTCTCCTTCTCATTAAAAAGCTGAAATTGGCAAGTCACCAACATTCACTGTAACATGACAAAAATCTCTGTAAAATTGTAGTTTAAAAAAAGATCTCAAAGATAAGAGTACAAAGCATACTAAATAAACCCAATCTGCCATGTAGAGAATTTCAACCTCCTGCCAGATCTTCCCACTGATCTTAAGCAAATACTCAAGGGTTCTTTGCCTGGACTGGATCAGGGAAGAAATGCTGAGGGAGACATAGTGTCTTCACCAAGGGTGGGGTAGCAAGAGAAATTTCACTGTGGCAAACTGAATCTTAGTGATTGCAGGGCTGCCTCTCAAAGGCAAGGGCAGCAAAAGAGAGAAACAATTTTGTGACATTCTGGACCTTCATTTCAGATCCTCCAGTCACCTTGCAAAGTCTTAGTTCAGGGCAAAATAAATAAGCAAATTTGTTTTAAGGCTCTCTGGGTCTTTACCAGGAATGCAACAGAGATTCTCCAAAGGTTGAAGGGCAAGGCAGCAGAGTAACAAGAAATATCTCATGACATAGAAATTTGAGGCAGGAATGAAGAGCAAAAAGAAATCCCCAGTGACCAAAAATCTGGGATCCAAGACTAGAAAGAATTGAGATACATCTCACAGTTCAGAAAGGTGTCAGCTCAACTATAAAGCCTAAAGAGAGTCCTAGAAACTTGCCAATCTAAGATCCTAAATTCAACTGAAAGGAAATTTTTTTCTATTTATAGCAAAATATTTGAAGCAAGAGATTAACTGAAAACAAATAAAACAAGATCCAGTTCAAGTTCCACTACAGACTAGATTATAGTTATCCCTATTGGCATTCTGAAAAAAAGAAGAGGTTGCCATTTGGGAGCAATAAGTATAATTTATTTAGTTTCCACATTCCTTTACATAAAACATCTACTATACAATATAAATTACATGACACGTGAAAAAGGAATATATGACACAAGTTTAAAAGAGAAAACTACTGAAACATTGAACAATAGCATAGAAGTTGGAATCATCAGATGAGGACATTAAAATAAACATGATATATATAATAAAGGATTTAGTGGGAAGAACAGCCCACCTGTGTACCTCAGTGGAGAATTTCATCAGGGAGATGGAAATAATACAAGATGAAATATTAAAGATAAAACAAAAACTGTAGTTCCTGTCATGGCACAGCAGAAACAAATCTGACTAGGAGCCATGAGGTTGCAAGTTCAATCCCTAGCCTCACGTAGTTGGTTAAGGATCCAGTGTTGCCATGAGCTGTGGTGTAGGTCACAGACATGGCTCAGATCTGGCAGAGCTACAGCTCTGATTGGACCTCTAGCCTGAGAACCTCCATATGCCGTGGATGCAGCCCTAAAAAGACAAAAAGACAAAAAAAAATTCGCTAAAGTAGAACAAAGAAATTTAAAAAGGCAATCAGGTTAAAGGTTAGTTCTCTGAAAAAAAAAAAAAAGAAAAAATTGTAAAAGCACATGAACATGGAGAACAGACTTGTGGTTGCCAAGGGGGAGGGGGAGGGGGAGGGAGTGGGATGGACTGGGAGTTTGGGGTTAATAGAGGCAAACTATTGCCTTTGTAATGGATAAGCAATGGGATCCTGCTGTATAGCACTGGGAACTATGTCTGGTCACTTGTGATGGAGCACGATGATGTGAAAAAAAAGAACATATACATGTATGTGTGGCTGGGTCACCTTGCTGCGCAGTGGAAAATTGACAGAACACAGTAAACCAGCTATACTAGAAAAAAAAAATTGTAAAAGCATAGCAAGACTCATGAAGAAAATAGAGTAAATATAAATTACCAATAACAGGCAATAAAAGAACTTCATTTCGTAGTCTCTAGACACTAAAAGAATAGGGAAATTAATAAACAGTTTTATGATAATAATTATGGTTATTTTGATACAATACACAAACTTGCAGAGCACAAATTCCCAAAAATGACAGTAGAATAAATAAAAATTTGAATAATTGCAATTAAAAGGAAATTTATTTCTTTACAAAAATTTTAACCTAAGGTAAATTCTTAACAAGACTTTACCAGTGAATTCTACCAAATAATTAAATAAGAAATACTTCTTACACAACCTCTTACAGAAAATAATAGACGAGATTAATTTTCTCAACTCATTTTAGTAGGCCAACATAATTCTAACATCTAAAGCTGCCAAAGTTATCAAAAAAACAAAAACTATGGATCGGTATCCCTCATGTACATACATGCAAAGACCTTTAACACATTTTTTAAAGGTTCAGAAAGTTAATACATCATGATTAAATTATCTTTATTTCAGGAATGCAAATGTGGTTTAATATTCAAAAGTTAATTACTCTAATATGCAATAGAATTAAACTTACGATAACCTCAGTAGATGCAGGAAAGGCATTTGACAATATTAACATCCACTCTTAGCAAACTAGTAATAAAATGATTTTTAATCAAAGTGATAAAGGATGCCTACAAAATATCTACAGTTAGCATGATTCTTAATAGGGAAATTTTGCATGATTTCCTTCTAAAACTGTTGTGTTTCCTAGGCTTTGCAATAATGAAAACAAAAAAAAAAAAGCATAAAGAATGGAAAAGAGGAATAAAATTTCCTTTAGTTAATGAAAGCATGACATTAATAAAGAATCTAGGGGAAAACATAGGTGAACTAAAACTAATAAATTTATTCAGTTAAGATACAGGATAAAAGTTAATGTGTAAAAATCAATTGAACTGCTAAAAATAAGCAATGAAAAATTACAAATAATATTTCGAAAACAACACTATTCATAATGTATTGACATGCATAAATGCCTATCACTATATCTTAAAAAAAATAGAATGGGCCCTTATACTTAAAATTATAAATAACTGATAAAATTAAAGAAGACTTTAAGAAATGAATGGTTCTGGAGTTCCCGTCGTGGCGCAGTGGTTAACGAATCCGACTAGGAACCATGAGGTTGCGGGTTCGATCCCTGCCCTTGCTCAGCGGGTTAACAATCCGGCGTTGCGGTGAGCTGTGGTGTAGGTTGCAGACGCGGCTTGGATCCCGCGTTGCTGTGGCTCTGGCATAGGCCGGTGGCTGCAGCTCCGATTCAACCCCTGGCCTGTGAACCTCCATATGCCGTGGGAGCGGCCCAAGAAATAGCAACAACAACAACAACAACAACAAAAGACAAAAAAAAAAAGGAAATGAATGGTTCTAATATGGATTGAAATAATCAGTATTGTTAAGACACCCATTATCCTTAAGACAGTGTAAGCCATATCAAAATTTTAGCAGGACATTTTTGAAAAAAAAAAAAGTTAATCCTCAAATTTATATGGAAATTCAGGAGACTCTAGAACAATGATCACCAATTGAAATGTAAGCTAAATAAAATTTGAAATTTTCTAGTTGCCATATTAAAAAATTAAAAAGTAAACTCTGAAATTACTTTTTTTTTTTTTGTCTTTTTGCCATTTCTTGGGCCGCTCCCGCGACATATGGAGGTTCCCAGGCTAGGGGTCTAATCGGAGCTGTAGCCACCAGCCTATGCCAGAGCCACAGCAACGCAGGATCCAAGCCGCGTCTGTGACCTACACCACAGCTCACAGCAACGTCGTATCGTTAACCCGCTGAGCAAGGGCAGGGATCGAACCGACAACCTCATGGTTCCTAGTCAGATTCACTAACCACTGCGCCACGACGGGAACTGCTGAAATTACTTTTAATTATACATTTCATTTCACCCGATGTATCCAAAACATTATCTTTTCAATGTGGGATTAGTATTACAAAACTATTACGGAGATATTTTTACATTTTTTTAAAAAACTATGTTTTGAAATGTGTATATTTTATACCTACACTTAATCTCAGTTAGAATTGACTGCATTTCAGATACTCTAACAATATGGGCTAAATGGATAGTACAGATCTAGAACACACAAAAGTATCTTGAATTAATACTTCGGAAATATTCCCAGATATGTATGGTCAGTTGACTTTCAACAAATACGACAGTTCTATGAGAAAGGATAATCTCTATTAACCAATGATTCTGGATCAAGTAGATATTCACATGATTAAAAATAAAAGGAGCCTCAACTCCTATGTAACTCTATACACAAGAAATATTTTGAGATTGATCATAGCCACACATGTCAAACCAGAACCATAAAACTTTTTAATATAAAACAGAAGCCTCCCTTTGTAACCTTACAATAAGCAGATATTTTTTGAACAGAACAGAAAGCACTAAAAAAGAAAAAATTGATAAATTTCATTTTGTCAAAATGAAAATCAATATTAAAATTAAAAAAACACTGGGAAATGAAAAGACAAACCATGGACTAAGAGAAAATATTTTCAACACATTTATACAACGGGGGATTCAGTAACACTAATAGAAACAGGAAACAGACAGGAAGAAAGTCTCTTTCTCCTCAGCCTTATAATCTTTCTAGCAATTCTTGATAGGAGCTCCTAAAACCAGATAGCTGGCAAAGGAAAGCTTGGTTTTAGAGTCCCAAAATCAAAATCACAGCAAAGTATGAAAGGATGAGTCTGGAATTGAGACACAAAAGCTTAATATTGGATCAGTTATACATAAAGTAATAGTGCATCTTATATGTGATGTCATTTTAGGTTTAGTGAAAAGAAAGGCTGTGATTAATTATATACTGTATTTTTATAATTACATCATAAACTGAATATATTACCTTTTTCCAGAGTGTATATACAATCTTTTTAAGTAATTATAAATAAGATAAATACTCTCTTGTGGCTTACAAATTACTCAGTATGACATAAAAATGTATATTTTTACCCACCACTTCAGAAACATTACATTTTCCTGAGGAAACTAGAACAGGGCAGTGTAAGACACATAAGCTCATGACCTAGTTATCTATTTTTATTAATCCAAGAAACACCCATATTGTCCCTTTTGGCTGAACAACAACAATCATTAACTGTCCAGCTGTCTGTCATTTTTCACGTCTCATTCACATCCCTCTCCTCATATACTTGTACTTAGATAAGATAGAAATAGAAATAGATTTGTTGATGAACCAAGAGAGGTCCCTGTAATCTATGAGTCAGTCTTTTATCAAACCATCTAAATATCTTTTAAAAATATCCCCCAGTAAAAACACTGTGCAGAATTCATGCGCATGTAACTGTGAAACATCAAACCCAGTCATGATGAAAAGCATACATATTTTGGCTAAACATGAAAATCTATCAATAAAACAAAGAATTTTTTGAAAGACTGCTGGAGAGAAGCAAGGATATGATAATCCTTCTTTCCATTTTCTCTTGTCATTCTAGTCAATGTGTACCCATGTGACTGACTCTAGTTTTGGCAACTGATTAATAGAATTGTAGATATGTTGGAGGTAATCCAGAAACTAATAATGGAAGTATTTATTATAGAGACAAGGGTAAATATGCTTAAAAATACAGATTAGAATGATAACTTAAAAGACAACCCAAGATGCAAGGCAGAGAATGGTATCAATCTTATTAGCAGAGTAGAAAAGTGCTTTATCAAAAAGTCATGACTACACTTCAGAGTAGCTGAGCAATGCAGTATGCCTCCTTGATACCAGTAGCAGCATAAATATGGAATTATAAGTTGAAAATATGAATTTAAGTGCCATCTACTCATTTATGGCAAACTTACCTCATACCTAATTTATTTTCTGCCTAATAATTGAGGTAGCATTAGGAATTGCATCAGTATTTAATGTATTTTAATAATGGAGAACTGCAATCAAGATGGAGAATTGATCTGGCATGAAAAAGCCTCCACTCCCACTACAAACATATACAGTTATAAGGTACACCTTTTTTCAAAATATGTAAATACAGATTTAAATTCAGAACTATAATATGGAATATCTCGATGCTAAGGAAAAAGGAGGTTCCTTCCATAGGAATGGAAATTGAATCAGATATCACTGTGCTAAGTTGTTAAGGTCTGCCTATATAAGCCTGGGAAATCAAGCCATGTATCTTACAGTCAGAGGAAGACAGAGAACTGTTTTCTGCATAAGTAATCCTCAGGTTATGAATGCATAGAGGCATCCATGAAAAGACAGAACCTTTGGACTGTATCATTCTACATGTGGAAAGGCACATTGTTGTACTGCCTATAAGATCAATACCTAATGAAGAAAATCTGCAGGAGATTCCCAGCATTAAAAAAAAAAAAGTCTTAGATATATTTATTTCTGTTCTCTCAATGAAAATTCCCTGAATTGACTGGGAATGGGAATGACTGAATGAATGAATAAATACATGAATGAATTTGTAATTTGTGGAAGGAAGGAGGAAAAGAAGGAAAGAAGGAAGGAAGGGAGAGAGGGAGGAAGGAAGGAGGCAAAGAGGGATGGAGAGAGGGAGGAAGGGAGGGAGAAAAATAAGTCTCAAAATAACTGTAGGTACAGGGTGACAACTTGGTTTGTAGCACAAATCCTCAAAGACATTTAGAAATCTGCAGCATCGGTTTCCTACTCCTTCTATTCCAGAACAATAGAAGAGATCTCTAAAAGTATGTCTACATCATGAGTGTTTGAAATCACAGCACCTTCAATTCCTAAAATGCTATAAATCAGGCAGGAGACTGGAAGATTGTCCTCTTAGGAATCTGATTAATCCAAAGAAAAAATATTAGGTAATATACATTTTGCAGTCTCCCGTAAAATGGCTGAGCCAGATCATCATCCTGTGAAGATGCCCAAAGTGGGCAACAGTAAATTCCCTGCAGAGTTGCCAAAGAATTTTTTAAGTGCTTTGTCTCAAATATGACTAGACAAACACAAACTGTCACACCCCTGAGGAAAATTACTACCACTGAAAGACAAAATAGCTGAAAAACAAAACTAGGAAGAAAAAAAATGCAGAAATAGGAAAATTACAAATATTGTAATTAATATACTCAGAAAGATGGAATTAGAAAATACATCCGTGAACCAAGAAGAGGTTGTTTAAATGTTACATATTTAAAAACAGATCATAATTTAGCAGGTTATATGACACAGTGGAGTGTGCATATGACATCAAGGAAATCCGAGAGTGGCAGGGCTATTGACATAGTTAAGAATTTGTCCTTGTAGGTATACAAGGGACTGTGGCAATAGAAGTTATTTTCAGAAAATTTACATTTTCAAGGCCACCAATAATAGTCTAAAACTGTGGATACTCCTATAGACCCTTGGATCACATTTACACTGTGTCTGTGATTGTACTTATGAATTATTGTTCTGAATCTTTTATTGACTTCACAAGATTAATAATAATTAAATTATATGAAAATATGCCACAGATATAAAAATTTTAAAGCTTCTAGTGTTAATTAGGAGTTCTTATTACCTACCAAATAGTATCCTAATTTTATTCTTTGAAATTCATAGTTTTTCCATGTCTTGTTCACATTGTAAATTTTGTGCATTGATCCTGACTTTTATCCTACTTATTTATGGTAGACTCACTAAGTTACTGATTGTTCTTTATTTATCTTTAAATTGGGCCCATACTACTGTAATTCTTAATTATTTTCATGTAATGTAAATATGTATTTTTATCAATGAATAAATTAATGAGATATATTAATTTAACCCAAAGGAACCCTTAAGTTTCTATTGTATACTGTGTTGATTAAAATTGAAGTGACTGCTAAATCTCTATTTTAGGTAAGATATTTTATATTACCCATGTTACATCAGTTCAGTTGTGTGGCTGATCAGAGTAGTGCTTAACTTGGGTTTTAAATGGAGAAAAAGAACAAGAGCACAATATATCCCAGTATCAGGAGCATAAAATTATATAAAAATGTGTATGTAAGTAGGAGTGTCATTAAAGAAATTTAAAATATAAGCTTAGTGCTCAAAACACTTGTCTTATTATGAAACAAAAACAAGCACAGTTTTAAACTTAAATATTGACTCATGAATCTAAGAAAGCACAAATGAAAAGCTAAGGATTATACCGAACATGAAATCCAAGTATAATAACACTTTTGTATAAATAAATATGATAAATATCATTAAAGACATTTTACTTTAAAACAGTTCAAAGCCTCATCTTTATCATGGAATAATCACTTTTGAAACTCTGGACAGAGAACCTCATTTGGAATAAAATTCTTTGTTAAAATTGATTTTGCTCACCTTTAGTACTAGAGAGAAAAGATACTATCTGAAGTGATTCCCATCAAATTCAACCTCTGGAGATTAGACATATGGAATTGTCTATAAAGTGAGGCTATTCATGAAAATGGAAATTCTAAGCATCTTAAACCCTTAGGAATTTTGATGCTATCAAGTTTTGTTGAAATAAACACAGAGATTTATTCCAAGTATTTAAATATATTCATTAAAGTGCTCAGTAGGATAAAAAGAATACTGAGACTCTCCTGTGGTTTCTGTTTTCTATAAATGTTAATACTTATCACAGTTTATATCCTGCCTACCATAAATATTAAAGTTTTCAATCATTCCCTGTAATATCATATACCAGTGGATTCAAGCATTATAGTTTTTAGCAGAATGTAGTTCAGTCAATATTTTGTATGTATTATAATAATAATGCATGACTAATGATAAAATAATTAGATTAATAGAAGCTATCACTTATTGATCTCTTCCCCTGTGAAAGACTTTGGGCTAAGCACTTCACATGCATCATGTCATTTAAGCCTCATAAGAACTATAGTCTTTTTTAATATATAAATTTTTTTGTTTTTATTGATGTATAATTGATGTACATTATATAATTTATAGGTATACAGTGTAGTAATTCACAAATTGTTTTTTTTTAGAGCTCCTTTATTTATTTATTTTTTGGCCTGCCCTAGACATGCAGAATTTCCCAGGCCAGGGATCAAATCCATGCCACAATAGCAACCCAAGCTGCAGCTGTGACAATGCTGGATCCTTAACCTGCTGCACCACAAGGGAACTCCATTAATTCACAAGTTATAAAGTCTATACTCCATTTATAGTTATTATAAACTATTGGCTATACTTCTGTTTTAAAATATATCTTTGCAGCTTATTTTATATGTAATAGTTGGTACCTCTTAATCCCCTACCCCTATATTTCCCTTCTCCTTCCTTCTTACCACTAATTTGTTCTTTACACCTTTCAGTCTGTTTCTTTTTTGTTATATTCTCTAGTTTGTTATATTTTTTAGAATCTATGTATAAGTGATGTGTACAGTATCTGTCTTCCTCTGTCTGACTTATTTCACTTAGCATAATACCCTCCAAGTCCATCCTTGCTGTTGCAAATGGCAAAAAATTATTCCTTTTTATGGCTGAGTAATGATGTTCTGTTTCTGTACAAATCTTCTTAATCCATTCATCTGTTGATGGACACTT
The DNA here is from genome assembly GCF_016906955.1 of Phacochoerus africanus. Taxonomy (NCBI): domain Eukaryota; kingdom Metazoa; phylum Chordata; class Mammalia; order Artiodactyla; family Suidae; genus Phacochoerus; species Phacochoerus africanus. The sequence goes on from NC_062544.1 coordinate 138,545,962, forward strand.
AGGTTCCTTGCATATGTTGGCAATTGTAAATAATGCTACAATGAACATGATAACCATACTCTTAATATGCTCAATTAGAAGATGCAATGATCAGATATCACTGCTGTAATAAGTTACCCCAACCTTAGTGGCATAAAGAAAAAAATTATCTTAAAGTTCTGAAGGACAGAAGTCTGAATTGAGTCCCACAGGGCTGTATGCCTTTTTTTGGAGGCTCTTAAGGAGAATCCATTGCTTTGCCTTCTTAGCTTCTAGAGGTTACCCACATTCCTTGGCTTGTGGCGTCTCTTCCTGCATCTTCAAAACCAGTAACATCAATCTGAGTCCTTATCAAGCTGCTAATTTTTTGGTTCCCCACAGTCACATCTTCCTGTAGCTCTCTTTCTTTTTTTACATTTTTTAAAGTTTTATTTAAGCATAGTTGATTTACAATGTTGTGGTAATTTCTGCTGTGTAACAAAGTAATTCAGTTTTACATGTACAGACATCCATTCTCTTTTAGATTCTTTTCCTACATAGATTATCACAGAATATTTGGTAGAGTTCTCTGTGCTGTACAGTAGGTCCCCTCTGGCCAATCATTCTGTATACCTCAGTGCACAACTCTTTTAAGGATCTTTCTGATTATATTGAGTCTGCCTGGTGGATCCAGGATAGTCTCCACATTTCATCAGCATCAGATTAGCAAACATAACTCCATCTACATCATTAATTCCACTCTTCCGTGGAATCTAACATGCACAGGCAATGGAGATTAGGACAAAGACATTTTTTTTCTTTTTGTCATTTTTAGGGCCACACCTGCAGCATATGGAGATTCCCAGTCTAGGGGTCTAATTGGAGTTGTTGCTGCTGGCCTACTCCAGAGCCACAGCAACACCAAATATGAACCACATCTATGACCTACACCACAGCTCATGGCAACGCCGGATCCTTAACCCACTGAGCGAGGCCAGGGATCAAACCCGCAACCTCATGGTTCCTAGTCAGATTCATTTCTGCTGCACCACGACAGGAACTCTTTAGAGAATCCATCAGTCTAGCTGCCCCAGAAGATAGGGTAAATGAGTCCTAAAAGGAATGATATTTAGCTCTAAAGCCAACAGCAAGTTAAATGTTCAAGCCAGGAATCAATCCCAGATCTGTCTCCCCTTTTATCCTCCCTCTATATTACCTCAGGAATAGTTTCTCCCATGAGAGAAATGAAGTAATCCAGCATATGCCTATAAGTTGTAATTATTGTTTTCCAGCAATAGTTTGACTTGATACCCCACAGTCTTCCCTAAACTGAAAAAGCAACAAGAAAAAAAGCATGATATAAATACATAGAGAAATAGGAAGGCATTGTCTTAATCAAGTAATGTAAAAGATAGAGATTAGAAGCAAGAAGGAACTTTAAATTTGAAAATATAATATTAAATCTGTCAAAAGGTAATAATGTTGGAGTTCCCGTTGTGGCTCAGTGGTTAATGACTCACAGACGCAGCTCAGTTCCGGTGATGCTGTGGCTGTGGTGTAGGCCGGCGGCTACAGCTCCAATTAAACCCCTAGCTTGGGAACCTCCATATGCCACAGGTTCAGCCCTAGGGGGAAAAAAAAAAGACCAAAAAAAATTAGTAATGTTTAGAAGGTTAAATTGAAGAAATCTCTCTAAATTTAGAGCAAAGTCTTTTTTTTTTTTTACTATTTTTTATTAAGGTATGGTTGATTTATAATGTTTCTTCAAATTCTGTTGTGCAGCGAAGTGACCCAATCACACAGTTTCCTGCACTGTACAGCAGGGCCCCATTGCCCATCCATTCCAAATGTAACCGTTTGCATCCCAAAACCCCAAAATACCCATCCATCCCACTCCCTCCTCTCTCACCCCCACCCCGGAAACCACAAGTCTGCCCTCCTTTTCAGTGATCTGTTTCTATTTTTTAGATGGGATCATCTGTGTTATATTTTAGATTCCACAAATAAATGTAATGTATGGTATTTGTCTTTTTCTTTCTGGCTTACTTCACTTAGTATGAGAATCTCTAGTTTCATTCATGTTGCTGCAAATGGCATTAGTTTGTCTTTTTATGGCTGAGGAGTATTTCACTGTATATATGTACCATATCTTCTTAATTCATTTATCTGTCAATGGACATTTAGGTTGTTTCCATTTCTTGGCTACTCAACAAAAAAACAAACAACCCAAGTGAAAAAAGGGCATAAGACCTAAATGGACATTTTTCCAAAGAAGACATATGGATGGCCAACAGAAACATGAAAAAATGCTCAGCATCACTAATTATTAGAGAAATGCAAATCAAAACTACAATGAGTTACCACCTCACACCATTCAGAATGACCATCATTAACAAGTCAACAAATAAATTCTGGAGAGGGTGTGGAGAAAAGGGTACCTTCATTCACTGTTGGTGGGAATATAAAATTGGTATAACCATCTTGGAAAACAGTATGAAGGTACCTCAGAAAACGAAATATAGAACTACCATATGATCTTGCAATCCCACTCCTGGGCATAATCCAGACAAAAACGTCCATTCCATTCAGAAAATACATGCACCCCTATGTTCATTGCAGCACTATTCACAATAGCCAAGACATGGAAACAACCTAGAGCAAACTTTTACAGATGAGCTATAGGAGGAAAATCATGTGGACCCATTAGTTACACCTTAGTTGCTTATTCAAAGGAATTAATAGAAGAAAACTAAAATGTCAGTGAAATGTTTACATTTAAATACTGTTGGAAATGATACAAAATAAATGTGTATCAAGGATTTTCCTTCTGGTTATTATAGATAAATTGATATTGCACTATTCTCATCATAAACAACCTTAAAATTGGCCAGACTATATGATGAAACTGTGGATAATAAGATTGCAGGACTGCAGTTTTTGAGAGAGGGGAAACTCTCAATGTGAACCCTTTGTCTGGTCCTCAGTTGCAGCTGAATTTCTTGGCCAAAGTGCAGAGAAGTGGATGCTGAGCAAAGCATGGTGTCTTGCTAAACTGGGAAGGCAAAGATTGGGGCTGAAAAGAAGCTGGAATCTGTAAAGTGAGGCATTATAGAGGCAGGATCTGAGCAGAGAGAGACCCCCAGATGTCTGTGTACAGGTCTTCCTAAATTAGTAGCAGAGGACTGGGTACTTATGAAGGATAAGACTTAGAGGCTTACCAGATAATTACTGCTCCAGGGTTGAGAATAAAATAGAAATACCAGAGAAAAGTAAATGCTGTGTGAGAATTAAATGTTTTTTTTAAAGTTTTATCGAAGTATAGTTAATCTACAAGGTTGTGATAATTTCTGCTGTACAACAAAGTGACCCAGATATACATATACACATATCCATTTTCTCTCAGAATATTTTCCCACATAAATTATCACAGAACACTGGGTAGAGTTCTCTGTGCTACACAGCAGGTCCCCGCTGGCCAATCATTCCATATACAGTATGCATATGCCAATCCCAAACTCTCAGTCAACCCCTCCCACCTCCCCTCACTTGTCCCCTTTGGTAACCATACATTTTTCAAAGTTGGTGAATCTTTTTCTGTTTTGCAAAAAAATTCATTTGTATTATTTTTTTTTAGATTCCATATATAGGTGACATCATAAGATGTTTGTCTTTCACTGTATAATTAACCTCACTTGGTATGATAGTTTCTAGGGCCATCATGTTGCTGCAAATGGCATTATTTCACTCTTTTTTATGGCTAAGTAATATTCCATTATATGTATATATATCATCTTTATCTATTCCTCTGTTGATGAATATTTAGGATGCTTCTGTGTTCTTGGCTATTGTAAATAGTGCTGCAATTAACATTGGGGTATGTGTATCTTTTTGAGTTATGGTTTTCCCTGTATAGATGCCTAGGAGTAGGATTGCTGGATCATATGATAGTTCTATTTTTAGTTTTTTGAGAAGCCTCTATACTGTTTTCCGTAGTGGTTGCACTAATGTGCATTCCTTCCAACAGTGTTAGAGGGTTTCCTTTTCTCTACACCCTCTCCAGCATTTATTATTTGTAGACTTTTTGATGATCACTATTCTAGCTGGTATAAGATGGTACCTCATAATAGTTTTGATTTGCATTTCTCTAATAATTAGTGATGTTGATCATCTTTGCATGTGTTTTTTGGCCATTAGTATGTCTACTGTGGGGAAATGTCTATTTAGATCTTCTGCCAATTTTTTTTAATTGGGCTGTTTGTTTTTGTTTTGTTTTGTTTTTGATATTGAGCAGCAGGAGGTGTTTGTATATTTGGGAGACAAAATTAATACACAAAAATTAATTGCATTTTACATGCTAATGATGAAAGATTAGAAAGAGAAATTGGGGGGAAATCCCATTTACCATCACATCAAAAAGAATAAAATACCTAAGAATAAACCTACCTAAAGAAATAAAAGACCTCTACTCTGAAAACTATGAGACAATGATGAAAGAAATCAAAGATAATACAACGAGATGGGATATACCATGTTCTTGGATTGGAAGAATCAGTATTGTCAAAATGAGTATACTACCCCCCAAAATCTACAGACTCACAGCAATCCCTATCAAATTACCAATGGCATTTTTCACAGAACTATATCAAAAAAAAAATAAATTTGTATGGAAACACAAAAGACTCTGAATACCCAAAGCAGTCCCGAGAAAGAAAAGTGGATCTGGAGGAATACCTTGACTTCAGAGTATACAACAAAGCTACCATCATCAAAACAGTGTGGTACTGACACAAAAACAGAAATATAGATCAGTGAAACAGGATAGAAAGCCTAGAGATTAAACCCAAGCATTTATGTTCAATTAATCTATGACAAAGCTGGTGATAACATACAATGGAGAAAAGACATACTCTTCAATAAATGGTGCTGGGAAAACTGGACAGCTACATGCAAAAGCACGAAATTAGAACATTTTCTAATACCAAACAAAAATAAACTCAAGTGGATTAAAAACCTAAATATAAGACCAGATACTATAAAACTCTTAGAGGAAAGCAGGATGAACACTCTCTGGCATAAACTGCAGCAATATCTTCTTAGATCCACATCCTAGTGTAATGACAAAATAAATAAATAAATAAACAAATGGGACCTATTTAAACTTAAAAGTTTTTGCACAGGAAAGGAAATCATAAACAAAACTAAAAGACAACCCACAGAATTGGAGAAAATGTTTGCAAATAAATAATCTTATTAATAGCATATTAACACCTCTGGCATGCAAATGATATAGCAAAAACTACATTTATTTTCAGTAAGGTACTATGCTCTGAAATAGGGATCATAAAACTTATTGTATAAAACAGCTAATAAATATTATACATTTTGTGGACCAAATAATGTATGTGGCTACTGCTAAAGTCAGCCATTATAGTTGGAGAGTAGCTATAAACAATATAAAAACAAGGGATGGGAAAGATTAGAAATATAGGATTTCCCACTGTGGCTCAGTAGGTTAAAAACCTGACTAGTATCCATTAGGATGTGGGTTGGATCCCTGGCCTTGCTCAGTGGGTTAAGGATAGAGCTCTGCTGTGAGCTGTGGTGTAGGTTGAAAGCCTGGCTTGGATCCTATGTTCCTATGGCCAGTGGCTGAAAATCCTTTGCCATCCCTAACCTGGGAGCTTCCATATGCCTCATATGTGGCCCTAAGAAAATATAGAAATAAATAAAAATAAAAGAAATATAAATGTGTAACTATAAAGGTCGTATTTTCTTTCCTCTTGTAATTTATCTCGAATATTAAGCTTTGAAATTTAAATAAATTTTAAATTAAAGTTTTTTTAAAGTTTTGTGTAAAAATAATACTACAAATGAGGTCTATGATGTATATAGATAAGTAAAAGATATGATAACAATCCCACAAAGAATGGTAGAATGTGTAACTTAAAAATTGAATAATAATGTTGGAAGTTCATTTTACTGACAAATGCTGACAAAGGAAGTGGAAACTGTGATGTGAAGAGAGAAGGGAAAATGGGAAAATAAGAAGAAAGTACAAATTTCCAAATGTGATGTTTATAAAGGTATGATGTTGCATCTGGAAAGTTAAAGTTTCATTGTGTTAACCCTGAAGAAACCACAAAAGATCAAATTTGTTAGGTAACTACTTAGTTACATTTCTTTAATACTAAAAACATTTTAAAGCTATATATTTTCCTCAAAGGACAGCTTTTTCTGCCTCTATAGAATTTGATGAGTATTTTATGATTCTGCATAGAGCACTGCTTGCATTTTTATTTGTTCTTTGAAATAAGGGTTATTTAACTCTGTTTTAGACAGTTAATTTTGTAGAAGGCTTATGAGCAGAATTTTTCTTATAATACTTCTACTTTGGGAGGTTTTCTTGGCATCCAAATACATGACTTATTTTCATTATTGGTTTGTTTTTCTATTGTTCTGTGGGCATAAATGAGGAATATATATCCTCTAGAGGGAAAAACATGAATGTGTATTTTTGTATGTGTTCATGGATATAAAACATCAAGGTTGATTCTATTATCCAAATCATTATATAATCTCATATATATATATATATATATATATATATATATATGTATATAAAATTGTGTATATTTGGTTTTACTTTTTTATCTACTTGTGTTTTCAGCTTCTGAAATTCATGGATTATAAAACTTCCTCTATAATTATACTTCACTAAACAAAAACAAAATAAATACCTATTAGTGGGTGATTGGTTAAGTAAATCATGACTAAATAATTATAGATCATAATAAATAACATAATGCATATTATTGTGGAGTACATTTAGTATATATTTTAATCATTGTAAATAATTGTACATAAATTGTATAATTACATAATCATATATATCTATAGTGTAATATAAAGCAGATCATTGAAAATTTGACATTGATCCTTTATTGGTATGGATTATGCAAAAAAATAAAGAATAAAAAAATAGAGTACAGGAGTTCCTGCTGTGGCACAGTGGGTTAAAGATCCGGCATTGTCTCTGTGGAAGCACCAGTTTGATAGCCAGCCCTGTGCAGTGGGTTAATGATCCAGCATTGGTGCAGCAGTGGTATAGGTCACAGCTCTGGCTTGGATTTGATATCTGGCCTGGGAACTTCCATATTCTGTAAGTGTGGTTGAAACTCACAAAGTACAAAGCCACAGTGTTATACAGTCCAATCCTTATTAAAGTAAATGTATGTTATATATGCATATATGTTTGCCCAGTTATGCATAGAACTGCCAAGTGTTAATATTAGTGGTGATCTCATAATTGTAGAATATAAATCTTTTCACATTTTCTTTTATACTTCTCTGAGTTTATCTGACTTTTATAAGCATATTGTTTTATAATAAAACAATGATGCTATTTTTATTTTGAAAATAAATCATTAGGTAAGTGGCCTTCATTAATCATAGCCCCCTCCCGCCCATGCTCATATTCATGTGCTCTTGAAGGTTGGTCAGTAGTCAAATGCAGAAGTGACTACAAGCAAGATTCTGTGACGTGTTCCGGCAAATTTTACTATGCTTATTGAAATGTACATGACTGACTTAGTTAAATAATCCACTATGCACATTTTCAAGCTGTACGTTTATGTTTTCTCTACAGATGCACTCCCTAGGAATAAAATGTATTTACAGTTATATTGGCCAATCAGTTCTTTAGAAATAAGTGGTTTTTCCTTTTTGCTTTCATAATATGTGCTAGAGACATTAGACTTTACATTAAAGGTACCTTATATTCAGCTTCTATGGGTATTATGTAGTGCAATGAATGCTGTTCTGTTTTCACAGAGGAGTTTTAATTCTGTAAGTTGTTTAGGGTAAAGATTTATTGTCTTTAAGTGTATATAAGGTTTGCTGTAGTAGTTTGATGACACATCCTGTAATATGTTGTGTTATTTTCATAATTTTTATTTTCATCCACTGAGGAATTTAAATAGAAATCTATTCATGAACTTTGTTTCACTACTGAGGGTATATTATCCACTGGAATGGGAATAAAGTCTATGATTTTAATTTAATTTTCTGAGCTTTTGATAGAGAATTCTTTGTAACTTTTACATGACATAAGTCAGATAAAAATTTACTATTCCCATTTTATGTAGTAAAAGAGCCCAAGCCATATGGTTTCTATGTGCTCACCTGACTGCCATACAATATGCTTTTTTTTTTCTTCTTTAGCACTCAATATTAATATACAGAAATTCTATGGTAAAGAATCTGATCTTGTATGCTATTTTTTAAAATTAATTCTTAAATCAGTTTTAGAAAATAGGTTTCTAAGCAACAGACAAACCAAAAACATAGTCGTATCATATATAAAAATGTTGGTACTCATGTTTCCTTAGGGAGAGAAGACTAGAAAAGTGTTGTAGTGAGTTTAGTTGATTTACAAATGACTTGTACAGACTCGTATGCCACATCTTAATATGAGCAAGGGTTTTCCCATGAAAACTGTACCAAAGTCGTAAGTACAATATCTATCAGAATAGGATTAAAGCCTTAAGTATTACACTTTCCTATAAATTAAGGAAGTTGTTTAGTCTCAATTTCCAGCAGTTTCTGAATGTGATTTAACTGGATACACAGTGATTAAATATCTTGTTGCTATCCATTTCTGGGAGGATTAACTCCCTTTAAATGAATTCTCTCTCTCAATATTTATTTCAAATAATTCCCTAGACTGTCTTGGCTTATGTTTAAATAACTCAAGAAATTATTTCATGTGGAAAATCGAAAAACTTAAACTTCACATTTCAGTGTTATTAAGCTTTTCTTCTTGAGCAATCTAATGATAGGGTGTCAGAGCTAAGATATTACCAACAACGTGGAGAACACTTAATGAATATATGAATATGCAAGATAGTAGAGAGAGAGAACTGATTTAGAAACCCCCGTGACTCTCCCTGATCTGCTTTACTGTAATTTCATTCCACCACATTTTCTGCAATGCTGTTTGTAAAATAACCTCATCAGGGATGAGTTCAAGACATCTCAGAATATTGCATAAACAGTCCTGTTCATTTCATTGTTATTTATTAAGGTGCTAATATGCAGAGAATCCAGCCAAGTTAGGTACCAGGGATGGATACCTCCAGGTACCTCTCTTCATATAATCTGAGTTAATTGAGAGAGCTGAAATTTTAGTGACATTCTATTCACTATTATTGCCTTTTTATGATGTGTTTTTAAATTTTTTAACTGTGGTGAAATATGCTAACATAAATTTTACCGTTTTAACAAATTTTAAGTGTACCCTTCTGCTCCACCAAGTATATTCAGCTTGTTCAGCATCTATTACTGTCATCCAATTCCAGAGCTTTTCATCTTTCCAAGCTGAAACTTTGTAGGCATTAAACAGTAACTTTCCATTTCCCCTTTCCTCATATCTGTGGCAACCACCCTTCTAATTTCTGTCTTTATGACTCTGATTACTCTAGGTACTTCATATAAATAGAATCATGCAATACTCATCCTTTGGTCACTGGCTTATTCTGTTTAGCGTAACATCTTCAGGATTCATCCATGTTGTACCATGCGTCAGAATTTCCTTCCTCTGCAAGGCAAGATAATTTTGCATTGCGTTATATGCCACATTTGGTTTATCCAGTCACCAATCAATGGACACTTGCATCACTTCTACCTTTTGGCTTTTGCAAATAAAGCTCTGGGTGTAAACTTTCTGTTCCCATCCCTGCTTTCAGTTGTTTTGTATGTATACCCAGAAGTGGAATTTCTGGGTCATAGAATAATTTTACTTTTAATTTTTTGAGAGAATATCCACCACACAGAGAATATACCATTTTATATTGCCACCAGCAATGCATGAGTTTTCCATTTCCCACACATCATCTCCAACACTTGCTATTGTCCATTTTGTGGGGGGGTTGTTGTCATTGTTGTTGTTTATAATAGCCATACTAGTGGGTGTGAATTGGTGTTATAATTTTAAGTATAGATATCTGGAGGAACTAGTTTAAAAACGCTCAGTCACCATCAGCACTCTAAATAAAAAAACCAAAAAACAAAAAAACACGACTTCCAGATTCTATAATGTGTAGCATAAAAAAGCACATAGGAATATCAAAGGCATTCTTCCATTATTCTGAACCTCAGAAGAGTTCTTCATACTTTCACCAAGTAGTATTTAGTGCTTTCTATTTTCTTACCATTATTCTAGGCTCTAGGAAGGATGCTTACAGAATGGAATAAGAGATAGACAATTACATAAGCAATTAAAATTGCCATTACAAGAAAAATACTTATGCTAAGGGAGCATGAGAACAAGGTAAGTAGTCTAGCCTAGATAATCAGGGACAGCCTTCTCCAGCAAGCAGTAACTATGCCTCAACTTGAGTGGATAGAAGTCAGAAAGAAGGCTCTGAAACTCAATTTTACTAATGAAGGAGAGTAACTGAAATGTGCTTGATCACATGGAGCTGGGAATTCAACTCATTCTAGAATTCTATTAAATGAGTGTCATATGCTCTTGTTCAGAAATTAGCTTCTCTCTCCTCAAGAAATATTTGGCTAGAGTTTTCAGTGAAAGAGGCAAATGTGATGCAAAAAAATTACCCTTTATCTCCCTTCTTTCTTTAGCCTAGAAATGCAAGGATCATGGAAACTTGTGAGCAGAGACATGGAGACATCATGAAGATAGAATCAGGTAAGTCTGCCCCTGGAAGATAAATGCTGGTTATCTCAAGGAGTACAAAATAAGCACAGGGTATCACAAAAAGTTCCCATACAAGTATCAGACACTAAGGAAAGAGCCTATACAATATCCATGAAATGAAATATAACTTAATTCATTAAAAGACATAGACACATGTTCTCTTTCTGCCTTCCTAAAGCAAGTGTGCCAAAAAGAAAGATTCTTCTATCCAGATATAGTTAACAGAAACATCTTATCTTTATTTATATGTTTACTTATTTAGTCTATTTTTTTAATAGTAGTGTACTAAACATCTATCACAGGTCAATCAGTATGGTAGACATTGAGGATACACTGGTGATTAAAAAAAAAAAAAAAGGTAGAGAAGTTCCCGTTGTGGCACAGCAAAAACGAATCTGACTGGGAACCATGAGGTTGTGGGTTCAATTCCTGGCCTCACTCAGTGGGTTAAGGATCCGTTGTTGGCGTGAGCTGTGGTGTAGGTCACAGAGGTGGCTCGGATTCAGCCAGCGTTGCTGTGGCTGTGGCATAGGCTGGCAGCTGTAGCTCCAACTAGACCCCTAGCCTGGGAATCTCCACATACCACTGGGTGTGGCCCTAAATAAAAAAAGCAAAAACAAAAAAGTACACATGGTCTTATAGTCAAAAGGGTATACAGTAATTTAAATCAAATAATTACAAAACTGAATTTATAATTACATACAGAGACAAAAGCTATGAAGAAAAGTTTTGAGGCACTTATGAGCAATAGTAACATGCAAATAGGCTACTCTGTGTGGTTGATGGCATTATCTTAAATAGGATATTGATCAAGAAAGTTTGATCTGGGCTTTTACAGGTGTGGTAGGCAGAATTCTAGAGATGGTATTCCAAGACACTCATCCAATGATTATTCAGAAAAGCAGTAGTAATATAGTATTGCTGTGAGAGATTTTGAATATTTAATTAAAGTCCCAATTCAGATAATCTTAAGATTATCTGGATGGTCCTGACCCAATCAGGTGAGCCCTTTAGATCCAGGTAGATTTCTCTGGCTAGCACTGGAAAAGGAAATCAAAGAGATGAGAAGGAGCAGGAGGATTTACACACTGTTGCTGGCTTTGAAGATGGAGGGGGCCATGTAATGAGAAATGTGGCAGTTTCTAGAAGATAAAAGTAGCTGCAGGCCAAGACCCAGTAAAATGGGAGCCTCAGTGTACAACCTCTAGTTGCTGAATTCTGCTGACAGTCTGAAGAAACCTGGAAGTGGCTTCTTCTACCAAGCCTCCAGATAAGAACCCACGTGGATGAAACCCTGATTTTGACCTTATTAGACACTTAGCAGAGAATTTCATTAAACTGAGGGGAACTTCTAACCAATGGAAACCATGTGGTAATAAACATTTTTTGTTTTAAGATACTATGTTTTTGGTTATTTGTTATGCAATAATTGAAAAGTAGGTGTTAGTGAATGCAGAAGGGTATCTGTTTTACATATGAGGAAAGCATATGTAACCCTGAGAAGGGTTAATTAAGCTATCCAACATCAGACTGCTATTAAGTGGTAGAAACTGAATGCAATGTTAATTTGAATTGCCTTTTACTATACTTGTCTTTCTAGAAAAGATTAGAGTTTCCTGGTTGAGTAGTCTTCAGGGAAATAGAGTAGTCCACTTATTTATTGATTAGAACTCTTATAGAAAAGGATCAATGTTTAAAAGGGTTTTGTTATTTTTTATTAGTATTCTTAACCAGTTACAATTTTTATTGTTAATATTAGGAGGGTATACATATTTCAGCAAAGGATATGTCATGCTGTTGTGGTCTGCTGGATAGAAGGACATTTCCTAGTTCTGGGAGATCAGAACTTCCAAAACAGAGAGATACCTGGAAGTCATTAATAAAATGATTTTTCCAAGTGAAGAAGATATGCATTATGCAATTTTATGCATAATGATAACTCCCTAATTACTCCCTAAATTGTTCAAGCATTAGGAGTACAAACATGGCTGAATATTCTGATATTTGGAAGCCATAATTTTGGCTGGTTCATTATTTTCCTTCATAACTATTATTATTTCTTCTTTTAGATTGTTTAAATGGTAAGCTACACTTACCATGTAGCATACAACTTGTCTTGTTGGTTCTATCTGGCTTAGGTACTGTTGGGATTCATCGATGTTTTCTGCTTTTAAATCCATAGGTATATAAGAGTTTTGCCATTTTTAACCATCTTTAAGATTATTTACCTAGGGATTGGGCATTTTAAAACACTGAAATTATCTCCTCATATGGAGTAATTTTAATTGCCTTCTCGGTGTGTTTAAGCAGATATAAAATGTGCATTTATTTACTTTGAAGGTTGTTCATTTGATGTATACATGTGACATGTTAATTTGAGTGGTTACCATGGAATAAAAAGGAGAGAAAACAATGGATTTGCTGAACTTATAGGATCCTTTTCTCCTTAGAAATAAAGCTTATATTTATTTAGAGCTTCCAGTGATGGCTAAACCTATAATAAAGAGCAGAATCATGCATCTAATATTTAGTGTACCTTTAGAATAAAACATATTGTATGTTTTAAAATATTCTTTTGAGGTGCTGAGAAAACTGGACAGCTGCATGTAAATCAGTGAAACTGGAACACACCCTTATACCATGCAAAAAAATAAACTCAGAATGGCTTAAAGACTTAAATGTAAGACAAGATACCATAAAACTCCTAGAAGGGAGCATAGCCAAAGCATTCTCTGACATCAACCATACAAATGTTTTCTTAGGTCACCCACACAAGGCAACAGAAATAAATGCAAAAATAAATCAATGGGACATAATCAAACTGACAAGCTTTTGCACAACAAAGGAAACCATCAAAAAAAAAATAAGACAGCCTACAGAATGAAAAATAGTTTCAAATGATGCAACAGACAAGGGCCTAATCTCTAAAAATTACAAGCAACTTATACAACACAACAGCACAAAAACCAACAATTTAATTGAAAAATGGGTAAAAGACCTGAATAGACATATTCTCCAAAGAAGATATACAGATGGCCAAAAAGCACATGAAAAAAATGCTCAACATCCCTGATTATTAGAGAAATGCAAATCAAAACTACTATGAGATACCACCTCACACCAGTCAGAATGACCATCATTAACAGTCCACAAATAACAAATGCTGGAGAGGGTGCGGAGAAAAGGGAACCTTCCTGCACTTTTGGGGGAAATATAAATTGGTACAACCACTATGGAAAACAGTATGGAGGTACCTCAGAAAACTAAATATAGTACTGCATATGATCTAGCAATCCCACTCTTGGGCATATATCCGACAAAACTTTCATTGAAAAAGATACATGGACCTGTATATTCACCGCAGCATTATTCATGATAGCCAAGACATGGAAACAACCTAAATGTCCATCAATGGATAAATGGATTAGGAAGATGTGGTATGTATACACAATGGAATACTATTCAGCCATTAAAAAGAATGAAATAGTGCCATTTGCAACAACATGGATGGAACTAGAGACTAGTGAAGTAAGTCAGAAAGAGAAAGACAAATACTATATGATATCACTTATATATGGAATCTAATATAGGGCACATATGAACCTTTCCACAGAAAAGAAACTCATGGACTTAGAGAACAGCCAAGGGGTAGGTGGAAGGAATGGGATGGACTGGGAGTCTGGGGTTAATAGATGCAAACTATTGCATTTAGAGTGGATAAGCAATGAGATCCTCCTTTATAACACAGGGAATTATATCTAGTCACTTGTGATGGAACATGATGGTGTATAATGTGAGAAAAAGAATATACATACATACACACACACATATATATATAAAGACTGGGTCACTTTGCTGTACATTAGAAGTTGACAGAAAACTATAAATTGATTGTAATGGAAAAAATAAAAATCATAAAATACAAAAAAATAAAAATATTCCTCTGTATATTTTTTTTCTGCCAAGGGATAAGAAATAGATTTTATTTAGCATGCTCCCTCCAATCAATTGATTGATAGTAAGTCTGAATGCTAATGAGACTAGTTCTGAGAGATAAAGATCCTATTCAGAGGTAAAGAATGCCATGATTGATCATCAAGAGTGCTATGGACAGAAAGGAAATTGTTATGCATATTGTTTACCCACAGTCTTGTTGTTGTTTTTTTGGCTTTTTTTTTTTTTCATTTCACTTCCAGAAGAAGGATGTTAGATATGGATGTTATGAAAAACCTTGCCTCATCTCATGGTTTGTAGGTATCCTAGGCTGAGTTGAAAAGGTCCCTGCCACATTAAAATCTTCACATTAGCAACAAAAGTACTGAGCACTATTTGTGTACTCATATCAAGTCCCGCACCCATAATCATGCCACTAAACTGAAAGCATTCAGGTATACTGAAAGCATTCAGCGGTTCAATATAATATGCAAAGTCTTATCTTAAAAGACAAAACTATGTCACAGTGGCCTACAATGAAATTTTGGTGAGAGCATCATTTAAATGTATGATCCAATCCCATTTCAAAACAATAACAAACATTACATAGAACATTGCATCCCTATATAGCCACAGTGGTCAACCCCATACATAGCTTTATTCTGCATATTAATGTCAACATTACACTGTTATCATGAATAATTAATTTCATGTTGTGCCACTTATTGTTAATCCTCCACTGCCAACATAGTATCTTTCTCATGATGAGAGCTATTAATTATCTGTGACTTATACTATATATGGCTTTATGATCATCACCAAATTTTGCTTATTAAAGTTCTCTTGTTCTTGATCTCTTCCTAAAATGAACAAGGGGAAAAGGCACAGTACTTATCTTTTAGGAACCATGGATGATTTGGCATATTTAATTTTTACTTGCAATTCTATAAAAGACCATTCAAAATGTATTAAAATATAATGAAGTTTTTGTTCCTGATTTGCAAACTGTGCAAAAATAGTGGCGTAGTGGCAGAGGTATGTTCCATTGAACTGGGCTTTATGGTTCACTGTCCTACTAGGTGCTTGACATTTTAACTATCCCCTCAGATCTCTACCCAATATGCACTACAGCTTTGTCAAAGTCTAAGGAAAATGATAGAAATGAATTTTCCAGACCTTTAATTTCAATAATCCTTGCTGGATTTATGCCTATACTGTAATTCCTATTAGGTAAAGGAGATAAAAAATGGGTCTGCCTTAGTATTATCAACTCAAACTTCCATTAACTGCATAACTTGGGTAGATAGTCACACCTCCCAGTAATAAGTCTATCCAGACACCAAATGGGTAAAATTCATTCTACTTTCCTTCTTTCTATCAGTGAAATAATAGGGAGAGATTCCAGTCTTTGGGACATTTGTGAAGCTATACATGTTATACTGTTGGATTATGGATTTAGATACCTGTTTCTGAAAAATAAGTGTGGTAAATCACTTCCAAGAGAGGAGTATGGATAGTACATGTTGGAAATGGGGAGAGAGTTTGACAAAATCAAGCATATCACTCTAGAAGTCTTAGAAAATGAAATAAATTATTCCTAAGTGAAAAAGAGTTGGTTTGAATAAGTTTCAATTTTTATTTAATATATGGTAAGTATTTCCAACACTATTAATCCTTGGTTGCTAAAGCAATGTCACCTTTATGAAAATATAGATAGAAATAAATAATGCAGAAAATCCATATTTGTTTTTTGTCTTTTTGTCTTTTTAGGGCTGCACCCACAGCATATGGAGGTTCCCAGGCTAGGGGTCGAATCAGAGCTGTAGCTGCTGGCCTGCACCAAAGCCACAGCAACACCAGATCTGAGCTGTGCCTGTGACCTACACTACAGCTCACAGCAACACCGGATCCTTAACCCACTGAGTGAGGCCAGGGATCGAAACCCACAACCTCATGGTTCCTAGTCGGAGTAGTTTCTGCTGTGCCAGGACAGGAACTCCCAGAAAATCCATATTTGAAAGTTGATAAATATTAATGACTATCAGAAGAATCCATGCCTGTCATATTCTTAAACAAAGAGAGCTTTGGAGATGTTCTTGGACATTGTTCTTGGGCATTCTTTAGAAGTACTGAGAAGTTCATTTGGGAATGTATTTATTGCAGGTACTACTACTGCCACTATTGCTTGTAACATAAATACTAATTTATTGAGTAGCTCCAGTGTGTCAGGGATTTTGCAATAATCATCTCATTCAACTGCTTAAGAAATGTGAGATTGTACTATTATTTTCTGTTTGACTCTCAGGTAAGAAACTATATAGAGGAATCAAATAATCTGCACAGAGTCAAACAGCTAGTGATATTAGAGCCAAACTTCATATATAGTGTTATTCAAAAGTTCAAACTCTAAGCCACTATTCTATATTCTCTCTTTACCTCCACATTTTGCCCCCATGCTTCCAAAAGAATGTTCTGGTAAAAGTGCTTAAGGATCTCTGAATGGGAGAAAATGGCACAAGGACTAGTGATAAGATGGGGTGAGAGCAAAAGAAGTCTGTGGGAGAGAGATATTTGATATCTGGAAAATATCAAAGCTTCTGGCAAGAAAATCAAGTTGGGTTGAAATGGAAATAACTGCAAGTCTTTGATGAGGTACCATTTACAGATACGACTTTAGATGCAAGGTAACATAGGCAAGAGCTTATAGCACATATTTAGGATAGACAAATTATAGTACTGTTAAGTATGTCTTGATCTTGACCACCAATTTTTTTAAGCATTTATCTAGAAAATTAATGCTAGAGACAAAAAATCTAGATAGGCAGGAATTTGAATGTAGAACACAAAGAACAATGAAAAAATCGGTTGAGATCAAAATTTCTTTCTAGAGCGTTGCTTAAAATGTAGAGTCACCCATAAAATGAGGAGACTGGCGGGGAAAAATTTTTGAGAGCTCTGTTTCATCTCTGAATAGATCTTTTCAGCCATGGCTAGATAATGACTTAGAAATATTTGGAAAAAATTACCCACAATGGATGACCATGTTTTCAAAGTGTAAAATAGACTTTATTCTGTGAGTTTTCTGGTGGCTCAATAGGTTAAGGATCCAACTTTGTCACTGCTGTGGCGTGGGTCCACAGGTACTCCTGCATGCTGTGCAGGTGGCCAAAAAAATAAAAAATAAAAAAAATAATAATTATTCTGACTATGAAATTTTTCATCTAAACTTTTCTTCCTAATCAAGAGGCTGCCATCCAAGAAGAGTTTTTTAATCAAGCTTTTTAATTATCTGCTTTTTTACTGGATTCTTGTTCTGCTTTTTGTTTTTTTTCTGCTTGATTCTCTGCCTGAATTCAATTTTCATAGTTATCTTGAGGAGAAACAAATTTAAAACTAGAAAAAAAATCTGTATGTCGTAATATAAAAGCATCACTAAATGCTAAAATGCTTCTTTCCATATCATATTTAGTAAAATTTGAAAAAAATTATTTGTGATATAATAGATTTCATTACAAATTGTAACATTTTACATATAGTATATATTTACATATAACATTTTACATATACCATTCACTGTTTTAGAATTATACTAAATATACCTGACTCATTATTTGTGTTAGAAATTAAGGCAAGGAGCTAATTTCTAATAGATTTTTTTCACATAATTTTAACTATTTTTAAGAAAATAAAACCGTCTGAAACTGGTTCTCTTCATGTTCCAACACATTTATCTATGTACTATTTTTAATTACTGTTTTACCTGGATTTATAAAGTGCTGAGCATTATCTAAACACTAAGTATTTAAATAGTTTATGATCATACCTTCAAGATAAACATATCTTCAAACTCTTTTGAGGTAAGATATCTATTAATATAACTGTCAATAGACTAGCATAAAACTGAAAAGAAAATTTAGTACTGTTGTAAGAATACAAGAAGGAAAAAAAGAGAGAGAGAACACAGAATTATGTATTTTTTATAAAATGCAGTTGATTAATATAAGCAATTTACTCAAGTGTTTCTCTAATTTGTAAAAAAATCAAGTTGTAACAGATATTCTTGTTCATTTAAAAACTAAATTGACTAGAAGGGGGAAAATGAGGAATAAAAATGTCACAAGGGGAAGAAAATGGAAAAGTCATTTATTAGGAAGATAATAATGGTTACCACTTTTATGGTGCTTTACACCTAGGAATTTCAGAGCTCTTCATTAAGGGTTAGCGCAAAGGACTTCACACGTGTTGATTCATTTAGTCCTTTCCTTCTGGGACAATTAGAGGTTATAGAGGCATAAAATTCAATAGAAATCACCACTGCAGAAAGCAAAATCACTATGGGTATAGTCTGTGCCAGGCCATAGTCCCCCAAAGCAGGGCTTAATTGTGGGATATAAGATCAGGGGTGGCTCTCCCCAGGGGTCAGCCAAGCAGTGATGATCACTCTAGTAAATCTGGTTGAAGATGGACAGAAATGCAATGACAAAGGAAAAAAAATCACCACCAAGCACTTAAGGATAATAAATGAATGGGTCATTTGGGAGCATTACTTCCTACTGTACATCAATTAAATATGAATGTGGTAGATAGAGCAAGGTAGTTTATACTGGCCCCCTTTGAATTATTTTTCTGAAAACAGGCATGAAAGAGGAGCAGAGGGAGAGGTACTTCTCGGACTGTGATCATTAACTCCATCTTCAGAGTCTGGGAGAAAAGAGGATTTAGTTTTGGATTCCAAAAGAAAATTGAAAAGTTCTTCCAATTTTCAGCTCCTCCTGGGATGGTTTTGAGTGATGAAAAACTAGTTTTACAATACCAATAAGTATTAATAAGCTTAAATGCTCACTGAACTAAAAAGAAAGAAAGAAATATCGGGGCTTTACAGTGTAGAGCTTAGGTCAGCACACTTGGGGTACCTGCTATAATTCACTTAGGAAGTTCACTGACTCATGAATAAAACACAAGACTAAAAAGCACTATGTGCTAACTAAGATAATTTAAGAAAAGGTGTAAGATGTCTTATAGTAGTAACATCTCTGAGACAGTGCTTACGAGGAACTTATACCTTAAAAGTTTCAATTCCTGATTTTTTTATCAAGATCATGAGCCATGAAAAAGAAGGAAATCCTGCCATTTGTGACACATGGATGGACCTTGAGGGTATTATGCTAAGTGAAATAAGTCATACAAGATGATCTCACTTGTATGTGGAATCTAAAAAAAAAAAAAGTTAATTCATAGAAACAGAGAACAGGAACAGATTAGCGGTTACCAGAGACAGGGGGCAGGGTGGGGAGGGTAGGGGAAATGAGTGAAGGGAGTCAAATGGTACAAACTTCCATTTATAAGGCAAATAAGTTCTGGAGATATAACACACAGTATGGTGACTATAGTTAATGATACTTTATTGGATATTTGAAAGTTGCTTTCAGAGAGTAAATCTTAAAAGTCCTCATCACAAGAGAAAAAAAATTGTATGTTTGTGAAGAGATGGATATTTACTAAACTTAGTGTATTATCCATTTTGCAGCTATATGCAAATATTAAATCATTACACTGTACACCTTAAACTATTACATTACTTTATGTCAGTATTATCTCAATAAAACTGGGTTTGGGGGACATCTTGAAATCTGGAAATTTCAGAGATTATAAGCAGTCTCTACTTAACTCCCCCTTGAAGCCACAGCATCCTCTATGCCCTTAATTCTTTTATATGTGCAGAGTCTCCCTAGGTTTAAAAGAGAAACAGTGTCTTTTATGTCACTAATAATTACTTATCAGTCTTTTTTGTATCAGTTGTTAGAATGTAATCATTTTAGGCTTTAATGAAAAGTGGAACTAAGTGATCAGAAAATTATACTGAACAAAACTATTTTTTTACTTGTCTTAATGATTGAAGTACTTTATTTGGCCATCTCATCATTACTTCTATCTCAGCAAGTACAAAGGCAGGTGCATGTTTTTCCTAGAAAACTACCTGCCCATTATGTACCAAGCTCTGTGAAAGTTTTCACAGGTAAATACTAAATCCAATTATCCCCTAATATTTTCTTCCCATTTTATAATAGTTAATTTCTCCTTAAATCCTATACATTTGGATATTTTGCCTATTTCTGTTCTCCTGATCTTAGTTCAACTTGATGCCACTAACCTATTTTTTACCATTTATTCCCATCCGCAGCCTCATTCTCTGTTAGTCCAACCACTGTGTCATGGAAGTTATTTTTGCAAAGTGCAAATCTGAGCATACCCTGCTCTATAAACTAGACACATGCATGTGACATAAATTTATTCTCAGAACCTAACTCATCTTTATCATTCCCTCAAATTACCTTTTTCCTATTTCACACTGTGTTGTTTCCAGAAGGATTTGCAATGCAAAGTTGTGTCTGGGACATTGTGTAGGCTTTTCCTTTGACTCATAAGCCTACCTCTTGTTCATCTCCAAAGGGCCCCTCAAATATGATGTTACTTTGTCATCCTTATTCTGAACACCACAAACAGTGCTTTCCACCACTGAACTTTCATGCCCTGTGCATTTTTCACAAACCTTACATTTCCCTACTATGAACATATACATAGAAATTTATTTATATACTCACCTATCTGCATACCTCTATCTCCAATCTATATGTAGTTGATCCTCATTTTTCATGGATTCCATATTTGTAAATTAGCGTTATGTGATAAAATTTATTTTTACCCTCAAATCTATATACTCCCTGCACTTTCATGGTCGTTTACAGACAGGCACCAAGGAAAAAATTTTTGAGTCACCAAACATGAATGTACCCAGCTGAGGCAGAATAAGATAATATTCTGCCTTTTTTCAGGTCTCATACTGTAAACAAGCAACTCTTTCGAGATATATTTAGTGTCCCTTTTTCGCATTATTGTGATTTCTTTTTCTCTCAGTGGTTTCACTGTTTAAAATGGCTCCCAAATATAGGGCTGAAGTGCTGGCTAGTGTTGATCAATTGATGAAAATGTTGTGGCCAGAGGCATCTAAGAATATAACCCTGTGTTTTGTATAAAAGCAAGTTTCAGTAGTCACTAATTCATGATTTGCAGTGATTTTTTTTTTTTGGAATATAACTACAACAAATAACAAGAATTAACTGTCTGTATGCATATATATCCTTTGAAAGCAGCTGGGCCTTACTTTTCTTTTTATCTCTAGAGTCTAGCACAGTGCCTGATACATATCAGTTACCAGATAAATGTTTAAGAATTAAATGGACAAAGGCAAATAGGACATGACGACATTTCAGTTGGAGTTGAGCAACATTGCTCTGGTAGATTTAAGCAAAAATCATATAAATGGAAGATAATCATTAGCTCAGAGGAGAGCTAGGAAGATTCAAAATGAGGCATGGAAAACAAACAGGAGGAAATGGAGGAGAAGTATTCGGAATCCAGTCAAGACAGAGCCCCCAAAACAGCCCATTGCAGACACCATGTTACAGCCACCCTTGAGTATGGTGCTCCATGATTTGTACAACCAGAATTTAAAGCCACCACTTACATCTCTCCTCTGGTGTCCCATATAAACAGGGTTTGCCACAATCTCTGCTCTTTTGTTTCACTATGAGATTTAAATTACTGAATGGGTGTGGTTGAATGCTGAAGCCTAATCACATGACCATACACTAGCAGCATTTTTCACTTTCAGATAAGAGGGTTGCCTTATGCTAGAACTCATTCCAGAATTCCAGAAGCATTAGGAAGGTATAAATCATTTCAAATGCTGGTCAATTAAAAGAATGATTGACAGATAATGCAGAGTGTTTTTGGTTGAATATAGTCGTACTGGTCAAGTTTATTTTTTTCGGTATTACTGAATAACAAGGAAAACAACAAATAACCCTCCAGCATGTAGAGACTTACAGAATAAGCATTTATTTCTCACTCATAGGCTCACCGTTTGTGGATATGCTATGACTTTGCAAAGCTTGTGTGGGATGGATTGGGGATTGAGTTCAGGTCTGCTCCCTGTATCTCTCATTTTGGTGCCACTGTCACACAAAATCTCAAAACTGATAGCAGAAGCACAAAAGGCCAGTCTGAACCCTCCAAGTTCTCTTAAAGCCTTAGCAGCATTAACATATTCTCTAAAGTTCATCCACTGAAGAAAATCAAATACCAAACCAAAATGAGCAGGCAATACATATTCTTTGCCTAGTCTGGTGGGAGGTGCTAGAGATCCACATGGCAAAGGTCTTAGATGTTTAATTCTATCACAAGCAGGAAATTAATTGGGAAGATCAAACCAATCTCCACTGTAATAAGAAAGATCTGACAATTTAGTCTAAAATGACTGGAACATTGTTAGTGTTACTGATATTGTTTTGGTTTATAACATTGTCATATCAGCATTCATTTTCTACAGTGAGTTTCTCATTCCATCCTAATTGTTACATGCTTATAAGGACACCTTCCCCCCTTACCAAATATCATTCCTCTTTTCCAGTCTTCCTGCTTTTTAAAAATCAAATCCAATAATAAAAACAAGGAAATTACATACTTTGTAATTTTAATCATGGCTTAATTCTCATTGCTTTTTCTAAACAGTAAGAAAGAGATAAAAGGGACTAAGACATACATGCCCCAAGTAGGGGTGGTAACCAGAGCTGTACATCTGGAATCACAGGGAGAGACTCTTTGATCCTAGAGGGCTATCCCATACCAACTATATCAGACTTTTGAGGTGAGGTACAGATATTTTAACAAAATCTTGTAATTTGTGTGCACATTAATGTTTAAGGAGCACTGCTCTAAAGTCAAATGGCTTGATTTTAAGCCTGATTTGACCACATCTGTGTGCCCTACACCATGTTTCTTAATGTATCTTAACTATTCCTCATTTGAAGAACTAGGAGTAATCACAATGCATAATTCACATATTTGTTCAGTGATTATCAAATGTAATGATGAATATAAAGCACAGTTGGAGATACACACAAAGTACTCAATAAATGGTATGTATTACTATTAACATTATCTATAACCTTTGGAAATCTGGGAGAAGTTTTCTCATGTAAAATGTTGAATGAATAATTCTCTGATTTTCCTTTGAACTTTAACATTCAATGATTTTATAGCATCACTTCAAAATTATTATTCTATCACTACAGAAATAGCTTATTTTTGCATGCATGCTCTATCATAAGAATTAAATATAGTAGCAAAGGAAATAGATACCATCTCTTTCCCTTGAGATTTTTTTTTTGTGATTGTTTTGCTCTGTTTTGTAATATGTGTTTTTAGATTTGTGATGTTTAAATGTGGTTTGAGAGAAGGTCAAAGAAAAAGAAGCAGTTTCTATGTGTCTTAATATCTTAGTATGGGCTTCTAGAGAAACAAAACCGTAAACAAAAACAGTGTGTGTGTGTGTGTGTGTGTGTACTTCATATGTGTAGGTAGGTAGGTAGGTAGGTAGGTAGATAGATAGATAGATAGATAGATAGATAAGGATTTAGAGAAAAAGAGGGCTTTTTATTATAAGGAAATGAAGATTTAATTAAATGAGTTGGCTCACAGTTATAGAAGCTAAGAAGTTCTACTATTTGCAGCCAGAAAGCTGGAGACACAGAAGAGCCAATGGTCTAAGTTCCAGTCTAAGTCCAAGTTCAAAGGTGGGAGAAGATAAAGTCACAAACTTGAAGATAGGCAGAGAGAAAGAATTCTTTCTTACTCCACCTTCTTACTCTATTCAGGCCTCCAACAGATTGGATGATGCTCACCTGTAATGGGGAGAGCAATCTTCATTACTCATCCTAGGGATTCAAATGTTAATCTTATCCAGAAACACACACAAATGGAATGATGTTTAACTAAATATCCAAACATCACATGGCCAAACAAGTACCTGTAAAACTAACCATAAAACTAAGTTATGTCAATAAATTAAACTTACTTTCTCTTTAAGTTTCTCAGTCTCCAAAAGCATGTGGAATAACAGTTGCTAAGTTTAAGACCTCTTTTGTCTTGTTGCAGTTTTCTTCCGTTACTAACCACCTTTGAACAAAGTGCTTATTGGAATTTTCGGTCCCAAAATGTAGTTGTTGGGTATTTCATCCTAAACCATGGTTTCCCTATTAAGCTTGTCATTCTCAATTACATCAACATGGAATAAAATTATTAGCAATTAATTAGTAACACATTTTTTACATTTTGTTAGTTATTATCTTAGCATTTATTGTTATGCTTACCATGTTGTGAATGCATGTTGTACCGGGTTATGAATATTGAAATATTCACAGTACATCTAAAATATGATCTTCCTAAAGCTGGGAACCTTACTTCTCTTATTCCCCAGGCTTGTAGCAAATGGTTTCCTGAATATCAAGCAGTTAATATTCCTTAAATGAATAAATGTTCCATTTAGTTTTTCCAAAAATTCTATGATTGAGACAATCTTTTTTTTTTTGTCTTTTTAGGGCCACACCATTGGCATATGGAGGTTCCCAGGCTAGGGGTCCATTCGGAGCTGTAGCCACCGGCCTACGCCAGAGACACAGCAACGTGTGATCCAGGCCGTGTCTGCAACCTACACCACAGCCCTCAGCAACGCCGGATCCTTAACCCACTGAGTGAGGCCAGGGATCAAACCCTCAACCTCATGGTTCCTAGTCGGATTCATTTCTGCTGTGCCACAACGGGAACTCCAAGAGACAATCTTTTTTCTCATTTCTCCTGTAAGAAAATTGTATCAATTAACTATTATGGAAGTAATGCTTTCAATAACAATTGAAATATTTCAATGACATAAAATACGCATTTATTTCTCATGAACATAGAAGTTCACTAAAAAAAGTTCATCTAGGATAGATAGGGTAGGAAGAGCTCAACTTCACATGTATTGATCATGGAATTCAGGATCAAGGAGAAGCACTATGCAGAATAAGCTTTTTTCTAAAGAGTGATAGAATGCAAGAGAGTAAACAGAAGCGCACAAAGCCTCTTGAGAGGTAGGTTCAGAAATGACACATTGTCCCCTATTCACAGTTGTTTTGCTAAAATAAGTCCCATGGTTAAGCTCCAAGTCAAAAACAAAAATAATATACTTTGTCTATAATCTGGTCGTGACAGTTGTGTGAATACGGGAAGGGGTGGGGGAAGAATGGAGCCAGTGATGCAATTTGCCTAAGAAACAGAGCCTAGGAGGTCATTTGACTTGTCCCAGGTCACAGAGTTAGTTGGGCCCTGTAGGCGAGATTTGACAAGTTGCTGACTGCAGTGTTTTTCCATATTTCAGTACACTGTGATGAAGAAGTCATAATGAAACCATTCTTGGTAACTTTGTAAATATACACTCTTTTTTGCAATGAGTTTAGTACAAAAAGGAACTAAATTAAAATACAATGCATTTATCACCTTGTTGAGTATGGGGATATTACAGCTGCAAAAGATTTAATTAAAGGTTGATGATTTAATAGGCAGCTTCCATCTATTGTTTACTCTGGAGGTTGAGATTCAATTTAAAATTGGGATCCAAACTTTATTTTGGAGCAACATCCTTGTCATCTGCAGGCAGAAAATATCCCAAAGGAGGCAGACATGTCCCTGAATAGGGAATACTGAATCAGACAGCCAAGAGCAGCTAAAAAGTTAAATCGCAAAGGTGCTATGTAGTTTAGTTTTATGAAGTGCTGGGCATTCAGTTGTAGATATTTAGTTGCATATTTGTCACACATTTGTCCAATGCCAATTGTTCTTAATGCATATATATATATATTTTTTCAGTAGCACAAAGTTCATCTTCACAATGTAAAAAAAATATTTCTACTGAATGCATTGAAATGTTAATAAATATTGCAAGGCTAAATCCTCCCATATAAATATATATATTTTTGGCAACTACAGGTTGAAAGTGAGAAGGGAAAATGGGATCATTATTTAGGGTTAAAATTGCATAAGAGCATGAGGCGACAACTTTGAGTGGATGTCAGAAGTGTTCTTTCCCTGCAGGATGCTGTTGTTTCACTTAGTGTTACACGTATTATGTGGCAAATGCCCTCTGATTTTAGATTCATTGTCTGAATGACATTGGTGCACATTTGTGAAATTATTATTCCAGCTGCCTGATCTGACAAAAACTAGAGTCCATCAACTACTCCCAGTAGATGATTCTGGACCTCCATTTTCACCATGAGTGTCCTTAAATTATAGAGGGTTTGAGTTTATATACAGAAATTTGTCAAAAGACATTCCTTCCCCCAAAGCAAAAATCATGTTAAATGAACAAAATTCATATCAGTGTTTTGTTTGTAGATGTACATTTGCATGCAGTTGCATTCCTCAGTATATTGAGAGTACTCACTGTCAATATTTTAAAATTAAGACTTTGTTTTCCTTGTAATTCACTTTTGGCAAGTATTTAAAATGATTTTTAAAACATTCATTTTCTACAAACCTATAGCACATTTGTTTGTTTTCTTGCTGGAGAAATGTAAGGATTGTATTAGAGGCAAAAGATAAAAATATTTTTTAAAAACAAACCTATCAGATTGTCATGCTGTGATGTGTTCATTTCTGAGGATTGCAAAGCATTCATGAGAGCATGATTTGCCTATGCTCACCGGCACCTACTACACCAAAAGTTGTTCTGTGAATTTTATCATTGCTTGCAGTGCTGAAAATCGTGTTACAGTCTTGCTACTAAGATTTCAAATTTCCAAATTCCCATCATTAGAGTGAACATTTTAACATCTCTCCATATGTGTGAAATCATAGAGTAAGAAAGACTTTTATGATGTCATCACTGAACTGGGATTAAATTGGCCTGATGTTATTCTTAAACTGGTTATTTCAAGTATCAGGGTCTACAATTTGAGTACCAGACTCAAGCTTGAAGGCCTCCTATTGTGAGCACAAGCCACAACTCAAAATAACTGAGGTGATCTTTCAAAGCAGCCAATTTTGCTTTCTTTTAAAAACCAAAAAGGCTTTTACTATTTCAAGATGAATATTAATCAAACCAATATAAAATGTCCCAAAAGAGCATATAAATAGGGATGCAAGATGATCAATTAGGCAAAAAAAAAAAACAGAGTTCAAAACTTGCTTTTGCCACTTACAAGCTGTGGATCCATGAGCAAAAGTTATCAATGTTTATTTCCTCTGTTATTAAATGCACTCAATTCTAGAAGTTCACATTTAGTGCAGACTTGCTGTACTGGGGTTTATGCAGAGTGAATTGTAGGCATTTTCTTATTTACTTAATTCAATGATGGGAGTAAATAGAGTAGGTAATACTACTTTTCTAATGGTTTACATGAAGAAACAGGCATGCAGAATTTAGATAAGCTAGGAGATAGCAGAGCAGTAAAAGATGAAAATGTGTATTTGATAGGAGGTATTCAATAAATATTCATTTTAGTTACTAAATTCCATTTTCTCCCTCCTTAAAACTCTTCTTAACCTGTTCTTAAAGATGTCATTCAGTCTGGATTTCCCAAAACTGTTAATTCTTTCATAATTAGTTTCCCTGTGTTTGTGGATATGACTACTCCAGTTACTTCCAGTTTCAGAATGCCAAATACAATTCACAACACTAGACACATTGCACATTTATTTATCTTGAAAATATTTATTGATCATCTACAGTTTGCTATGTAAGGGAAACCAAGTGGAGCAAAAGTCAGATGGACACTTTGCTCTAGCCGGGAAAATAGACAAAAAAGCAAAGAAATGAGTACTGAGTAAAATAGTTAAGGCCAAGTGATAGTGTTGGAGAGTGTGGTGCTTGTAGATATATTATCAAGGAAGACTTCTCTTAGGGAGTGCATTAGTTTACTAAAGCTGTGTAACAATGGATTCAGTAGACAGTGGATTCAGTTTCAGAGTGTGAAAATTCTTGAAGGTTTTACACTCATACTCATTTTCTGCCTTTATATATAGTTGAATTTAAAAATGAAATTATTTAAAATAAGCAGGTAAAGGGAATTCTCACTGTGGTGCAGCAGTTTAAGGATCCTTCATGTCTTTGCAGCACCTAGGTTTGCTGCTGAGAGGTAGGTTAGATCCCCAGGCCAGCACACTGGGTTAGGGATCTGGAGTCACCATGGCTGTGGCATAGGTTGCAGCTGCAGCTCTGATTTGACCCCTGACCCAGAAACTTACATATGCCGTGGATGCAGAAACAAAATAACAAGCAAACCAATTTTGCGAACTTTACATATTCCTAGAACTAAAATAAAAAAGTCAGGGTGGCTGTGTTACTTGAAAATTTAGATTAATAAAATTAAAACTTTAATTTGTGTGATTGCTTTCCTCTATTCAATGCGAAATAAAATAATTTTCTGCAGTGATAGATGTGTTCTGTTCTGCACTATCCAGTTCAGTATCTACCAGTCATATGTGTATATGGAATACCTGAAATGTTGCCAGAGTGACTGTGCAGATGAATTTTTAGTATTTATTTTATTTTAATCAGTTTGATTTTATTTAATTTAAATGTAATTTGCTTAATTTAGCTACATGTGGATAGTGGATACCATATAGGAGGGCACAGATATCTCTATTTTTGACTCAATCCTCAATATCCCCTGTGCTTTACTTTTGCACCCTGATCTACCCCCACATCCTTACTCAGGTGCATGCTGTGTAGCACCCAGAAAAATTAAAATCTCAATTTCCGTCTTAGTTCAAATAGGCATTTCACAAAGTCCAACATCCATTCATGACCAAAACTCTCGCCAAAGTGGGTATAGGGGGGAATATACCCTATCATAATCAAAGCCAGTTATGACAAACCTACAGCAAATATAATACTTAATGGGGAAAAACTGAAAGCCTTCTCACTCAAATCTGGAACAAGACAGGGATGCCCACTCTCACCACTGCTCTTCAACATAGTTTTGGAAATCCTAGCCATAGCAATTAGACAAACAAAAGAAATAAAAGGCATCCAAATAGGAAGAGAAGAGATAAAACTGTCACTGTATGAAGACATGATACTATACATAGAAAACCCTAAAGACTCAACCCAAAAACTACTTCAACTGATCACCAAATTCAGCAAAGTAGCAGGATATAAGCAAGATATAACATTCAGAAATCAGTCACATTTCTGTGTACTAACAATGAAATATGAGAAAATGAATACAAAAATACAATACCCTTTAAAATTGCACCTCAAAAAATCAAATACCTCGGAATACACCTGACCAAGGAAGTAAAGGACTTACATGCCAAGAACTATAAAACTTTAATCAAAGAAATTAAAGATGTTAAGAAATGGAAAGATATCCATGCTCCTGGGTTGGAAAAATCAATATTGTAGAAGTGACCATACTACCCAAAGCAATCTACAGGGTCACTGCAATCCCTATCAAATTACCCATGACATTTTTTACAGAACTAGAACAAACAATCCAAAAAATTATATGGAACCATAAAAGACCCAGAATTGCCAAAGCAATCCTGAGGAACAAAAGCTAAGCAGGAGGCATCTCTCTCCCAGACTTCAGGCAATGTTACAAAGCCACCGTCATCAAGACAGTATGGTACTGATATCAAAACAGACAGACAGACCAATGGAATAGAATAGAGTACCCAGAAATAAACCCAGACACCTATGATCAATTAATCTTTGATAAGGGGGGCAAGAACATCAAATGGGAAAAAGAAAGTTTATTCAGCAAGCATTGCTGGGAAACCTGGACAGCTGCATGCAAAGCAATAAAACTTGAATATACCCTCACACCATGCACAAAAATAAACTCAAAATGGTTTAAAGATTTAAATATAAGGCAAGACACCATCAAACTCCCAGAAGAGAACATAGGCAAAACATTCTCTGACATCAACCTTACAAATGTTTTCTCAGGTCAGTCTCCCAAAAGAACAGAAATAAAAGCAAAAATAAACCAATGGGACTTAATCAGACAGACAAGCTTTTGCATAGCAAAGGAAACCCCCCCAAAAAATGAAAAGACAGCTTACAGAATGGGAGAAAATAGTTTCAAATGATGCAACCAACAAGGGCTTAATCTCTAGAGTATATAGCAACTTATACAACCCAACAGCAAAAAAGCCAATCACCCAATGGAAAAATGGGCAAAAGACCTGAATAGACTGTTCTCCAAGGAAGATATACAGATGGCCAGCAAACACATGAAAAAATGCTCAACATCGCTGATTATAAGAGAAATGCAAATCAAAACTACCATGAGATACCACCTCACACCAGTCAGAATGGCCATCATTAGTAAGTCCACAAATAACAAATGCTGAGGGGGTGTGGAGGAAAGGGAACCCTCCTGCACTGCTGGTGGGAATGTAAACTGGTACAGCCACAATGGAAAACAGTTTGGAGATACCTTGGAAATCTATACATAGAACTTCCATATGACCCCACAATTCACTCTTGGGCATATATCTGGACAAAAGTTTCCTTGAAAAAGACACATGCACCTGCATGTTCATTGCAGCACTATTCACAATAGCCAAGACATGGAAACAACCCAGATGTCCATCGGCAGATGATTGGATTAGGAAGTATGGTATATAGACACAATGGAATACTACTCAGCCATAAAAAGAATGACTTAATGCCATTTACAGCAACAGGGATGAATCTAGAGACTCTCATACTGAGTGAAATGAGCCAGAAAGACAAAGACAAATACCATATGATATCACTTATAACTGGAATCTAATATCCAGCACAAATGAACATTTCCACAGAAAAGAAAATCATGGTCTTGGAGAATAGACTTGTGGCTGCCTGACGGGAGAGGGAGGGAGTAGGAGGGATCGGGAGCTTGGGGTTATTGGATACAACTTGGAATGGATTTACAATGAGATCCTGCTGAGTAGCATTGAGAACTATGTCTAGATACTTATATTGCAACATAACAAATGGTGGGAAAAAAATGTATACATGTAAGTGTAACTTGGCCTCCATGCTGTACAGAGGAAAAAAAATAATTAAAAAAAATAGGTGTGCACTTAGTATTTTAGAAGATTAATTTTGCTTTCCTTATTGAAAACATTTTATGCTGGTACACTATAAACTGAAAGGCTAGTAAAGAATATAGATTTAATGGCTCTGCAGCTTTATTAGCTGAAACACTTGACTGAGATTGTCTTACCTATTATGATTTTATAAAGCTTTTTAATAGAATGTTGTCTTAATATTGTATACCTAAAAATATATAGGAAATTGAAAAAATTACTCTCTGAATCAACTATTCCCCCAACTGCAGCAGTGTTAATTTGAGGCATCTTCTTTCTGGTGCTGAAGAAATAATAGACATTCCATATTGAAAATAAAGTTATGGTGCTCAAAAAGCAAAATCAATTGAAAATTCTAAGCTTTTAAGTGAGTACTAGACCTGATACTTACCTTTCAGGAGCAATTTTGAGTATTTTAATGACATTTTTGAATATTTCATATTTTCAAAACACATATAGTAACTATAAAATAGGTCCTTCAGTATCATTTCTAATGTGGAAACACACATTTATAAAAGCTAGGAAACATAGCTATTTAAATTTGGAAGAACTATAATAATCATGTTACTGTGAGGGTTTATGGCTTATTTTGAAGTTGCTAGTATAAAGATACACTACTAATTTGTTGGAGTTTTTAAATCAATATGTAAGCTTTAGGATAATTTAGTAAATGATCACTTAACTGCTATCTAAACAAACAAAAACAAATGAAATCTCTTTTAGAATATTGTCTTTCATTTGTCAGGTTAAAGACAAAATGACAAAAAACACCAAAAAACCCACCATGAATCACCATAAATATATCTAAACAATGAACTCTTTGTAACATTGTGGTTCTTTATACACTTTCAAACTATACTGTGATATATAGCAATTAATTTGGTAATTCTTTTTCTGGTACACTATAGTATTTAAATGCCTTCTGAAAAAAAGAGGATTAAAATGAGGCACTATAAATTTTCAACTATAGATGTATTTTACTATGCTTTTGTTTTTAAAAATCAGCCATTCCTTTGCATGGTACTCATTATAGCTAAGAACAGTGAATTTTGTCAGATTTAGTAACAAACTCTTGACCATCATGTCCCAACAGGAATGAAGTGGCGAGTGGGTGTTTTCACTCAGGAATCACATGTGTATCTATAGTGGGCATGGACAGTTATTATGCTCTGTATTTTTAGGTGAGGTGGAACAAAAGTGATGTATGGTCTGTCCCCAGAAATTCTGATAATGCTTTCAGTCTATTGATGGAGAAGGGCTTCCCAGATGAACGGAAGCATTTTCTAGCATCAGCTTCTAATTTTCTGGCTGCATCCTTGAACACACTTAGGTAGAATAGATTGGATACAATTGAACCCCATTATATAATCCATTAGTGATGAAAAATGGGTTAGTGGGGTCTTTCATTTTTTTTCTGATGTTACCAAATAGCTGTTATGATCTGTTCAGGGAATGCTACTGAGCATTTTGGAATAAGGATACGTGCCAAGTATATATCAGCGTCCAAGGCTGCTAAGATTGTGTATGCGTTGCTAAACCAAATACATTTTTTTAAAACATAGTTTCCTATATTTTCCAAGGGCCATCAAAAAACACACATAGTGCTTCTATACAACATGGTGATCCCTAGATTGCTCCTTATAATCAGGTGTGGCAAAATAAAATAGCAAATTCTGATATATAAATATATACATATATTCATATGTTCACGCCTTTGTTTTTATTTTGATCACTTCTCTTATTTTAGCACTTTATTTCATTTAAGCATTTGCACTTCTCTTAAGACCCATTGGCCAAACAAGTCAGACATTTAAAACTTTGGAAAGATTCATTTGGGATGAGACTATTAAGGATGAGGAATCAGAATGTCCTTTAAGTAAAACACAGAGAACATCATCTTTATAGAGAATCATGTCCACTTTGCCTTTTTCTGTATAAGCTAGTCAAAAGTGAGGATGTTTGTGTGAACAATTACTTTCAGAGAGCAGAATTACCAACTGTCCTTTCTGATTGGTCTTCATTTGAATTACCCCCATACTCCTGCCCCCCTGTAATGGCTTGCCCTCTTCCCTTCAGGTCTTCAAATCTTATCCACATTTGCCCCTCATGAGAATCCCACTAAAAGTGTGTTATGACTCTTTGACTTCCTGATCTCTTATTTGTATTGTACATTATGAGCACACAATCCAGTTTATGCATTATCTTAGGTCAAATTATCCTGTAAATATTGAATATCTTATGCCTTCTTTTTGAATGCATACAGTTTTTGAACCCTAATTGAGATTAGAATGTTAAAATTTTTATCTGATATGTGTATAAGTTATTGTTATTTATTTGTGCTTTTTTTTTTTTGCTTTTCTCTATTTTATTTTTCTTCAGGAAGTTAAGCATGACCACACTTGTCTTCTTTTAAAGCACCTAGTAGTACAAGGATCAGGGTAATAATCAATAAAAGCTCACAGATAATAATGTTTCTATGGAGAAAGGCAGAAGCAGAACCTTAGCACCAACATCTCTCCAGGTTTCATCTATGAGAAGCCATTGGAGGCAGCTAGGCCCAGTGGAGAGAACTATGGCAAACTCTGAAGTATTTGAATTGTGCAAAAATGGCTTAGTCCCTTTTGCTGAATGAAGTCTTGAATTATTTACGTAACCATCACATAACAACTTATTGACTTCAAAATTGTAAAGTACCCTATTAATGTTTTAAGCATTTCCCTTTATTTTTAACACTAGTAAATTATTTAGGCAATGTTAAAATGTTTTATGCTTTGAATAATGCGTAGAGAAAGTGTATATCATATCTTATTTTAATTGGCTGTTTACCTTATCCCGTGGAAATCATACATTTATTATTTCAGACCTAATTAACTATACATATACTCCCTGATGGATCTGATGCCATTTTTATGTTCAATTTAGTCATTAAGACACATAGCTGTGCAGATAGTTGTTACTTGGAAAAAAATGTCACTTTTTCTTCAAAAAGGAGCTACGTTTCCACCTAGAGGCAATTCCAAATTTTTACCACATCTCCTTCCTTTGTGTCATTCATTTGGCCCTATCTAAATA
Source organism: Phacochoerus africanus (assembly GCF_016906955.1). NCBI lineage: Eukaryota > Metazoa > Chordata > Mammalia > Artiodactyla > Suidae > Phacochoerus > Phacochoerus africanus. The sequence continues at coordinate 138,580,601 of NC_062544.1, forward strand.
AACCCTATAATGAATTTCTTATCACCTTACACTGTCAGTCAACATATCCTTGAAGTATAAAATAGATTATGACACAATAGGTCCATAGCATTTGGTTACTACCTCCCTGGTTAGGTTAGCTCTTCCATAGTGGTATGGACTATCTAGGAAAGGAATAACTCCAAATAAATACCCTCATGTACCATCCTCATAATTCATTAGTCTAATCCATCCTGTCGAATAAAGACATACCCTTTGATAAACTGGACCTTGACTGATTCAAAAGTTCAGACTATTTCTCAGAGCTACATTAGTGGAGTATAAAATTAAAGGTCACTAAGAACTTCCTTTAATATTTGTGTAGCGCATGAAGGGTTTATTTAACACCTTTATTTCTCAGACACCTGTTGTGAAGTGGCCATATTGTGAAATGTATAAGTGTTAAGGATCTGGAATTATCACTGCTGTGGCTCAGATTGCAGCTGTAGTGCAGGTTTGATCCCTGGCCCCAGAACTTCTGCATTCTGCAAGTATAGCCAAAAACAAACAAACAACAACAACAACAAAATCCACAGTATTATTTTTCATAAAAAATGGTGGGGTTTGGCTTTATGGCTGTTATTTTCTTCTTTATTCTATTTTTTTTATTTATTTTTTTTTTACTGTTTGTCTTACCTCATGAGATGAATTCTTTTTTTTCTTTGATTCCTCTAAAAAGAAAAAAATTTTAAATTATAAGCAATTCTATGAATATAATTTTGGCTGATCCTCCTTGTATTTGGATAATTTTTGTTCTTACTATTTCTATTTTTAATGGATAATATTATTTAAATTTGGCACCCTTTGTATGCTCACCACTTGCACAAAGCTTATTACTTTGTGAGATGGGTATAAAATGGCTGTATAGAAGGACTGGAGCTCAACTTCCCTCCTAAAAACAACAAAATTCACAACTAAAAGCAGAGCAGTTTTCACCCAAATGGACCAGAAACATTAAAAAAGATATCCTACTCCATAAGAAAAAGAGGAGGCCACATGAAGAAGTAGGAGGGGCGATTTCATGATATAAACAACCCCATTCCTCCTGGGTGGGAAGCCCCACAAACTGGAAACAAACTGGTTCAGAGAGTCTCACCTACAGTAGTGAGAGCTCTGAGCCCTGCATCAAACTCTCACGTGTAGGGTTCTGGCACTAGGAGAAAGAGCCCCCAGAGCATCTGGCATTGAAGGCTAGTGGGGCTTGTGTGCAGGAGCTCCACAGGCCTGGGGGAAACTGAGACATTCTTAAAAGGAGACACAGACTTACATGTGGACTGGGTCCCAGGGCAAAGCAAAGTCTCCATAGGAATCTGGGTCAAACCTGACTGCAGTTCTTGGAAGTCATCCTGGGAAAACAGGGGTGAATGTGGATTCTTGTGAGGGATGGACATTGAAAGCAAAGCTCTCAGGAATATTCCGCAGCATGCCTTTCTCTGGAGGTGGCCATTTTGGGAAAATCTGGCCCCACTGATCAGTCAGTGCTGAGAAGCCCCAGGGCAAACAACAATCCAGGTGGGATCAAGCATTGCCCCTCAGTAAAAAGGCTACCTAAGGACCCTTCAGTCAGACAGGTGCCTCTAATCCCATCCAGAAACTAAGCCCCCCCCACCAGAGGGATTAGAATCAGCTCCTCCTACCAGTGGGCAGGCATCAGCCCCTCCCATCAGGAAGCCTACAGCAAGGTCCCATACCCACTTCAGCCACAAGGGGGGCAGACACCAGAAGTAAGAGAGGCTACAACTCTACCATCTGTAAAAGGTCACCACACCAGAAACCTATAAAATGAAAAGACAGAGAACTATATCTCAGATGAGGCAGAAAAAAAAACAAAAACGGAATATCAGCTAAATTATCAAGAAATTATCAGCCTCCAGGAAAAAGACTTTAGACTGTTGATGCTGAAGATTATGTAAGACATTGGAAATAAACTGGAGGCAAAGATGGATAACTTACAGGAAACACTAACCAAAGAGATACAAGATATAAAACTTAAACAAGAGATGCAGAATACAATAACTGAAATAAAAAATTCACTAGGAGCAGCTAACAGCAGAACACAGGAGGCAGAAGAATGAATAAGCGAGGTGGAGGACAGATTAGTGGAAATTATGGATGCAGAACAGAAAAGAGAAAAAATATGGAAAAGAAATTAAGAGAGTCTCAGAGAACTCTGGGACAATGTTAAACGCACCAACATCTGTATTGTAGGGGTGCCAGAAGGAGAAGAGAAAGAGAAGGGGACAGAAAAAGTATTCCAAGAGGTAATAGCCAAAAACTTCCCTAACATGGGAAAGGAATCACTCATTCAAATCCAGGAATCACAACAAGTACCATACAAAATAAACCCAAGGAGGAACACCCAGAGACGCATATTAATCAAACTGACCAAAATTAAAGACAAAGAGAAAATCTTGAAAGCAGCTAGGGAAAAGAAACAAGTCACATACAAGGGAACCCCAATGAGGTTATCAGGAGATTTTTCAGCAGAAACACTGCAGGCCAGAAGGCAGTGGCATAATATACTTAATGTGATGAAAGGAAAAAAGCTCCAACCAAGATTACTCTACCCAGCAAGGCTCTCATTCAGATTTGAAGGAGAAATAAAAACCTTCACAGATAAGCAAAAGCCGAGAGAATTCAGCAACACTAAACCAGTTATTTTATTTAACTCATGGAATAAAATATCAGATCTAGTGGTAGAGTAATAGAATGTTTAGTCTCATCCAGAGTTATAAGTAAACTTAACTTTGGTATGTCGTGTCTATATTTTATACATTTCCTATTTTTTTTTCTTTAGCACATTTTCTAATAAAACAATGACAAATTCATGAGAAATTCCTCATGATCAGTCAGGCTAAAATTTAGCAACTCATGTAAATATTCTCTCATTTGGAAAAAAAGGTTATTCACAGATGTAATTAAATCTTGAGTACTGAAATGAAGAGATCACTAGGGTCCCAGACCTAAATCCGAAGATGAATGTCTTTATAAGGAAAACCAGGGATATATGAGACAGACTTAAGAAAGATGACACACACAAATAGAATGAGGTAATGCAATTATGGAGGCAGAAATTGGAGGGATGTGGAATGCCAAGACAACAACCAGAAACTAAAAGAGGCAATAGGACTATGGTCCTGTATTGGCATGATTTAGGATTTCTGGCTTCTTGAATCAAAATGCAATAAATTTATGTTGTTTTAAGCCACCAAGTTTGTGGTAATTTATTATTACCAATATCATCATCAGGAAATTAATACATATTTTGCTACTGGAAAGTATGATGCTGCTATAACAAATTGCTGTTAACATGGAAATGACTTTGGAATTGGGTAATGGGTAGAGAGTGGAAATATTTGGGAATCAAGATTTTAAATAGAGACTAATTTGACTTCAAGAGACTAGTGGTAAAAGTATGGACGATTAAAGGAGATTCTGGCACAGACTCTGAAGAAAGTGAGGCACGTGATAGAGCAAGTATTTATCTTCTTAGAGAACATATATACTGTCATAAACAGAAATGTTGGCAGATATGTGAACATTAAAGGTGTGGTATATATACATATATTCTAGGAGTGTGAGGATAGATGACATCATCAGCATCTACAGCATATCCATAGCAACCATGGCAGTCCAGATACCAGATATCTCCTCCATCATGTGCTTTGACATGTCCCTCAGCAACCAGCTGAATATCACTGGGTCCAGGGACCACACCTTGGGGTACTAGAACATGTACTGAGGGGCTTGCTATTGTGGGTGGGTAGGATTTATTTGGCATTGCAGGATTGGTCCTGTGATTCTGGCAGGCATAATAAAGAAATTGCAAAAAGAAAAAAATATATGTGGATATGGATATACATGTATGTATAATAATATACACATATACATATACATATACATTTATGTGTGTGTGTATATTCCACAGTTTTTGTGACCATTTGGAATAAAAATATGAATCAGTGAACAATTCATAACTAGCAAAGTACTATGGAAGTGAGAGACTGTCTCCTTGGCAGGCACCAAGACTGAAGGGGGCATTAGGATGCCCTTTTTTGACACCAGACACGATGTTCAAGAGGCTACTTTGAATATGATTTGTAGCAAAAAAATGTTGTTCTGACATGGGAAAAGCCCTACAAGAAAAATCCATGGCATTTATTTGTATAAGCTGGCAGAGCTATCCAAAATTGTGGGTTGGGTTTTTATAAGGTGATGAGCAGATAAAACAGTGTGATTATCTTTCATGTTCTCTCTAATTTAAGATTCTTTATTCCATATCATTTAAGATTTAAGTTAGGAAAACATGAATAGCATTTGAGGAACTAAAAGGAGTACTCAAATAGCATTTGAGTACTTTGGAATACCTCATCTAGACTTAGAACATATGGACCACTGATTTGCAAAATATGCTCTTTAAAGGACTTGGGGTTCCATTTGTTAGGGGAAGGTTTGGAATGAGGGATGAGAATGAGCAGAGCAGCCTGCAGAATCTACTTCTACCTATTTTACTCACAGTACTTCTATAATTTGTTTTACATACTGGCTTCTGCATTACATTTCTTTCGTGCAAAAGGATTCTATCACTACCCTACATTTCAAAACAAAACAAATACAACAAACAAAAACTAACCAAGATATATTAACTTGCCTCTAAGAATTCATCTACTAAAGTGAGAACTGAATAGTGTGGAGATGAGTCATCTTAGGATTCTGTGTTGTAAATCATTGTAAAATGAGGAGAGTTGAAAACGTTGTTCTCTATTATGAAATTAGCAAAAATGAAAATAAATTTACTATGTTAGTTTTTTTCTTGTCAAAATTGAAGAGAATTTCTGGTATATATTGCTAACACTATAATTTTCTTTAAAAGATGTTCTTTGACCTCGGATGAATTTGTTTAACTTTCTTGTACACTACTAAGTGTTTCCATCCAATTTTGAAATTACGGTGGTATTAACTTTTGAACACAAAATGGAAGCTAGTAGAAAACAAGTATTTTGTTTGCTTAGTATTATTGGTACATTAAATAATACTAAACTCAAATTAAAGCTCTTCTTCTAGACAAGCCTTCCCTCCTTCAGTACTTCAAAACAATCAGGGAGCCAAAATCATAATTCCCAAAGAGGATTTTCAGCTTTTAGCATCCTACTTGTTTGAAGGAACATCATAAAATGATCTCATCTTTATGTGAGCTGAATATACTTCCTGCCCATGACAACTTGCCCTGTGAAACTTCCTACAGGCAGCTGTATTGCTTAACCATGTTAAAATTTTTCTTTGCTGTTATTTACCTTTTGGTAAATACTAAATAAGGTGTGCTAATTCAAGGAAGAAGTGCCCTCCCACCTTCATTACTTCACAGCAGTATGTATTCAGTTTAAAAAAAATCTAACTGGGTTTTTCTACATAATGTTGTTTTAGTATCTCGGTTGATAGCACAATCCATACTTCAGACTGTGTGGCACTTTCTGACCTAGACTATATCATCATATGAATCAATAAACTTGTAGAGACATTCAAATTAAATCCCCACCCTTGACAATCACAAAGTTGGGAGAGAAAGCTAAAGAAAGGAAGAGACATTGTAGGTAGCATATTAAATGGATTTAAGGAAAAAAAAAACACTTTTAGAGGTCACTAGGAGAGCAATGTTACAGGACAGTTCTCTGATTTGGTCAATATTTTGAAAAATACATTTCCTCCTGTGTCAAGTTTTAGCATATGGTGGCTAGTTTAGTGTACACTGGAAATACAAAAGAATAGTAAATAAAGGTGGTAAAGGAACCCCAACTGGTACCAGAGTTTTATGAGACTGCATGAGATTGTTTTTGAGATTTATCTTTTCCATTATTAGTCTTGTATTATTACTTAGGGTTACAAATTACCTAGTAAAAATAGAGAGATACATAGGTTTGCCATTGAAAAACATGAGGAAATAGTAACAAATTAAAAGAAAATTTTTAAGACATTTGCTTCTTATGGTTTTATCATTTTAAAGGAACTTTAGTTGACCTGCTCTCAGGCAACTCCATTTGGGAAAGCTTTAACTAGAAAGAGTAAGAAACAGTTTAATGATTAGAGAGTAAACAAAGATCAGCTTGGAGGATACTGAGAAGTCTGTTTTTCTTACAGGCTGAACAAAGAAATCTTTTACCAACAATGATGAATTAAAGATTTATTTTTCTCTAATTTGTAACAAGTGGATACTAAAAAAAATAAAAAATAATGGTAGACTAAGGCCTTGGAATGATGATCATGGGTATGCTCTTTACCTTTTTTAAAAAAAAATTCTTTGACTTCAGATACTCTAAGGTTCACGAGAAATCATCACCTGCAAAGTGAGTGTCTTCTCATTATTTTAAAAAATTATTGCCTTTTCATTTTCCTACTTCATCCACACACAGGTAGCCATTGTAAAGTGTTTAATACATGACCTCAGACTTGTATGCTTCCTTAAAATCATATAGTATAGTTTAGTATAGTTTTTCTTATGCAGGCTTAATTCACATGAAGAACATTGAGCTGGCATTCTTATTTTCTTTTCTTAAAACATTGTTGTTTTTATTTATTCATTTTGCTATGTATAACTCATCATTATTTCTGCTGCATCATATCTCATTGAAATAATCCACTGTATTTATTTTAATTTCTTTCTTTTACATACAGCCATCCAGTTTTCCCAGCACCACTTATTGAAGGGGCTGTCTTTTATCCATTGTTTATTCTTGCCTCCTTTGTTATAGATTAGTTGACTGTAGGTGTGTGGGTTTAATTCTGGACTTTCTATCCTGTTCCACTGATCTATATTTCTGTCTTTGTGCCAGTACCATATGGTTTTGATGACTGTTGCTTTGTAGTATAGTCTGAAGACAGGGAGCCTGATTCCTACAGCTCCATTTTCCTTTTTCAGGATGTCTTTGGCTTTTCTGGGTCTTTTGTGCTTCCAAACAAACTTTAAAATACTTTGTTCAAGTTTTGTGAAACATGTCTTTGGTAATTTGATAGGGATTGCATTGCCATGGGTGGAATAGTCATTTTGATAATACTGATTCTTTCTATCCAAGAGCATGGTATATCTTTCCATCTGTTTGTATCATCTTTGATTTCTTTCAACAGTGTCCTATAGTTTTCAGAGTACAGGGCTTCTGTCTCTTTAGGTAGGTATATTCCTAAGTATTTCATTGTTTTTGATGCATGGTAAATAGGACTGCTTCCCTAATTTCTCTTTCTGATCTTTCATTGTTAGTATATAGAAATGCAGTCGATTTTTGTGTATTAATTTTGTATCCTGCGACTTTGTCAAATTCATCGATAAGCTCCAACAGTTTTCTGGTAGAGTCTTTAGGATTCTCTAGGTATAGTATCATGTCATCTGCAAATAATGATAGTTTTAATTCTTCCTTTACAATTTGGATTCCTTTTATTTCTTTTACTTCTCTGATTGCTGTGGCTAGGATTTCCAAAACTATGTTGAATAGTAGTGGCAAGAGCAGACATCCTTGTCTTGTTCCTGATCTCAGTGGGAATTCTTTCAGGATTTCACCATTGAGAATGATGGCAGTTGCGAGTTTGTAATATACGGCCTTTATTAAGTTAAGGTAGGTTCTCTCCATTCCCACTTTCTGAAGGGATCAGAAGTGGGTGTTGAATTTTTTGTCAAAGGCTTTTTCTGCATCTACTGAGAGGATCATATGGTTTTTATTCTTCAGTTTGTTAATGTGGTGTATCACACTGATTGATTTGCAGATATTGAGGAATCTTTGCATCCCTGGAATAAATCCCACTTGATCATGATGTACAATCCTTTTAATGTATTGTTGGATTCAGTTTGCTAGTATTTTGTTGAGGATTTTTGCATCTATGTTCATCAGGGAAATTGGCCGGGCATTTTTCTTTTTCTTTTTTTCTTTTTTTGTGTGTGGTATCTTTGTCCGGTTTTGGTATCAGGGTGATGGTGGCCTCATAGAATGAGTTTGGGAGTGTCCCTTACTCTGAAATTTTTTGGAATAGTTTCAGAAGGATAGATAGAACACTTCCTAACACCATACACAAAAATAAACTCCAAATGGATTAAAGACCTAGATATAAGACCAGACACTATAAAACTCTTAGAGTAAAACATAGGCCAAACACTCTCTGACATAAACGACAGCAACAACTCCTCAGATCCACCTCTTAGAGTATTGACAATAAAAACAAAAATAAACAAAAATAATCAAACTTCAAAGTTTCTGCACAGCAAAGGAAACCCTAAACAAAACGAAAAGACCCAACCCACAGAATGGGAGAACATCTTTGCAAGTGAATCAACTGACAAGGGATTAATCTCCAAACACTTTCTTCAGCTCCATACCAAAAAAACAAACAACCCCATCCAAAAATGGGGAGAAGATCTAAACAGACACTTCTCCAAAGAAGACATACAGATGGCCAAAAAACACATGAAAAGATGTTCAACATCACTCATTATTAGAGAAATGCAAATCAAAACCACGATGAGGTACTACCTTATACCGGCCAGAATGGCCATCATCAAAAGTCTACAAACAATAAGTGCTAGAGAGGGTGTGGAGAAAAAGGAACCCTAGTACACTGTTAGTGGGATTGTAAATTGGTGCAACCACTGTGGAAAACAGTATGGAGAGGCCTCAGAAAACTGAAAATAGAACTTCCATTTGATCCAGCAATCCCACTCCTGGGCATCTATCCAGAGAAAACCACGACTCAAAAAGACACACGTACTCCAGTGTTGATTGTAGCACCTTTTGCAATAGCCAAGACATGGAAAAAACCTAAATGTTCACTGACAGAGGAGTGGATCAAGAAGATGAAGTACATATACACAATGGAATATTACTCAGCCATTAAAAGGAAAGAAATAACGGCATTTTTAGTAACATGGATGGACCTAGAAATTACCATGCTAAGTGAAGTCAGCCATACAATGAGACACCAACATGAAACGCTGTCACTGACATGTGCAATCTGAAAAAAGGACAGACTGAACTTCTTTGCAGAAAGATGCTGACTCACAGACAGTGAAAAACTTATGGTTTCCAAATGAGACAGGTTGGGGGGTGGGGGATGTGCTTGGGTTATGGGATGGAAATCCTGTGAAATTGGATTGTTATGATCATTATACAACTACAGATGTGATAAATTCATTTGAGTAATAAAAAAATACACAAACTAAAAAAAAAAAAGCTTATTACTTTGTACCCTTTAAGCAAATGTTTGATGAATGGATTTCCCATCTAGTTATGATTTAAATTCATGTATGCATACACTTCTCAGACATAGATATACTCTCAAATAAAAATTAGTTAAAGTCCAGTGAGGGAGGGAATTTTTCTTCTTTTTTTCATCAATAAAACAAATTTTAGGCAGATAATTTAACATCGAATACTTGCCCCTACTTACGGAATTTTACACTATATAAAAATTTTTAATGAAGTGTATACTCTATAACAAGGATATTAACAGTGGCTCATTTATGCCTATAATATCTTATATTGAATCTACCACTAAATAGAGGCTTACGTTCATAGTACTTCTACTTCTGTTTCTGCATTGGAAGACATTCTATTTTTAATAGAAGATTTTTTTTAGTGTTTCTGAACCATAAAATAAATGCCTCTATGATTGCTAATATTTGCATGCAAATGATAAGGAAATTGATAAGAGCTTTACCAGTGATTGCTTAACTGGGTAGCAAAAGCTGAGGAAGAAGTCAAAGGAGGGGCAGAGGATAGAACTTAGAGCTCACAGAGGCTCTAGTGAAGAGAGTCTGCCTTTATGGTCTCTCTTTTAGATGCATTCCCAGATCTTATCACATTTTATGGACCCTGAAATCCTAATGTGAGGACATCTGTTCAACAGTCAATGAATCAAACAAATGATTCCCACAGGGCTCTAAAAGCTTAAAGTTTTCCTTGCAATTTGCTTCAAATGTATTTAAGTAGGTTCCTTGCCTAAATGGAAGACCCTGTAAGAAGGCATAGTGATTCCTTTGCCTCTGGGGTGAGTTTTTGCTTACCTGACCTTATGACCAAGCTCTGTCTTCTTCATCTCAAAGCCAACTGGACACTTTGCGACAACTGTAGAAAGGAAACAGAACAGCTGTTACAAGTTTTAGGAAGTCTAAATTTAAATCCTACAAACAGGAAATTGTATATAAAGATATTCTATATTTCTAGAAATCAGAAAAAATTGGTTATTAAAACAAGCATGAGATATTACTTGATATCATCACATTGACAAAAATTAGAAAGTGAAATCATTTCACTTGTTGCTGTGGGTGAAAAATAGGACTATTTAGGACCAAGCTGGTGAGATATAAGCTGACACAGACTTACTGGAGAGTAGTTTATCAGAAAATAATAAAATCAAGTGTGCATTAATCCAGTACCATCTTGATATTACTTCCCATCCTGTATCCAGCTAGCCCAAAGAAAATCTCATGCATGGAGCATATGGTGGCAAATACAGATTTTTCTTTGCAGCATTGTTTTACATTACAAAACTAGAGATTTGGAAAGCATCCTAGATGTTCTGCAAAGGTGATGGTGATAAAATAAATACAATGGATTGTTTATTGTTTTATTATTTTTAATGAATTTTATTACATTTACAGGTGTACAACAACCATCACAACCCAAATTTTTTTTTGTCTTTTTGCCTTTTTTAGGGCTGCTTCCCATGGCATATGGAGGTTCCCAGTCTAGGGGTCTAATCAGAGCTGTAGCCACCAGCCAATGCCACAGCCGCAGCAATGTGGGATCCAATCCGTGTCTGCAACCTACACCACAGCTCACGGCAACGCCAGATCCTTAATCCACTGAGCAAGGCAAGGGATCGAACCCACAAAACCTGAGGTTCCTAGTCGGATTCATTAACCACTGCACCACAACAGGAACTCCCATCATAACCAAATTTCACAGGATTTCCATCCCATAACCCAAGCACATCCCCCACCCCCCAACCTGTCTCATTTGGAAACCATAAGTTTTTCACTGTCTGTGAGTCAGCATCTTTCTGCAAAGAAGTTCAGTCTGTCCTTTTTTCAGATTGCACATGTCAGTGACAGCGTTTCATGTTGGTGTCTCATTGTATGGCTGACTTCACTTAGCATGGTAATTTCTAGGTCCATCCATGTTACTAAAAATGCCGTTATTTCTTTCCTTTTAATGGCTGAGTAATATTCCATTGTGTATATGTACTTCATCTTCTTGATCCACTCCTCTGTCAGTGAACATTTAGGTTTTTTCCATGTCTTGGCTATTGCAAAAGGTGCTACAATCAACACTGGAGTACGTGTGTCTTTTTGAGTCGTGGTTTTCTCTGGATAGATGCCCAGGAGTGGGATTGCTGGATCAAATGGAAGTTCTATTTTCAGTTTTCTGAGGCCTCTCCATACTGTTTTCCACAGTGGTTGCACCAATTTACAATCCCACTAACAGTGTACTAGGGTTCCTTTTTCTCCACACCCTCTCTAGCACTTATTGTTTGTAGACTTTTTGATGATGGCCATTCTGGCCGGTATAAGGTAGTACCTCATCGTGGTTTTGATTTGCATTTCTCTAATAATGAGTGATGTTGAACATCTTTTCATGTGTTTTTTGGCCATCTGTATGTCTTCTTTGGAGAAGTGTCTGTTTAGATCTTCTCCCCATTTTTGGATGGGGTTGTTTGTTTTTTTGGTATGGAGCTGAAGAAAGTGTTTGGAGATTAATCCCTTGTCAGTTGATTCACTTGCAAAGATGTTCTCCCATTCTGTGGGTTGGGTCTTTTCGTTTTGTTTAGGGTTTCCTTTGCTGTGCAGAAACTTTGAAGTTTGATTATTTTTGTTTATTTTTGTTTTTATTGTCAATACTCTAAGAGGTGGATCTGAGGAGTTGTTGCTGTCGTTTATGTCAGAGAGTGTTTGGCCTATGTTTTACTCTAAGAGTTTTATAGTGTCTGGTCTTATATCTAGGTCTTTAATCCATTTGGAGTTTATTTTTGTGTATGGTGTTAGGAAGTGTTCTATCTATCCTTCTGAAACTATTCCAAAAAATTTCAGAGTAAGGGACACTCCCAAACTCATTCTATGAGGCCACCATCACCCTGATACCAAAACCGGACAAAGATACCACACACAAAAAAAGAAAAAAAGAAAAAGAAAAATGCCCGGCCAATTTCCCTGATGAACATAGATGCAAAAATCCTCAACAAAATACTAGCAAACTGAATCCAACAATACATTAAAAGGATTGTACATCATGATCAAGTGGGATTTATTCCAGGGATGCAAAGATTCCTCAATATCTGCAAATCAATCAGTGTGATACACCACATTAACAAACTGAAGAATAAAAACCATATGATCCTCTCAGTAGATGCAGAAAAAGCCTTTGACAAAAAATTCAACACCCACTTCTGATCCCTTCAGAAAGTGGGAATGGAGAGAACCTACCTTAACTTAATAAAGGCCGTATATTACAAACTCGCAACTGCCATCATTCTCAATGGTGAAATCCTGAAAGAATTCCCACTGAGATCAGGAACAAGACAAGGATGTCTGCTCTTGCCACTACTATTCAACATAGTTTTGGAAATCCTAGCCACAGCAATCAGAGAAGTAAAAGAAATAAAAGGAATCCAAATTGTAAAGGAAGAATTAAAACTATCATTATTTGCAGATGACATGATACTATACCTAGAGAATCCTAAAGACTCTACCAGAAAACTGTTGGAGCTTATCGATGAATTTGACAAAGTCGCAGGATACAAAATTAATACACAAAAATCGACTGCATTTCTATATACTAACAATGAAAGATCAGAAAGAGAAATTAGGGAAGCAGTCCTATTTACCATGCATCAAAAACAATGAAATACTTAGGAATATACCTACCTAAAGAGACAGAAGCCCTGTACTCTGAAAACTATAGGACACTGTTGAAAGAAATCAAAGATGATACAAACAGATGGAAAGATATACCATGCTCTTGGATAGAAAGAATCAGTATTATCAAAATGACTATTCCACCCATGGCAATGCAATCCCTATCAAATTACCAAAGACATGTTTCACAAAACTTGAACAAAGTATTTTAAAGTTTGTTTGGAAGCACAAAAGACCCAGAAAAGCCAAAGACATCCTGAAAAAGGAAAATGGAGCTGTAGGAATCAGGCTCCCTGTCTTCAGACTATACTACAAAGCAACAGTCATCAAAACCATATGGTACTGGCACAAAGACAGAAATATAGATCAGTGGAACAGGATAGAAAGTCCAGAATTAAACCCACACACCTACAGTCAACTAATCTATAACAAAGGAGGCAAGAATAAACAATGGATAAAAGACAGCCCCTTCAATAAGTGGTGCTGGGAAAACTGGATGGCTGTATGTAAAAGAAAGAAATTAAAATAAATACAGTGGATTATTTCAATGAGATATGATGCAGCAGAAATAATGATGAGTTATACATAGCAAAATGAATAAATAAAAACAACAATGTTTTAAGAAAAGAAAATAAGAATGCCAGCTCAATGTTCTTCATGTGAATTAAGCCTGCATAAGAAAAACTATACTAAACTATACTATATGATTTTAAGGAAGCATACAAGTCTGAGGTCATGTATTAAACACTTTACAATGGCTACCTGTGTGTGGATGAAGTAGGAAAATGAAAAGGCAATAATTTTTTAAAATAATGAGAAGACACTCACTTTGCAGGTGATGATTTCTCGTGAACCTTAGAGTATCTGAAGTCAAAGAATTTTTTTTAAAAAAGGTAAAGAGCATACCCATGATCATCATTCCAAGGCCTTAGTCTACCATTATTTTTTATTTTTTTTAGTATCCACTTGTTACAAATTAGAGAAAAATAAATCTTTAATTCATCATTGTTGGTAAAAGATTTCTTTGTTCAGCCTGTAAGAAAAACAGACTTCTCAGTATCCTCCAAGCTGATCTTTGTTTACTCTCTAATCATTAAACTGTTTCTTACTCTTTCTAGTTAAAGCTTTCCCAAATGGAGTTGCCTGAGAGCAGGTCAACTAAAGTTCCTTTAAAATGATAAAACCATAAGAAGCAAATGTCTTAAAAATTTTCTTTTAATTTGTTACTATTTCCTCATGTTTTTCAATGGCAAACCTATGTATCTCTCTATTTTTACTAGGTAATTTGTAACCCTAAGTAATAATACAAGACTAATAATGGAAAAGATAAATCTCAAAAACAATCTCATGCAGTCTCATAAAACTCTGGTACCAGTTGGGGTTCCTTTACCACCTTTATTTACTATTCTTTTGTATTTCCAGTGTACACTAAACTAGCCACCATATGCTAAAACTTGACACAGGAGGAAATGTATTTTTCAAAATATTGACCAAATCAGAGAACTGTCCTGTAACATTGCTCTCCTAGTGACCTCTAAAAGTGTTTTTTTTTTCCTTAAATCCATTTAATATGCTACCTACAATGTCTCTTCCTTTCTTTAGCTTTCTCTCCCAACTTTGTGATTGTCAAGGGTGGGGATTTAATTTGAATGTCTCTACAAGTTTATTGATTCATATGATGATATAGTCTAGGTCAGAAAGTGCCACACAGTCTGAAGTATGGATTGTGCTATCAACCGAGATACTAAAACAACATTATGTAGAAAAACCCAGTTAGATTTTTTTTAAACTGAATACATACTGCTGTGAAGTAATGAAGGTGGGAGGGCACTTCTTCCTTGAATTAGCACACCTTATTTAGTATTTACCAAAAGGTAAATAACAGCAAAGAAAAATTTTAACATGGTTAAGCAATACAGCTGCCTGTAGGAAGTTTCACAGGGCAAGTTGTCATGGGCAGGAAGTATATTCAGCTCACATAAAGATGAGATCATTTTATGATGTTCCTTCAAACAAGTAGGATGCTAAAAGCTGAAAATCCTCTTTGGGAATTATGATTTTGGCTCCCTGATTGTTTTGAAGTACTGAAGGAGGGAAGGCTTGTCTAGAAGAAGAGCTTTAATTTGAGTTTAGTATTATTTAATGTACCAATAATACTAAGCAAACAAAATACTTGTTTTCTACTAGCTTCCATTTTGTGTTCAAAAGTTAATACCACCGTAATTTCAAAATTGGATGGAAACACTTAGTAGTGTACAAGAAAGTTAAACAAATTCATCCGAGGTCAAAGAACATCTTTTAAAGAAAATTATAGTGTTAGCAATATATACCAGAAATTCTCTTCAATTTTGACAAGAAAAAAACTAACATAGTAAATTTATTTTCATTTTTGCTAATTTCATAATAGAGAACAACGTTTTCAACTCTCCTCATTTTACAATGATTTACAACACAGAATCCTAAGATGACTCATCTCCACACTATTCAGTTCTCACTTTAGTAGATGAATTCTTAGAGGCAAGTTAATATATCTTGGTTAGTTTTTGTTTGTTGTATTTGTTTTGTTTTGAAATGTAGGGTAGTGATAGAATCCTTTTGCACGAAAGAAATGTAATGCAGAAGCCAGTATGTAAAACAAATTATAGAAGTACTGTGAGTAAAATAGGTAGAAGTAGATTCTGCAGGCTGCTCTGCTCATTCTCATCCCTCATTCCAAACCTTCCCCTAACAAATGGAACCCCAAGTCCTTTAAAGAGCATATTTTGCAAATCAGTGGTCCATATGTTCTAAGTCTAGATGAGGTATTCCAAAGTACTCAAATGCTATTTGAGTACTCCTTTTAGTTCCTCAAATGCTATTCATGTTTTCCTAACTTAAATCTTAAATGATATGGAATAAAGAATCTTAAATTAGAGAGAACATGAAAGATAATCACACTGTTTTATCTGCTCATCACCTTATAAAAACCCAACCCACAATTTTGGATAGCTCTGCCAGCTTATACAAATAAATGCCATGGATTTTTCTTGTAGGGCTTTTCCCATGTCAGAACAACATTTTTTTGCTACAAATCATATTCAAAGTAGCCTCTTGAACATCGTGTCTGGTGTCAAAAAAGGGCATCCTAATGCCCCCTTCAGTCTTGGTGCCTGCCAAGGAGACAGTCTCTCACTTCCATAGTACTTTGCTAGTTATGAATTGTTCACTGATTCATATTTTTATTCCAAATGGTCACAAAAACTGTGGAATATACACACACACATAAATGTATATGTATATGTATATGTGTATATTATTATACATACATGTATATCCATATCCACATATATTTTTTTCTTTTTGCAATTTCTTTATTATGCCTGCCAGAATCACAGGACCAATCCTGCAATGCCAAATAAATCCTACCCACCCACAATAGCAAGCCCCTCAGTACATGTTCTAGTACCCCAAGGTGTGGTCCCTGGACCCAGTGATATTCAGCTGGTTGCTGAGGGACATGTCAAAGCACATGATGGAGGAGATATCTGGTATCTGGACTGCCATGGTTGCTATGGATATGCTGTAGATGCTGATGATGTCATCTATCCTCACACTCCTAGAATATATGTATATATACCACACCTTTAATGTTCACATATCTGCCAACATTTCTGTTTATGACAGTATATATGTTCTCTAAGAAGATAAATACTTGCTCTATCACGTGCCTCACTTTCTTCAGAGTCTGTGCCAGAATCTCCTTTAATCGTCCATACTTTTACCACTAGTCTCTTGAAGTCAAATTAGTCTCTATTTAAAATCTTGATTCCCAAATATTTCCACTCTCTACCCATTACCCAATTCCAAAGTCATTTCCATGTTAACAGCAATTTGTTATAGCAGCATCATACTTTCCAGTAGCAAAATATGTATTAATTTCCTGATGATGATATTGGTAATAATAAATTACCACAAACTTGGTGGCTTAAAACAACATAAATTTATTGCATTTTGATTCAAGAAGCCAGAAATCCTAAATCATGCCAATACAGGACCATAGTCCTATTGCCTCTTTTAGTTTCTGGTTGTTGTCTTGGCATTCCACATCCCTCCAATTTCTGCCTCCATAATTGCATTACCTCATTCTATTTGTGTGTGTCATCTTTCTTAAGTCTGTCTCATATATCCCTGGTTTTCCTTATAAAGACATTCATCTTCGGATTTAGGTCTGGGACCCTAGTGATCTCTTCATTTCAGTACTCAAGATTTAATTACATCTGTGAATAACCTTTTTTTCCAAATGAGAGAATATTTACATGAGTTGCTAAATTTTAGCCTGACTGATCATGAGGAATTTCTCATGAATTTGTCATTGTTTTATTAGAAAATGTGCTAAAGAAAAAAAAAATAGGAAATGTATAAAATATAGACACGACATACCAAAGTTAAGTTTACTTATAACTCTGGATGAGACTAAACATTCTATTACTCTACCACTAGATCTGATATTTTATTCCATGAGTTAAATAAAATAACTCAATCACCTTCGTGTTTCCAGAACCCATTGTACATCATGCTTATTGCCCAAGATTAAACATATTAGGGATAACTAGAAGATGTATGGAGACAGCTTTGGACATTCTTATTGCTATTTATTCCCTTTTATTTTTTTCAATTTGAAGCAGTAAAAAGCTTTGTGATTCCATAATGACTTTCTTTTATACTTTTATAATTCGATTCAGTTGCTGAAATCAAGTCCCCAGTCTCACATAGAAAAATAAGAGAACTTTATATATTTCAATATAATATCTGAGGTGATAATGTTTTTCTTAAAATATTTAAGGATGACAAAATCAGACTCCTCAAGATCTCTGGCCTTTTTTCACCAGTGATCTGGTATAGTCTACACTTAATCTACCCCAGCATTTCACCTTCCTTGAGTTGGGATCACAGCCTGTTTTTTCTCTTATAAGAAACTTGCACTGATTATAACCTATATCTGAAATGCTCCCCATTTCTTAAAAATTCTTCTTAACTAATTTTTCACATACTCAGCCTATTCTGATGGTTCTACCATGTCCCCACTGTTAACTCCCAAACATATATTCAGTGTGTGGCCTCTGTTATGTGCAATGTTAACATTTTGTGTATTTCCGTTGATAAGATTAACAAATTTAAGATTAAACATTTTTGTGAATATTTGATTAATCTGTGGGTCATAAGATTTCTTTTTTTAATTTTTTAAACTGAAGTATAGTTGATTTATAATTTGTACCAATTTCTGCTCTACAGCAAAAGTGAATAAGTTAAACATAAACATTATTTTTTTAATATTATTTTCCATCACGATCTATCCCAGGAGATTGACTGTAGTTCCTTGTGCTGTAAAGCAGGACCTTGTTGTTTATCCATTCTAAATGTAATAGTTTTAGATAGTAAAAATTGAAGGGCAGAGTTTGTCTCCTAAGCTTGCCTTTGTATCCCAAGGTTTCAATGCGTTGCATTACATGTACTTTGAAATCTATGAATACTGATTATTAGAAACCTCAATTAAGTAGTCTAGAGTCAGGAGACCAGAAAAAGGAACCTTTGACCATAGCAGAGTCCAACAAGAAAAGAGTTATCTTCTTTGCTGGCAAAGACTCAGCCATGGCCTCAAATATACAGAAAATATGTAAAGTGTTATAGCCAAGTTCTAGAATTTAAAATACCCAGAAAAAGTGTTTTCTTTGAAGAAAGTCGATATGGTCAAGAACAGCTTCATATCTTTGAATTCGATAACAAAAATACTTACAACTAGGTGTGCATTTTTGTCCCACATTTCATTAAAAAATCCTTCAGTCCATTGATCCACAGAGATAAGGTGGCCTTCCTGGGTTAGTAGTTCAGTATAGTTTTATAGACTCTGAACAAATACAGAGTCCTACAAAATACAAAAGTAAGTACAAGAGTCAATAATACAACAGTGTTGAAAAGTAATACAATCAATAAACTGAATTTAAATGAAATGAAAGCCACATTTATTATTTTACAGGGCTTCATATTAACTTATTTTTTTATATTTACCAAGATGCTCAAATTAATTATATTATTAGAGGAAATATGAACATTTACTCTTGTGTAACCTAAAATATGTATAGTCCTGTTGAATCTAAGTACAAAGAATGATTTTCCTCCTCCAATTAATACTATGAAGTACAAAACATGTGTTCATTTCCTCTGATTGACAGCCCCAATTTTGGATATATTTTCTAGCTAATGGAATGAAAATTGCAATACCTGCATCAATTACAGTTGTTCTATTGTCTATTTTGTAAAGTGAGAACAGTTTAAACTATATATCATTTCATTGTATATGTGTCATAGTACCTTAACTGACAGTACTACCATTGATAAATTTGGTTCTAATAAAGAGCTTATCTGCATGCACAGGGCCCTATCCAATTGCTCATTTCCTATCTATTGTTATTTATGGAAGAAATGGATTTTATTAATATTAGAATATCTTCATACTTGCATATGACATAAGACTTTACTTAGAATTGAATAGGGTCTTCAACCCATGGCACACAAGCTATATCTCTGTATTACTAAACAAATGAATTCTCTCTACCTCTAAAAAAAATTAAAAGAAAAAGAAGGAAATGTTGATTTAATGACAAACAATATCTCAAATATTCCATTTCAGCCCTGTCTATATATTCATGGACACTGCCATATTTTATACAGCAATTTTAAGGAAACTAAAGTGTTTAGACAGGTTTTAATAATTTTGCATGTCCTATTGTTCATGCCAACGGACGTAAATATGGCAAACCCCAAACTAAATGCTATACAAATGCTACCAGCAAGTTTTCAATGAATGAGCTAGCAGTGTTAAGGCCCAGGTCTTTATTTTTCTAAAGAGGCAAAATGCTATACTGACAAAAATTTTTCTATAGTCATAGAAAAAAGGACTGACTGTTTTTACCATGATAATGTTCCTTTGAAATTTTTCTTTTTCATTTATAAGTTTTAATATTGTGACTAATAAAGGATAGACCTAATTATTCATAATTAAACAGGTCTCCTCCAGAAAATAACTAACTCTTTCTGAGTGATAACATAATGGAAATTTTCTCTTGAGTATATTTTCTCAATTAATTACTCTGAGTGTGGATTTATTTAATAAAAACAACAGAAAAATAACAAATTATCTAACCATAAACTAAAGAATAGAAATGTATTTTTTTTAAATGGCAGAAAAAAGGAAGAGATAGAATGAGGGAGGGCAAGGAGAGAGGGGGGAAAAAGATTACAGAAAAAAATAAAAAGAGTACAGAATATTTGTTGAAGACTTAGGTTTTTCACCTGTTAATTACTGTTGTCTTACTACTCAAGTGTTTAAATTTTTGCCACTTCACCTCCTTGGGATTCTGTTTCCTATCTAAAATGAAGAGGTCAGATATCTGACCTCCAGAATCCTTCATCTCTAGCATTGTCTGAATGCATTGGTTTGACTTTCTGCTATTTCATTGAAGCTGACTCTTTTAATTTGTTGCTTCATTCAAGAGACTTCTTAGAGACTTAAGGGACATAAATTGTATGTTAGTATTTTTCTAAGGATAATGATTAACACTATGAATTGCTATTTACCTAACATTTCAGACCTACCTAGAACCAAATGTAGTTCCATTAATAATAGTTCTCTCAGTGTTACAAAGATATTGGCTGAAAAGTTATTTCAATTCAAGATTACTGTCACTAGTGTTATTTGTGTTATACTACACTGAACTTCTTTCATAATAAGAAAGCAAGAACTACCTAAATATTATTTGCTCTTGCAAATATTACTTTTGCAAGAAGTTAATTAGAAAAATATTATTTTTCTCATTTGGGGTAAAAGATTAAGCAAAAATGCCACTTTAAAAAATAAAATATTTTGGATTCATATTTATATTTATTTTTCTAGTATGCAATCATAAAACCCCTTCAAAAATGTTTAGAAATCCATTATGTATGCATGTAATTTGCTGCTATGCATAGGCAAATTCATAATGATACATATTTTGTCACTTTCTATGTAAGCCTCATTGCTGAATTGATAAATCTGTAATAAGAAAGTTCCATTGTCTACATATGGTTTCCATAATGCAGTACCTAAAATAAATTACTAGATAGAGCATAACCAGCAAAAATATTTGTCATCTATATAGAAAACCACATTTATGTTTGAATATTAGTATTCAACATTAAATTCTTGTCTATATCTATAAACTATGATGGGCCAATAGTCAGGAAAATACTACTACATAGATCATGTTTATTTTAAAAATTAATGGGCACACACATTTTTAATATATTACAAAATCCCCAATGCATGGTAAAGCATCAGAATGTCTTTTTCTGAGCATCTCTATCCTATCCAGCAATCATGTACCATGAATACATGTAGGCAAATGGAATGCTTTTCAGAGTTAACCATTGTAGAAATTACAAAGTCTCTATGCTTAAATTTAACATAGGTCTTCTGATATTTGGGTGGTGAGGGGGTTTAAATTCAACTGGAACATCTGAAAATCTAGCCAACTTAAAAAAAAAATGTTTTTAGTCAATTTCATTTACTTTTCTAAAGCATAAAGGAAGATGAAAGTCTAATGATGGACTAAAATTCTTTAAAAAATATTTTTTATTCTCTTAATCATTTTTAGGCTATTTTCATTAGTATAAATTAGCATTCAAATATAAACTAAAATAATAATTTTATTATATTAAGTACTTTATGATATTAAGGTAGTCTCTGTTTGCAGTGCAAATCCACTCATATAATTTGAAATAATTTATTAATTTGGGCAGTTTCATTCATTCATTCCTACATTTATTTAAACAAACATTTAACATATATTTTTGAGCACAGCTATTTGCCAGATATTATCACAAGCAATAGGAAGATGGAAGTGAACAGTCAAAATCCTTATTCTCTTAGAATTTACAACCTGGTAGATGGAGACAGAAAACAAACAAGAGTATCATGAGGTGATAAATTTTATCAATAAAAATAAAGCAGAGTTAGAACAGAGAGAGTGATAGACTACGAATGTCATTTTTCATAGGGAGAAAAAAGTTTTTTCCCCCCAATAAAATGATATTTGAAAAGAGCTCTGAATGAAGTAGGACAACAAACTATGACAACCTATGAGTGAAATCTATAAAATGATGCTAATTGGCATAATATATTATCTATATTATACCCCAGACTTAAGTGTTAATTTTTTGCTGATTCATCAAATGAATAGCTTGGCTGTTATGAAACTCTATACACTGAAAAATAAAATCGAGTGTTTATATATATTTAACTTCCTTTATTCTTTTAGATTTTCACAGTAGCTAGTTAATTCAGTTTAAAGATATAGGAGTTCCCGTCGTGGCGCAGTGGTTAACAAATTCGACTAGGAACCATGAGGTTGTGGGTTCGGTCCCTGCCCTTGCTCAGTGGGTTAACGATCCGGCGTTGCTGTGAGCTGTGGTGTAGGTTGCAGACGCGGCTCGGATCCCGCGTTGCTGTGGCTCTGGTGTAGGCCGGTGGCTACGGCTCTGATTCAACCCCTAGCCTGGGAACCTCCATGTGCCGCGGGAGCGGCCCAAGAAATAGCAATAAGAACAACAACAACAACAACAACAACAAAAAAGATATATACAAAAAAGTCAGTGTAATTTTAAGTCGTATTTAGGAAGTCAAGTTTTCTTACATGAATGAATGAATGACTGAAAAATTAGAACTGTAGAGATTGATGGGCCCATCAGGATTACCTAAGAATCTTGCAAACTCCTCAGCAGCAGTAGTCACTCAAACTTTTTTTTTAATATGTCCAGGGACTACAAATTTCTGTCATAAAATAGCTCACCAAGTTTTTCAATAGCTTCATTAATGAGAAAGATACTCTGCATTAAATTGCAATTTACCTCTCTATGCTTTGGATTTATGCAAATATAATTCTATGACCTGGCCTAAAAAATGTTCACCTTTAGGCTAGTGAGATTCCCAGATCTAACACTACATACTAACGATTGTCATTAGTATTCATGAACTCCCTGAGAGCAGCATGGGTTATTTGAGAATTAGGTTATTCTCCAAGTTAAGCCTCAGTTCTGATTTGCCTCTGCTTCATATTCCATTTCATCCTCCACAGGTCAATCCAAACTGTCCTCAATATGTATCAAGTAGCTTTTGATGCCAATGACATCAGGGCTCAAAACCTGGTAGTTCAACCCAGGTCATGACAGTACACTTAAAGAGGACATTTTTTACCTTGTTTTTTCTTACCCTCTTGATCCCAATTCTGAAAGCTCTTATGCCATTTTGCTCATTCATAAACATAATGTCTTTCTCATTCACCTTACAACAACAAAACAGATGCTTTGCAGTGATAAGCCCTGGTTTGGTTTTTAAAATCAATGTCCTTGGGGCTTGATTTTTATCTCATCAACAAGTAAGGAGCTGATGTATACAGTAAAATCTTCTAGAACATTAACACTTTATTCCAAAAGTATTATTAAAAGTGTCAATTTTTAAATACATATCATTTACTTACATCATGTATGATATTTAACAAATATCATTTAATAAATAATAAATGTAGCTCCTAAATTAGTCCCTTCCTTGTTAGAGCATAATGATTGCTTTGCAAAGTAACTATTGGGGACACTTTTGGAAATATTCTACCTATGGACCCCCTATACTTTTTTATCCAGATCTTTTTCTATTATTGGGTACCTGGAAAGATAGTAAGTCCCGTATGCCTGGAGGCATTTTACAATACATTTTACAATACAATACACAGTGTGAAATCACAGTTAAAGAAACACAAGCATCAGATGTAGGATCAAACCCAATGACATTTAATGTCATTCATCATTCTAAGATGATGGCTTACTCCACTGTTAATGAGGTTTTTTGGAGAGGAGCAAGTAAGAGTTGCCAGGCTTTACATGAGCTTTGTAATAATCTCTTGACCATTCAAAGACCTATTTATGTTTGAGCTTATTTTGAATCTGTCTCTTTGTATCATTAGTTTGATATGGTCTCTATAACTAGAATCTATCTGAGCTGCTGGGAAAAAAACTGAGGGGCTTTCAGATCATCACTCTACTCTGACAGCATGCCATCATTATCATAATGTTTTTCATTCAGGTTGGGCACATTTAATAGTAGTTAGATCCATTGATTTCACTGGCAAATAATCATTCATGTTATTGATTTTGTGACTTTTATGTTCTAACCATTATCCTTGGGAAAATGAATGATATTGATAGTTATCTGTCAACCCAAGGTGGTTTTGATCTGTAAAATACCAGCTAACACATGTTAAAATAATTACCTATATTAGCAGCCCTTCAGGTAGAAACTTGTCCAAACTAATTTGAAAGAAAAAATGAGTAATGGTATTTTTGGCATAAATAAAAATCATTCTGTGTGTTGTCATCTCAGTGAAAGGTGGTAATTTACAGCTTTGTTTTTAAGAAAGATCACAGAAAGCGATAAGCAAGAGATTGTTTCCAAAAATGGTCAGTAAGCATTGTTCCCACTTTGATTTTCCATGGTAATGAGTAACATAACTTTTAATCATAGATTTTCTAGCCAGTCACATTGACACCCATATCCTCTTTCTGTTCAATTCTGAAAAACAGAATATAGGCTGTTCTATGTGCTAACAAGGGAGCAAAACTGATGTTAACAAGATCAAAATACAAAGAGAAAGAGATTTATACAAATTCTGGAATAAATACAATGAATTCACAGTGTAAGTCTCTGATTTGAGGACCTATGTAGCAGGAGAAGGATTATGTGGGAAAACAAATGGAATGATCTGTGCAGCGTAAGCTTTAGAAAGTGTTGAGAGATAGGTACGAAGGATATCTATCTATTTGATAAACATCTGATCTCCTTGAGATTATAATTCTCTTTTGAAAACAATTTAGACTCTTAATAACATCTTTTTCTAGACAATGGGATAACACAGCAGAGAAGTCAGTTTCCCTAGTAAAGCACTGGAAGACAGGTAATGACTATGTCCCAGTATCAATGCCTTGTTAATTATTTAAGCTAAGGTCTGCAGAGATGTTCTGTCTATCTGAAGACAAACAAAACTAAGGCCCAACTGAAAGTGACCAAATAAATTATGGCAAAATTAAAGAGAAGGGCTCTCCATACTAGATTATGTTCAAAAGCATGAAGAGATATTATTGTGAACTATTTGCTATAGGTTGAATTTAATTTGGACTCTAAGAGATGGCTTTTCTATTCAGCATTAAAAACAACCAGGAAGATGGAGGTACAGTAGATTGAGAGCATAGACAAGTAACACTCTCTCCATTTTATGGTAAATTTATTTAAAGATTATGTGACAGGAAAGAATGAAAAGGTATGCAAAAAAAAGCTGTCCTCAAATATTTCCTTCTTTTAAGTAGTCATGTGTTGCTTTCTCATCTTCACTTATCATTATCCTGTGTCCACTGATTTAGTCATTTAAGCATAAAATCTGGTCTATTGGCTCCTCTTGGCCTTCAGTTATGGCATTCTTTGTGTATGTACATTCATCGTTAAGAGAGCATGAAAGGAAAGAACTATAGGAAGAGGAACTACAAGAGCATATTCAATAACGAATACAAATAATTCATTGTGATGGCACTGATTACATTAATCTCTTCTAAACATTTCTCAGAACTACCTAATTTTGTTCTGGATAAATAATTCATTGAAAATGGATATTATCCATATATACAGAGCTAAAAGTTACAGAAAAGCAGACTAACCTTTAGTTACAGTGTACACATTTTGTAGTCCCATGGCCCTAGGTTGAATACTAGATATATCACTATATATGTGTGTGACTAGAGGAAATTTTCTAAATTCTTGGAGCCTCAACTGTAAAATGGAGATAATATTCATATTGTGCAAAGATTAAGTGACATAAATGATATAAAGCATTTCATAAAATGCTTACACTTCTTAAATTCTTGATCAGTGATAGCTACCAGGAGGTACAGTAGTGGTGGTGGAGGTAAGAGTAGATGGAGAAGGAAGAGAAGGAAGAGATTTGGAGTGTTTTCTTAGAGGTAATAGAAAAGAGCTTTGCTCTTGGATTCTTAGAATCCACAATTAAAGGTGAAATAATCCTATTAAAATGCATAGCAAGGTGACAAATTATGAATTGAGTTTAAGGGCTGCCAAATTGTGCTGCTTCAAAAAAGAAAGCCACATAAAAAACTATCCTAGAACAATCAGTAATCCAGGAAACCCAGAGCAGTTGATGTTTTCCGCCACAGGCCAACCAGTTCACTAGGTATCTGTTCCTTTGCCCATTACTATGTCATAAGTGATAGAAACAAGAAGTATGATTTTGATGACAGATTGGACCACAAGCAGACATAATACATGTCAATTAAAGATGGTAATTTAACATTGTTCATTTGTCATTCAACAAAATACTAGACTGTTTCTATAGAATTCAACGGGTGATTTTCAAATACCACTCTTCTCTTTTCAATCACAACAGAAAAATTGATTTTGCTGACTTTTTATTTGCAAATTTCACATTCTTTAGTATTTTCAGTTTTTTCTTTAACAAGTGTACATACAACTTTTGATGACTTCTGCCTCATTAAGTGTACCAAGTTTTTACTCATTTCTGCTATGAACCACAAATACACTTATCAGAAAAACTACTTAGATTAACTTCAATTATCTGTCTTATGAGAAGGAGTATAGAAACAGTGGTAGTTAACCAGGATAGTTGCTTCCACACTAAGTCAAAACATATCTGCTTCCTCTTTAAAGAAATATGCATGACATCCTTTATTTGGAGAATAGAACTTTGTAAAGCAGAAAAGTGAGGTGAAAGTGTACTTGCTGGCTAAGTTGCTTATTCAGTAAACATATGGCAACAGTCACATAGACAAGCATCTTTATGGTTTATATTATTGTATAAGAGGCAGACTCAGAATTTAAGGTAGGAGAAAAAAAGGAGAGGGGAGATTGCAATCTGTCACTGAAAAATAAGAAAAATAAGTTCTTCATCATTAGAGGAATACATTTATCTCCATTTAAAAGTTTGAAGGTGAGTAAGAGACCTTGGGGGTCCTGCTGAATATTTTTACATCCATGGTACATTATGTATAAACAGGAATTGCTTCATTTGAATTATCAAGATAAAATGTCAGCTAAATTTATACATTAAAGAATGAATCACTGTAATTTTCTTAATAAACTTTCTGTTAAACAGATTTCAGCTTCATGTATTCTAACCCTCTACATTGTGTGTGAATTCTTTTTTAGAATATTTTCTCCCAAAAATGATACCTACTCTCTGAAGAAAGAGATACTCCCAGTTTGGAGAAAATGATTATCTTATTTTTGTATAGCTCATTTCTTAGTATGCTCTTTGCATAAGTTTCCTGCGGCTGCTGTTAAAATGACCACACATTTAGTGGCTCTAAATAACACAGTTATTTCCCTATAGTTCTGGAAGTCAGAAGGCTACAATTGGTCTCACTGTAGTAAAATCAAGATGTTGCCTGAGCTTTATGATGTGCCTGAGCTTTATTCCTTGCCTGAGTTTCTAGAGCAAAATCCTTTCCTTTAATTTTCCATCTTCTAAAGGCCAACCACATTCCTTTGCTCATGACCCTCTTCTACCTTCAGAGACAGTGTAGCTGGTTGAATCTATCTCACATCATCTAACTCCCATAATGATTATTTTACCTCCATCTTCCATACTTAAGGATCTTTGTGATCACTTTCAGCCCATCTGGGGAATCTGGGGTAATTGCTTTAACTTTGGCTTTGCTGATTAACAATCTTAAATTCCTATCTGTGTAACACAGTGTATTCACAGATCACAGGGACTGAGGCATGGTCATCAAGCCATTATTCTACCTACTTTACTACTCCAGATATTAAACCCAATATTTTTCCAAGTTAAGTTTCACCCAACACTGCTTACTATGCCCCCCTGAACTGCACAGAATAGGTCTAATTCAGCTTCTACAAGAGGGCACTTGGAATGTATAAAGACAGTAATCTATATTTCCACTTAGTCTGTGAAGATATGTTATTTTAACCATTTCATGGTGTAGTTTTGTATCTTCTCACTGTGCAGGAAAAAAATAACAACAGTGACACTTATGGAGCAGTGTTCTAGGTTGAGTATACACATTTACTCATTTACATATATTTTATCATTTAATTATTATCACATGATGGATTAGTTTCCCCTATTGTCTCTGTTTTATAAATTTAAGCCCTCTGAGATTAAGAGTGTTTGTATCACTTATACAAAATTACAAATAGAGCAAAAATTGGAGACACAACTTGAGTCCAGGTCTGCCTGACTATAGCAGTGGCTCATTTAATCGTACACTGTACTGAGGGACATATTCTATTTTGATAGTACTTTTCTTAACTTATGGTTGCCAGCATTGAATGTCATGTCTCAGATTGTTCTCTCCAATATGTGAAACTATTTTTTCTTGGAAATAAGTCAAAAAACTATTGAATGTCAAACAGCATTAATACAGAATGGAGACTTGATCTGAACAAAAATATTACTATGTTAGGAGAAATAATATTAGAACCTTTGTATTACCAACATTATTCACAGAATGAACAAGGACAAAAAGAGATATGTCTAAAAACAATTCTACATTTATGCTAAATATGTTGAAGAAAAATTATCCTTTTTAAGAACAATCTTATGCAAATTATTTTCTTTATCTTTTCAAAATGCTAAATTTGTTTAACATACACAAGACTGCAAAACTATATGGAAGAGTCAAGTTTCATATAAATATTAGATGTTTAAATGTTCATAGTACAATTAATTTTTTCCCAAACCCATGTGCATGTAAAAGCAATTCGCCTTCAATAGTTTTGCTCAATTTCTTAAAAGCAAAATTAAAACACCTGTGTTCTATTCTTATCTCTGATATATCTCAAGTGTAGATTCTTTAACTATCATGAACCTGGAAAT
Source organism: Phacochoerus africanus (assembly GCF_016906955.1). Lineage (NCBI taxonomy): Eukaryota > Metazoa > Chordata > Mammalia > Artiodactyla > Suidae > Phacochoerus > Phacochoerus africanus. The sequence continues at coordinate 138,609,494 of NC_062544.1, forward strand.
TAGGAGGAAAGTTTGCCTTTGAATCTTTCTTTCTTTAGCATAAAAAGAATTGTGGAAATTAATTTTTATTTTCTTTTAGGTTTACTGAGAAAAAATAAATGGGGGCAGCAAGGATGTCATAATAATATTTATCATGAATTGGCTCGCCAATTAGAAATTAAAGGGAATCAGGAATTTCCACTGTGGTGCAATGGCATAGGCAGCATCTCTGCTGTACCAGGACAAGTTTGATCCCAGGCCCAGCACAGTGGGTTAAAGGATCTAGCATTGCAGCAGATGTACTGAGAGAGGAAGGTGTGGCTTGGATCTGACCCCTGACCCAGGAACTCCATATGCAGTAGAGTGGCCAAAAAAGAAAAAAAAAAAGAAACAGAAGTATGGTCTCTGATATAGAAGCTCTACTACATGGAAAGACTTGAGTTTAAGCTAATAAGAATATAACTCAAGAAAATGCAGCAAATAATCTCCTAAAGATCTGTTCACATCTTTCCCCCCACTATGACATCTTGATAAATAGTCTGCTTTTTATTCAGCCATTTATTTATATATATTTACTGAGTGCCTACTGTATATCAGACATGGTGCTAGTTAGTAGGGATTTCAAGGGGATTTTTTTTTGAGGATAAAATTTTCTACTCTTATAAAGAAAATATTTTAATCAAATATGATAATAAATATGTAAAAGAAAAATAAGAAAAATGAAAAGGGTTGTCAGGTCGAATCTTTTAAAGGGGGGCCTGAAAAGGCCTCACTGAGAAGGTGGCATTTGACAAAGACCTAAAACAGATGATGGGCAGAACGGCACTTACACAATGGCAGATACAAATGCCATTGTATGTGTGGATGCCTCAGGTCTTCCTGCAAGATTCACAATGGAATCTGGTGGTATGATATTCAAATTTAGAAATTTTAGGGAGGAATGAAGGAAATCATCTGGAAGGTCAAAATAAAGAACAAGAAAGACATTAATCTTGCTTTTGGCTCAAGAAGGAGGGGATGGAAAGAAAAAAAACACTATTTGATAAGGAAAAGCAGTACCCTGGAGCATAGGTAGCCAGGCTCACTTTGAGTAAGGGAGTGAAAAGCAAGTACTCTGAAAGACATTGGAGATATAGGAGATTTTGCTGGGAAATGTGGAAGATGTGGTCAAAAAGAGGGATGTGCAAAGAATTTTAATGTAAAGATATAAGAAATTAATTGGGAGTGCTAGGCTTCCTTTGTGACTAATATAAACGGAGAGAATTACAGGTAATTCTGATTATCACAGAGCAGAAAGTAAAGGAGGAAAGAAGCAGGTGGAGGTAAGAAACTTGCCAAGATTTGCAGTGTTGTGAGTTTGTTGATTCTGCCATTGGAGGTGTGGAGTCCCATCCCTACCAGTTCATGTGCTGTTGACCCAGCCCCTTATCAGAAACTTAATTTTCTGAAATAGAAAATAAACCAGTCTCATGACCCTTGCTCTTTTAGCTGAAGGAAGTTAGATTTTTAGGTCTGGGACTTCAACAATAGTGTGGCTTAGTTATTGTGAAAGACCTTTTCTTGAAAAAAAAAATTGAATCCTTTTAAAGGAATCTCTAATGCTCCTGGGCTCACAATATCTAAAATAAGTGAGCTGGAAGGACAGTGAAGAATAGTAAGCAGGAAGCATAGAGCAAGATGGAGATTGAGTGAAAACATATGGCAATATTAAGAGTGCAAAGCCCTTGGAAGAACAAAACTTTGACAAGCTTCATTGCAAAGGTGAAACTGAGATTCCTATGCATTTCCTGTGACAGTTCGAACGGAGGTAATTAAGGCATTTGATTCAGTCTTTTATTAAGAAGCATGATAAAGATTTTAAAGGTATCCATAAAAATTGTCATAGAGTATGTAATTTCTCAGTCACTTAGTGGTATGTGTGGAGGGGGGTCAAAAAGAAGAATGAAACAAAAATTACTTAATAATTCAAGAAACAATGAAGACTAGGAGGAGTATATTAACCATGTCTTTTATTTTCTGTATTTCTGGTGGTTCTGGCATCTGGGAACTTGCTGCCTCTGGAGAAAATTCATGTCAAGGCTAGACAATTCCTAAAAATAGTAAATAACTTACCCATGAACATGCTTTTCAAATGCAAGCCAACCAACCCAGAGCCCATATCCCCCATCAGCCTCTTTACTGGGCTCTCACAGTCTGGGCCACAATTACTTGCCCTAGTCACTCCAGAGCCAGGGACCTAACAAATATACAGTCTCTATGGCCCAGAGTCTGCCAAAATGATTCAGAATAGTCAATCCTAGACCTGCATAAAACCAAAGATAAAGGAAAAATTTTGTGAGAAGTTAGAGAAAAAAGATAGCTTACCTTTAGAGGAGCAAAGAAAAGAATTAGATGTGACTTCTAAGAAACCATGCAATGCAAGAAGAGAATGAAGTGAAATATTTAAAGTGATGAGAGGGGAAAAAAAAACAATCTAGAATTGTATATCCAGTAAAATTATCCTACAAAAGTGAAGGAAAAATGATTCTCAGAGAAGCAAAATCGAAGGAATTTCTTTCAAGCACACTTGCCTTGCAAGAAGTATTAAAAGAAGTTTTTCAGAGAACAGCAAAAGCAAAATGATATAGTCAAAAATTTGATTCTACATGAGGAAAGAACGAGTGCTAGAAAAAGAATAGGTAAATATAAAACAAAAAATATTGTACTTATTCTTAATTGATCTAATTGATCATAATAGTAATAATAACAGATAACTTGAGCATTATAGTTTATGTATAAGTGAAATGAATGACAATGATACAATAAATAGGAAAAAAGAATTGAGAATGCTTTGTTATTATAAGATACTTGCACTACTGGTGAAATAATGTTTTATTGTTTGAAAACAGACTTGGATTACTTGGTAAGTGTGTATTACAAACTCCAAGCAACCACTAAAAATATTTTTAGAGAGAAATAAAGTTGATATTCTAAGAAAGAGAAAACTGTCATGTAAAATGATCAATTAAAATCACACACACACCACCATCATCACCACCACCAACAACAACAACAAAAACAAAACAGAGAAAGAGTTAAAGACAAAAATAAAAACAAAGAGCAAGGGCAACAAACATAAAACAGAAAAATAATGTAGTAGGTATTAATACAGGTTTATCAATAATTGCTTTATATGTCAGTGGTCTATATATACTAATTAAAAGAGACTGTTAGAGTGGATCAAACAAAAAGAGTCATCAATATGTTTCTATAGGCAATTTGTTTTTTCTTTAAAAACAAATTGCTAGTATCAAAAATTAAAGAGAAGACATCATGACAGATCCCATGGGTATTGCATGCATAATAAAGGAATATGAAAAATTGTGTGCCACAGATTTGATAATCTGGTTGAAGTGTACCAATGCCTTGAAAGACCCAAACTGTCAAAACTCAGGCAAGAAGAAGATAATTTGAATAGCCTAAAACTACTAACAAAATTGAATCAATAATTAACAAACCTTTTCAAAAGAGAAAGCACTGGCTTAAGATGGGTTCATATGTAAATCTTTCCATTTAGGGAAGACATAGTATCAATCTCTAGAATCTCTTCTGGAAGACAGGAGCAGAAGGACTACTTCCTAACTCATCCTATGGGACCATAGCAGAAAAAGACATTACAAGAAAACAAAACTATAGGCCAGTATCATTCATGAACATAGATGTAAAAATCCTCAAGAAAATAATAGAAAATCAAATGTGAAGAAGTATAAAAAAATTATTTACCACAATCAAGTAGAATTTACTCTCAGTTTGCAAGTCTGATTTAACCTTTGAAAATCAATTCATGTAAACATTCACACTAATGGGCTTTAAAAAAAAACACATGATCATTTCAATAGATACAGAGAAAATATCTGATAAAAATCCAGCACTCATCAATTATAAAATCTCTCCGTAAACTAGGTGTATAAGGAAACTTCTTAAACTTGATAAAAAAAAAAGTCTACCAAAAATCGCTACAGCTAGCATAATACTAAATGGTGAGAAACTAGACCCTTTCTCACTAATTTCAGGCAGGCAAGAATGTTCATCTCATGACTAAATTGGATAACCTGGACTTCCTTAAAATTAAAAACTTCTCTGTGAGAGATGATATCAACAGATTAAAAGGATCAGCCACTGATTGTGAGAAAATATTTGCAAAAGACACATCTGATGATGTACAGTTATTCAAAATATAAAAAATAACTCTTAAAACTCAGTAATGAGAAAATAATCAATAAAAAATGGGCCAAAGAACTTAACAGAAATCTCACCAAATATACACATGACAAATAAACATTTGAAAAGATGCTTCCTATCATATGTCATCAGTGAACTGCATTTTAAAATGAAATACCATTACACACTTATTGGAATGCCCAAAATCCAAACACTGATAACATAAAATGCTGGTGTGGCTGAGGAGCAGTAGGTATTCTCATTCATTGCTGGTGGGAATGCAAAATGAAACAGCCGCTTTGGAAGACAGACAGTTTCTACAGGACTAAACACTTACAGGACTAAACATATTCTAACTATACAATCTAGTTGCCTTTGTATTTTCTCAAAGAATTTGAACACATTTCTCAAAGAATTTGAAAACGTAGCAAAAATATACACAAGGATATTTATGGCATCTTTATTAATAATTGTCAAAACTTGGATGCAACCAAGATATCCTTCAGATTGTGGATGTATAAATAAACTATTGTATATCCAGACAATAGAGTGTTACTCAGTGATGAGAAGATATGAGATGATGAACCACAAAGAGACAAAGAGACACTGTAAATGCATATTTCTAACTAAAGAACACTGGTCTAAAAGGGGCACATACTGTATGACTCCAACTATATGATAACTTAGAGTGGCAAAACTATGGAGAAAGTACAGAGATCATTGATTTTGGGGTGTTAGAAGCAAAGAAGCCCAGAGATTCCTAGAACACTGAAACTCTTCTGTATTTTACTGTAATGATGGGTAAATGTCATTATACATTTTCCAAAGCCTGTATATTGTATATCATCAAGAGTGAACTGTAACATAAACTGTGGAGCTTGGATGATAACGATGGATGTAGATCCATTGATTTTTAACAAATGTACTACTCTGGTTATGGATATAGATATTAGGTGATGCTGTGTTGGGGGAGGTGGGGACAGGGAAGATGTAGGAACTCCCTGTACTTTTATACTCTGTTTTTCTATGAATCTAAAACTGCTATTAAAAAATAAAATCTATATTTGAAAATCTCATGTAAGATTTCAGAGTTCCCGTCGTGAAGCAGCGGAAATGAATCCAGCTAGGAACTATGAGATTGTGGGTTCAATCCCTGGCCTCTCTCAGTGGGTTAAGGATCTGGCATTTCTGTGAGCTGTAGTGTAGGTTGCAGATGCAGCTCAGATCTGGCTTTGCTGTGGCTGTGGCAGAGGCCAGCAGCTACAGCTCCGATTGGACCCCTAACCTGGGAACCTCCATGTGCCACAGGTGTCGCCCTAGAAAAAAAAAAATAAATAAAATAAATTAAAAAAAAATAAAAATCTCATGTAAGATTTAATCAAATGCAGTCAATTTTTTAACATATTTATACATGTCAGCAGGTATCAGTTGTAGTTGTTTAAATAAAACTAAGAAACTAGAAAATAAGTAGACTAATAGAGCCATAAAGACACTGGTTTGGGGTCTGAAAAAAATATGTTTCAGTATGATAATTTTACTTTATATTAATCTGTTTATAGTTTACAAGTGATCTCATTTATTTTACCTTATTTCATAAACACTGTCTATGAGGTTCATGAATAATCAATTTTTTTCTTATTTAAGGTAAGGAAACTGAGTCTCAGTGATTTGCCCAAAGTTGCAAAAAATAGTAAGTAATAATTTTTTTAAAAAACAACATGTTCATTATTCCTTTACTTACAAAATAGAAAACAGAATGTCTGATCTAAAACTAAAAGACTGCAAATAGTCCTGAGGTACTCTTTATACTGTAAAGAATGATTTGTATAAAATAATCCATTATTTTAAAAATATTCTCCTTAAACTCTTATTTACTCGTGAGAATATTTAGTTACCAACTGTAATCTGTAATGTTAAAATAGTTATTTCAAAGTTGTGATAAGAAAAAAAATCACGTTATAAAATCAAATTTGAATTTAATTTTGAACCTTATAATGGGAGTAAAATGGTAGCACAAAGAGAATTAACAAAGAACTAGGAATTTACAGTTCACAGCCTGATTCACTATTTTGCAGTCTGGCTTTCACTATATGCCTCAGTTTCTACTTGGTAAAATGACAGGGTTGAGACTAAATGATCTCAAGCTTCAAAATTCCCTGATTTTATGCACATATGGCACTGTATTTTAAAGCACATATGCCTCCTTTAAAGTGAAATAAAATGAATAAGCACATGTAAATTGTACCATGATTAGATTTACTGAGAGCTAAAAGTCATAGCATATTAGCCTTATATTTGAAAAACTTGTCAATGAATCAAATTTGAAGGATCTATCAGTGTGTCATTATTTGACAGAGAACAAGAACTGTGAAATTGCTGATTTTATCCTAATGCTTCCTGTTCTGTAAGTCACACACAGAAAAAAGAGGGGTCAGTAAGTTTCTCATTAATACATATCAGCTTGTAAAAAAAAAAAAAAAGGAATTTATTTTGACATTGCAACCAACCATAATAGTCTTAATGAGTATTACTGCTAAGGAACCCATGCAAATTAGCATTTCCTCTAATGCTTTAGCTTGAAAGAAATTAAATTTGGTCTAAATGAATTAAAGCAGTCGACCTAAGGGACATCTGATCATGTCTATGTCTCAATTATTTTACTTTTGGTCAGGTTTTCTTGGAAACAGTTATTTTCTTTGAAACAATGCTGTTGTGGTTGGATCTATTTCTGTACTGTATTTATGCAGCTCAAGAAGCTGTAGACTGTGGATTCCAAGTGCAGTCTCCACTGTGAGACACTATATGTTCATGAAGTTAATTTCAGAATCAGATTTATCCTGAAGGTAGATGAACCATACCACTACTACTTAGTGTTGTAATTCTTTTAGGTATGATGATCAGGATACTCATTAAAACAAATATCAGTGTTCACAATTACGGTGAACCTTTGGTAACACTGGAAAGAGGTTTCCAACCAAATGAGTAAACATATGCAAAAGAAGATGATGTGAACCACTGTTTCTCAGTCTTGCCAGTATTGACATTTTAGCCAGGTAATTTGTTGTAAAGGGCTGCTCTGTGCGATGTAGAATATTTAACAGCATTCCTGACCTTCAGCCATTAAACGAGAATAGCACCACCATGTCCAAGTTGTAGAAACCAAAAATGTCTGAAAACATTGCCAAACGTCTCAAGAAGGACAAATTCTCCCCCAGGTGAAAACCCATTGTCATAAAGAAGCTGAAATAAGAGGAAGCTCTTGCATCTTATATTTCATAAGCCAGAAAGTGATGGCTAGTTTGACACTGGTGGTGTTTTTGTGCCTGTTGTTGCTTGTCCTAAGCCCTAACGTTATAAATGAGAATGGTGGTTTTGTTGGTTTTATTTATTTCGAATTTGCCTTTGTTTTGACACCACCCATAAAAAAAGTATTGTGGAAAGATTTAGAATTTCAGACCAGTAGCTCTTTCTTGCATGCCTAACAGATCAGTGCAATATATAACATAAAGTGGTTCATTGCACACTTAAGGAAGCATAACCTATACAGGAGGTGGGTGGGTGGAGGGCATGTCACATTGTTACTCTAAGGATAAATAGTATAAGTCCTTCCTCACCACCAGAGTTCTCTGATAGGGAAGAATAAATATACAAACAAAACAGAAAGGGATAGCTGTCAATTATTAAATTTAGTAAGCCTCTGGCAATGTATTAAACTCCCTCTTACGCTTGCCAAATGCTACTTCCCCCCACTGTGGAACTGAATGTTAGACGGCAGGTATTTTCATGGACTCACACATACATAACACAAACTAAGAAAACAAAGAGAAGGGATAGCTTATCAATTCTATGGATGGAGAATTGTTTGCAGTAGGGTACCTGGAAATAAATGCTGTGTCTAGATTTGTTTTACATTTTGATAAAGTTCAGCTCCTCACATAATAATCTAAAAGAGGAGGTGCAAAATGGAATATGTAAATTTGCAGATGATACAAAGACCTCATTAGGTATAAGCTGATGAAGAAAACACATGAACAAACTCACAAGGATTTCAGAGACCTCAGAAACAAACTATAAATTTCTTTTTTTTTTTTGTCTTTTTGCTATTTCTTTGGGCTGCTCCCGCGGCATATGGAGGTTCCCTGGCTAGGGGTCCAATTGGAGCTGTAGCCACTGGCCTACGCCAGAGCCACAGCAACGCGGGATCCGAGCCGCGTCTGCAACCTACACCACAGCTCACAGTAACGCCGGATCGTTAACCCACTGAGCAAGGGCAGGGACCGAACCCGCAACCTCATGGTTCCTAGTCAGATTCGTTAACCACTGCGCCACGACGGGAACTCCTAAATTTCTGTTACTACAGTTGTTGACTGGTATGTTTAAGAAGAAATCAAAATAATTCTTATGAATTAATGGATGCAGAACTATCAGTCTTAACTCTGAAAAAGAGCTAGAAGTGACTTTTTAATATTGAAATTATAGGACCAAGATTTCCAAAGATAGAAAACATTTAAAAACATGTATTTAACAGAATAAAATGTAGATGATAACAATACCAAAACAACAAAGGCAGTGTTCTCCTAGTGTCCAAATAAATTATAAATCTAAACATGGCAGCTTACGTTGGTATAATTGCCCTCTGAGCAAAGACATAGTGAAAGTTAGAATGGTTTTGCATAAAGCACTAAGTTATGATCAATAAATTAAGACTTGTTTATACAAGAATAGACTACAAGTAAGAATTCTTTCCATCTGCCCAAAGGATATATTCATCATTTATAAATTCATGGAAAATGCAACTAAGATAGACATGGAGGGGAGTTCCCTCCATGGCTCAGTGGTTAACAAGCCCGACTAGTATCCATGAGGATATGGATTCAATCCCTGGCCTCACTCAGTGAGTTAAGGAACTGGCATTGCTGTGAGCTGTGGTGTAGATTGCTGACACACCTTGGATTCTGCATTGCTGTGGCTGTGGCTTAGGCCAGCAGCTACAGCTCTGATCCAACACGTAGCCTGGGAACCTCCATATGCCATGGGTGAGGCCCTAAAAAGACAAAATACAAAAGACAAAAAAAAAGATAGACATGGATTTTTTTCAACTAACCCTAGAATAAAATAACTGGCAGATACCCATTATGTTTGGAAGAGGTAACAAAGAATAAAAATAAAAGGTCTTATAGCCATGGTTTCATTGAACCTGGAAAATGTCCTAATATAATGCATATCAAAACTTTACTTAGAAGTTCCCATCATGGCTCAGCAGAAATGAATCTGACTAGCATCCTTGAGGATGCAGGTTCTATCCCTGACCTTGCTCAGTGGGTTGGGAATCCGGCGTTGCCATGAGCTGTGCTGTAGGTTGCAGATATGGCTTGGATGCAGCTACAGCTCCAATTCAACCCCTAGACCGGGAACCTCCGTATTCCACAGGTGCGGCCCTAAAAAGACAAAAGACAAAAAAAAAAAAAACTTCACTTAGATATTTGTTTGTGTGTTTCACTAACAACATGTAAGTTATATGTATTGAATTTTACATCAAAGAGGACAGTTATGCCTTCCCAAATATCAAACATGAGGTATTCATGAAAAACAAATTAGGTAATAGATATGAGACATTATAAATTGTAAAAGTAAAGAACATAGGAGCTAAGTTGTGTATGGCTCAGGACTTGACTATGTCCATGGTAGATTTTTCAGTGGCCACAAAATCTTTTCTCTCTATATCCACATTCTTAGGAGTCACCTGCACTGACTGTGAGCTTGTCCATTTGACTTGCTTTACTGATGAGACAATAACAAACACAAGACAAGCAGAGATTTGAAAAATGTTTTTTGTTGGGACTTGCCTTCTCTTGCTCTGCTTGGAAACCTTTCAGTGTCATGAGAAGTTGTAGATATCCTTTTAAAAGAAGATATGTGACCTAGAGGATTAAGATGCGGAATAGAAGGACTGGAGCTCAACTTCTCTCCCAAAAACAACAAAATTCACAACTAAAGGCTGAGCACTCTTCACCCAAATGGATTGGAAACCTTAAAAAAGATACCCTACTCCAGAAGAAAAAGAGGAGGCCACATCAAGAGGTAGGAGGGGTGATTTCACGATATAAACAACCCCATACCTCTGAGGTGGGAAGCTCCACAGACTGAAAACTAACTGGCTCACAGAGACTCACCTAAAGGAGTGAGAGTTCTGAGCCCCACATCAATCCCTCATGTGTGGGGATCCGGCACTGGGAGAAAGAGCCCCTGGAGCATCTGGCATTGAAGGCCAGTGGGGCTTATGTACAGGAGCACCACAGGACTGGGGGAAACAGAGACACCATTCTTAAAAGGCATACATGGACTTTCAGTTGCACTGGGTCCCAGGGCAGAGCAAAGTCATCATAGGAATCTGGGTCAAACCTGACTGCAGTTCTTGGAAGTCATCCTGGGAAAACAGGGGTGAATGTAGATTCTTGTGAGGGATGGACATTGAAAGCAAAGCTCTCAGGAATATTCCGCAGCATGCCTTTCTCTGGAGGGGGCCATTTTGGGAAAATCTGGCCCCACTGATCAGTCAGTGCTGAGTAGCACCAGGGCAAACAACAACCCAGGTGGGATCACAGCCCCACCCCTCAGTAAACAGGCTACCTAAAGAGCCTCAGGCACACAGCTGCCACTAATCCCATCCAGAGACTAAGCCCCACCCACCAGAGGGATTAGAATCAGCTTCACCTATCAGTGGGCAGGCATCAGCCCCTCCCATCAGGAAGCCTACAGCAAGCCCCCATATTGACTTCAGCTACAAGGGGGGCAGACACCAGAAGTAAGAGAGGCTACAACTCTATTATCTATAAGAAGGTCACCACACCAAAAACCTATAAAAATGAAAAGACAGAGAACTATAACTCAGATGAGGGAGAAAGGAAAACCCCCAGAAAATCAGCTAGGTGATGAGGAGATTCTCAGCCTCCAGGAAAAAGACTTTAGACTGTTGATGCTGAAGAAGATGCAAGACATTGGAAATAAACTGGAGGCAAAGATGTATAACTTACGGGAAATGCTGAGCAAAGAGATACAAGATATAAAACTTAAACAAGAAGAGATACAAAATGCAATAACTGAAATAAAAAATTCACTAGGAGCAGCTAACAGCAGAACACAGGAGGCAGAAGAATGAATAAGCGAGGTGGAGGACAGATTAGTGGAAATTATGGATGCAGAACAGAAAAGAGAAAAAATATGGAAAAGAAATTAAGAGAGTCTCAGAGAACTCTGGGACAATGTTAACGCACCAACATCTGTATTATAGGGGTGCCAGAAGGAGAAGAGAGAGAGAAGGAGACAGAAAAAATATTCCAAGAGATAATAGCCGAAAATTTCCCTAACATGGGAAAGGAACCACTCACTCAAATCCAGGAAGCACAATGAGTACCATATAAAATAAACCCAAGGAGGAATACACCAAAACACATATTAATCAAACTGACCAAAATTAAAGACAAAGAGAAAATCTTGAAAGCAGCTAGGGAAAAGAAACAAGTCACATACAAGGGAACCCCAATAAGGTTATCGGCAGATTTTTCAACAGAAACTCTGCAGTCCAGAAGGGAGTGGCATGATATACTTAATGTGATGAAAGGAAAAAAGCTCCAACCAAGATTACTCTACCCAGCAAGGCTCTCATTCAGATTTGAAGGAGAAATAAAAACCTTCACAGATAAGCAAAAGCCGAGAGAATTCAGCAACACTAAACCAGCCTTACAACAAATACTAAAGGAACTTCTCTAGGCAGAAAAGACAGCAACAGGAAACAAAAATTCCACAAATGACAAGGCTCACCAGTAAAGGTGTATATACAGTAAAGATATGAAATCATCCATGCACAATTATACCACTTAAATCAGAAATCATGAGAAGAGGTGGGTAAAAATGCAGGACACTGGAGATGAACTTGCAATTAAGAGAACAACAACTTAAAACAATCTCCTATACATATAGACTCATATCAAAACTTCAGAATGACAGCAAACCACAAATCTCCAATTGATACACAAACAAGGAATCTCTGGAGAAGAAATATATCTCATAGTAAATAAGTGCATAATCCACCATGAAGGGGGTAATTTGACATCATTCTTGGAATGCTGAAGTCTTCTTAGATCTGATTCTGATTTCCTCTCCATCAAAGAATTTATGATAATTATAATTAAATAATGCAACTATACAATTAAATAATACTGTTCTACAATGGTATTATTAATAACCATTTCACTCCATGGTACAATATAAGGTCTATAATGTCTTGTTTATCACATCACCTAGAATGGTGTAATGCCTATATTGAAGAATCAATGAGATGGAACAAATTGTTGAGGACATATTTATATAGGTACACTGTTTTTTAACTAATTTATGCATTTTATACTTTACTTATTTTCAGAGGGTGTATTATTTTTACAAGTTAAGGTATTCTTTTTATTATGCTATATAAAATATTTAATGGTATATAAGGCTTTCTTCTTTATAAACTTTAGTTGCATAATAATACAATTTTAATATAGTGCTAATTTTTAAAGAAAAATTGAAATGTAATAGATAATACTAAATAGTAAAGATGAAAACCATACAAAATGGAATAAAGTATAGAATAAATTTCCTATTTGTCTCAGCATATTTTCCATTCCACTTCTCCAGAGGGAGTCACTTAATCTCTTTCTTAAGATCCATGATATAATAATCTGTGTGAACATAATTGTGTTTAAATATATGTATTTTATTCTGTAAAAAAAATAAAAATTTCAAAAAAATTATAAACAAAAAAGAAGATATGTGACCTCATATCTCCATTCACACTAGCCAGCATCCAACAACTATAAGATATATCTGTGAGGCCATTTTAGATCTTTCAGACCAAAAGAATGACCAACAGACACATTAATAGGTCCAGCTGAGATCAGTCAACTTGGCCCAAATCAGAAGAGTCCAATTTGCACACATAGTCATGAGATGAACAGATGATTTTTTTTAAGCCAGCAAGTTTCAAGGTGTTTTGTTTTATAGCAGAACCTTTTTTTTTAACTTTTTGCTATCCAGAAGTTAGATATATTTACACTTGATCTGAACCTTTTGATTTTTACCTCAGAGAGTCATGCCCTCACAAGAACAAGCCCCCTGGAGTTTGGGGAGGAAAAAATGAATTGAAAGGCATAATAGTGTATTGCAAATTGCAAAAAGTAATTCAGGGAACAAGATGGCATACATTCAGTTTTCTCTGCTCTTCCCTTCTGTGTACAACTAAATGCTTTAGAAATAATTTCACAGATAGAAATAAAAAGACTGAAAGGTGAACATAGGAAGTTGGACTGTCAAGAAACCTCAAAATGTGAAATATGATACCACAGAGAATTTTTTGGATTTTCGTTTTCTATATAATATATCTTAGACTGGGTAACAGAGAGGGATGTAATCTGGAACTGCCAACAGGCATAAGGGAAAAAAAGAAAAACAAAAAAACAAAAAAACAAAAAAAGGAAAAGCCTATACACTCTGAACAAAGGATTAGGAAAAGAGAATACTAGCTACCCTGTCCCAGAGTCACCAGCAAAGACAGCACAGAATACACACTGCAGTGGATGGCTAGGGAATAGATAAAAGAAGCACTTTCCATATCATGAATCCAGTGTCCCTCAGCCAATGGCCCATGGAAATACCTTCCATCCTCAAAGTGATTTCTGAAAGAATTCAGTAGAAATGCAAAAGGAACCGGAAAAACAAAGCAGACCATATTAGCATTGCAAGAGATCAGAAAACTCAAATTCTCATTAGAATATATCCCAGAAAAGTAGGCCATGACCTATATCCTACATTTAAACTGCTAAAGTAAACTATTTAAATAATACCAAGAGTTTACTAAATAACATGTAAAATGTTCAAAATACAACTAAAAATGATTCATTATGCCAAGACCAAGAAAAGCACAACTTGAATGGGAAAAGATTATCAGATAATGCCAAAAATGAGACAAATCAGATGTTGCAACTATCTGACATAAACTTTAATACAGCTGTCATAAAAGTTTCAATAAGTAATTAAAAATTCCCAACGCAAATGAAAAAATACAAACTATTAGCATTATCATTTGCTAAAATATATTATATAAATTAATGAAAATAATATATATTCCAAATAGGAATTATAGAACTGCAAAATACATTAACCAAAACAGAAAACTCACTGGATAGACTCAATCATAAAGTGGAATTGAATTGAAAAAAGATTGAATCAAGAAACTTGGCAGAAAACTGGAATTTACTCAATTGGAACAATAGAGAGAAAATAGACCATCCTTTCCTCCCCCTAAAAAATAGAGACAGAACAGAACCTTAGGAAACTGGAATAATAACAGAAGATCTAAGATTCATATTATTTGAGTCCCAGAAAGATGAGAGAAAGAACTTGGGGCTGAAAGTGTATTCAAATAAATAGTGGCTAAAATTTACCCACATTTGGTGGAATACATACGCCTACAGATTCAAAAACTGAGCAAATCTAAATAAGATAAATATAAAGAAATCCATGCCAAGACACATCATAATTAAACATCTGAAATCATGTAAATAATTTACATTCATTGTAAAGACAAAAAAAAAGTTTCACAAGTAAGCAAGGGGAAACCAAATGAAGTGACAGCTGATTTCTCATCTGAAACTATGGAGCCTAAAAAGAATTCGCATAACATTTTTATGTGCAAGAAGAAAAGAACTGTCAAATATGAATTCTATACCAGGAAAAACTGCCAAGAATTAGTGGAAAATAAATGCATTCTCAATGGAAAATAAAGACATTCTCAGAGGAAAGAAAACTAAGAAAATTTGTTACAAACAAGCCTAGCTTTAAACAATGTCGGTAGGAAGCCCTTGATAACAGAAGATATAAACTTCAGAAAGAAAATAATAATATAATGGTAAAAATAGAAAGGCATATAATAAACTTATCCTGATGAGTCTCTTAAATCCTATTTGTTGGTGGAAATAAAAAAAAAAAATTACATGTTGTGTTAATCTATGGAGAGGAAATACTTGGAACAGTTACTTTCATTTTGTCTTTTTAGGACTGCACCTGAGGCACGTGGAAATTCCCAGGCTAGGGCCTGAATTGGAGCTGCATCTGCTGGCCTATGCCACAGCAACACCAGATCCAAGCCACGTCTGCAACATACATCACAGCTCATGGCAACACTGGATCCTTAACCCACTGAGCAAGGCCAGGGATCAAACCCGCAACCTCATCGTTCCTAGTTGGATTCATTTCTGCTGCCATCACAGGAACTCCTACTTTTCTTTTTAATTGAGGGAGTGAAGCTCCTAAAGGGAAGTAAGTTTTTAATACTACACTTGGAGTAGTAAAAGGATGATGCCAGTAGACAGTGATAGTTCACACTCGCATGATATAATATGCATCAGAGCACCCACAACACTTTTCTCAAAGAAATACAGTAAAATTAATTTACAGTGTAAATGAATCAATATAAATCCTAAAAATGTATTTAAATAACAAGCTTAGAGGAAAGAAATGGGAAACAGAGGGAAAAAGAAGAAATATACAGAAAACAAATCGTGAGCTATATAGATATAATGAGATATTATCTGAAATGCAATTGATTATGGGACAGAAACTGAATATGGTCTACTACATTTGGAACTCATGAGCCAGATATTTGAATTTGTCTTTACTGTGCTTAAAAATGGCTCTATAATTTAAATATTTTTTGGCAACTATGCAAGGTATGTTTCATTTTGGAAAGAATACTCCCTCATTTAGCCATGAGTGAAAGATTCTTGATGAAAAACTTCATTAAAAAACGTAAATTTTCTTTCAAATATGTGGAAATAGTCAATGGTTTTCAGATTTCAGGGTACTTGCATGTACGTACATATATATGCATATATATGACTGCAATATATATGATTACATACCTTAGTGATTTTAGTTTTAATCCTGTAAAAAGGTGTAAGATACACAACAAAATGTAATAAAACAGTAAACAGAGATTAAAACAACCATGAGATTTCATTTTTCACCCAATGAATTGGTATCCATTTAAAAGGTTGATGGATAATACCAGCGTCTATAAAGTTTGAGGCCATAGATAGTCTCTTCACTGCTAATCAATTAATATAGCCATTCTATAGGCAAATTTATCACTATCTACTAAAGTGTCAAACAAGCAAGTCTTGTCACCAAACATTGCCAGTGCTCATGCTCATCTATCCTAGAATAGCAAATGATTACAGTACTCACTTTTGTACACCACAAAATTATTTATAAAAAATGAACATTTGAGACAACATAAATGTTCATGAATAAGATGATGACTAAATAAATGATGATATATCTGTACTAAAAGACTAAGATAAGATGTTTTTCAAAAGTGACAAGAACCTATATACACTCACCTTGAAAAGTGTGGGAGTAAAGCAAATTAAAGGACAAAATGTACAGTTGGAGACTATTTATATTTTTAAAATATCAAAAATTTATATTTCTTTAGATATATGTAGATAATTCCATAGAGAAAAAGATCTTTAATGATACATCCCAAACTCAGGTGGTTAGTAAACTTAAAGATGGGAAAAAGAACTAGCATTAATGATGGCATCCAATGATAGATATTTGCCTTATCTATAATATTTTAATTTATACAAGAAGAATATATTAATATATAATGTGTATTTTTTTTAATTGACGGAAGACTATAAACCAACTATAATGGAAAAAATAAAAATCATTAGAAAATGTGTGTTTGAACACAACAGATACTATGTAAAAAGGTTGAAGAGCCACAAACCATTATTAAATTTTAAAATATGGGCTTCAAATATTTAAAAATCTTTCTCTGTATTCAGTATACAAATGTCTTGAAAGGAGACTGCCAGGAGGCTGCAAGCAGGGACTAGGTCTTTCAATAAGGCCATGCCATGCCTGTAGGGTTTTATAGGGGACATTTTTGAAGACCAACTCAGAAATTAATACTAGTGAACCATAAGTCTTTGCATGAAAAATCTGTTTGAGTGAGTTCCCTTCATGGCTCAGTGGTGAAGGAACCCAACCAGACTCCATGAGGATGCAGGTTTGATCCCTGGCCTCGCTCAGTGGGTTAAGGATTCAGCGTTGCCGTGAGCTGTGGTATAGGTAGCAGATGTGATTTGGATCCCATGTTGCTATAGCTGTGATATAGGCCAGAAGCTGTAGCTCCACTTCAACCCCTAGCCTGGGAACTTCCATATGCTGCATGTTCAGCACTAAAGTTAAAAAAAAAAAGAAGAAGAAGAATCTCTTTGGAAGAAGATAAAACAGAAAATAGGGCACTGAGTCAAAGGTCAAAAAAAAAAACTGATTAAGTTTAAGAATGAGTGAAAGTGATAGATTGCCAGAAAGATGGAAGCATATCTTGTAGAGCCGAGGCTGCTACAGACAAGGACCAGATTCCTTCAGGGTGACTTAGAAATATGCCATCCTAGATAGCAAACAAGGTGGATAATCCTAGTAAACAAATTATATAAATTAATTGTAATCATTAGTCCTGGTTTGTACAATTTACTTTCTCTGGAAACTATTGGGATTTTCATTCAAATATATGCAAACATACGTGAAAGAGTTGGTTTGGATTTTTACTTTGTTTTCTGTTTGAATTGATTTTCTTTAGTTTTGTAAATCCCATCTAACATTGTGTGCCTTTTTAGTTCATATTTTCCTTATCTGTAGAAGAATTTCCTTTTTTTTTAATCTCTTTATTGCTTACCCTCCACTATATATTATTCTTTTGAAGTTCTATTTAAGTGATTTTTTTGGAACTTCCGAACCTATTCTCCAAGTCTCTAAGATTTTTTTCATGATTTATCTCTGACTTTATTTTCCAGCTTTCCCAGTCACTCTACAGCCATGCCCATTTTGCACTTTAGCCTATCTCAAAAATTTTTTAAAATTTGTATGGCTTTAGTTGCTTATTCCTTAAAGCCACCTAGTCTAACTATTGAATAAAATACAGTATCACACTAAAAATGCAATTTTTTAAAATTTCAAAATCTTGTTTATTGGTTTTGTTTCCAAATGTGTAAGTTTATCCCAGTGTTATTTGTTTTACCTCTTCTTTCTGCAAATGTTGAAAAGGATTTGTGTATCATCTTAGTAGTTGAGAATTCCTGTTAGACTTTTTGCACAACTCACCAGCTCCAGCTATGCCCTTAACTTGTGCCATTTATGAGTGAGAATGGATAAGATGTAGAACTAGACATTGAACAAACAGCTAGTTATCTGTAATGTTCCTCATTCCTCTCAGCCTTTCATTGCCAGGTAACCAGGTACCACCCTAAGTCTCTTATTTGCTGCTCTATTCTGGAAGCAGATACTTGTATCTTGGCTGCCTATTCCAAGAGACATTTAACGGAGGTTGAACTATCCAATGATCAGAAAATTGCTCCTGGGATTTCTTCTACTTTTCTATACAGTAGCAATCTCCCTTAAAAAAAAATTCCTTGGAGTTCCCGTCGTGGCACAGTGGTTAACAAATCTGACTAGGAACCATGAGGTTGACGGTTCGATCCCTGACCTTGCTCACTGGGTTAATGATCCCGCGTTGCCTTGAGCTGTGGTGTAGGTTTCAGACGCAGCTTGGATCCCACGTTACTGTGGCTCTGGCGTAGGCTGGCAGCTACAGCTCCGATTAGACCCCTAGCCTGGGAACCTCCATATGCTGCGGGAGCAGCCCAAGAAATGGCAAAAAAGTTAAAAAAAATTCATTGATATTTTGAGCTACAATTCCCCTTTTCAATTTTTATCTGCCAATGATTGTCCACAGTTTCTTTCTACTGATGATAGCTCACAATTCCCTTGTTCCATTCACTTTTCAGGGAGAGTAACTTTTAGTAATGGGGTACTATGGACTTGCCAGGGGTGCTTATTTTATCACCTTGAATACCATCTGAAATCTGTTGCTGTCTAGAGTTCATAGCTAGGGCATCAGTAGTCTTAGCTTCTAAGAACTATGTTCTTTATAGGGCATTGGTTAAAATCACTTAAAATGATGCATTTGTATGTATTAAAACTTCAAATAAACATAATCTTTGACTCAGCAATTTAAATTCTGGGAATTTGACCAAGATTGTTCATGATACAATTAAGTCAAGATGCTTAGTTAAGGAGATTTATTGCAATATTATTTGAAATTGCAAAGTAGTGAAAGCCATCTGAATGTCCTTCAGAATAGTTGACTATATTTCTGTCTACTTATAATGTGTTATATTATGCACCTATTATAAAGAATGAGGAAAACATACATGCACTGACTTCCAGGTATGGCAATGATTCACCTTTAAATGAAAATAACAAGTTATTGAGTAGTCTGTGAAAATCTGAATAAACAAATGGACAGTGGCCAGACTAGATAGATAGATAGATAGATAGATAGATAGATAGATAGATAGATAGATAATCTGATCCACAACAACTAACTCAGGAAGCCAATTCATTTTCTAGCTATAGACAGCCAACCTATTTATAAGTCAGGCAAGTCAGACTGATATTTCTAGTTGCCAGTCTAGAAAGCCAAACAATAACCTTTGTAACAGCCCCATATAGCCATGATTTGATTAATAACTGACAGCTTCCCTAATTTTTGTCCCACTTCCAACTTAGGACAAATCAGAGAAATTCAAATATCCACTCCTAACCAATCATATAAGAGGCCCAACTAACTCACTTACTTTACATACAGCTTCCCCTTGCCACCCATCCCCAATCAGGGCATACCAGAAGACTTCCATTTTTTCCCATCAGAAAGCTTTCCCATTTCCCTGCTGCCTTTGAGATTGCTATAACAAGTGATGGTGGCTGACTCCCTTGCTATAGCAAATTCTGAATAAATATTCCTTCCCATTCTCATTTGACTGGTACTCACTTATTCTGAAATATAAAAGTGCAGTGTTGTTTGTAAACATAAATTATATGATACATAAATAATTACACATGTTTAAATTCAAAAGGCTACATCTGATTTTGTTAAGGACATAGAGTAATCTGTGTTAGTTTTATAATTCCAATTAACTGAAATAAAAAAGTAACAAAAATCATTAACTCATTTATGCATATAGCTTATTTCACATAATTCTGATAGACTTATTTATTATTATTTTTATCTTTATGAATATATTTATCATACTGGGGACTCCCTGTGGCTGTTTTAGTAGACACCTGATAATCACTCTTCTATATGAATGAGAGTTCAGAACTAAAGTGTCCTTAAAATGACTTGAAAATATTTATTTTTCAACCACAAATATTTGGCTTAGTGTGGTTTTTTAAAGGCTTTCCTGCTGTTCTTTTCAATATTCACTCCATGTTTTATTCTCAAGTTAGACTTCAGCACTCTAAAATGTACTCGAGTTTTATCTTAAGTAATGCTATATCCAAAGGAACAAAGAATTTTTCTTATCAGCCCCTTCCTGCTGGACTTCCTAATGCATTTGATTCCTAGCTATTAACCCAAGAGACCTATGTTCACAGTCACTTTGTGCTTCTTGAGACCCTACACATTTACTTGTGTGTAGACATTCTTGTAAAGAATATTACTTTATTACTTTTTTTTGGTACTAAACAATGTTTGCCAATATCCCCTTGGCTTGTGACTAAAAGATGAATAGAAGATCAACCAGTCAAACCACTGGGGATCTCAACTATTCTCTGGAAACACTATTTACTTGGGGGAGAACCACCCTGGGAATGTGAACTTCTAACAGTATCTTGTAGCCTTTTTTGGGAAAGTGGAAAAAGACCCATTATTTATTCGACATCAAGCCTTAAATTACTTTTAAATATTTTTCAACAACTCTTTTTTTTTTTAGTCGTTTTGTCTTTTTAGGGCTATACCTGTGGCATATGAAGGTTCCCAGGCTAGGGGTTGAATCAGAGCTGTAGCTGCTGGCCTACGCCATAGCCATAGCAGTGTGGGATCTGAGCCACATCTGTGACCTCCACCATAGCTCATAGCAATTCCAGATTCTCAACTCACTGAGTGAGGCCAGGGATCCAACCTGCATCCTCATAGATGCTAGTCAGATTCGTTTCCACTGAGCCACTACAGGAACTCTGAATCATACTAATTATTTATCACTCTGAATTTCAAATGCACAATTACTCAAATATTCACTTGTTTTCACCAGAAAAGACAAAGGATTAGTTGTCTGTGGCCACAGAATTCTGATAACTATTTATCCATTTGTCAAAAAAAAATCTCTGATTTAAAGAAACCCATAAAATGTCACCATAACTTTTTGCTGTGACTATGTTGAATTCTAGTTGCCAGAAATGCATATTTTAGGAGTATAACTTTTTTAGGACAGATTGTTTGGATTGGCTACCATTTACAAAGATGGTGGGGAGAGAAAAAGTACTTGTTTGAAATGAAAGTGTTGCATGGATTCTGAATTTAACTAGTGTTTGATTCCATTCCAATTTAATCTATGCATTCCTATGTCATTTATTGCCATGGTAACTGGATTTTACTTTTAAAAATCACATCAAAATGTGAGTGGGAAAAGATGCGGTGTTTAAGTTGTATAAACTCTTAACATGATGTGAAATATTTCAGTGATAAATATTTAAGCAAAATCCATATCTGGTATAATAAAACTAATGGATTTAAATTGATGATTGCTTTTCTGTCCCCCATTCATAGAATATAAACATTGCTCTAACTTTTTCCATGTAACATTAATTATTTCATTCTGATTTTTAAAAGTAGTATATGCCACTTATAGAAACAACTTGGAACCTTACCCAGAGAAAAGTCCATAAGGGGTTGTTCTGGGTTTCCATCATAACTTAAAGGGAAATTTATGCAATGTCTGGAGGTTCTGATGTCCTGCAAATTAAGGAGGAATATGTCTTCAGATTCCTTGAAGCAGAACCCACTTCTGTGACACCAACCTTGACATCTAAAGGGAACAGTACATCTGCAAAAAGTAAAGCGATGACATCTACATCATAAATCTTAAGAGAACTTGGGAGAAGTTTCTGCTGACAGCCTGCACTCTTACTGCACTGATAACCTAACTAATATCAGTGTCATGTTCTCCAAGAATTCTGGTCAGTAAGCTGTGCTGAAGTTTGCTTATGGCCCTGGAGCCACTGCTATTGCTCTGGGAACCTTTGCTAATCACTTCCAGGCAGCTCTCTTGGAGCTGTAACTTCCAGTGGTTGCTGGTATCAGGGATGATCACCAGCCTCTAACAGAGGTATCTTTGGACTATCACTCTGTGAAACATAGACTCTCACCTGCCCTATGTGGACATTGCCATCCAGTGCAACAACAATGGAGCTCACTTGGCAGGTCCTAGTGAGGTGGATGCTTGCCTGGAAATTCTACACATTCTAGCATCTATGAACACACTTGGGAGGTCAAGCCCAACCTCTGTTTCTATAGATATTCTTTTTTTTATATCCTTTTTTTTTCTCCCTCCCCCAACACCAGCAACGTTGGATCCTTTAACCCACTGAGCTGCCAGGCAGGGCATCAAACCTATGCCTCCACAGCAACCCAAGCTTCTGCAGTTGGATTCTTAACCTACTACACCACAACAGTAATTCCATTTGTAGAAATCTGATAAGTCTTAAAAGGAAGAGCAGATTCCTGTTGAGAATGTGACCAAGTAGGAATTTCAAGGTGAATCCACTGCTCCAGCTCATGAGGTTACTCAACCTGAACCCAGAGTTAGAGACTGGTCTGAAAGTGTGCAGGTTTCCTGGTGCCTATCCAACAGTGCCCTGCTTAAGACAAGGGTGCTCAGCCTGGCTTTAGCAGTACTTCCACAACTCTCAAACATAAAATGGAAATGAAAAATAATGTTTCTTGAAAAAAAAGAAAAATCTTTTAACATGCAGAATATGAAAGGTGAAAAACTAGTCATATTTTCCATATACAAAAATAACTCTTACCATTATTTTGAGGTATTTAATTCCAGCTTTAATAAGTAGATTAATTTATGCATTTATGTTTGTTTATTATATGGAAAGACTCTTGTGAAGGAATGAAAAAGAAGTGTAATGAAACATGGTTGAGTAAAAAAAAAAAGATTTATATTTTATTTATTTCATTGGTGAAAGACTCTAACGGGGTGTATCAGAAGAACCATTGAGTACAGCTGACCAATATCTAATTAAGAGTGTTTTTTTATATTTCAAATTAATTTTTGCCCATATCAAGGATACTCAGGAGTCAGTATTTATTCAACTACTCAGTGATTTTTTTTTGAAATTACAGTTGATATACAGTGTTGTGCCAATTTCTGCTGTACAGCAAAGTGACCCAGCCATAGATATATTATCTACATTCCCTTTCTTATATTATGGTACATCATGGTCTATCCCAAGAGACTGGATATAGTTCTCTATGCTATGCAGTAGTACTTCATTGCTTATGCATTTTTAAATGTAATAGTTTGCATCTAATAACCCCAGACTCCCAGTCTACCCCAGTCCCTCCCCCCTTCCCCTTGTTCTCTATATCTGTGAGTCTGTTTTTGTTTTGTGGATAGGTTCATTTGTGCCATATTTTAGATTCTACATGTAAGTGATATCATATGGTATTTCTCTTTCTCTTACTGACATATTTCACTTAGTATGGTAATCTCTAGTTTCATCCATATTGCTGCAAATGGCATTGTTCTCTTCATTTTTACGGCTAAAGAGTATTCCATTGTGTATATGTACCACATTGTCTTAATTTATTCATCTGTCAATGGATATTTAGGTTATTTGCATGTCTTGGCTATTGCAAATTGTGCTGCTGTGAACATATGGGTGCATCTATCTTTTTGAATTGTCAACTACTAAATTATATTATTCTCAAGGACATTCATATATTACTAGTCCAGTATCTTATGTGTGCCTACCTCTCACCTCATGTTTCCAAGGTGGCTGCTGAAGCCCCTGACTACTTGTCTGGTTCAAGGCAAGATAAAAATAGAAAGGACAGGGACCAGTGGTACCTGTTCTTTTTATCAGGAAAGCTAAAGTTTTCCAATAAACACTCCCAAAAGGCTTCTCTTTTGATCTTGCTGAACAAGTTAAATTTATAACTTTTTAGTAGAAATTAATCATAATGACAAAGACTATCTCTCCTACCATAATGGGGACTAAGAAACTGAATATTTAGATTTAGGATCATTTCCATCAGTCTCTCTCCATTATCCTTTTGGGGACTGGAAACAGGAGACAAGGGTTTGGAATTGTATTAGTTTATTAGGGCTGCCATACTAGAATACCACAGACTGGGTGTCTTAAACAACAGAAATTTATTGTCTGACAGTTCTGGAGGCTAAAAGTCAAAATCATGTCTATAGGACTGGTTCCTTCTGAGAGCTATAAGTAAAGGAGGGATCTTCTCTAGGCCTTTTTCCTTGACTTGTAGATGGCCATCTTTTATCCATATCTTTTCACATTATCTTCCCTCTAGGCTTATCTCTATGTTAAATATTTCCCTTTTTATAAGAGCATCAATTACATTGGATTAGAGCTCAGTCTAATGACCCTACTTTAAGTTCACTGCTTCTTCAAAGAGTCTATCTCCAAACAAGGCTCACTATGTAGCACTAGGAGTTCGGAGTTCAACATATGAATTTTGAAGTGACATAATTCTCCCTTTTAACTGTAATAGGAAGGGAATATGTAAAGTTCATTACTGATGTCTCCTTATGAAGACCACAGGACCGTAAATGACTAAGCTGTCTATATTCTTCACCTATCCTCAGAGCATACATGGTGATGGACAGTCTGGGACAAAGGACTGAGATAGACATAGCCCATAATTCAAACTAAATCTGCCCTCCAGGCAGAGTGATGTCCAGTCTCAATGTGTACTAGTTCCTGTGGGTCTCCATGGGATACCTTGCTACAGCTGATAGGATTACTTCTTTAATGATGCAAAGAACACCTAATGAAAAAATTCAATAATTAGTTGTAAATGCCTCATTTGAATACTTACTGATCAAGAAAATCACATTGAATATCCTAATGTACCTATTATGATTTTTGAATATTGTCCTAAAGGGATTGCTGTGGTTACTGAAGGTTGAGATAAGAAATTAAACGAACAAATCTTGTAGTACAGTAAATCTTCTCTCAGCCTAAAAAGTAAAGAATATTCTCATTCTCTAAAGACAGGTAGACAGCTGGCACTGAGTGATGGCATTTAAGCAATATGTATTTTTACATAATATAAATTATATACATTAAAGTTCATGTCCTACATTTTACTTATTTTTAGGAGACATATTCAGTGTCTTTATCAAGTAAATATTGCTATCCAGAGGAATCAAAATCATAAGTTATGAGAATAATTTATTGAAGTGAATTGCACATAACTTAAACTATTGTTAAAGTCAGTGATTTGGTGCATTTAGTATATTCACAATGTTGTTCAAGTACCACCTTTACCTAATTCTAAAACATTCAACACTCCAAAGTAAACCCTTTATTCATTAAGAAAATTTTCCCAACCTCTTCTTTATCCACCTCGCAGCAACCACCAGTCTGTCTTATATCTCTCTCAAGTTATGTATTCTGGATATTTCATACAAATGGAATCATATGATATGTGACCTCAGGTATTTGGGGTTTTTTTTACTTAGTATAATGTTTTTGAGATTCATTCATTAATGGCAATTGGGCTGTTCCCACGTTATAATATTGTGAAAAGTGTTTAAAATATGCTTGTTTGAGTCCTTTTCAGTTCTTTTGAGTAAATACCTAAGAGTAGGATCAGGAGGTTATATGATTATTCTGTTTAACTTTTTGAAAAACTGCCAAACTATTTGTTACAGTAGCTGAACCATTTTACCTTCTGACCAGCAACACACAAGACTTCCAGTTTGTCAGCTTCCTTGTCAATACTTATTATCCATTATTTTAAAAAAATATTATTATTTTATTTTTTTATTTCAATACAAGTGGTTGTGGAGTGTTAGTTACATCATTGTGGTTTTGATAGGCATTTTCTTGAGGAACAATAATGTTGAACATCTTTTCATGTACATGTTAGCCGTTTTTCTGTCCTCTTTGAGAAATGTCTAATTCAAGTCCTTTGCCCACTTTTGAATTGGGTTGTCTTTTTACTGATGAGTTTTAAGAGTTCTTTATATTTTCTAGAGATTGTACCTGTAGTAAAATATATAAGTTGGAAGTATTTTCTTCCATTACACTAGCTGGTTTTTCACTTTTTAAATAATGTCCTTTGATGCACAAATGTTTAAATTTTAATGACATCCAATTTATGTAATTTTTTTCTTTTCTTGCTTGTGATTTTGGGGCATATGTAGTTTTCCATAAAGCACATACATACTCATACACACACACACATACACACACAAATAGTAGGCAAACAGTTATTTCATAGCTGATTTTTTGTAGTATCAGAAAGCTTGTTCATAAAAGTATTATTAGGTTTTTTTTTAATTTTGCTTGAATGGTCATGATCTTCATTAATTAAATATATACAATTACTACTTTCAACATATCTTTCATCAATATGAAATAAAATTAGATGGATATATCTTCTTTTCTGAGGTGCAAAATAACACAAAATATAAGATTCTTCAATTTATTCAGCTATCAAACATTTTTTGAGTGCCTGTAATATGCTGTGTTAGACAATGCAGATAAACTAATGAAAAGATAGTTCCCTGCCCTGAGAATTTAACATAAGTGAGATGGCAGAATAAAAGGACTGGAGCTCACCTTCTCTCATAAAAACAACAAAATTACAAACAAATTCTGAACAACCTTCAACCAAATGGACTGGAAACTTATAAAAAGATATCCTACTCCAGAAGACAAAGAGGAGGCCACATCAGGAAAATAGGAGAGGCGATTATGTGATATAAGCAACCCCATACCCACTGGGTGGGCAGCCCACAGACTGGAAAGTGAATGTGTCACAGGGACTCACCTACAGGAGTGAGAGTCCTGAGCCCCACATCAGGTCCCAATGCCTGGAGATCTGGTATTGGGAGAAAGAGCCCCTGGAGCATCTGCCATTGAAAGCCAGTGGGACTTGTGCACAGGAACTCCACAGGACTGGTCGAAACAGAGACCCCATTCTTGAAGGGCACACACAAGATTTCATGTGCACTGGGTCCATCCCAGGGCAGAGGGGAGACTAAATGGGAATCTGGGTCAGACCTGACTAGTTCTTGGAGGATCTCCTTGGAAAAAAGGGGGCGACTGTGGCTTGTTGTGGGGGGAGGACATTGTAGGCAAGGGTCTTGGGAGTGTTCATTGGTATGTGTTCCCCTGGAGGTGGCCATTTTGGGAAGATATGGCCCCACCCATCAGTGCAGAGATGCCCCAGGTCAAACAATAATTCAAGTGGGATCACAGCCACACAAATCAGTAAACAGGCTTCCTAAAGACTCCCCAGGCACACAGCCACCTCTAATCTCACCCAGAGACAGAGCCCCACCCACCAGAGGGATAGGAATCAGCCCCACCTACAAGTGGGCAGGCACCAGTCCCTCCCATCAGGAAGCCTACAGCAAGCCCCATACCTTCTTCAGCCACAAGGGGGCAGACATCAGAAGTAAGAGAGGCTACAACTCTATTGTCTGCAAAAAGGAGACCACACCAAAAACTTACACAAAATGAAAAGACAGGAAACTATAAATCAGATAAGGGATCAAGGGAAAAAAAAGCAACAGAAAAACAGCTAAGTCATCTGGAGATTATCAGCCTCCAGGAAAAAGACTTTAGACTACTGATGCTGAAGATAATGCAAGACATTGGAAATAAATTGGAGGCAAAGATTGATGATTAACATCAAACACTGAGCAAAGAAATACAAGATTTAAAATTTAAGCAAGCAGAGATACAAAATACAATAACAGAAATAAAAAATTCATTAGTAGCAACCAACAGCAGAATACAAGAGGCAGAAGAATGAATAAGTTAGATGGAGGATAGCCTAGTGGAAATCAATGATGCATAACAGAAAAGAGAAAAAAGATTGAAAAGAAATGAGGACAGTCTAAGAGAACTCTGGGACAACGTTAAACACAATAACATCCATATTATGTGTGCCAAAAGAAGAGAGAGAGAAAGGAAAAGAAAAAATATTCAAAGAGGTAATAGCTGAAAACTTCCCTAACATTGGAAAGGAACCATTCATTCAAAACCAGGAGGCACAATGAGTGCCATATAAAATAAAGCCAAGAAGGAACACCCTGAAACACATATTGATCAAACTGACCAAAATTAAAGACAAAGAGAAAACATTGAAAGCAGCTAGGAGAAATTAACAAATAACATTCAAGGGAATCCTAATAAGGTTATCGGCAGATTTTTCATCCAAAACTCTTCAGACCAGAGGGGAGTGGCATGATAAATTGATGAAAGGAAAAAACCTCCAATCAAAATTACTCTACCCAGAAAGGCTCTCATTCAGATGTGAAGGAGAAATCAAAAGCTTTACAGACAAGCAAAAGCTAGTAGAATTCAGCAACACTAAACCAGCTTTACAACAAATACAAAAGGAACTTCTCTAGGTAGAAAAGAAAAGGCCACAACTGGAAACAAAAATACCACAAATGACAAGGCTCACCAGTAAAGGCATATATACAGTAAAGGTAGGAAATCATCTGCATACAAACATGCTGACAAAAGCAGAAATCATGAGAAGAGGAGGGTACAAATGCAGGACACTGGAGATGCACTTGCAATTAAGAGACCAACAACTTAAACTCATATATATATATACACACACACATATATATAAATATATATATATATATATATAGAGAGAGAGAGAGAGAGAGAGAGAAGGACAGAGAGAGAGACAGAGAGACAGAGAGAGAGACAGAGACAGAGAGAGACTCCTATATCAAATCTTCAGAGTAACTGCAAACCAAAAATCTACAATCGACACAAACACAAATAAGAAAAATCAACTCAAATACAACACTAAATGTAGTCATCAAAACGCAAGAGAAGAAAAAAGAGAAGGGAAGAAAAAAAAGCAACAAAACCAAATCCAAAACAGTTAATAAAATGGCAATAAGAATATACATATGAATAATGACCATAAATGTAAATGGACTAAATGCCCCAACCAAAAGACACAGAATAGCTGAATGGATACAAAAACAAGATCCATATATATGCAGTCTTCAAGAGATCCACTTCACTTCCAGAGACACATACAAATTGAAAGTGAGGGGATGGAAGAAAATATTCCATGCAAATGGGAATCAAAGAAAAGCAGGAGTAGCAATACTCATATTAGACAAAGTAGACCTTAGAATAAAGAATATTGTAAGAGACAAAGAAGGACATCGCATAATGATCAAAGGATCAATCCAAGAAGAAGATATAAAAATTGTGAATATATATGCACCCAACATAGGATCACCTCAATATATAAGGCAACTGTTAACAACCTTTAAAGGAGAAATTGACAATAACACTATAAAAGTGGGGACTTTAACACCCCACTTACGCAATGGTCAGATTGTCCAGACAGAAAATAATCAACATGGAAACACAGGCTCTTAATGAAGCATTAGACCAGATGAATTTAATAGATATTTATAGGTCACTCCATCCAAAAGGAGCAGAATACACATTCTTCTCACGTGTATATTGAACATTCTCTAGGATTGATCACATTCTGGGCCACAAATCAATTTTAAGTAACTTTAAGATAATTGAAATCATATCAGGCATTTTTTCCAACCACAATGCTATACAACTGGAAATCAACAACAAGGAAAAAACTGCAAAAAACACAAACATATGGAGACTAAACAACATGCTACTAAATAGCAAATGGATCACTGAAGAAATAAAAGAGGAAATTTAAAAATACCCAGAAGTAAATGACAACAAATATACAACACTCTAAAACCTATGGAATGCAGCAAAGGCAGTTCTAAGAGGAAAGTTTATAGCAATTCAAGCCCATCTCAGGAAACAAGAAAAAGCTCAGATAAACAATGTAACATTACGTCTAAAGCAGCTAGAGAGAAGACCATGCAAGACCTAAAGTTAACAGAAGGAAAGAAATCATAAAGATCAGAGCAGAAATCAACAAAATAGAAACAAAGAAAACCATAGAAAAGATCAATGAAATGAAAAGCTGGTTCTTTGAAAAGATCAACAAAATTGATAAACCCTTAGCCAGAATTATCAAAAAAGAGAGAGGACTCAAATCAATAAAATTAGAAATGAAAAAGGAGACGTTACAACAGACATCACAGAAATACAAAGGAACATAAAAGACTACTACATGCAACTATATGCCAATAAAACGGAAAACCTAGAAGAAATGGACAAATTCTTAGAAACGTACAATCTTCCAAGACTAAACCAAGACAAAATAGAAAAGATGAATGGACCAATCACTAGTACTGAAACTGAAACAGTGATTAAAAAACTTCCAACAAACAAAAGTCCAAGACCAGATGGCTTCACAGGTGAATTCTATCAAATATTTAGAGAAGAACTAACACCTATCCTTCTGAAACTATTCCAAAAAATTGCAGAGTAAGGGACACTCCCAAAATCATTCTATGAGGCCACCATTACCCTGATACCAAAACCAGACAAAGATACCACAAAAAAAAAGAGAGAAAAATGCCAGGCCAATTTCACTGATGAACATACAAGCAGAAATTCTCAAAAAAAAAAAAAAATACTAGCAAACCAAATCCAACACTATATTGAAAGAATTGTACATCATAATCAAGAGGGATTTATCTCAGAGATGCAAGGATTCTTCAATATCTGCAAATCAATCAGTGTGATACACCACATTAACAAACTAAAGAATAAAAACCATATGATCCTCTCAATAGATGCAGAAAAAGCCTTTGACAAAATCCAACACCCATTTCTGATAAAAACCCTTCAGAAAGTGGACATGGAGAGAACCTACCTCAACATAATAAAGGCCATATATAATTCATCATTCTCAATGGTGAAAAGCTGAAAGAATTCCCACTGAGATAGGAACAGGACAAGGATGTCCACTCTCACCACTACTATTCAACATAGTTTTAAAAGTCCTAGCCATGGCAATCAGAGAAGAAAAAGAAATAAAAGAATCCAAATTGGAAAGGAAGAAGTAAAACTAACCCTGTTTGCAACGACATGATACTATACCTAGAAAATCCTAAAGATGCTACCAGAAAACTGTTAGTGCTCATCAGTGAATTAGACAAAGTCACAGGATACAAAATTAATACACAAAAATTGGCTGCATTTATATATACTAACAACAAAACATCAGAAAGAGAAATTAGGGAAACAATACCATTTACCATCACTTCAAAAAGAATAAAGTACTTAGGAATAAACCTACCTAAAGAGACAAAAGACCTATACTTTGAAAACTATAAGACACTGATGAAAGAAATCAAAGATGACACAAATAGATGGAAAGATATACCATGCTCTTGGATAGGAAGAATCAATGTTATCAAAATGACTACAGTACCCAAGGCAATCAACAGATTCAAAGCAATCTATCAAATTACCAAGGACATTTTTCACAGAACTAGAAAAAAATATTTTAAAGTTTGTTTGGAAGCACAAAAGGCCCAGAATAGCCAGACATCCTGAAAAAGAAAAATAGAGCTGGAGGAATCAGGCTCCCAGACTTCAGACTATACTACAAAGCTACAGTCATCAAAACCACATGGTACTGGCTCAAAGACAGAAATATAGATCAGTGGAACAGGATAGAAAGCCCAGAATTAAACCTATGTACCTACAGTCGTCTAATCTATGACAAAGGAGGCAAGAATATACAATGGAGAAAATACAGCCCCTTCAATAAGTGGTGCTGTGAAAACTGGACAGCCACATGTAAAAGAATGAAATTAGAACACTTCCTAACACCATACACAAAAATAAACTCCAAATGGATTATAGACCTAAGTATAAGACCAGACACTATAAAACTCTTAGAGGAAATATAGGCCAAACACTCTCCGACATAAGCCTCAGCAATATCTTCTCAGATCCACCTCCTACAGTAATGACAATAAAAACAAAAATAAGCAAATGGGACTTCATTAAACTTCAAAGTTTCTACACAGCAAAGGAAATGCTAAACAAAACAAAAATACAACCCAGAGAATGGGTAAAAATATTTGCACATGAAGTGACTGACAAGGGATTGATCCCCAAAATTTATAAACACCTTCTGTAGATCAATACCAAAAAAACCAAACAACCTCATCAAAAAATGGGCAGAAGATCTAAAGAGACAATTCTCCAAAGAAGACATACAAATGGCCAAAAACACATGAAAAGATGTTCAATGTTGCTAATTATTTGAGAAATGCAAATGAAAGCCATTCTGTGGTACCACCTTACACCAGCCACAATGGCCATCATCAAGAAGTCTACAAACAATAAATGCTGGAGAGGGTGTGGAGAAAAGGGGAGCCCTATTACACTGTTGGTGGGAATGTAAATTGGTGCAACCATTGTGGAAAAACAGTATGGATATTCCTCAGAAAACTAAAAATAGAACGACCATTTGCTCCAGCAATCCTACTCCTGTACATATATCCAGAGAAAACCATAACTGGAAAATATACATGTACTCCAGTGTTCATTACAGCACTGTAAACAATAGCCAAGACATGGAAACAACCTAAATGTCTATCGACAGAGGAGTGGATAAAGAAGATGTGGTACCTATACACAATGGAGTATTACTCAGCCATTACAAGGAAAGACTATAATGGCATTCACAGCAACATGGATGGACCTATAAATTATCATGCTAGGTGAATTTAGTCTAGACAGTGAGACACCAACATCATATGCTATCACTTACATGTGTAATCTAAAAAAAGGACACAGTGAACTTCTTTGCAGAACAGATACTAACAGATTTTGAAAAACTTAGGGTTTCCAAATTAGACAGGTTTGGGGGTGGGGAGGTGCACTAGGAGTTTCAGATGGAAATACTCTAAAGTTGGGTTGGGATGATTGTTGTACACCTATAAATGTAGTAAAATTCATTTTAAAAAAGATAGTTACCTGACTTCATAGAGCTTACATTCCACTATATAAATTTAAATAAATAAATACATTCAAGTAGTAATAAATGCTGTGAAAAAATAAAGCAAACTAATGACTTAGCAGAAAAAAACATTTTAACTAATGTTATCAGGGACAGGCTAATGGAGATGTGATAGTTGAACTGAGAACTGTATTAAAATTAGGGTGAAATACTTGTAAGAATGCATTCTGGGCTGATGAAATCACAATTTTAAGCCCTGGAAGTGTAAATGAGCATTGAGTTTTCCAAACACTGAAAAAAAGCCACCATGGAAGACATGGTATTTATCTTGCAGTGAGGCAATGCTAGATCCTGTGTGGAAAGCAAATTCCTCTTTTTTGTCACTTTATCCATTCAGTAACCATTCACTGGGCATGAGGCTGGACATTAAACACTGTGACACTTGTCCCGTGTTAAGTGGAAAAACTAGGAGAAAGAGATGGATCAGAGAAGGGCAATTTAAAATTAAAGAAATACAACCTTTATCTTAATGACATTACAGTCTAGGAAGGGTATTATGAAAACACAGCTAACTCTAATATAAGGCAGAGAAAAGTTCAACTAATTATGAAGGTTTGAGTCAGGGAAACTCCTTAATCTTATACTTGAAGCATACGTGGTATTCCTGCAGTGGTAGAAAAACTTTTAAATCAAAGGGGGAAATGAATAAGGCATATTTAGGAAGTGGAGTAGGATATTGTAGATCAGGAAGTATGTTAAGAACTATATAGGATATAAAGACAATCACATTAAAACTGGAACCTACATGCATCTGGCCTTTTGGCTGTAAAACCAAGTATTTTAAGAAGAATGGAGCAAATTCTCTCCCCTCTCTAATTCCTTCAGAGTCATGGTATTATTCTAGAATTATTCCATTCAGAATTAGACTGAATGTGCTCTGCAAATATCATGTGCAATGTGGATGACTTTGTTAGGACCACTCCATTTGAAATTTAATGGAAAATATTCTTAAGCAACAATGAGAAAATAGATGTATATTCTAGATATTATCACTGAATTGATTTCTATCCCAAATTCCTATGTTGAACTCCTAAACCTCAGTACCTCAGAATATGACTGCATTTGGAGACAAGGTCTTTAAAGAGGTAATTAAGGTACAGGGAGGGCCCTAACCCATCTTCAATTGTGTCTATAAAAGAAGAAATTAAATGATAACATGAACGGAGAAAAGAACATGTAAAGACACAGGAGGAAGACAGCCATCTATACGCTAAGGAGAGAGGCCTCAGAAGAAATGAACCCTGCCTAACCTTGATGTCAGACATCAAGCCTCCAGAAATGTGAGAGATTAATGTGAGAGATTAATTTCTGTCATTTAAGACACCTACTCTGCAGCACTTTGTAATGGCAATTCTGGAAAACTAATACACAGGGGAAAAAAGTTTTTTAACCACAGTTATTCTCTGTACCATCCATATTTTTTTAGGTATGAGAAGTTTGAAGTCTCACAGAGTTAACTTGGTCAACATCACATGCATCTTGCCATAAAATGAAAACTTAACTTTAACTAGAGTAAGCATATAATCTATTATCCTAACTGGGACATTTTTGAGACTGCGTTTGGGCTATTAATAATGATGGTGAGGCAATAGGTGTAAGCCAGGTCATACTTCTAAAAAATAGTATCTTAAGCTCCATGAAAAAGCAAGCAGTATTCTCTTCAATGGATTTTTTTTGATGCATTCTACATGAAATTAAAGATATTTAATAAGTTATTAACAGGATGTTGCCAAGTCAAACATTGTCTATTTTATGAGTATTCACAGAAGAAATTTATAATTTTAGTACTAAAAATAATTGTGCTTCTTCTGAGCTTTATTGGCTTGGTTTATATTTTGAGGGCTATTAACCATATATGACTGACTATGACTACTTCAAGTTAGGCTGCTGGAAAGCTTTGCCCAAATTTATATGCTGATACTACTGTAAAGATTAGCATAACATGCCACTTTCTATACTCATTTCATTTCTCTGTACTCATCTTTTCTTCTCCCCCCCCCCTTTAAATACCTTGTTATACTTTATGTATCCTTGTAGCTACTTAATATCTTCTTCTGGAGTATAGTTATATAAATCAGTCTCACTCAAAAGATGACCTTGTTCTTTGCCACTGTTCAAGACTTTCTTTTACTATTCAGAGCCATTTACAAAATCTGCATCCAGATTTTCTCTTATTAGATCATCTTGTTTGTGCCCTAGATGTTTATAATTGTGAGAGTCCAAGCATGTGTGCAGTCATGTGAGATTCCAAAGTTGGATAAAAATTTGAAAGCATAGGGACCATCTGGAAGAAACCCACTTTTGTTTGTGTTACCTGCACGTGTTCTTTAGTTTAAGTAGAAGAAAAGTAATTTTCCATCTCCAACATAAAAACTATACAATTATGTGATTTTTAGAAGAGAGAACATTTTCTAAGCTGTACAAACACTATAGGTTGTCTATAATTATAATGTGCCACTTTACTGAAATTACCCTAGACCAAAAGAATAATTCTAAGTTTATTACATTGTACTCTGTGTACCATTACTAAATATAGAATTTTATATTGGTCTACTCCAAATACACAGTTGTTGAAACAAGGGAGAGCAGTGCACTGGCATGGTTTCAGCAGAGTTCTTGCTGTGTTATTCTTTCTGGGTATATATTTTTTTCCCAGACATTTAATTGTAACACACCTGCTTTATTTCTCAAAGATACATAGAAACAGTGTGTCCTAGTGTGTTTGGCTCCGAATGAGACTAAATGAGAAGTTGCATCTCCTTTGCAAGTCTCCCTTAAATAGTTCCTACCTAATTCTTTAGAAAGACAAAGGAAAAGAAATAAAGCTTAATATATGCTTGCCTTCCTTCAGCAATACATTCATTTTAAGACCTTCTTATAATCAGTGCATGGGGAAAATATGTGATGCATATATGCTTGAAAGCAGAATACATACTGAACAATAAGAATAGCAAAGAGGGTGCTTATTATGGACTAAATTTTGCCTTCCCCATCCTCAATGCACATGTTGAATTCCTAACCCCCAATGTGACCATTTTGAAAATGGGCCTTTTAAGAGAAAATTAAGATTAAAGAAGATCATAAGGAGGAGCCCCTAACCCAGTACCACTGGTGCTTTTATAAGAGGCACCAGGGAGGCATCACAGAGGAAAGGTCATGTGAGGACACAGTGAGAAATTCAACCAAAGGGAGAGGCCTCAGGAAGAAGCATCCCTGCTGACGTTTTGGTCATGGAACTCCAGCCTCCACAAAA
This sequence comes from Phacochoerus africanus, assembly GCF_016906955.1. Taxonomy (NCBI): domain Eukaryota; kingdom Metazoa; phylum Chordata; class Mammalia; order Artiodactyla; family Suidae; genus Phacochoerus; species Phacochoerus africanus. Next base: position 138,646,048 of record NC_062544.1, read on the forward strand.
GAGAACAAATTCTTCTTGTGTGAGCCACCCACTTTGTGGTATTTTGTTGCAGCAGCCTAACAGAGGGAAATGAAGACTGATCAAATATATATATATATATGATCATAACATATTACTATACATATAACATATATATTACATATTGCATGTCTTACATGTATATTACATATATTATGCTTTTGTGTAATTCTATGTAAGTTATATTATATTTGAACTCTACTGCAGACTGAAGAGTAGGCAGGCTGTATGTTCTTCTATCAACAGATAAGAGTGTGGGGGAAGGTTTAATCTCATACAAGTTAGTATTGACTGAAAGCTGTAAGTATAAGAGGGAAAAAAATCACAAGATCATCTCCATGTGTATTTTTCATCTGCCCACACAATTTTTTTCTACTCATAAATTTTGAACTTATCTTTGAATATATTTATTTGCTTTATATATGTAGAACATGATAGCTTTTATTGGTTTTCCAGGTCACTTTTCTCTCCAAATGCCACTGTGCAAAAATACATTAGCTCCTATGCTGCTTTGATAAAGTAGATTTTAAATAATGCCAACTCCTTGAAGTATCCCAGTGGTATAAAGAGGGCCTCCCTTGAAGGACTTCAGAATATTCCAACTGAGAATTACACAGTGATTTTTTGAAATTCCCACAGGATCAATTATGAGTGAAAAATAAATTTGCATAGCAGAATCAAGAGAGGAAAGCAAAAATTTGAAAACAGTCAATGCAAGAGAGTAAGGCAAAATGTCATGATACATGTGAAACTACCAATGCCAATAAATTATTGATGATTTACTTCCAGCATTATAGATATGTCTGTATTATTTTTTCAATTTATATTAAAAAGTTGCAATTTAAATTCTGTTTTGGATGACCAGCCACTGATTGAGGATTCGCTAAGTTTTAACATTTTCATTTTTTAAAATATGCTATGCTTATGGAACAATTTTTAATTGTAGTGTGATAAGAGATAATTTTTCCTAGACAGCAATAGAAATACTATTTTCCGAGTAGGAGGAATTTTTCTGCCCAGTTTTTATATCATATTTACTTCTAACAGGAGCTTGCCAACAGAGCCAACCTAACTGTACAAGGTTGACTATTAGAAGTAACTGCCTACATGTTTGTTGACAGTTAAATTATGTTAAGGAATATGAAACCTTGCTTTTTTAAACTAGGAAGTTTATTTTGCTTTGATAATTTTGGGGAACTATATCTGTATTTTAAAATCATTTATGTATTTTTTTTAATTTATTAACAAATTGGAAAGATTGGATCCATATGAACACAATTCCAAAAAGAAATGAGTTTATAAGCTGGAGCTTAATGGTAGAACAGCAAACTATTTAAAAGTAAATTAATCTTGAAACCAGATTTTTAATTTTTAACCTCGTTGATACCAGGTATTTTTAGAATCAAGTGAGAAGCAGCCTGATTGACTAAGGCATATAATATCTATTTTTTATGTTTCCTTTTGGACAGATTAAAAAAACTAGAAAACAGCAAGCCATTTGTGACTTCTCCCTCTCACCTACCCCACATCTAATCCATGAACACATATGGCATTTTTCATTTTCTTTGCCAAAATACCTTTATTTCTTACCTAGGCTATTGCAATAGACATTTAATGGTCCTCCTTACATATTTTGTTTTTACCTCAATCTACTTGCTACTAGACTGAATCCAAATTAAAACGGAAATATTGTCACCCCCTATGTAAATATTTCCAGGGATTCCCACTGGTCTTAAACACTGAAATCCTTGACCTGGCCTTGTGCTCATCTCCCTCTTGCTTTCCCTCATACAGAACTCCTTCCCCCTCTCTGTGATACAACCACATCTACCTTGTTCAGTTTTTCTAGTTAACCTTGCTTTCTTCTGCCATGGAACTTATCATATTCACTTCCTGCTCTTAAAATATCATTCACTGGCCCCCTTCCCCTGATTTACTTGAATTCTTCACATCTCCATTCAATTAGCATTTTCTTCAGGGAAGCTTTTTATAATCTAACTAGGTCAGTTTCTTCCTACAATGTGCTTTCAAAGAAACTTGTACTTCTCTGTCATACCACTTTTCACTGCTATAATTTTACTTTTATAGGTATTACTATGTCATGTATGTTCACCTACACCACTATAAATTCTACTGTGGTCTGGACAATGTATTTGGACACTGTCCTATATCAGGACTTAGGTTATTGGTCATTTCATTAAAAGCTCAGAAATTTTATCTTTGGACACTCCATGACTCATTAAAATTTAAAAACATTTATCTCTGTTCCCTCTCATTGTCACACAGTTTTATACATATTGTTGTCACACACATTTTTTTAATTTTGATGTACCTTAGAAACATAGTAAGATTTTAGTTTATATCCAGAAATTGTCAGTGGTATGATGTTGATGAAAAAATTAATCAGTCAATCTAAAAAAGAATTGGTAAATGTTATTTGAGTGAAATGTATGGATTATAACCCAGGAAGAGCATCACAGAAAGCTCTGAGAATTGTTCCACTCATTAGAAATCAAGCTCTGAGAACTGGTCCACTGGATAGAAATCAAGTTTTTTGAGAGAGAGGGCTGTATTTCAAATGACATATGGTTGACAGTTTGCATAATTAGATCTAAGTGTCATCCTGATAGATCTAAATGTCATTCTGGTGACCCCTTACAAGATCAAGAAGGGACATTATCTTTTAAGGAATTGTCTTATTGGTGCTGTGAGAATGTCACTCCCTACCTTTTGGGAGGTCCGGTTGATGGATACTGCAGATAACACAATGCATAGTGTAGGGAGGGAGGAGAACAAAGGACAGAGAATTGTTATATTTATATTTTTCTTGTCTTGCCTTAAAATATGAATTTTATTTCACAATGTACTATAATACTTAGAAATTTCTTATGGTATATAAATATATGTGTATTTATTTTGTTTCATTTTATTTGTCTTTCTTATTGATTACCCACTTCATTACAGTTTAAATATTCATGCAACAATATTAATTAAAAGACTATTTTGTCATAAAAATTTCAAATCTTACATTTTGTCAATAATATCTTATGGATTAATTACACATGAAGTTCCAAGAAACGTAATCATACTTTAAAAGTTATGTCTAACCAATTCAGCCTAATTTTAATGTTAGCTAATGTTATATATGGATAAGTTTTTTAAATAATAATTTTATCCATCTGGAAATATATACTCTCATAGAAGATGAAAAGCCAGAAAGTATCCTTAATAGTATAAAAAATATTTTAAAAAGATGAATATATCTGCTCTTCTGTGTAGTTAATATGTACTTTACTTGAATTATATTTATTTGAGCATGATAATCCACCTACATTGGAATGCTGTAGTATAATCACTTCAATTGGTTAAAAATTAATAGAACAGAAAATGTGTTGAACAGATTTTAGATTTGTAGAAAGTAAATCAAATAGATAATTCTATGGGTCCAAATTTGTTTTGTATAAGCCAGGTTGACTTGCATGGTTGTTTTGTTTGTTTTGTTATTGTATGCATCTTATATCTTCCTCTTATTATGCGTAAGCCTTACTTCCTCCATATGTGTTATTGATATGGTCCATTTGTCATAGTCATCTCTAAATCAAGTCATATATTGTGTTTTCATTTTGATTATTTGACACTTGGGACATTTTGTTTTTCATCTCTACTTGTAGTGTTCATAAAGTGGTGTTTTATTCATACATTGTGACAAATAGAATCAATTATGGTTGTTTGTCATAGACTTACTACTAGAATTTCACAAGATAGTTAAAGCTTGCATGGAAAATATCACAATAACCAAACATTCTGACATGTTTGAAATCAGGGCCAGAATTGCACTGGTTTTCATTAATGAAATATTCATTTCTCCATGTCTATGGGGGAAAATATATTTTCTCTTGAATGAAGAGCTCATACTACCGAATACAATAATTCCAGATAAGTCAGTAAGATCATCCTAGTAAGCCTACCTTGGGCAAGATTGGGTTAACTTAATTGTGACTCTTTTCCTCATATTAACACTGAAAATAATTTAATACTGTCTGTGGCACTTGCCCATTCAGTGTATTCCAGTTAAGTCCCAGATGAGCTACAGAAGGGAAGCAATATATGATCAGGCAGGAGGGCTACACGTATTAGCAGCAACAGCTAGACTGCTACAGGTTAGTAGAACCTAGGCTGCATAAGTGATACCTTCTCTAATTCACTTCCAGGCTGATTGAATGTGCCTGTAGTTCCAATGCGTATGTAATATCCATATGTGCAACCAGAAAGCTTACTAATATTAATTCCTAAGGTTACAGTGTTTGATGTCTTTTCCTTTACAAGCATTTGTCTACCCAAGAGGCTGACATTGTTATTATCATTTTATAAATAATCCAATGGGTTCATTCTGACTCATGCTATATGTTAGTTGTGGGGTACTTAACCTTGGAACTGTAAATATCTAAGTGTGAAGAGACCACTAATCTGAGATCCCAGAGTCATGAATTCTTCCTGCTTGGTTACTGTGAGAGAGAGGAGGTCCTTCAACTCTCAGACTCATTTTTCTAAGTTTGTTCTCAGTGGTCCATAAGACCCTTCCATTTCAAAGCCCTCCTATTTCCATAAGACAAATTGGTTTTTTTTTTTAAATTATCATACATGTTGCATAATATTTTTCAAGGTCTGTAGCCTATTTCTCTTCCATCTAAGCCTTTATTAACATATCCTTTAATGTTGCCTTCTTTCAGAAAATAATCAGTGCCCTATATCTCTTCTAATTGCTCCATTTGCTTTATGAATGTTACAGGTAAACCAACAGTAAAGGCGTCGTAGCTTGCTCCTCATTTTTTTTCCCGCACCACTATTGGAGACAGTTCTCTTAAAGGTCAAGTTAACTTCTAAATTAGTTTGGCAAACGTTGTATCTATAGGTCATTTAAAAGAAGCTCCAATATCTTTATCTGAAGAACAGAATTGGGTCACCAGGTACATTAGTGCATCACAGGCAATTTTTCTTTCACAAGCTGGAAAAGGAGGAGAGAACAAGAGGCAATAGAAATGCAAAATCTTCCATGATTAGTTTGTGTTTAGAAAAAGAAAATGTGTACCTCTGAAGTGATTAGTTTGTGAAATATTAGCTTTAAAAGCTCTGTAAATCATGGAAAATTTTGCAGATGCTCTGTAGTTCTGCTGCTGCAAAGTAGTCATGGAAGTTATGGATTTTATAATACCTGAGCATTTGAGTGGAAACAGTTCTCCAAGATCACAGCTGAGTGCCTCCCATGCAAGCACATGCTTTGTAGAGCCCTGAGTATCCTCCTCACTCACAAAATAAGAAAAAGGGGTTCCTAAATCCCACCACTGATTCACTGCTGATTGCAGCCTGCTCAAAATTTCAATGCTAAGAAGTTTAATGAAACAAACAAAAAAAAGTCTATACACTTAATAGGCCAGCTTAAGTTAGAATCCAGTTTTTGGAGTTGCACAATATTTTCAGGTGTTTGATTTCTTTTCTGTGAAATAAATTTTATGGGTTTATTGCTGGGTTTTTTTTGTAGAGATAACTTTATTTTTTTATTTATAATTTTAATCATTTAAATGTACAATTCAGTGGTATCGAGTATGTTCACATATTGTGCATCTATAACTACTATTCATCTCCAGAATTTCTTCATCATTCCAGACTGAGACTTTGTACCCATTAAACAATAACACCCCATTGCTACCTCCCCCCAGCCTCTATTCTACTTTTTGTCTCTATGCCTTTGGGTATGAATATCTCATATAAGTGGAATTGTACAATATTTGCTCTTTTTTGTCTGGTATATTTCACTTAGCATAGTATCTTCAAGGTTCATCCATGTTGTTGTATATATGGGAATTTCCTTCCTCTTTAAGGCTGAATAATATTCCATATTATGTATATAGCAAACTTATTTATCAGTCATCTATCCATTGATACTCATATTGATTCTACCTTTTTGCTATTTATAATGCTGCTATGGACAAGGGTTTACAAATATGTTTGAGTCCCTGCTTCTAATTCTTTTGGGTTTATACCTTAAAGTAGAATTGCTGAATCTTATGGCAACTCTATGTTTAATTTTTTTTAGGAACTACTCTACTGTTTTCCATAGTAGCACAAAGGTCCAATTTCTTCACATTCTCCCCAACACTTGTTATCTCTGTTTTGTTTCATTTTACAGCAACTATCCTAATAGGTTTGTAAAGTTGTATCTCATTGGTTTTGTTTTTAATTTTTGAAGTATAGTTGACTTGCAAATGTATGTCAACTTCAGGCATAACAGCAAAGCAAATCAGTTATACATATACATGTAGCCATTCCTTTTCAGATTATTTTCCCATATATGTTATTAGATGGTATTGAGTAAATTTCCCTTTACTATACAATAGGTCTTTGTTACCTATCTACATTATATATGGTTGTAGTGTATATATGTCAATCACAACCCCCTAATTTATCCCCACTGTGTTCCCCCTTTGGTAACCATAAGTTTGATTTTGAAATTTTTGAGTCTGTTTCTGTTTTGCAAGTTCATTTGTGTTATTATATTCCACCTGTTAGTCATCTTGTGTTTGTGTTTCTCCATCTGCACTTCATATGATAATTTCTAAGTTCATCCATGTTTCTGCATGATTTCATTCTTTATTACGACTAATAGTCCAGTGTATATATGCACCACATCTCCTTTATCTAATCCTGGACATCTCCTTTATTCAATGATGGACATTTAGGTTGTTTTCATGTCTTGGTTGTTACAAATAGTGCTTCCGTGGTCACTGGGGTGCATGTATCTCTTGAGTCATTATTTATTATCAGTGAGGAGGATTAAGCCTGCTAGATAAAGCACCATCCTTCTTTGTACTTAGAAGGGAAAGAATGACTAGTTTAAAAACTATTGGATATTAATCTATTAAAAAGACAACTAAAAAGGAATAAGAGTGAGATACAGCAAGAGCTGTTTAAGATCAGCCAAAACTTAGGAAGGAAATACCTAAATTTCTCTGAAAAAAATGAAATAGAATCCAAAGGTATTCCAAACTTAGGAAAAAACATGGCTCGAAAATGTAAAAGGGAATATATATTTATATATTTTATACATTTTTATTTTATATAAAATTTTTAATATGTAATTAATATGATATACTTTTAATATATGTTTAATTCTCACATATCAAATGATAATTGCATTTAAACAAAGTGATAAATAGAAAAACAGAAGCAAAACTAATCTTTTTGAAATAAGGTCCAAGGTAAGATTTCAGAGGAAAAAATTAATTTATTTTAATATTCCCATTGACTAGCTCATAGCACATGGTAAGGGCTCAATTAATATATGAATTAATGAATGATTGAGTAAATGAATGAATTGTGACCTAAGCTAGACACTTTAAAATCTTACTCAGACTATCTTCCATCATGATAGTATAAAAACAACCTCAATCACTGGATCACTATGCTGTACAGCAGAAATTGGCACAACACTGTAAATCAACTATACTTTAATCATTAAAAATAAAAATTTTAGTTGTATTCCTGAAAACCAAAACAGAAACATCTGCATATATTTTTAGAAAATGTATGTTGTTGTTCCTAAAGTTTTATACAATGCACAGCCAAAGATTGTTGATATTTGTAGAAGGTCTGTGTCTCAATAGTTAACTAAGAAGAGGAGGAAGTAAGGGAGGTACAAAGGAGTTAAGATTACAGTGTGATCATGGAGGTAGATATTAGGAAACTACCAGTTTAAACTCCTTAAATTCAGTATCCAGAAAGGTTGTTAAGTGTTAGGGAAGAATTCTGTGACTTATTTCTCCTAAAATGTGTTAATTCCCCTTCATAAGACCCATGTCAATTGGTGATCAAAGCTCATCAAATTGAAATAATATCAAAGCAAAACAAGTAAACAATTTCATTTGGTATGGCAAGAACATTCTATTTCATGAAAATATGAGTACATACGCTAATCCTTCCTCTTGTAAGACAAAATCCTACTTATGAAACCAAGTTTCTCAAAACAGTTCCTCTCGGCCACTGAAAAAAATCTCTGTTGTCAGTTGAATCCTTTTGAGCCACAGGGAAGGCGGGGTGGTGGCTGGTTTGAAGGTCTGATTCTAAAAGTAGATTGCCTGCAGTCAAGTTCCTGGATGAGTGCATGGCACATGGAAAGTATGCAATACATTTTAGAACTCATCATTGTTGTACTAACTCAGTCTTTGTGCACATCATCTACCGGTTGGATTCATCACTTTAGATTTCAGTGATACTTTTACTTTAAAGAGCACTTTCACAGGTATTATTGCTTTTGGGAAGCAAGGATGCACTGTGGGTTAGTAGCTGAGCCCCAGACAGCCTTGGTTTGAACACTCATTGATCTGCTTGACCTTTATCCAAGTCACTCTTTCCAAATCTCAGTTTTCTCATAAGTCAAATTAGGGTTATAATCATTCTTTCCTTATATAGTAATTGTAGGGTCAGTGGAGAAAATACTTAGTGTAATACCTGTCTGTACATATTGTGATGAGTGCTGAATAAATTGTTACTGTATCATCACATTAAACTATACAGTCTTCATAGTCTCCACCTCTTAAATGATGCCTCTGCTTGTAAACATCAACACTTCTATAACTTGATTAATCTAAATAGAATTATCAGCTTTTTCCCATAAGCTAAACTTCTTCCTAAATTTTTATTTCCTTTATCTTTGCAAATACCCATATTTGGTAGGACTCTATACCTAAGAGTCTGCCATTTTGGCTTTTTATATAATTGAGCACATCACAGAGGTTATGTGGCTTGCCTATGGACACACTGCAGGTAAGAAACAAAGAATGTCACAGGTCTGAATGCAGAGCTTTTTTTTTCCCCATCCTCTGCTAAGATTTCCTGCTTCTTTTCAAAGTTGCACAATTCAGAGTAAGTCATCTACCAAAGACATCCTTTAAATGTGAGTGAATATCTATGAGATTTACACACATTTTCATCTATTTTGCACTGACAAAGTGTCCAATGTAACACAATCTATCCCATGGCCTTATACTAAGATATGCTTTAAAAGAAGTGCTACATAACCATTCATTTTAGGGTATGAAGTAAACATACCACTCGTCCCTGCAGAGTAAATTGATGTTTTTCTTAATGCTATGCTTTTGTTACTTTTCTCTGGTAAACCCAAAGGTTGCACTTTCATGCAATGATGCTAACTAAAATGTGTAAGTAAACAAGAAATGCAAGGCACACTCCTAAATGGTACACATTAAATCTCTTAAACTGGAATGCAATTACCTTCCCCTCAAATCTGAGCATTTCCCACATGAATTTCTCTTCTATTCAAAGAGATTTGTTGCAGTGATGTCTGAAATTATCAGTCTTCTGGCACATAGACAAAAAGCTGTACTTATACAAACACTATCTTTCAGATACACACACACCACACACACCCCTCATAATTTAATGCTTGGAAACTAACTGAAAATAATTAACTCTATATATCACTCACGGTGGCTGTTTATCGTTCTTTGTAAAATTGATGTTTAAGCATCTGGGACAAAGCCCACTTTATCCAAACACTGAATTAATATTTTGAGTTGTATGTTGAACTGATGTTGTGTTCCTTGGATTTAATTAATTAACAATTGTTTCTTTTTCTTTCTTCCTTTTTTTCAGTAAAAGCATAAAGCTCTAAGGGCAATAGTCTTATTAAAAAAAAAAGAAAGAAAGAAAAGAAAAGAAAATATTGTCATACTTAAGCCCAGATCCTGAATATTGTAAGAGAGAAAAAGTTCTGGTTTGAAAAGACAGAATAAATCCTCAGAATATGAGAGTAAAAACAATAGGATGATTGACCAAGGAGTCTTATTTCACCTCTTTTCATTTCTTCTGAATCTGATTGCTCAAATATCAGGGATGACCTCAAGTGCAAAATCTACTTTCCTCTATAGACCTCGTTTTTGCTTCTTCCAAGGCAGTATTCCACACTGTTCACAAATTTATTTCTCTTAAAACCCTCTCTTTTATATATTAATTAATTTAACAATATTTATCAAGACATTCTATAAGTCAGGCACAATTTCACGTTTTGGGAATGCAGCAGTCAACAAAGAAGGCAAATATGCTGCTCCATCCCTATCACTAATTGCCCCTTCAAACTTCTTTAATGTACTTACCCTTCTAAGGTTCTATCCTTGATCTTCTCTTTTTGCTCAGAGCTACTCACCAATTTGATCGCCATCCATTCCTTCATGCTTCAATATTATCCATTCGCTGAAGACACCCAGAATTACATGTATATGTTCATCATTTCTCCATTGTCTATACCTCCAATATGATGCCACTTCTGAGGTACTTGCACATGTCTGTAACTCAACAAATCTAAACCAAACTTCTTCCTCCTGAGTTAATCTTCTTCTACAGTTTCCATGTCCAGTATCTTCCTAAATACTCCTATTTGAGAGGATTTTGTTTCTTTTATGCCATATCCATATCATCTGTCAGTTCTGGTTCTATGTCTGCAACAACTCTAGAATTAATTATCCTTCTCTAGCCCCAATTTGTCTTTATTAATGCAATAATTTCCTGAATGATTTTTCGTTTAAAATGTTCATTTTTCCACTCCTACGCTTGCTTTTTAAAAGTACACTAAATTGCAACTATTATGATTTTTCAGGCTTTCTAAAAAGTTCTCTTGCTTCTTATAACTTATTAAATAAATGTCTGACTTCCCAGTTTAGACTTTCTATGATGGACTCTTTTCTTATTTTTCCTCACAAATTCTATATTCCACCATCTAATGACGTTACTATTTTCCTTTTGTCAATGTAGGAGTCATGTGTTCTCACTCTTAGTTTTAGTGACCTTATTATTTCCCTGTCTGGAATGTCATTCTCTCTGCTATCTTTATCAAAATTATCCTTTTATTATCTAGACAAAATAGTATTCCTCCACAAAGATTTTCATCATTTTCTCCACTCAAAAGTTGTATCTTTATCCTTAAACTCATAACACCAATAGAATCTATTGAGATTTATAGTAGCCTTTGTCTAGTCAACCAAACTAAAGGCATATACCAATATTTCAAATATGATATGTTTAGTTTAATGGATTTGGAAGAATAAATGAAGAAAAGATAGCACAAGTGAGAGAGGAGTACCATAAACCAGAAATCTGTTGTTACAGTTACACTAGAAATTTCTCATTTTTGCCCTCATCATTAGTTTCCAATGCCACTTTTCTCATGTAGTGAAAAACCATAGTAGTAAGATGTTCCATTATATATGGAATAAAATTAATTTGGGTTTCCAGTCAAACTTCCGGTGGTGAAATAATCAAAACCCATGATCTGCTTACAGAGTTTCTAAAATAAATGTACTTTCAGCAATGTGACAATAATATCTAGTTGTTACTAAGGAGGAAAAGGTCTTCCTGAGAGCCAGTGACAAGTGGTGTTATTTCCTGTTATTCTTAAATATAGAAACAAACTTCCTGTTTTATATTATAAAGCTCTTGACAATTTATTATTTTAAAAAATTGAAAATACTTAAATATGAAAATGAAAACTGGGAGTTCTTGTTATGGCTCGGTGGGTTACAAACCTGACTAGTATCCATGAGAATGTGAGTTCGATCCCTGGCCTCACTCAGTGGATTAAGGATCTGGCATTGCTGTGAGCTATGGTGTAGGTGGCAGTTGCGGCTAGGTTCTGGTGTTGCTGTCACTGTGGTGTAGGCCTGCAATTGCAGCTCTGATTCTATCCCTAACCCGAGAACTGCCATATGCTGCAGATGTGGCCCTGAAAATCAAAAAAAAAAAAAAAAAAGAAAAGGAAAAGAAAGAAACAAAAGAAAAGAAAATTATCTATAATCCCAATAGGCTACTAAAATTCCTGTGAATATCTATTTTTTTCTAGGGTTTTTACCCTGCATGTACATTTAATAATGAAGGCTTTATTTTTTAATTAATTTATTATTATTAAGGTATAGTTGATTTACAGTGTTGTGTTAATTTCAAGTGTACAGCAAAGTAAGTTATAGATATATATATATATATGCATATATATTTACATATATATAATTTTTCAGATTATTTTCCATTATGGTTTATCACAGGATATTTTCTATAGTTTCTGTGCTATACAACAGGACTTGATTCTTTATATATAGTAGTGTATAATATATTAGTTTATTAATCCTTAATTTATTTCCCCCATTCCCTTTGGTAACCATAGTTTGTCTTTATCTGTGAGTCTTTTTCTGCTTTGTGAGTAAGCTCATTTGAATCATTTTTTTATATTCCACATATAGGTGATATCATTTGATATTTGTATTTGTCTGACATTTCACTTAAGAGAATAATCTCTATATCCATTTATATTGCTACAAATGGCATTATTTCATTTCTTTGTCATGGCTAGATAATATTCCATTATATATATAAGTGCTCATCAACACATGAAAGGATAAAGAAGATGTGAGATATATATATATATATCATATATATATCTTATGGATATATATGATATATATAAATTAGGTTGCCTCCATATCTTGGCTATTGTAAACAGTCCTGCTATGAACAATGGGGTACATGTATCTATTTGAATTAGAGCTTTTAATCTTTCCAGATATATGCCCAAGGATTGCTAGATCTAATAATGAGAGTTTTGAATGATAAAGGAAGTCTAACAATGTATGTTGACCCCACTTATTTCATTTAAGGTACATAGGGTCATGATTCCGTATCAGTATATATATACCTACACATCATTACGATACTTTATGTATAGAAGATATACATTTGAATTATTCACTTATACACTATATTTTTAATTTATTTTTCAAATTCAACTAATACAAACATTTCATTAAAAACTATTGAATATTCATACTAGAAGTAAAGATGCTGCATAAATACTGATGCATGTGTTAAGAGATTTAATAGGCCTTTTTTCCTTCAAATTATCTAGTAATAATCTTATATCTGACACTGTGTTTTCATGTGTGTTCTAACCACTTTGGATTTTTTTTATCTTTTCCTTTGATAACTGCTTATTCCTTTGCCTGGGCCATCTCCCTACTTGTTGATTCTCTTTTTATATTTGTTTTATGAAAGCCCTTTTTAGAGTCATTACTAATTCACTGTAATGCTAGTAAGCTTACCCTTTGAATCATAATTTGACTACAGCAGAGCCATAGATAAAAGTGTTGTCATATAAGTGCTTTATTTATTTATTTTTACCAACACAAAATACTGTATTTATTTTTATTTTTTGTTATTATTATTTTTTAATAGTGATCTCCCCAGTACAATTTTTTTTCTACTGTATAGCATGGTGACCCATTACACATATATGTACACATTCTATTTTTGCACATTATCATGCTCCATCATAAGTGACTAGACATAGTTCCCAGTGCTACACAGCAGGATCTCATTGCTAATCCATTCCAAAGGCAATAATTTGTATCTATTAACCTCAAACTCCCCAACCACTCCACTCCCTTCCCCTCCCCATTGGCAACCACAAGTCTGTTCTCCAAGTCCATGAGTTTCTTTTCTGTGGATAGGTTCCTTTGTGCCACATATTAGATTCCAAATATAAGTGACATCATATGGTATTTGTCTCTCTCTTTCTGACTTACTTCACCCAGTATGAGAGTCTCTAATTCCATCCGTGTTGCTACAAATGGCATTAGTTCTTCTCTGTGGCTGAGTAGAATTCCATTGTGTATATACACCACATTTTCATAGTACAATTGTCTGTTGATGGACATTTGGGTTGTTTCCATGTCTTGGCTATTGTGAATAGAGCTGCAATGAACATGCGGGTGCATGTGTATTTTTTAAGGGAAGTTTTGTCTGGTTATATGCCCAAGAGTGGGATTGCTGGGTCATGTGGGAGTTCTATGTATAGATTTCTAAGGTATCTCCATACTGATCTCCATAGTGGTAGTACCAGTTTACGTTCCCACCAATAGTGCAAGAGGGTTCCCTTTTCTGCACAACCCCTCCAGCACTTGTTATTTTTGGACTTATTAATGATGGCTATTCTGAGGTGGTATCTCATGGTAGTTTTGATTTGCATTTCTCTAATAATCAGGGATGTTGAGCATTTTTTCATGTGCTTGCTGGCCATCTGTACATCTTCTTTGGGAAAATGTCTCTTCAGGTCTTTTGCCCATTTTTCCATTGGGTTGTTGGCTTTTTTGCTGTTGAGTTGTATAAGTTGCTTGTATAATTTAGAGATTAGGCCCTTGTCCGTTGCATCATTTGAAACTATTTTCTCCCATTCTGTAAGTTGTCTTTTTGTTCTCTTTTTGGTTTCCGTTGCTGTGCAAAAGCTTCTCAGTTTGATTAGGCCCCACTGGTTTATTTTTTCCTTTATTTCTGTTGCTTTGGGAGACGACCTGAGAAAACATTTGTAAGGTTGATGTCAGAGAATGTTCTGCCTGTGTTCTCTTGCAGCAGTTTGATGGTGTCTTGTCTTATATTTAAGTCTTTCAGCCATTGTGAGTTTATTTTGGTGCATGGTGTGAGGGTGTGTTCTAGTTTCATTGCTTTGCATGCAGCTGTCCAGCTTTCCCAGCAATGCTTGCTGAAAAGACTGTCTTTTTCCTAAGTTATGTTCTTGCCTTCTTCGTCAAAGATTAATTGAACTTGGGTGTCTGGGTGTATTTCTGGGTCCTCTCTTCTGTTCCATTGGTCTGTCTGTCTGTTTTGGTACCACTCCCACACTGTCGTGATGATGGTGGCTTTGTAACATTGCCTGAAGTCTGGGAGAGAGATGCCTCCTGCTTGGTTTTTGTTCTTCAGAATTGCTTTGGCCATTCCGGCCTTTTGTGGTTCCATATAAATTTTTGGATTGTTTGTTCTAGTTCTGTGAAAAATGTCATGGGCAATTTGAGGGGGATGGCATTGACTCTGTAGATTGCTTTGGGTAGTATGGCCACTTCTACAATATTAATTTTTGCAACCCAGGAGCATGGAATATCTTTCCATTTCTTAACATCTTCTTTAATATCCTTGTTTAATGTTTAATATCCTTGTTTGTAGTTCTCTGTATAGAGGTCCTTTACCTCCTTGATCAGGTGTGTCCCTAGGTATTTGATTCCTTGGGGTGCAATTTTAAAAGGGATTGTATTTCTGTATTCCTTTTCTAATATTTCATTGTTAGTACACAGAAATGTGACTGATTTCTGAATGTTAATCTTATATCTTGCTACTTTGCTGAATTTGGTGATCAGTTCAAGTAGTTTTTGGGTTGAGTCCTTAGGGTTTTCTATATATAGTATCATGTCCTCTGCATACAGTGACAGTTTTACCTCTTCTCTTCCTATTTGGATGCCTTTTATTTCCTTTGTTTGTCTGATTGCTGTGGCTAGGACTTCTAGTACTATGTTGAGTAACATTGATGAGAGTGGGTATCCTTGTCTTGTTCCAGATTTTAGTGGGAGGGCTTTCAGATTTTCTCTGTTGAGTATTATATTTGCTGTGGGTAACTGGCTTTGATATGTTATGTTTCCTCTATACCCACTTTGGTAAGAGTTTTGATCATGAATGGATATTGGACTTTGTCAAATGCTTTTTCTGCATCTTTTGAGATGATCATGTGGTTTTAGACTTTTCTTTTGTTAATGTGGTGTATGTCATTGATTGATTTGCATATGTTGAACCATTCTTGTGAACCTGGGATGAATCTCACCTGGTTTTGGTGTATGATTTTTTTTTATATGTTGTTCGATTTGGATGGCTAAAAATTTGTTGTGAATTTTTGTGTCTGTATTCATCAAAGATAATGGCCTATAGTTTTCTTTTTTTGTGGTATCTTAGGTTTTGGAATTAGGATGATAGTGGCATCATAGAATGTCTTTAGGAGTGTTACTTCTTCTTTAACCTTTTGAAAAAGTTTAAGGAGGATCAGTATAAGTTCCTCTTTGTATGTTTGGTAGAATTCGCCTGTGAAGCCATCTGGTCCTGGACATTTATTTGTAGGGTGTGTTTTTATGACATATTCGATTTAATTTCTAGTGACTGATCTGTTCAGTTGATCTATTTCTTCTTGATTCAGTTTTGGCAGGCTGTAAGTCTCTAGAATGTTTTCCATTTCTTCTAGTTTGTCAAATTTATTTTTAAAGTAGTTATGTCTCTTAATCTTATTCTTAATGATTTTGCAACTGATAGCTTCCTAGGAAAAACCTCCCTAGTAATCAATATATAAAAATATTTACCTGTATCTCCTATTACTTTTATGATTTCATTGTTTAACTTATATAATATCCATTTGGAATGAAGCATGGAATAAAGATTTAATTTTGTTTCTTTTAAAATCATTTTCAGGTTTTCTCACGTTACTAAACTTACCCAATATTTCTCTATTTGCTTTATAATGTCATATTTTACCTATCTGGTTTTTTAAAACATTTTTGTTAACTTTCTATACACTGAGATATGTTTTATATAGTGACATAGCTGCTGGAATATTTGGTTGTTATTATCATTTTAATATCTGGTAAGACAAATTTCTTCCTTACCCCATTTAACAAAAATCTCTTTTCCAACCTAAATTTTTTTTTCCAAATGAATTTTTATAGCTTTTTTGGTCCAGGATCAACTATCAGCTTTTCAGACTGGAAACTGCTTATTTGGAGTTTCCGTCATGACACAGCAGAAACAAACCCAACTAGGAGCCATGAGGTTGCGGGTTCTATCCCTGGCCTCGCTCAGTGGGTTAAGGATCTGACATTGCCATGAGCTGTGGTGTAGGTCGCAGATGAGGCTCTGATCTGGCATTGCTGTGACTGGCTTATAGGCCAGAGGTTACAGCACTGATTAGACCTCTAGCCTGGAACCTCCACATGCCACAGGTGCAGCCCTAAAAAGACAAAAAAAAAGAAAGAAAGAAAGAAACTGCTTATTCATACTCTAAAGTGGATCTATTTTGCATAATTCCACATCATCCAGGACTATGATACTGACTAAATGCCATTGTGTTAATTTCAATAAAATGTACTGTCAGAGATTTTGGAATACTTCTTTGATTCAGAGATTCTCTTCCTATTATGAGTCAGTTATTTTCAATGAGAAAATCTCATCTTAATTATTGGAACTTCATTAACCTCATTCTCTCCTTTTAAATAGTCCTATCTGAGAAGGTAAATTATAATTGAAATTTTCCCTTTGAAAGAGAAAGACAAATACCACATGATATCACTTATGTCTGGAATCTAATATATGGCACAAATGAACTTTTCCACAGAAAAGAAAATCATGGACTTGGAGAAGAGACTTGTGGTTGCCAAGGGGGAGGGGGAGGGATTGGGGTGGTTGGGAGCTTGGGGTTAATAGATGCAAACTATTGCCTTTGGAACGGATTAGCAATGAGATCCTGCTGTGTAGCACTGGAAACTATGTCTAGTCACCTTATGATGGAGCATGATAATAAGAAAAAAGAATGTATACATGTATGTGTAACTGGATCACCGTGCTGTATAGTAGGAAAAAAATTGTTTTGGGGAAGTAACGATTAAAAAATAAAGAAATTTTCCTAGTAATCGGAGAATTAGATGATAATAAAGTAAATAAATAAAATGTTTAATTACATCAGAGTTGGTTTGATACAACCATTACATAATACAGATGGTCTTGGCAGTGGAACCAGAGTCCTGGGGATGTGTGGTATGAAGTTCATTGAGCAATAAACATGGCTTGGATGGGCATTAATGATAATGATAGTAACTATAGTAACTTGCTCTTTTTAATCTACATTTATTTGCCCAATGAATCTCTTTCTGATGGACTTATTTACCGGAAAGCCCAGACTTGCTATTCCAGAGGGTTTTTTTCTCTCTTTGTATGGTTTTGGTCACATAAGATCTACTCATTTTCTACTTCAGCGTGATCACCAGCATCGGCATTACTTCAGAGCTTGTTATGAACGCGAGCTCCCAGGCCCCACCCCAGACATACTGAATCCAAAGGTACATCCTGTCAGGTCATTTGTGAACATAATTTTGAAAAACACTGACTCATCTGTGGTGAATGTATCTTATAGTTTGACATTCAAAACAATCGTCATAGGACCTATCTGCAGCTTCATAGGAGCACCTCGCTGTGGCTTCCATGTTATGATAATGTTAAATACCATATTATGTAGATTATTAATGAATTATAAATAGCAGCACCTCTTACTAAAGAGTCAAAATGCAAATTAGCTGTCTGTATCCAGCAGTGGGTCTTAATTCTAGTTACCCTTTACAATTAATGGTGTAAAGCCACTGTCCATACTGAAAAAAGTGAGGAAAACACACTCACACTTGTTCCATGTTTGAAAATATCTTTTCTTCCTATTTCTGCTAAAAATAGTTTAAGATGGATCTTTCACTTTGCATTTGTTGTCAAGCTTCTGAAGTTGTCATATTCTATCATACAGCTTCCCTAAACTTGGCATGACTAATCCAACATATGTCACAACACTGACTTCAATTTTAATAAGTTATTAAGTTCTTTTAAAAAAGAAACAGAAAAAAGAATGGCTAAAGAAAGCAAGCCTTCTAGGAGGGAAAATGACAGGATTCTTAAACAAGGTCTTGTTACATTAAGCTTTATGTTATTTAGTGGATCGGGGACTTTGAAATTCTGCCAAATAATTCAATGTACCTCTAATTCACTTGGTTGGCTTTCAGAAATGCTAACAATTATTGACTAGACTTTCACAGTACGTCAATCTTTCCAAATGAGGAAAATGGTGGGAAACTGGGCTGAACGTGTTCTTTGCCTAGGGATGAATGTAGCATGTTTATTGACCATTTATGTCATTAATCACTTTTTACTCCAAGTGAATAAGCTCTTCTGTGGTGTATGAATTAAAAGCCAAGATTGCTTAAGAGTATTCAGGGAGGAGGAAAAAAAGAAAAAAAGAAAAAGAAAATGCCTAGGATGCTCTGCAAATCAAGCTATTTCTATATTTGCAAAGTAAAGTGCATTGTTTGAAAATGTTCAGGGAATATAGATACCATGGATTCTTGGTAAAAACACAGGTTCAGAAATCAGAGGCTTTTGCATACCCTACACTTTTAACTGCTAAAGCAAAACCAGCCACACAGAAACACACTTGTCCTTTTTATTACTGCCAGGGAATCCAGCCTTGAAGAGAAACCTTTAGGAAATCGGAAGGACTTATTTGTAATATCACAACAGGGCTTTGGAGTAGCAAGTAGACAACATCCCTGCGGAAACAACATTCCTATTTATGTTTGTTCATGTCAGGGAGCATATCTAACTCATTTGTGTTACACTCCATTAGACCTAGCATAATCATTTGTACATAATAAATTTTTAAATATTATTTTGTTACAGGAAGGGAAAAAAAAGGAAAGATAGGAAGGAAGGAGTGTTTTATTAAATAAATGTGAGCACCCCTGTAGAGTGAGAATGTCATTTCTGCGTCCCACATCAACTCCCTGTTACAGACACTGTGGACTTTCTCAGTTGTTCACAGTTAACGTAGAGACTGTCTAGAGAGACCAGACTGGCTTGCAGACCTGCGGGAAAGCCTACTAATAACATGAAGCTCATTGACCTCATTTTTAAGAACAACAAATGAAGCATTTCCAGTCCACTCAAAGGAGCAAAATTACAAGAAGATTTATGTAGAAACTAAGATCATGCTCTTACCACACTGCACAACCTCCAAGTTCTGCAAAATGACCTTCCATTTCCTTCTTCTCCCATCAAGTCAGGGCATGATCACTGGATACAGAATGAGTCTGGCTATAAATGTGAACTTTGCTCTGAGTCCAGGGATGCTTCTTCTGAAGGTCTCACATGATAGCCTCATCTTCTTTTGATGTGTACTTGGATTTTTGTGTCTCATGAAATATTGCTATTAAGTCTATGAAAGTCCCTAGAGGGATTTGGTAACCCTTATCCCACTAGAATTGAGAATTATACCATCCTCTCCTTCATATCCAGGATGAATAATTGAAAAAATTTTAAACAACATGAGTAAATACCACATTTTTAATAACTAGGGGGAAAAAAAGTATAGCACCATGTAACTCATGTAATCGTGAAAGAATACAGTTCAAATGTTTTTAAGGTTAAAGGGATATATCATTAGCAAGTAAATAAATCAACAAAATATGCTTACTCAAGGTTAATAATAGGAAAAAGAAAAGGCATATATATTAAATGCAAAATTTTGCCCTATGAATACTGAATATATCTACCATTCTTTTTGCAGAAATGATAATAATCAACATATTGTATGTAACTAAGTGGATCAGTGTTTTCTCGACAAGGTACCAATGACGAAAATTACTATAACTCCATTCCTCCTACTTCATCTCACTAGAATTGGAAAAATTTAAACTGTGTATGAATAAATAGCACCTATACTACTAGCAGTTGGTAAATCACATTTCAATTCTGAGTTTCTATCCTATAGAATGTCCATTACATCCTACTACCTATTCTTCATATACTAAGAGTCACACACGTATGTGCCACAGGTGTTTTACCTACCTGTGTGTGGAAGACAACACTAGTTTTTGCCAATATTTTCAAGTCCACTCCATTGAAAGTATATTCCTCAGCTGCCTTGCAATACCTAGTCCTGGAAAAAAGGCTGGGAATGGCCAGCATGTTCAAATGGCCAATATATGTAAATGCCAACATCTGTCTCTGCAGGGTCTCCTCTCCTGCCACAGCAGGATGTAAAAGCCTTATGCAAAGAAGAGATGCCACAAGCCTGGAATTCTTAGTACCTCATGGACGAGAGCTGCCCTGGAGAGTTGCTCAGACCCAAATCAGACTTAGAAGGAGACTTTATTTGTGTTAAGCCACTGAGAGTTTGGTGTTTTTTACCCAAGTGAAGCCTAGGTTTTCCTGACTAAAACGTTTTAGTATTAATTTTTCCTTTTAAACTATGCTGTGTTCTCCTATCTATCCCCATAACGACAAACTTTTGCAAAGTAACTGGCCAGGATTTTGAGAATAGTCTATATGGATGGAACATTATTTTCCTTTTATATTAGGCAAACTCTTTCATCCTTGACCTCTTTTCTAGACTCTCAGCAATTGAGTTAACCTACCCAACTTGAAAGAATATTCCATTTACAGAGGAAATAGATATATCTGGGTATCAACTTACAGCATGGGAAGAAACCGGCAATGTTAGAATATTTACTTAACATACTTTCAAGAGGTGGTATTTCCTTTGTCCAAGTAGAATTTTTTAATTCAATAACACTTAACTGATAGTATTTTAGCATAATTTGTGCTGCCCACTTGTGCTCTGCTATAAAAATGGGTCACTGCCTAGGAACTCTAGGTGGACATGTTTACAGCCTTTGATATTAGCAATTGCCTATTCACTGCTCCTATAGCAGTGTGAGAGATTTACTCAGGGATGGCAGATTGAATTGGTCTGTTCATATTTCACATATAAACTCCCTAAATGTACAGTTTAGCAATTCATATTGTGAATAGAAAGTGGCTTGGAATGAATGTGTTTGTGAGTTTTTAAGGGTTTTTTTTTGTTTGTTTGTTTTGTTTTCTGTACTTGAGGTTCCCACAGAGGACATTCTGAACTGGACATCAGTGTTTACTAGATGAATTCTGTGGGAGTTTTTGGTTGTTGTTGTTATTGTTTTTAAGCACAGCTTAAAAGAAATGGGATTCGAGTACATCCTACTAGCAATTTCCAGTAACAATCCTCTTCCTACTTTCTTTCTAAAGCTAAATACATTTTTTAAATAAATATGTTATATAATTTTAAAGTGTGTGTATATATATATAAATATATATAGTTATTTTGGTATGGGTATGCAGGAGTGAATACTGGAAATGGTATTCTTTGAAAAATAATACGATGTTCATTATTGATCTGAACCAGGTAAAGCTATCCATAGAATCTTGCTCCCTCCAAACTCTGAAAGGCCATTTATTCCCAAGAAAGATCAGTTGACAGAGACTTTTATCCCTCCAGGAGAAACTAGCTTCACAGCTTGAGGGGAGAATTGTGCAAGATCTGGAAAGATGAGACCCATGGTGTCTTTGTGCTTCCCTATTCCAGCTTCTAACATTGCTGGCACCTTACAGGGAAGAATAGAAAAGCAGCCTTGATCAAGCTCTAGGTAAAGGGAATATTTTCATGGCTGTAAGATGAGAAAGATGGACAGAATTGAAAACACATCTCTTTGATATTTAGAAAATTACCTTACTCCCAGGTTGGCCTTTAGAGTATTTCCTATATTTATTATCTAGTCTTGAACTTGATCTCAGTCTGTATTTACCAGGTTCCAAGCTTTATACACAAAGGTAGGCAGAAATACAGCTCTCCAAAGATGTCTATGTCTCAATGCCAGAAGCTGTGAATACCCTATGCTACATGGCAAAAAGGATTTTGCAGGTGTGATTAAAGACCTTGAAGTGGGGAGACTATCTGGGGTTGTCGACTTGGGTCCAGTATAATCACATGATTTCCTAAAATCACAGAACCTTTCCTGGCTGTGGTGAAAGGGAATTGCAACCATGGAAAAATGGTCAAAGACATGCAACATTGCTAACTTTGAATACAGAGATTAGGAGCTATGAGACAAGGAAAGTGCAGAAGGTAGATTCTCTTCTAAAGGCTCCAGAAAGGAACCAACCTTGTGACATCTTGATTTTACAGTGAGATCCACATCAGATACAAAACCTACAGAACTATCATATAATAAAATTGTGCTATTTCAGCCATTACTATTTTATAATTTGTTACATTAGTAATACTAATTACAAAACAGGTACATATACCAAAATATGGCAAGTTTTAAGAGTTCTGGCTATTCTATCTAAAAGCATGATCCTTTGAGTTCTTTTTTTTGGTAAGTTTCCTTTTTATAAAAGATGAGATTCCAGTTTGTCTGATTTCAAAGTACATGTTTGTTTATATCTTTTGTATTGTTTTTTTTTTCCCTACTTCACCCTGCTCCATCTGACTTGGTATATAAAATTACACATGAATTTGTTCCAAGAAATTATGCATCATCATTCAGATACTATGGATTCATTCAGATCCTGAAGCAATGTAATATTGCTCCAAGAATGGGAGGTTTTTTGGTTTGTTTGTTTATTTTTTTAATTGGGATATAGTTGATTTGCAATATTATATTAGTTTCAGGTGTATCACATAGTGATTCAATATTGTCATAGATTATACTCCATTTAACATTATTAAAAAAACAATGGCTATGTTTCCCTATGTGATACAATATATCCTGTTGCTTATCTTTTTTATACATAGTTTAAATAATCCCATACCCCTATCTTGCCCCTTCCTCAAGAACAGGAGTTTTTGAATGACGCAGACCTCTCTGGAATTCTGCTCTGTCAATTATTGTCTGTATGTCATTTAACTAGTCATTTAACCTAAGTTGCCTATCTGTAAAATGAGAATATTACCAGTAATTGCTTCATAGAATTAGCATGAGAATCGTTGCATTCATAAATACTTCTTCAAAATTCTTAGCACAGCACTCAGTTATGGATAACTGGAAGTTCCCTGGTGGTTCAGCAGGCTAAGGATTGAGCGCTGTCACTGCTGTCGCTCTGATTACAGTTCTGGTGCAGGTTCGAAACCTGGCCTAGGAACTTCTGCATGCTACAGGCTCAGACCAAAAAAAAATAATGGGTAACTGTTTTTATTATGGTGATTATTGTCATATGATTCCAGCCATGGGTTGTCATTCAACCACAGATAAGCAGATGAAGGGAAAATCTTTGACTAATCACAGTTTTAAGGCCTGACTGTGGGCTTTCAGAACTGCTTGTCTTTATATATTTTCTGATTTCTATCTCATGAACATCCAGATCATCCCCTTACATGTTTGAAAGTTATTTTATATTCATCCTCCGCCTTCCTCATAACATACTTCCAGATAACAATTTCTGAAAAATGGTCCATGCTTCACCCTAGGTAATATGATACATGCTTTGCAAAGACTTACTACTTCTTGGTGAACATCTGCCTACACAGGAAAACCTAGAATCCTCCATCAGCACAAAGCTTCTGAAGTCTGCTATTTTTTTGCAATTATATAGCCTACAACAAATAACTATGGCCCTTGCAACATTACAACAAATATA
This sequence comes from Phacochoerus africanus, assembly GCF_016906955.1. Lineage (NCBI taxonomy): Eukaryota > Metazoa > Chordata > Mammalia > Artiodactyla > Suidae > Phacochoerus > Phacochoerus africanus. Next base: position 138,670,192 of record NC_062544.1, read on the forward strand.
CTCATCTGCAAACCTGTAGGGAAAATGCCTTAATCTTTTAAGAAGCAGACGAATACCAGACTTGGAATAAATCTGCTTAGTTTAATGAGGATAGGGTTGGGGTGTAATGGAAAAGTCAAATATCATTTCCATAAGGAGTTAGAGACTCCCTAGACCTGACTTCTGTTTTGAAATCATATTAGCAAACTTTTTTAAAAGACAGCCTCAGGATATGATCCATATATTATAAATTTGTTATCACTGTGGAGTGCAATGCTTAGCAAAGCTCTTTGTAACTAAAGGACATAAAGATACCAATGTGATGCCAAATGCAGAGGACTGTCAACTCACTCCTCTTTCCCTTGGACAGCATACAGAAACTCTCCCTCCTTGCCCCCAATATTTAATTATATCCATCTAATAACCATTCTGCAATCTGGGCTTGCAAAACCACTTTACTTTTTGCTGGTTATGCCAAGTCATGTGTCATAAAAATACATTTAAAATGTAATCGTGTGATTTACATTTACAGTAGAAAATAAACTTTAGTAAAACTAGCACAAGAAAGAAAGAAGAAAACAGATAGGCTTCTGAGAAAACTCCATTTTTTATACAACACAGCTTCCGAGGACTTAACTTCCAGTTTGTCTTTTATACATGGAACTAGTTTCTTAGTAAACAAGAGCAGGAATTGTCTTTGGGATAAGATGGTCTTTTGAAAAATAGTTTTTGGAGACTGAATTTACTTATTACTGCAATAAATCTGTACTCTGGTAAAAATGAAAATATTTGGCATGCTGGCCTAAAGATCTTGAATTTGAATCCTAGCAACATCCCTTAGAAACTGCAGTCTCTTTTTTTTTTTTTTTTTTACAGCTATACCTGTGGCATATGGAAGTTTCCAGGCTAGGAGTTGAATCATAGCTGCAGCTGCTGGCCTACACCCCAGCCTTCTCAATGTGGGATGCAAACTGCATCTGTGCCCTTGACACAGCTTTCAGTGACACTGGATCCTTAAACCACTGAGTGAGGCCAGGGGTCGAACCTGCATCCTCACAGAGACTTCATTGTGTTCTTAACCTTCTGAGCCACAATGAGAATTCCAAACTGTGATCTTTTATGAACTTTGGTAACTCTATCTAGGCATAGTGAAACTACTACCTGCTTTACTCATCCATAGGAGTGATTGGAAAAAGATAACAACACAGTGACCATGACTTTTATGAAACTTAAAGCAGTCACTTAATTGAGGTTTTGTTATTACATGTAGGAATATATATCATATTTCTGGAACTTAAATGGACACTTTAGTTCATTTAAACATAACCTTTAATTCCACAGTTGAAGAAGTAGATCTGGAGATGATTGAAGTCAACCAGGTTTGGAGAGCAAGTGAATAATAGAATTATGTAAGCACATTTACATTTGTAGCAAAAAGACACAGTCTCTGCCACATTACTTCTCACAACATTAACAAAAAACTAGTCTATTATCTTCACTGAACATAGACAGAATATTAACACATCAAACACAGCAAAACTTAAAAAGGATCAGAGTTCTCTTATGGTGAAGTGGCTTAAGGCACCAGTGTTATCACTGCAGTGGCTTAGGTCACTGCTGTGGTCCTGGTTTGATACCTGGCTCAGGAACTTCCACATGTCATGGGTGCAACAAAAAAGAAATTAAAAAAAAGTTTAAAATGGTAATAATAACCAAGTGGAGTTTGTTGCAGTAATGTAAGATTAGCACAATATTTATAATTCAGTCCATTTAATTCATCATATTAATAGGCTGAATTGTTACCAGTAGGGAAAGGAAAGAAAGGATGACAAAGGTACAGGGAGGGGATTGAGAGGGAAAGTTGCTGTGTATAAAATAAATAGGCTACAAGGATATATTGTATAATGTAGGGACTATAGCCAATATTTTATAATAACTTTAAATGAAGTACAAGCTATAAAAATATTGAATCACTATGCTGCAAACCTGAAACTGATACAGTATTTTAAATCCACTATAGTTTGATAAAAAATAATAGACTGAAAAACATATGAATATATATATGTGTGTGTGTATATGTATATATATATATATATATATATATATATATATATATATGGTAAAAGGATTTGACAAAAATTAAACCCAGTCATGACAAAACCTCAAAAATAGATGTGATCATTAATTTTATGTATCAAACTGACTTGGCCATAATGTCCAGATAGTTCATCAAAAACTCTTCTGGATGTTTCTGTAAAATTTTTTCTTTGATAAGAGTAACATTTAAAGCAGTGGTCTTTAAGTAAATGGTCCATCATGATGTGGGTGGGCCTCATCTCATCAGTTGAAGGCCATAATGAAACAAAGATTGACCTCTCCTGAGCAAGAAAAATTCTGCTGGCAAAAGTCCTTTATAATTGACTGGCACCATCAGCTCTTCCCTGGGTCTCCAGCCTTTACCCTATTTGGTATAATTATTTCCTATAGACCATAGCTGAAAATTCTGAGACTACTATACATGTACACTGAAATCAAAAAAATATGTAATTTGGGAGTTCCCACCATGGTGCAGCAGAAACAAATCCGAATAGGAACCATGAGCTTGCAGGTTCTATCCTTGGCCTCTCTCAGTGGATTAAGGATCCGGCATTGCCGTGAGCTGTGGTGTATGTCGCAGATGCAGCTCGGACCTGGTATTGCTGTGGCTCTGGCGTAGGCCAGCAGCTATAGCTCTGATTGGACCCCTAGCCTGGGAACCTTCATATGCCATGGTGGGGCCCTAAAAAGACAAAAAAAAAATTACATAATTTGATGGTGGATGGTTGGAGAGATCTTTTTCATTGTTAGTATGGATTTATAGATCATTCATCCCAAATTTGCTAATCTATAATGTCCCACTCTAATAGTGAAACACCTGTCTCCCATCATCCAGAGTTTGAGACATCAGTATATTCATTTACTATAGGTACAAATGGAAACACTTAGAAATATTTATAAATACTTTATATATAAATACTTATACATAAGTTTATTATAAAGTTTATTATAAATTTACAAATATTATACATATAATACATAGAGAGAAACCCATGTATAAATTATATATATAAACATAGAGAAATATTTATATACCATATAGAGAGATAGAGACAGAGAGACAGAGACATCTTTGAAGAGATCCTAGAACAGACAAAGACATTAAGTAAAAACTAAGAAAATATGAATACATTAAAAGATTTAGATAATAATAATGTAATAATAGTGCATGGATATTGGTTCATTAATTGTGATAAATGTTGTACACTAACATACGATGTTAACAGTAAGGGAAGCTACTAGGTGTGAGAGAATAGGAGTTCTCTCTACTATCTTCCTAACTTTTCAGTAAATCCAAAACTATTCTAAAATTAATGCTTATTTAAAAATCATACATGCTCTCCACCACTTACTATGTGGTATTAATCATGTTACTGTAAGTGTCTGAGAATCATTTTCTTATTTGTAAAATGAGACAATAATCTCAGGCCTGCTGTTGAAAATTATATAGGTAAATTCTGTCATAGTTCTTGCCACATTGTAGATGTCAAGAAACATTAGTTTTGTCTTTTTCTTTTTCCCTTCCCTTTTTCAAAATACATCTTTCATCTTTTTAAGGGAGTGGCTTTTTTTCCCTTATTTTAAATAAAATCTATTTTCTTAAGAATATTTAATATCATGGACTAATTTTAAAATAGCTTTTGGAGAACTTTAGAATATTATAATAACAGCAGTAATTGCATGGATTTAATGTAATCTGCCCCTATTTTATGAGGACTTTTCTATAGTATAATATAGACTGTTCATTTAGTAATTCATGATACAATTTATCTATTAGATCATCAATATTAGATCATCAATATTAAGCCTATGATCAATTCCCTTGTTTGGGGACCAGAGCAATAACATTTATGGCCATCTTTAGAACTGACTGAAGCTAAAAAATGAAAGTGGAAATTACAAAGGGACTCAACACTTAGACAAAAATTCAGAGAAAAACATAAAATATACAAAGATGCAAGTTTAAGCATTACCTAGAGAATTCCAGGGTACATGGCTGCAGAGCATTGTTTCAGCAACGGAATCAGTAACATGATACGGTTAAATAATAGAATACTTTAATTATCTAGGATAATTTCAAACTGCCTAAGGTTATACTGCCAGAAGTTCATAATAATGCAGAAATAATTCCATTTAAAAAAATAACCATCAAATTTGCATAAGAAAATCCAAGGTTGTAAAAAGTCTCCTTGTTTTAATGTTAATTTTTTTTCATACCTACTATAATCGTAAGTGAAGAATGTATATATTTTACATATGGCTGCCATAAATAATGAAAAAATACTTATAAAGTGACAAATATAACAGTAGCCTTTTAAAAAATACAATTATTTGCATGAGTCCTATCATGGCTTAGCATTAACGAACCCAACTAGTATCCTTGAGGATGCAGATTCAATCCCTTGCTCAGTGGGTTAGGGATCCAGTGTTGCCGTGAGTTGTGGTATAGGTCAAAGACACAGCTAGGATCTGGTGTTGCTGTGGCTGTGGTGTAGGTCACCAACTGTAGCTTTGATTCGACCCCTAGCCTAGGAACTTCCACATGCTGCGGGTGCAGTCCTAAAAATGACCAAAAAAAAAAATTGCACACATAGTCTCAGTTTCTTAACAGCCACATTTTGAGTTATATGTGGCCCCATTCCCATTTTGCAGATAAATACATAGACCTTTAGAAAAGTTAGGATTCACTAAATCTCATTCCACAAATATTTATTATGAAACTGCTCTTTGTCATGCACTGTGCTAGGAGCCAGGAATGTATTGCTAAACAGTCTTGATATCATCCTCACCACTGTGCAGCTTAGAGACCATTGAGGTTCAAGATAAAGATTACACAGAGGATTAGTGGCTTGTCTGAGAAAGAAACTCTAAGGGTCTTTAGTTTTATCATTTTGCCGTGGCAGATCATTACCTGCCAAGTTAGTGGCAGCAACACATCTATCTGATATGGATTCTAGGAGACGAACCCGCTTCAAAAGACTTGGATATTTCAAAATTCACCTTTCTGAAGGGTATCTGGCCTACTGATGACTGTGTCCCAGAAAATGGTATCTTATGCTTTGGCTCTTAATCTTTCTTTCTTCTCTCCATGATGGCATGCTGGTAGTGAGGTCAATTTTTTAGGTTTATTATTTGCACAGCACCAAGTTGTCCAACTTTTGCAAAAGCCACACAATGGCAAGTTGAAAGTGGTATTGCAATCAGTCCCTTAAGCCCTAAAATGAGAAAGAATAAATGTATTTATTTACAAAAAATACATTTCTATAATCATATTTAGAAGCTCATGTTTTCATTTTAAAGCATATTTTTAAATTGTAGCAATTCATTTGATCTTTAAAATAAATATTCCAGACAATAGATTTTACACTTGAGAAAGAGTTGACCTTTTGTAACACACATATATATGTTTGCAAAATAATGGAACGATATCCACAGGCTGCAGATATTTTAAGCAATCATTTAGCTTAGCCATTATTCCAAATAACTGGTTTAATTTATTTCATTTATATTTGGCTGGTCAATTCAATCAAAATGGTTGAATTATTCCCAGTATGCAATCAAGAAATGGTGTCATTGACATATTCAGGTTCATGAATGTATGGTAAACAACTGAAAATGGGCTTTATGGACATTTCACAAACTAGAGTATTAAATGTCCACATGGGAGAAGCAATTTGAAAATCAAAGCACAGCCAAGCAAAAAATGTGTTTTGATTTTTGAGTGCAAAGTCCAAATTTGTTTTTAGTTTGCCTCTAAACCTCTTTCAGAGTTTTCCTGTGAAAACCCTCCTTCCCTGTGGGATCATAAAGAACAATGTTTTGACATCTTAGTCATTTCCATAACAACAGATTACAGAAACAAGACAAGCTGTCAAGTAAAATGTTTTGAATTTAGAAACTGTTCTGGATTACAATAAGAATGACATGGAATTTTATCCTGCTTGTTGGAGAGAAAAACTGGATCTTTTTTGCTATTGATAATGCATTGAAGAAAAAAATCACTATAACTTCTCAATGTATCCTCACCATGCCTTTTTTTTTTAATGTTATGTTGTAACTTATATCTTGATACATTTTAAAGCTCCTTTCCCACTTATCCCTTCTTCTTGCAGTTCCATCCCCTCTGGTTCCTACTAAATTTGTCCGTTGGGATGTGAATGTTAAAACATCCTGTCAATGTCACTAAGAGAAAAAGGTGCCAAGATATCCTAGCAGTCATGACCCGCATAAAAAACACACTTAACTGAAAAAACAATTTTTTTTCATTATGCAAAAACTCTACTAAGATAACTGGCTATTTGCATTTTTAAAAAAATCAATAAAACCAAAGCATTAGGGCAAGTAAACATTTGATTGAATTTATTGAAAAACAGTCAATTTATACACAGTGGCTGACCCTGCTTAAGTGTGCACGCAGCCTCAACAATTTACCCACATTGGAAAGAGTTGTATTCTGGTGTATAATAAACATGGATTTAAACTCCTGTCTGAAATTTACACACTGACTACTAACTATAACCATGATATTTCACCTCTTTTAGCCTTAATTACGTCATTGATAAAATAGAAATAATAATATCTAATTCCAAATGTCACAGTGGTGCTGTTGAACCATACATTTAAAAAGCCCAAAATTGTAGAGTTTGTCAACTTCCATAATAAAATAATTTCACCATGGCCAATTTCAAGCTACCACTCTAATAGCAGTGAATGAGCACTTGGGAAAAGAGTCATGTAATCAGTTCTCAAGAGCCAGTATGAGCCAGTTCCAACCCATAAGTTTCCTAGAACTAATAAAATAAGATAGTAAATCTTAAAAACTTTGCACAGTAATGTTACTCAATAAATAGCTCTTATTGTTAATGTAATTGTTAGCCAAAGGCCGAAGGATAAGTAGTGTATCTGGGCATCTCTAATCAAAAATCAGAACAGAGGTATCTTAACAATAATGTGACATCCGTATCACACCCACATATGAAATAGTACTAACCATGGGTAACTTTTGTCACCCTAAGCCCAATATTATATTCTTTCCTTCTCTGGACACAGCAGAGGAGGTAGGTGGGTCTCAGATTCTCTCACCTGGTGTTTCCAAAGTAATGGTCCTGAACTATCAAGATTTACCATGTTGAATACTTTCAAGTGGCAGAGCCAGGGCTATTAGAGTATTGCTGGTACAATACAGTGCTTCACTTACTTATATCACAGTTTCTCAGGCAATTGTTGCATATGGAATCAGCATGGTGTCAAAGTATATTGGCTAACTCAGGTTAATACACAGATTATCATAAACCAGAGCCTTATTATGGGAACAAATTAATATCCAAACCGTTGTGTATAGCTAGAGTGCTCCCTGTTATAGGGTAATTGATAAATTATTTATTATACCAGTGGAAATAAAGTAAAATTTACTTGTCTCACAAATGTTGTTTTCTGTAGTAAATAATGCTGATGGAACTATGATTCAAAAAAATCAAGGTTTATAACCTCTTGCAATACCTGTGACTTTCTCATGATGAAAAATGGAATGTGATAAATCATAGATACCCACATTGTGCAATAAAATATGTGAGAACTCCCTTACATTGGATGGAACGCTGACCTATTTATTTCTTTGATTGTATTTTGGGAACTGTAATCTTTATGGTGTGGCTGGTAAGGCCTTTCATGAAGGAATGAACTCCAAAAGTTTATCAAGAATTTATTTTAGTCCATCTAATTCTCTTCTACTTGGGGTGGAAGACTCATAAATATGGGCCTTCCATATTTTGAATTGCTTAGTGATTTCAGGTGAAAAAAGAGAAAGCCAGCTATTATGCCATTAAATTTCATAAAAATCTATTAAATCAGGCCCAGGAGGATAACATTAGGAAATGAGTTGATGGTAACACTTTTTTTTTTTTTTTGCTTTTGATTTCAATTGAGGAGAAAAACATGAATGCAAGAATCAGTTTTGCTGTAAATGTTCTCCATGTTCCATAAATACATGGAAGAAAAGCTTCATTGTAAAGAAGAAATGGACTTTAATCCTTTAATCATGCTTCTTGATTTCAACAGACCTGACCAAAGGATTTAGACAATAGGCATTCATTAGGAGATATTTGACCAAAGCATCTTACACAAAAAAGTCCAAACCTCTGTTAAGTAGATGCAGAATAAGATGGTAGATAAGACATAATCCCCGAAAGAGTTGAATTTCTGAGCCATGAAAAATGAAATAGAATTGTAACAAATGACAATTGGGTTGGAGAAATGGTTACAGGTGGGAGCACTAGCCAAAGAAAACTCCTAAGTGGAAAATATGAAGGAAATTTGGTTTTTAAGTTTTAAATGAAATTTTAATGATTTTTAAATTGTTATTTCCCGGATACAATTTTTTTCTACTGTATAGCATGGTGACCCAGTTACACATACATGTATACATTCTATTTTCTCACTTTACATGTTCCATCATAAGTGACTAGACATAGTTCCCAGTGCTACACAGCAGGATCTCATTGCTAATCCATTCCAAAGGCAATAGTTTGCATCTATTAACCCCAAGCTCCCAATCCAACCCAATCCCTCCCCCTCCCACTTGGAAACCACAAGTCAATTCTCCAAGTCCATGATTTTCTTTTCTGTGGAAAGGTTCGCTTGTGCCATATATTAATTCCAGATATAAGTGACATCATATGGTATTTGTCATTCTCTTTCTGACTTACTTCACTCAGTATGAGAGGCTCTAGTTCCATCCATGTTGCTGCAAATGCCAGGGATTATTTCATTCTTTTTTATGGCTGAGTAGTATTCCATTGTGTATATATACCACATCTTCCTAATTCAATCATCTGTCGATGGACATTTGGGTTGTTTGCAAATCTCGGCTATTGTGAATAGAGCTGCAATGAACATGTGGGTACATGTGTCTTTTTTATGGAAAGTTTTGTCCAGATATATGCCCAAGAATGGGATTGCTGGGTCATATGGTAGAAAGCATTTGACAAAGTCCAATATCCATTCATGATCAAAACTCTTACCAAAGTGGGTATAGAGGGAACATAATTTAACATAATCAAAGCCATTTAGGACAAACCGAGAGCCAATATAATACTCAACAGAGAAAATCTGAAAGCCCTCCCACTAAAATCTGGAACAAGACAAGGATACCTACTCTCATCACTGTTATTCAACATAGTACTGGAAGCCTAGCCACAGCAATCAGACAAACAAAGGAAATAAAAGGCATCCAAATAGGAAGAGAAGAGGTAAAACTGTCACTGTATGCAGAGGACATGATACTATATATAGAAAACCCTAAGGACTCAACCCAAAAACTACTTGAACTGATCACCAAATTCAGCAAAGTAGCAAGATATAAGATTAACATTCAGAAATCAGTCACATTTCTGTGTACTAACAATGAAATATTAGAAAAGGAATACAGAAATACAATCCCTTTTAAAATTGCACCCCAAGGAATCAAATACCTAGGGACACACCTGATCAAGGAGGTAAAGGACCTCTATACAGAGAACTACAAAACATTAAACAAGGATATTAAAGAAGATGTTAAGAAATGGAAAGATATTCCATGCTCCTGGGTTGCAAAAATTAATATTGTAGAAGTGGCCATACTACCCAAAGCAATCTACAGAGTCAATGCCATCCCTCTCAAATTGCCCATGACATTTTTCACAGAACTAGAACAAACAATCCAAAAATTTATATGGAACCACAAAAGGCCAGAATGGCCAAAGCAATTCTGAAGAACAAAAACCAAGCAGGAGGCATCTCTCTCCCAGACTTCAGGCAATGTTACAAAGCCACCATCATCACGACAGTGTGGGAGTGGTACCAAAACAGACAGACAGACCAATGGAACAGAAGAGAGGACCCAGAAATACACCCAGACACCCAAGTTCAATTAATCTTTGACGAAGAAGGCAAGAACATAACTTAGGAAAAAGACAGTCTTTTCAGCAAGCATTGCTGGGAAAGCTGGACAGCTGCATGCAAAGCAATGAAACTAGAACACACCCTCACACCATGCACCAAAATAAACTCACAATGGCTGAAAGACTTAAATATAAGACAAGACACCATCAAACTGCTGCAAGAGAACACAGGCAGAACATTCTCCGACATCAACCTTACAAATGTTTTCTCAGGTCGTCTCCCAAAGCAACAGAAATAAAGGAAAAAATAAACCAGTGGGGCCTAATCAAACTGAGAAGCTTTTGCACAGCAACGGAAACCAAAAAGAGAACAAAAAGACAACTTACAGAATGGGAGAAAATAGTTTCAAATGATGCAACGGACAAGGGCCTAATCTCTAAATTATACAAGCAACTTATACAACTCAACAGCAAAAAAGCCAACAACCCAATGGAAAAATGGGCAAAAGACCTGAAGAGACATTTTCCCAAAGAAGATGTACAGATGGCCAGCAAGCACATGAAAAAATGCTCAACATCCCTGATTATTAGAGAAATGCAAATCAAAACTACCATGAGATACCACCTCACACCAGTCAGAATGGCCATCATTAATAAGTCCACAAATACAAACGCTGGAGGGGGTGTGGAGTTTAGGGAACCCTCTTGCACTATTGGTGGGAATGTAAGCTGGTACAACCACGATGGAGAATAGTTTTGAGGTACCTTAGAAATCTATACAATTTTAATAATTTTTTTGGTCCTCTCTTGCTTTAGCACTATTACCTGTGTCTTAACTCTCCACAGAGGGGGAGCTTCTCAGATCTGCAAATGATAATCAGCAGAGAATACTAAACACCTGATTAGGTCAAGCAGGATCTGAAAGGATCTGTGCAGTATTGGTCTCAATATTTGAAAATGAAATCTAAACATGACAAGTGCAGGATCCTGTACCTTGATCCTGCGAATTCTGTTGCAGAGGTTCTGAATGTGAGAGTGTGGTTTACTAAGAAACCTGGCTATCTCCGGTGTCTCAGCTCCTATCTTCCTTTTACTGGTTTTTATGTCCCTGTGTTTCTTGCAGCTGCTTCCAAGCTGGAAACCTTCCTTATTTTCCTTTGATACCTGCCTCTGCATTCCTTGGGCTTCTCACCCTGCCGCAGCCTGGCTTCACTCATACTCTCTCCTAACTGAAAATTAGCACCATGGCTCTTTGTGTTTTTATAAAGGTAAAATATTTGCTTTATGAAGGAGTTTTTTGCAGAATAAGAAATTCCCCAATGAGAGTGAACTCCAAAGTAGATCACACCCAAAGGCTTTATGTAAGGTCTTAAATGATGGGTTAATGATTCAAAAAAATTAAATTAAAGAATAGGAAACCAGACACACATTCTCTGGATGGTATAGCTAAAAAAGAAACTTGCCTAACTATCCCCTACCCATCTTGGGCTCTCAGAACTCTTTCTTGATCCTAGTTCTCTAATAAGTAGGTCAAGAGATTCAGATGCCATAAAGAATATAAGCAGGTTCATTGTTCATTTGAGTGAAATGCTGGAATACAGTGTCGGTAGGAAATAATGAGAGCCTCCTTGCCCAATTACCATTATTCTCCCCATGTGAAAAAGCTTTCTTCCGCCTTGCCTGGAGCTTATACTTCTGATCGAGTTTCCAGCAGTGTCAAACAGCAAGACATAACTCCATTACTCCTGGAACTATTCTTACATATTTATCCCTGCTGATATTTGCAATCTGGAAAAGGTAGTTTGAATACAGATGAGGTTATATGATATGAACATAGGTTTTCTTTGTTTTGTATTGTCTGACCAAATTAAATTCTATCTGAAACAGCAAAGCTCCACAGTAAAGTGTAGTGCTCGACCACAGATTTGGTCTGGTTATAATTTAAGTTGGACCATGTGGCTCATAAATACTGCTATTTATCTTATGCCTTCCTAACCCCTTTGCTTGTTAGGATAATCTAGTGAGAAAAGATATACAAAAAATATGTAAAATATAAAATTCTTCGCCAGTATTAGGCTCAATAGAGCAAAAGTTTCCCTAGGTTTTTGAAGATTCAGGGGAAAGTCTATAATTTGTTTTAATAACTTACATTCAGTGTGAAAATCCCAAATAAAGAGAAATATAAAATTTGTGTCATTTGTATCCATATGATTTCAGAGTTTGTCCATGTAAATAAAAGTTTATAACTTGCTCAGGTTCACGCAAATGATTATATAAAGAAACTGGATTCTGGAGTTCCCGTTGAGGTGCAGCGGAAATGAATCCAACTTGTATCCATGAGGATGCAGGTTCAGTCCCTGGCCTTGCTCAGTGGGTTAAGGATCCAGCATTGCTGTGCCTGCAGTGTAGGCCAGCAGCTACAACTCCAATTCGACCCCTGGCCTGGGAACTTCCCTATGCTGCAGGTGCTGCCCTTAAAAGCCAAAAAAAAAAAAAAAAGAACTGGATTCTGACTCCTCTTTCCACTAAATCATTGTCTTTTTTGGTCATACCTGAAAAATTTTACATGATTAATAGTAAAAAACACTATTTTCCTTACTTCATTTGGGTTCAGATTCCATTGAGCCAGGTACCAAAACACCATTTGATAAGGTCATCTAGAAAATGACCATCATTTAAGGCTGCAAAATTACACAATTTATTCCAAATATTTGATACTTATTTAATCTTGCAATTAATATTTACCCTTATGTATGTCATTCATAGTGTTTCACTTTCCTTCAGAGTATTCCACAGAACTTTATACAGTTTTATAAAACTTTCATTTCTAGAGTGCAGTTGTCTTAAGGAGAAATAGTGCTAGGTGAAAGTTCTCTATATTTTATTTGATATTACCAAGACACCAACCTCACACTCAGAACCATATGAATCCAGTAAATTCTGTCTTTATTTTTTTTGCACATGTGTTTTTTAAAATTAAAATTGCAAAATTCCACTTTGGAGTATACATTAATTGATTACGTTCTTAGTTTCTATTGACTAACTATACAATGCTTTTGCATCACTTCAAAACTTCCAAATGATTGTTTTCACTCTAAAAAATTGAATAAACCAATAAGAAGGATAAAAACTTTTCTTTATTAAACTATGAAATCTATAATACTGTCAAATAATCTAAATTGGAGGTGCCATCTCACACCAGTCAAAATGGCCATCATTAATAAGTCCACAAATAACAAATGCTGAGAGAGTGTGGAGAAAAGGGAATCTGCACTGTCGGTGGGAATGTAAGCTGGTACAACCACTATGGAAAACAGTATGGAGGTACCTTAGAAATCTATACATAGAACTACCAAATGACCCAGCAATCCCACTCTTGGGCATATAACCAGACAAAACTTTTCTTAAAAAAGACACATGCACCCGCATGTTCATTGCAGCACTATTCACAATAGCCAAGACATGGAATCAACCCAAGTGTCCATCGACAGATGATTGGATTAAGAAAATGCGGTATAGATACACATGTAGTACTACTCAGCTATAAAAAAGAACAAAACAATGCCATTTGCAGCAACATGGATGGAACTAGAGACTCTCATACTAAATGAAGTAAGTCAGAAAGAGAAAGACAAATACCATACGATATCACTTGTATCCGGAATCTAATATACGGCACAAATGAATCTTTCCACAGAAAAGAAACTCATGGACAAGGAAAACAGACTTGTGATTGCCAAGGGGGAGGGGGAGGGAGTGGGAGGGCCTGGAAATTTGGGATTAATAACTATTGCCTTTGGAATGGATAAGCAATGAGATCCTGCTCTATAGCACTGGGAACCATATCTAGTCCCTTACAATGGAGCATGATAATGTGAGAAAAAAGAATGTATACATGTATATATGACTGGGTCACCCTGCTGTGCAGTAGCAAATTAACAGAACACTGTAAACCAGCTATAATGGAAAAAATAAAAATCACTATAAAATTTTAAAAAAACCACAAATAATCTAAATAAGTTGAAAAAGAATTATGCATCTAACTATAGTAATGATTTTATAATATAATGGCATTTCACAATGCTTTTGAAAAATATATGTTAGGATGATGAAAAACATAAAAGTAGGGAGAAATATGTTTGTATATAATATATATAAATAAATATAAAATAATGAAATAATATTAAGCTATTTCCAAATGGAAAATTATTCATATGCACATTATTATATAATAACAAACCTAATTTTTGATGTTTAAATTAATATTAAAATAATAATGAATATAGAATAATTTCCTGGGAATAACTGGGAAACCTTATACTAAGATATTTTTGAAAAGTAGAGAAAAATATAAAATCATATTTTAATATAAAAGTACACATAAAAGAAAAGAAAACAATTGCCTCTGAATTCACATTTTACCCTTTCTCCTATTGATTTGTCTGTTTCTCAGTGATTTTTAGAAGTCCTTGATAGGGAGGTTCCCTGTGATCTAGTGGTTAGGATTTGGCATTTTCATCATTACAGACCAGATTCAGTCCTTGTCCTGGGAACTGAGATCCCACATCAAGCCATGGCCAAAAAATGAAGAAAAAATAATAATTCTTGATATATCAAGTTTTTTGTATTGGGAGTGACTCCAACTCTGTGGTTTATATTTTCATTCTCTTACTGGTATGTTTGATGAAAAGTAATCAGTTTGATAAAGTAAAGTTTATCAATCTTCTTTTGGTTATGCTTTTGACACCCTGTTTCAGAAATATTTGCCTCTCCTATCCAGTGTTATTTGTCTAGAATGGTGCTGTCCACAGATCATATGTGACTATAGAGCACTTGGAAAATGGCTTGTATGAATTGAGGTGTGTGCTGAGTGGAAACCACAATGGATTTTGAAAACAATATAAAAAAGAATATAAAATATCTCAAATAATCCATGTATTAATTAAATATGAATATAATATTTGAATACCTTAAGTAAAATTAAACATATTATTAAAATTAATTTTACCTTTTTCCTTATATTTTTATAACTTATGTGGCACACATTTGTGGCTCACATTATACTTCTATTGAACACTGTATTTCTAAAAGCTATTTCATTTTAGATTTTGTATTTTAGTTTATTATACATTTAGAATTTATTGTACATTTGGTGTAAGGATTCAAAATTCATTTGAATACAAACACGCATCCAGCACAATTTATTATAAAATCTATATATGTTCCTGATATGAATTAAACAATCACATTTCGGTATGCTTCTGGACTCTGTTCTACTTATTTTTTCTCTGTCCATGCTCTATAAACATTTTTTGATTAGTGTAGCTTTCCAGTGTATGTTAAAATCTGGTATATTAAGTCCTTCCTACCTTATTCTTCTTACTCTAAATTGAGCTATAGCAAATCATTTACATTTTTATAAAAACCTTAGAATTATGCTGTTAATTTCTACCAAAATATGATGCTGAGATTTTGATTGGGATTGCTTTGAAGCTAAAGAGCAAGTTATTCATGGCATTTGGATAATATTAAATATTCTAATACATACAGTTCATATATTTTAACTTCACTCAACAGTGGTTTTTTTAATGCAGGTTTCTTATACAAACTTTTAGTTTTTTTATTTTATTTTAAAAGTTTTAGTGAGGTATAGTTGATTTACAATTTTGTGTTAATTTCTTCTATACATTAAAGTGATTCAAATATACATATATATCTGAATATATATACATACATTAAAGTGATTCAAATACATACATATATATATAAATACTTATTCATATTCTTTTCCATTATGGTTTGTCACAAAATATTGAATAAAGTTTCCTATGCTATACAGTAGGACCTTGTTGTTTATCCATCCTATATAGCATAGTTTGCCTATTCCACATATTTTTAGATTTAATCTTTAGTATTTATGTCTTTAATTGTAATTATGGTTGATATTTAAAATTTTCATTTTTGTATTTTTTCTGTTAGTATGTAGATAAACACTTGTTTTTCTTTTTTCACTTGTTTCATTTGACTTTGTAATCTTAAAAAATGGCAGAATTCTAAAATATAAATTTTCACAAGGGTGAAGTGTTTAGAAATTTTGGATATTCTACAAATATAATTGTGTCATCTCTGAAAAAAATGACACTTTTGCTTCTGTTCCTCTCTGTCATACCAACTTCAATACAATGTTGGATAGAAGATAACTTCAATACAATGTTGGATAGAAGTTCAAAAGTGGACATAATTCTCTGTTCCTGTCCTCAGTAGAAAAACATTTACAATTTCACTGTTATGTGTGATGTTACATGTAACATAATGATAGTTACCATTTGCTAGCTAAAACAGTAAATTATTTTCTTTTACTCTCCCTTCCTTACCTTTATGCTGAAAGCTTCCATTTTTAGTCATGAACAGCTGTTGAATTTTACTAATTTTTTTTATGGTTGTCACCTATTCAGACTATTATAATGGCATTTTCCTTTATTATTTTTATGTGATGACTTACACTGGTGGATTTTTAAAATCAGTTTTGCATCATCAAGCTGTATAGTCCCAAAATAAACCTCAGTATACTTGTTATATAATATTGGGTGTAATTTGATCATGTATTATTTAAGATTTTTTGAATCTACATTCATGACACAGATTGGCTTATAATGTTCCTTTCTTGTAGAGTGCCTTTTATATCTCCGTGTAAATATTGTGTTAATCTAATAACAAAGCTGAGGAATTTTCCCTTTTCCATACTATTTAAAAATAAAATTAAGGGTGGTATTATTTCTTCCCTAATATTTAAAAGAAATAGACCTAAAGACTGGCATTTTCTTTATGGTATGATTTTACTTGTGGCCTAATTTTTTCAATTTTTTTTCAAGTACATAATGCAGTTTTATGTTTCTTTTGTGTCAGTTTGCAAAGTTTTGATTTTCATGAATGTTTCCACTCCATTTGATTTGTCAGATATATTGGCATAAAGTTGTTCATAATGTCCTCTTATTATTTATTTATTATCTGTAGAATCTATGGAGATACTATATTTTCATTATTGATTTTGGTAATTTATTTTGCTAAGAGTTTATCAACTTTGTTTCACAAATCTGTTTTTGGTTTCGTTGATTTTCTTTGTATTTTCTATTTAATAGATTTTTGAATTTATCATTGCTCTGTGTTTTCTTCCATTTTTGCTGTGTTTAGTATCCTTTATTTTTCTAGCTTTTTATTTTGGGAGGTTAAATCATCTGTTTGAGAACTTTTCTCCCTAATGTTGTTTATAGCTATAAATTTCTATCTAAACAATGCTTCTGCTACATCCCTCAATTTTAATGTTACATTTTGTTTATAATTTATCACAAAATGTCTTCTATTTCTACTGTGATTTACTCTGTAATCTACAGGTTATTTAGAATTATTGTTTAATTTCTAAAAATTGGGGAATTTCTAGTTATTTTTCTGTTATTATTTCTAATTTATTTACGCTAAAGTCAAATAGCATACTCTCTATTATGTTAAGCCATGATGGAGACAGTATATATCTTATAGTCTAATTTTCATATTAGTTAATTTTGACTGCTAGTTTTATAGAATTTCTCAATTTTTGTTATTTATTCCCTATTCATTTTGATGGATAATTATTCTAGAATTTTTTGTTGACTCTTTTTATGTTTTCCTTTCAGAATTATAAATATAGACTGGCATTGTCTTCTATCTTCCACAATCTCTTTTGAAATGTCATCTGAAAATCTTATTGTGGAGACTTTGTAGGTAGTGCTTTTATTCCCCCTCTGTCAGCTATTAACTTGTCCTTTTTATCTAGTTTATTGTTATATGCAGTTTTCCAATATTTATTCTGCTTCTCACTCAGCAAGTTTCTTTTATCTGTCGTTTGGATTGATATGTCAACAGATTTGAAAAATTCTAGATACTATCCTTATATATATATCTCTTCTCTCTAGTCCCTCTCCTTTATGTCTGGAAGTCCAGTTACGCATCTTAGACTTTTTTTGTCTTCTTCCTGTCTCTTCTTTTTTTTTTTCTTTTTTTGATACATGTATTATAATTTGGATAATTTCTACTGACATGTCCAAGACAGCCCCTTGCTGATTTCTCTTTTCCACCATAGATCCCACCATTGTGGGCTAAGATTTATTTTGAGTTCAATGCAGAATCAGTGAATACCCATAAGTAAAACTATCTGGTGATTCTCAATTTATACAATTTATACCAGCTGGTGATTTCTTTCATTAAAAGTTTTGGGAGGCAAAATATTAAGTTTATGTCCATGATTTCCTACACCTGGAATATTTCTTGGTATCGTTCTGAGCCCTTGAATATGATGAGTTTTACTAATAGGACTAGATTGTGTTATATTTCATGATTAACTTTGAGAAAGGAAATTATCCAGTGGACCTAATCCAATCACAAGAACCCTTTAAAAACACAGAGTTGTTTCTGGCTTGTTGTAGAAGAATCATAGATAAGGACCCTACTTGACTTAAAGAAGGAAAGCATTCATGTTGTGAAGTGCCAATGAATAGGGGTTCCCTGTAGGGGCTTAGAATGATCCCTAGCCAAGAACTACAGCAAAACTGAGTCCTCATTTCTACAACCACCGTAAAATAAAGTAAATTCTTCCAACAACCTGTGAGGTTGGGAATGTATTCTGAGTCTCAGATAAAAACTACCTTCATTTCAGTCTTGTAAGACTCCAAATAAAGAGCCTTGTCATGATTGGCACAGAATTCTGAACATCAGAACTATAAGCCAAATACAGTGCTGTTTTAAATGAGTAAATTTAGGGTAGTAATTTGTTATACAGTGAAATAAACTAATAAGTAAAGTTAATATTCTTAGCTCTCTTTATTCAATTCCTTAATACCTTGAAGAACATATATTTTTTTCAAGTTAATCTATTTTTTCCTATTTATTACAGTGGTAAAATTATCCTGTATTACTTAATACATTTTATTCTCCCTGCTTGTTTGTAAAGCCTATAATTAAGGAGTTGAAGACAATCACTCGTTCATACACAAGCCACCAAATATCCTACCTCTAAACTACAGAAAATGGAGAATTATGCAAAATGTTTAAGCATATTTCTTAAAGTTTTTTCATGCTTTTTAAAATGTAGTTTGGTAAATGGATAACTGATGGAAAATGTATTGATAGAAAATTTAGTAGGAAATAAAAAATTGGGGCAATGACCATAGGTTTAAATCACAAATTAGTGTGATAGATACAAAACAAATGGTGAAATAATAATATATTATGACAGATGCAAACCAAATGGTAATATAATATTATAAGTCATATGGAAAGTTCAAGTCATGAATAAAAATATTTACTCATTCAATAAATAAACAAAACAGTGGCATATAAATATTTTTGGAATAAATGTTTTTGAGAAATAAAATGAGGTTTCTAAGGTTCACTTGAGATGATATAAATAACCATACTATCACAAAATTGAGCCTTCTTGATTCTTAACCATTAACACTACATTGTTCGAAGAGAGACCAAGTTATAGTAAAAGCCATTGCCACAATATACTGCTCTGTTGAGAAAATTTCAACTGCTTGCATGAAAGTGACACAATCCTTATCATATTGATTTAGTAAAATTGTACTTGAATGAATAGTTGTCATAACTGTATTAAAGATAATCATACATGGAGTTCCCGTTGTGGCACAATGGAAATGAATCTGACTAGGAGCCATGAGGTTGCGGTTTTGACCCCTGGTCACGCTCAGTGGGTTAAGGATACAGCGCCGCTGTGAGCTTCAGTGTGGGTCGCAGACGCAGCTCAGATCCAGCGTTGCTGAGGCTGTAATGTAGGCCAGCAGCTGTAGCTCCAATTAGACCCCTAGCCTGGGAACCTCCACATGCCACATGTGTGGCCCTAAATAAATAAATTAATTAAATAATCATGCCTGATATATATTATTCACTTTCCACGTGACGTTTGGCAGAATTTTCTGTGTTGTTGACATGTTTAAAATGACACACCTAACCTATGTATTCAATAATTTAAAATAGAAGAGGGCACAAGTATTAGCATTTATTATGGGAAATTATTTTGCATAATCAGCTCTTAAACTTAGCCCAGAAAAATTGTCCATCAATTAGCAATATCTCTTGCATTTCTGCTATGTGATAAGCAGTTATTAGCACTGGGATTCAGAAACTGAAAAACATTTACACAATCCATGGCCTTGAGAAGGTTTCAATATGTAGTTGGTAATAGGCAACAACTTATTACAAGCAGCAGTTTTAGGTTAGGGAAGTATTGTAAAGAAGACATCCAGATGTATTTAACACCCATAACAAAGTAACATAACTGAGTCTGAGTGTTCAAGAAGGGGTTTTCTTAAGATGTGAAGTTAAATTGGAAATTTAAATGGTAAATGTTATCAAGGCCAAAAGGGGTTGTATGATCATAATGGACAGAAGAAAGTGTTTTCTCAAGTCTTGGTGAACTTGATTTTAAGAGTGAGGGTGACACCTTCAAAGAACGGTGAGGAGACCACCATTAATAGAAATCAGGGGCCAGATTTTGCAGTCTTGTAATCTGTTAAGTATCATATTGTGTGGTCCTCTAGTCCCATGCTACTGAAAGTGTGATCCACAGAACAGTACTGGTATCTGAAAAGTTAGTAACCAATTCACAATGGAATAAGTATAGTTAATAGGGAGAAAGGGTTAGAAACTTTTACAGCAATTTGACACATTAATTTTATGCCCTTTGAATTTAATTACAACTAATTAGAATCTGTATTTCATATATCTTTCTTTTATCTATATTATTTTCAGAAATTTATTTGCTATTTATAAAATTAGAATTTCACAATGAAAGAAAAAATTTAAATGGTCCTTTATGAAGAAAGTCATTTGAGAAGCATTTCCCTAAAAAGTAATTCTAAGTGATATTCACACTTTAATTAAGCTGGTCAGATGAATTGTAGGTTGATGATGGTGAGTAGGGAAAGAAAATTCTGACTTATAAAGTGTTTTATAACACTTTCCAGTTTATAAAACACAAATATATTTTTTAATCCTCACACAAACCTTGTAAGGTTGGCAGTGTTCATATTTGATCTAAGACCACCCATCTAGTAAATGACAGACACTGCGATCTTGTTTTTGTTGATGACTAACCTTTGGGATTTATGTAGCTGCGTAGTCTGCTCACAATCACATGATCCTTGTTCATTTTCATCCATCTAAGCTTGTCAAGAATTGCCAGCAAGCTGAAAAATTATCTCACTGAAGGTATATCCTTTAGTTCTCAAGTTATTCACTATCCAAGTACTAAAGATCTCAAATGTGCTGTGGGGCCTCACAGCAGCAAAGAAAGAGAAAGAAAACTAAATAATCAGCACCCAGATAATTGAGAATTGACAGTACAAATTTGTCTTCTATTTCCTTTGGAGCAAAAATCCTGCAGTCTTTGATTTATAGACAAAAACCATGTCCTTGATCAGCAACCAGGGGCTCTAATTGTTAGCTTTTTAATACAGTACACCAATTATAGTTTATGTCTCCAAGGATGTAGAATTGTGGAACTTTCATTCTTCATCTATGCAGAAGCCCTGATACAAATCCTTCACACGTTGTCTGATTAACAACTACAGAAATACATTTTGTTGGGGAATCCCTACAACACATGAACTTCATCCCTCTGTTAATACTATATCCCCCTGGTATCTTGTTAAAAAGAATGAAGGAACCAAAGCCAATTTGCTAACCAAGGAAAATGATGTCATGGGTATGAAAAAACATGTGGAATAGGACCTTCCTGAGATTCCACTCCAATTCACCAATGTTTGGGATGAAAACTAAGAATCCAAACCCAGGAATTTCTCCAGTTAGAAGTGCCTACTTTTGAAATAACTACACAGCACTAGATTATAATATATTTACTAAAAAAACACTCTGTAGAGTCTGACAGATGCTACAACCTTGGGAAAATTTCTATTTTTCTCTAATCCTTTTTTTTAGTGTTCATAAAATAGAACCATCAAGCTCATGGTATAAATAAGGTCATGCTGGTAAGGCAGTTATAATACCTAACACTCTAAAGGTTGTAGTAATACTAGCATTGTTTTGTAGTAATTATTATCTACTACTTCAGTAATTTATCAATTCAAAGACATGTTTTTGACCTTTTTGTATCTCTGAAATTAGGATATCTTACAGTCAATCATAGTTTAATTGGCAGCTTTTTTCTTACTGCTACAAAAATGATTCATTATTGCATGTGGTATTATTATTACTGTTACTATTATTATTATCATTTGAAAAACACGTTAATTTTTTCAGTCCATCAAAGTGTTAATTAGAACCTTTAAGAAATGTATTAATGGAGTTCCCATTGTGCTTCGGTGGATTAAGAACCCAACTAGTATTCATGAGGATGTAGGTTGGATCCCTGGCCTGAGTCAGTGGGTTAAGAATCCAGCATTGCTACAAGCTGTGGTATAGATCACAGATGCAGCTCAGTTACCACACTGCTGTGGCTGTGGCATAGGCCAGCAGTTAGGCAGCTGCAGCTCCAGTTCAACCCATATTCTGCAGGCGCGGCTCTAAAAAGAAAAAAAAAAGTATATTACTATAGTTTCTATTATGGCACAGTGAGTTAAGGATCTGGCTGTAGTGTAGATTGGAGCTGAGGCTCAGATTGGATCCTTGGCCTGGGAACTTCCATATGCCACTGATATAGCCAAAAATAAAAATATAAAAAATCAGAGTTCCCGTCGTGGCGCAGTGGTTAACAGAATCTGACTAGGAACCATGAGGTTGCGGGTTCGATCCCTGCCCTTGCTCAGTGGGTTAAGGATCCGGCGTTGCCGTGAGCTGTGGTGTAGGTCGCAGACGCGGCTCGGATCCTGCGTTGCTGTGGCTCTGGCGTAGGCTGGCAGCTACAGCTCCAATTCGACCCCTAGCCTGGGAACCTCCATATGCCGCGGGAGCAGCCCAAGAAATGGTAAAAAGACAAAATATATATATAAACTGTATTACTAAGTAGGACCTTAGCTGCTTAAAATTTCAAAGCAGTGTGTCTTTGAATTTATAGTGCATATTTCATGTACTAACTTTACTATATATTGAAAAAACTACAGTCCATTTTCTCACCATGAATTAAGTAACTTTGACAAGAATTTAATGAGTCTTATTGTTGGATGCTATAAGGACTACAAAATATAAACAGGGTTTCTGCCCTTAAAGGACATCTTAAAGGAGGCACAGGTCTACATAAGACATATAAGCTAAGATCATTTGATAATCACAGTAGGCACTAAATCAAGCTTTCTCAAAAATATCTGAAAGGGAGAAAGTAAAATTACATACATGGGTAAGTGACTTTGAAAAAGTTTAAACAGAAACTGTGTATGCTCATTGGAATCACATAATGTTAAAGTTAGAAGGGACACTAGAAACTAACCAATGCATGAAGGCAGGGGACAAGGCATCTGATGTGGTCATTACACTTTAAGATGAGAACCCTGAGGCCAAGACAACAGGGCAAGTTTGCAATGCCATCTGACTTAAAATTGGCAGATCTGGACAGTACCCCCCACTCCAATTTCCAACCCTGGATCCAGAGCAGAGCACAAAGGAGATTAATGCTCTGTGTGGGTATGCTAGATACCATGCCAGAGGGGGATAGAAGGAAAGATAGTCTCTATCTGTGTAGCCATGTCTAACTAAAATTAATGAGAGTTCAATTACTGAAAGGAAGAATAAAAAGAGAATGAACAATGAAGGAGTATCACGAATTGGGCAAAGGGCCTATGAGGTTAAGGCTCAAAGAAAAGAAAATGAGTGTCATTGGGTTAAAGTGTATGTAAATTGCTGATTTTGTATGTAGCAAATGGCCATATATTGATGATTTCATACACCATATTGAAGGTGGGTATTACAGTACTGTTGCAAACAGAAAGAGTCAAGAAAACAAACTGGATTTATTAGCAACATCTGGCCCCTTATCTGACCTCGTTTTATTTTTATATTTGTATGGGGTTCCTATAAACAGGGTAGGTAGAGATGAAACCTTAAGGAGGTGTCTCTATGAATGACTGTGTGATTCACAGAGTAGAGCCCAGAATGTCAGCTCCCAGTGACCTCATGGACTACAAAAAATGGGAGAGGGATAGTTTTCCTCATCTGCAATATTAGGAGGGAGATCTTGGCATAGACAGATTATTTTCATGTTAGGCTGTATCAGTAGTGGCAGTAGCAACAAGTGGTTTTGAACAGAAAGTAAGACTTAGAAGCTGAAACAACAAAAGAATCAAAGCAAATGCTAGTAGTTCCAAAAACAGCAGGTACTCTGCAGCAGGTAGTGTGTCCTTGAAGATTACGAGGGAACATGATACATTGCATGTGGATTATCACTGTCATTGCCAACATATCCTCAACACATATTGGAATATGCTCAAATTCTCTCTCCCTTCGTCTCTCTCTTTCTCTCACCCTACTCACACAAGACAGGAAGGAAATATACCCAATGGTTATTTTCGAATAGTAGGCTTATAGGTTCACATCTTTTTGCTTATCAGTAGTTTGTATATTTTATATAGTAAATACACGGTACTTTTAATCTTACACTGTACATATCAAGGTTTTGAAAGAGTTGTGCCCACCATTACATGATTTTTTAAATTCTATTTTTAAAATTACAAAGAATATAATATAAAGGCTATCCTAAGATCTGAATTTCTGTTCACATTTGAATGCCACTATATCTTGATAGCATTGAACACAGTTAGAGTATTATACCTGCCTAGTATATTGACAATTTTATTGCTGATATACATTCTTTATGTCAACCTGAAAGATGCATTATTACCACTGTATTTTATAAATAATGTTTTTATTTGTAGCATTCTTGAGCTGAAACGTAAGAACTTGAAAAATGTTTTCATTTTTAAATTGTTCTTCTTTTAGGGCTGCTTTTGGTGCTTTGTAAAGATCTCAGTTACATTTTATTTTAGCATTCACTACATGTAAATATGGAAAAGTGCAAGAAATCCAATTAGATATGCTCTGTTATATTTACAGAGTACATACATCTATAGTCTGCATGCTATAACAACACCTTATTCAGATATTTCATGAAAGTTTATGCATTGATTCAATACATACACACATGTATATATATGAACACCTACTATGAACAAGCAATAATGAACTTTATCAAAAATATTTATATTTAATTTGAATTCTAGCTGCATGAAACAATACGAAGCCGCATAGAATGCCATTTAAGAGCACAGAACACAAGGAAAGTCTACCTAGCTTCCAAATATTAGCCATATCACTTATAGGTAATGTGTGAACATGAGCATAGTACTTAATCTTTATGTGTCTCAGATTGTATGTATGTAAAATGAGGATAATAATATCATCTACATGGTTGGGTTGTGATGAAATAAATTATGTGTCTTGCACATAGTAAAAGGTATGTCGTTATGTTTTTTTTCTTTGATGAACTTAAACTTTCATTGAATTTCTAAAAAGACCTACCTTACTATTCAGAAGAAATTTTGGTTATGGAATAATGAATTTAGAGAGTAATGACATTTCAGAGCTGGAAGAGAACTTATTAATTATTTACCCAAACCCCACCAAAGTACAAGTGAGGACACAAGGGCACAGCACTACAAAGTCAAATAATTTAGAAGTTTCCAAGCATGTTAAAGTCTGTTTTATGACTTCCTGATCAGTATTCTAATGGAGAATAGAATACTGATTCTTAAAATGCAATTGTAAGTTCATTCATTCTTCAAACTTTTATTAAAAAGTGCCTACTCTATGCCAAGGATGTAGTAAAAGCAGATGATATTAGGACAAATTATAGGTTGCTTACCCTCTGATGCCCACAGTCTAAAAGGGGAGAACATGTAAAAGCCATAGAGTATTGAATGTGCTCTGATAAGGCACACATCAGTATAAGTGGTAGTATAATGGAGACATTGAACAATTCTCTCTAGGAATTCTAGAAATGCTTTACATCAGGTGAAAATCTTGATTAGGAATGTTGAATTAGTATTCAGAAAGCAGTTCTATGTGTCTAGGTATGGAGTTGAAAGGATTCAGTAAAAGATAGTAAATGATGAAATGGTAAAAGACCTTGTATTCCATGATGTATAGTTTTGATTTTTTTTCTAGAGTAAAAATAAGGGAATAAATTAAGTGGAAATGAAATTAATATTCAAAAATGTAATAGAAATAATGTCATATAAAGAAGAAAGAACTGGAGTTCAGATTAAAAGGATTCACTATATAGGAGGCAAAATGAACAGAGATGGAAATTAGAAACAACATTCATAAAATCATTTTATTTCAAGGGTTTTAAAAGCACCCTAAAGGCACCAGGGCAGAAAACAAATGTAAGGTTACTAACAACAACAACAACAACAAAATACAGGTTATCATAGTCCTATAGCTCTGCAAGAGTAATGCTAAAAAACAAGAGGCTAGGTCTTCAGGGTGAAGGGTAAAAAGTTGCATCAACAAATACTGTATTCAAACATATTATCATTATAGTGTGAAGGAAGAATGAGACAAAACAAAAATCTTGGATGTACAAAAACACAGGAAATAAACTAGGAAGAACTCATGATAAATATTGCCGAGGGCAAATTTCAAGCAGTACAAAAATGAATCAAAATAAAGAACACACAAATAAGCAACTTAAATATAAAAGTAACTGCAATAATGTATAATTATGGATATAAAATATAACTCATCTTAATGAAAAAAGGCAAACATAGTAGTTAAATATAATTAGATAACTGGATAAATATATAAAATGAACATCATACCAAAAAACTGGTGTTCAACAATATTAGAGTGGAGAGTGAGAGGGAAGGAGAGATGTATGCCAACACTGGAGAGGATATATAATTGTAGCAATTAGTAAAATTAAAAATAGGATTTATACTGTTAAAAGATGAAGCAAGGTTTTGGCTCAGTGGATGCCATGAGGATGCTGGTTCAATCCCTGGCCTCCCTCCTTGGGTTAAGGATCCAGCATTGCTGCAAGCTGTGGCATAGGTCACAGAAGAGGCCTGGATCCCATGTTGCTGTAGCTGTGGCATCAGCCTGCAGGTGCAGCTCTGATTTGACCCCTAGACTGAAAACTTCCATGTGCCACAGATGTGGCCTTAAAAGTAAAAATTAATTAAAAAAAGAAGACATGACAAGCACTGAAGAGCTATTTAGAATTAATTGCTAATTCTCCAAGCAAGGCAGACTACTAATTGTATATCAGGTTGTGAGAAATCACGGAATTCAGAGATGGGTGGATTTTCAGAGGTGCACACAGGGCAACATCATCAGTAAAAGTATGGTTGCTTGGCTGAGACTGTTTTTGATTGCTTGGTATTCAGTGGCATGTATATTAGAGTGAACCTGCTTCAGAATGGCTTACTTTGGGTAAGAAAGGTCTGTTATTGATACATTGACTTGTAATATATCACTGATCGATTTAACAGCTTTAAAACTGGTTATGAAGCTACTTGGTCCATGACCACCAGTCTATCTTTTCCTAGATTTTTCTTTTTTATCCTCGGTGTCTGCCAATTTATCAAAGGAAAATAAATAGATTGAAAAATGTGAACTGTCAAGAAAGTATAAAACAGAAACATGAGATAACATCAGATATGTTTGTTACTTTCATTGGTAATGAGGTGAACATTCTTTTTGAAAGAAAATTCTTCTGATCAGTAGAGGACCTCCAGTTTGGGGGAGACCAGTGAAGGTCATTTTGCATTAATCTTGTGACCATGGTGTATAAATTCTGCACAAAATATCAAACTACTTGAAGCTACCACTAAGCAAACAAAAACAGGCAGGAACTGTAGAGGACATAATTCTTGAAAAGAAAGAAGGCCATATTTAAATAGCTTTTTTTTCCTTAAAAGCATTTCCTACTGTTCTATCACAGAAATTGCAGAGTGAGATTAGAGTTCAAACAGATATTGGCTAAAGAGACAATAGTCAGAGCATGGAGCTACCGGAGTAGCTGGAAATTAGAGGAAACTCCTGAAAAGGAAGAAGCCACAGATGGGAAATTCTAAACTCTGCCTGTAACTCCTTCACACTCTTGGACAACATTTAAAAATATGTATTCAGATGGAGGATTCAAGAAGACTAGAAGAAAGCAGTTTGTAGGATACAGAGATTTCAGCATTTGCCTGAATCTAGGAAGACAGAGTTTCCAAATCATGTTCCATCAAGTTATTATAGCTTGTTGAACACTATGGGCTTTCCCTCAGTAAGACTATATCTTAGAAGTTAGCCCAGGACTCAGAACTATATACCTTATGAGTAAAATTTAACCCAAAATATGCCCATTATAACTGAGACCACAACCAAGTCTCTCTAGGATCATGTGGTCTACTAATAATTTAACTGCCTGCAAGTATAAGATCCTATATTCTTTAGAGGCAGATAAGATTCACAGGCTCTACACTGTATCATTCACAATGCCAATTATAGGTAGTAATAAAAAATTACCACACATATAAAGCATGAGAAAAATATGGTGAATAATTTGGATATAAAAGCAGTACATAGAAGCAGATCGCCATGTGTCCCAGATGTATAATTTGGTAGCTATTATAAATAAATTTTAAAAGAATATGAAATTAAAGAAAATAAAACTTAAGTGACATGTAGGACAATATCAAAAAACCTAATTTATGTGTAATTGAAATCACAAAAAGATAGGAAAAAATGGAACAGAAAAAAATATGTGATGACAAAATGGCTGAACATTTTCCAAATTCACTGAAAAATATAAACTTACAAATTCAAAAACTTATGCAAACCCCAGGTAGTTGGAATACAAATGAAAGCACATCAAAAGTGAAATTACCAAAAAAAAAGAGATAAAGAGTAAATGTAAAAGGCCGCCAGCCTAAAAGAAACACATTTCTTTTGTTCATGTTGGAACAGGAATAAGAATAATGCTTGACTTTGACAGAAACAAGAGTCCAGAAAATAGTACAGTAAGATCTTCAAAGTGCAGACAGAAAAAAAAAACTGTCAACCTGAAATTCTATATGTAGCAAAAATAACCTTCAAGAAAATGTGAAATGTATATATTGTAAGATAAATGAAATTTTGGAGAATCTTTACCAGCTTAAAAAAATATAAAAAAATAAATGCTAAATAAAATTTTCAACCTGAAAAGCTAATCATACTAGATGGAAATTTATATCTACAGGAAAGAATGAATAGCATGAGAAATAAACATACAAATTTACATGGCTATTTTCTATATTGAAAAATATAATAATGGTTCTGCAATTTGGTAGCCTATAAAAGGAATGTATATGACATCAATAGCACAGAGGAAGAAGAGAGAATAAATGGAATAATAGTCCAATTATATGTAAAATCCAATTATATGTAACTCCATAACCTTAATTTATGGTAGTCTGGATAAATAAAGCCATATCCCCCAAAACGGAAAAAAAT
The DNA here is from genome assembly GCF_016906955.1 of Phacochoerus africanus. Taxonomy (NCBI): domain Eukaryota; kingdom Metazoa; phylum Chordata; class Mammalia; order Artiodactyla; family Suidae; genus Phacochoerus; species Phacochoerus africanus. Next base: position 138,699,627 of record NC_062544.1, read on the forward strand.
AGTTTAAAAATCATTTGAAGAAGTAAAATATAACCTTAAAAACCATTCAATTCATCCAAAGAAGACAAGACATAAGGAACAAAGGAAAAAAAGATTAAAGGGGACAAAAAAGAAATTTAATATTCTTTATAATTGCATTTAATAGAAATGGACAAAACATTCTTATCAAAGGCAGTGATTGTCAGACTCCATAAAAATATCAAGAAACATCTCTAAGCAACTTGTAAGATATGCAATTTAAATGTATAGACACAAAAACATTGTAAGTGAAAGACTAAAAATGTATATACCCTGAAAACATTTAGAAAGTTGGTGTGGCTTTATTTACATCTGATAAAGTCAACTTCAGGACAGACAATATTACGAGATAAAGAAAACCTTCTCATAATGATAAAGTCAGTGAACTAGAAAGGCATAACAGCACCAAATGTGTGTGCAATTCAGAACAGAAACTCTTGAGTTTATTAAGCAAACTAACAGAAGTGGGAGAATACATAAACATATTGAAATTGTATATGGAGGTTTTCATACTGTTCTCTTCATTTTTTATAAAATATTTAGAAAATATTAGACAGCCTAGAGTTTTAAACAGATTTCTCACCAAAATAATGTAAGTAATACATAGTCATAGATGGGACATGGAATTTGAAGGTCTTGGGTGTAATCATTTACAAGGTGTGTGAGGAAGAACAGGTATTCAAAAGTATGGAGAGTAGGACTAGAAGAGTAGAAAAGACTGAATGAGATGGCACGTTCAAGGAATGGCCTCAAATACACAGTTAATACAATTAGAGATGAATCTGAAAAAGTAGGCAAAGATCTCCACAGAATTTGATAATAGAGAACCATCAACAATTTTTCAGGAAAGGTGGTGGACCATGATCAGACCTCTTTTCGGAAAGTATGGAGTAATTTCTGAAGGATGGAGAGATGGAACCAAACATACAAACCTTCCTAGTACACATTTTTTTTTAAAGTAAATAGGGAATATTTATCTACATGGACTGTAGAAAGGGCTGCAAAATGAGTCTTGATACATTGAAAAGGATGAAATTATTCAGAGTTTGTTCTCTTATGATAACATAAATCAATTAAAAATCAATAGTACATATTAAGTTGACCATTGCACAACACAGGTTTGAACTGCTCTGATCCACTTATGTGCAGATTTATTTCAATAAATACTACTATAGTACCACATGACCTGAGATTGGTTAAATCCACAGATGCAGAACTGAGGACATGGACGAATTCTTAGAAAAATACAATCTTCCAAGACTAAACCAAGATGAAATAGAAAAGATGAATGGACCAATCACAAGAACTGAAATTGAAACTGTGATTAAAAAGCTTCCAACAAACAATAGTCCAGGACCAGATGGCTTCACAGGTGAATTTTATGAAACATTTAGAGAAAACACCTATCCTTTTGAAAATATTCCAAAAGATTGCAGAGGAAGGGACACTTCCAAATTCATTCTATGAGGCCACCATCACCCTGATACCAAAACCGGACAAAGATACCACAAAAAAAGAAAACTACAGGCCAATTTCACTGATGAACATCAATGAAAAAATCCTCAACAAAATACTAGCAAACCACATCCAACAATACATTAAAAGGATTGTACATCATGAGCAAGTGGGATTTATCCCAGGGATGCAAAGATTCTTCAATATGCGAAAATCAATCAGTATGATACACCACATTAACAAAATGAAGAATTAAAACCATATGATCCTCTCAATAGATGCAGAAAAAGCAGAAAAAGACTTTGACCAAATCCAACACCCATTTCTGATAAAAACCCTTCAGAAAGTGGGCATAGAGGGAACCTACCTCAACATAATAAAGGCCATATATGACAAACCCACAGCTAACATCATTCTCAATGGTGAAAAGCTGAAAGAATTCCCGCTGAGATCAGGAACAAGACAAGGATGTCTGCTCTCACTACTACTCTTCAACATAGTTTTGGAAGTCCTAGCCCCAGCAATCAGAGAAGTAAAAGAAATAAAAGGAATCCAAATTGGAAAGGAAGAAGTAAAACTATCACTATTTGCAGATGATATGATACTATACCTAGAGAATCCTAAAGACTCAACAAGAAAACTGTTAGAGCTCATGGATGAATTTGGCAAAGTCGCAGGATACAAAATGAATATGCAGAAATTGATGGCATTTCTATATACTAACAATGAAAGATCAGAGAAATTAGGGAAGCAATCCCATTTACCATCACATCCAAAAGAATAAAATACCTAGGAGTTTACATATCTAAAGAGACAAAAGACGTGTACTCTGAAAACTATAAGACACTGATGAAAGAAATCAAAGATGACACAAACAGACGGAAAGACATACCATGCTTTTAGATTAAAAGAGTCAATATTATCAAAATGACTATACTACCCAAGGCAATCTACAGATTCAATGCAATCCCTATTGAATTACCAAGGACATTTTTCACAGAACTCGAACCAAATATTTTAAAGTTTGTGTGGAATCACAAAAGACCCAGAATACCCAAAGACATCCTGAAAAAGAATAATGGAGCTGGAGAGGAATTAGGCTCCCTGTCTTCAGACTATACTACAAAGCAACAGTCATCAAAACTGTATGGTGCTGGTACAAAGACAGAAATATTAATCAGAGGAACAGGATAGCCCAGAATTAAACCCACACACCTACAGTCAACTAATCTATGACAAAGGAGGCAATAATATACAATGGAGAAAGGACATCTTGTTCAATAAGTGGTGCTGGGGAAAACTGGACAGCCACATGGAAAAGAATGAAATTAGAACACTCCCTAACACCATACACAAAAATAAACTCCACATGGATTAAAGACCTAGATATAAGACCAGACACTATAAAACTCTTAGAGGAAAACATAGGCCAAACACTCTCCAATATGAACAACAGCAACATCTTCTTAGATCCACCTCTTACAGTAATGACAATAAAACCAGAAATAAACAAGTGGGACTTCATTAAACTTAAATGTTTCTGCACAGCAAAGGAAGCCCTAAACAAAATGAAAAGACAACTCACAGAATGGGAGAAGATATTTGTACATGAATTGACTGACAATGGATTAATCTCCAAAATTTATAAACACCTTCTGCAGCTAATTACCAAAAATCAAACAACCCCATCAAAAAATGGGAAAAGATCTAAACAGACAATTCTCCAAAGAAGACATACAGATGGCCAAAAAACACTTGAAAAGAAGTTCAACATCAGTCATTATTAGAAAATGCAAATCAAAACCACTATGAGGTACCACCTTATACCAGCCAGAATGGCCATCATCAAAAAGTCTACAAACAATAAGTGCTGGAGGGGGTGTGGAGAAAAAGGAATCCTATTACACTGTTGGTGGGATTGCAAATTGGTGCAGCCACTGTGGAAAACAGTATGGAGATTTCTCAGAAAACTAAAAATAGAACTTCCATTTGATCCAGCAATCCCACTCCTGGGCATCTATCCAGAGAAAACCATGACTCACAAAGACACATGTACTCTGATGTTCATTGCAGTACTATTTGCAATATCCTAGACATGGAAACAACCTAAAAGTCCATCGACAGAGGAGTGGATCAAGAAGATGTGGTACATATACACAATGGACTATTACTCAGCCATTAAAAGGAACAAAATACCAGCATTTTTAGCAACATGGATGGACCTAGAAATTATCATGCTAAATGAAATCAGTCAGACAATGAGACACCAACATCAAATGCTATCACTGACATGTAGAATTTGAAAAAAGGACAGAATGAACTTCTTTACAGAACAGATACTGACTCACAGACTTTGAAGAACTTACGGTTTCCAAAGGAGACAGTTGCAGGGTGGGGAGAAAAATTGGGGGTTTGGGATGGAAATGCTGTAAAATTGGGTTGTGATGATCATTGTACAACTATAAAAGTAGTAAATTCATTGAGTAATGTGAAAAATCAATTGATCTATCAAACTTTGGATAAAGATCTTTCAATAAGGTGACTTTGTAACATCATACATGGTTTACTAGCATAATATTAGTTTACTAAGTTATTTACATTTTCCAAATGTTGACATATTTCATTTCACAATATCAAGGGTCATATTCATTTATATCACACCAAATTTGTCAGTTACATCTTTAAATATTGGGGAGCTGGTGGATACAAGTTTTTTAAAATGCTAATTTTAAAAGCTCAACTTACATCCCTAGTTAACACATACCATCAGATGTTTTCCTTGAAGTGACAGACACACTTAGTTAATTTTTAAAAAATTGTTTAACGAATATCCAATCTGAATATAGATAGACTGTCGGTCAATTTTTTATGTAAAAGTGTTGTTCCAATCAGCCAGTTTCCCTCACAATTAAGTGCTTTTTGTAAAGATGACCATTATATGTCAGAATACAACAGAAGCAATTTATGTGTACTTCTTATTTTGTCACAAATCTATTAAAATTAAGTGTACCAAACGGTCACAATTTGGTAAAATTAGCAATTTTTACTGCATCACCAAGGACATTCTTATGTGACACTGACATATTTATTTGTTCTGTGATTCTAACTGTAAATGTATGGCAGTGAAGAAAAATGACTATACAGTTTTATGCTGCTGCTCTGAATATGATAAAAAAAAAAGATTCATTTTCATCTCCCCCATCCCCATTTGTTTTCTTCCAAAAGTACAGATGAAAAGTTCATGCTTGAAAAGACAAGTAACATCTTATTATTATCTGAAAATAGTTTGGATTTTTAAGACTTCATAAAAGAACCTCGGGGACCACAAATGTATAAATATTCTTTTTTAGTAACTGCTGTTGTAGAACAACTAGTTCCATTACAGGTGGGATTAAAAATGATATAACCACTTTGGAAAGCTATGTAGCAATTTTATATATATAGGTTTGAAATATATGTATTTGTTTCAAAAGACTTGTCTAAGATTATCATACTACCCTCTTATACATAATAACTCAACAGTGGAAATAACCTAAATATCTATGAAAAGGAGGCTAGTATGGTATTAAAAAATTATGGTATATCTAATGAAATGCTTCTCAGAAATGAATAAAATGAATTACTGATACAAGCCATAAAATAGCTGAATCTTGGAAACACTATTTAGAGTGAAATAAGCCAGAATACATACAGGTATATTAAGTAAGATTACTTAATAGGAAAGGTTGAGTAAAAGAAAAATTAATCTATGATTATAACAACCAGAAGAGTGGTTTTTTCCTGGGAAGATAGTTTACTAGAGAAGTACATGAGAGGGATATTTCTATGGTAAGGAAAATACCCTCTCTTGAATGGTCAATTTTTTTTTTTTTTACTTTTTAGGGCAGCACCTGTGACCTATGGAAGTTCACAGGCTAGAGCTACAACCTCTAGCCTACCCCACAGCCACAGCAACACTGGATCCTTAACCCATTGAGTAAGGCCAGTGATCAAACCCACACCCTCATGGATCCTAGTCAGATCCATTAACTGCTGAGCCATGACAAGAACTCCCTTAAATGGTCAATTTGTTTTTGTTTTTGTTGTTGTTGTTGTTGGTTTTGTTTTTTCCTTTTTAGGGCCACACCCACAGCATATTGAGGTTCCCATGCTAGGGGTAAAATAGGAGCTACAGCTGCCAGTCTACACCACAGCCACAGCAACAGCAGATCCAAGCCGCATCTATGACCTACATCGCAGCTCATGGCAATGCAGGATCCTTAACCCCCTGAGTGAGGCCAGGGATCAAACCCGCAACCCTGTGGTTCCTAGTCAGATTTTCTTCCACTGTGCTACAAGGGGAACTCCCAAATGGTCAGTTTGTTACACACCAAATTGTATACTTAAGAAATGTGCTTCAATGTATGTAAATGATAGCACTTAATTTAAAATTTATTCTTGGATCCAGTCTACAATAAGTGAATATATACACAAATACAAATATAAAAATAAACTATATACTTCAACAAGATACAGGGTGAAACAAAGTAGACTAGAAAGACTAAAAGGAAAAAGATGAGCAAATATATATAATACAAATGCAATAAAAATAAGGCAAGGATTTCAACAGCAATGTGAAAGTGGATTTTCAGTGCTTGCTTTGGCAGCACATATACTAAAATTGGAACGATACAGAGAAGATTAGCATGGCCCCTGTGCAAGGATGACACGCAAATTCGTGAAGCGTTCCATATTTTTTCGCCAAAGCAATCCTGAGAAACAAAAACCAAGCAGGAGGCATCACTCTCCCAGACTTCAAGAAATACTACAAAGCCACAGTCATCAAAACAGTGTGGTACTGGGATCAAAACAGACAGACAGACCAAGGGAACAGAATAGAGAACCCAGAAATAAACCCTGACACCTATGGTCAATTAATCTTTGACAAGGGAGGCAAGAACATCAAATGGGAACAAGAAAGTCTATTCAGCAAAGACTGCTTGGAAACCTGGACAGCTGCATGCAAAGCAATGAAACTAGAACACACCCTCACACCATGCACCAAAATAAACTCAAAATGACTGAAAGACTTAAATAGACGACAGGACACCATCAAACTCCTAGAAGAAAACATAGGCAAAACACTCTCTGACATCAACATCATGAATATTTTCTCAGGTCAGTCTCCCAAAGCAATAGAAATTAGAGCACAAATAAACCCATGGGACCTCATCAAACTGAAAAGCTTTTGCACAGCAAAGGAAACCAAAAAGACAACTTACAGAATGGGAGAAAATAGTTTCAAATGATGCAACTGACAAGGGCTTTATCTCTAGAATATATAAACAACTTATACAACCCAACAGCAAAAAAGCCAATCAATCAATGGAAAAATGGGCAAAAGACCTGAATAGACATCTCTCCAAAGAAGATATACAGATGGCCAACAAACACATGAAAAAATGCTCAACATCACTGATTATAAGAGAAATGCAAATCAAAACTACCATGAGATACCACCTCACACCAGTCAGAATGGCCATCATTCATAAATCCACAAATAACAAGTGCTGGAGGGGCTGTGGAGAAAAGGGAACCCTCCTGCACTGCTGGTGGGAATGTAAACTGGTACAGCCACTATGGAGAACCGTTTGGAGATACCTTAGAAACCTATACATAGAACTTCCATATGAGCCCGCAATCCCACTCTTGGGCATCTATCCAGACAAAACTCTCCTTAAAAGAGACACATGCACCCGCATGTTCATCGCAGCACTATTCACAATAGCCAGGACATGGAAACAACCCAAATGTCCATCGACAGATGATTGGATTCGGAAGAAGTGGTATATATACACAATGGAATACTACTCAGCCATAAAAAAGAATGACATAATGCCATTTGCAGCCACATGGATGGAGCTAGAGAATCTCATCCTGAGTGAAATGAGCCAGAAAGACAAAGACAAATACCATATGATATCACTTCTAACTGGAATCTAATATCCAGCACAAAGGAACATCTCCTCAGAAAAGAAAATCATGGACTTGGAGAAGAGACTTGTGGCTGCCTGATGGGAGGGGGAGGGAGTGGGAAGGATCGGGAGCTTGGGCTTATCAGACACAACTTAGAATAGATGTACAAGGAGATCCTGCTGAATAGCATTGAGAACTTTGTCTAGATACTCATGTTGCAACAGAAGAAAGGCTGGGGGAAAAATGTAATTGTAATGTATACATGTAAGGATAACCTGACCCCCTTGCTGTACAGTGGGAAAATAGAAAAAAAAAAAAGAAGCTGAGGCACAGGTAGTTTAAGCTTTCTTATACCATGCAGCTAGTATATGGGAGTGGCAAATGTTACCCAAGTCTGCCTGATTCCAAAGCTGTTTCTCTTAAACACTAAGCAACGACTTCCCCCTTAGAAATGGGCCTAGTGGTTATGCAGTTTAAATCCATGAAACAGACCAGAAAGGCTCTCAAAATACAAAACTGTATGGTTTTGGTTATATGGTGAAGATGTTGAATGACTTGAATTATTGAACATTTGGGAATATTGCAATAATACTATCCAGTAACAGTCAATTTTTATATTAAGAAAAATCCTGTGAAATCTCTCCTTCCTGCTAATTTCATAGCTGCCAGTGAGATAATATACCTTAAGGCAAGGATATGGCCAGGTAATTGGAAGTGCCAATGGATAACAATCAGGTCTTTTGTACTTGAATAGCAGCAATAAATAATTGTAACTGACAGTGGAATAGGTTGTAATTGATGTCCACAATTCCAAAGAATAGAGTACAAGACAGAGGAAAAAGCCTTAGTGTTGGAGACCACCAAACAGCTGAACTCTGGAGAAGGTAAGTATCTATGGATACATAGTTCTAAAGTAGAGTCTCCTTCAAAGACAAGATAAAGGATTTATGCATTAACCATGTTATTCTATAAACAGCTGCACTATGTCCTAAGGATACCCCCTTTAATATCACTAAGAAGATAACCTCATTATTGCCTATGCCTATTCCTGCCCACTAATCTTGTCACCTCCCATAATCCAATTAATAATAATCTCATCACCTTTCTTAATAAAAGTTATGTGGGCTAAAGCCTAGGTGCCTTTGTTCTGCACAACAGAGTGCCTCCTGGTCCCCCACTTTCTAAATATAAGAGTCTTCTGTGTTTTGTTATACCATGCCATCCTTCTTCCAGGATTCCCCGTTGCCCTGAAGCACTGGATGTGGCACCTTGGACTATGTTTGTGTGCACAATAAAATTTAGCAACAATAGGTTAACTTAGAAAATAGAATCAGAAAATTGTGCATAGACCACAAACTTTATAAGTATAATCCTAAATATATCCACAGTTACAAAATCCCAGGATAAGGAATTGTGCTATTGGATGTTCCCTGTGGGAATGCACAAATATATCCTTGTTTTGAGAGAGTTTTAGAAATAATTTCAAAGAGGAAAACTCTACAACACTAGGACTTATGTCACAGTATTGTTACTTGTTCACATATTTCTTTTCCATTTTCAGGCTTTAAATGTTTCATGGGTCCCTGGCTTATTAATTTTTATTATGTGCCTATGCTATACATATCAAACTTTATATTATTATCAAACATGAGAAATGCCACACAGAGTGGTTGGGATAGGGAAGGAGTAGGATAGTTACACAGCTAGTTGTAGAAGTCCCAGTAGGGGACCATATATAGAGAGGAAAACCTAGGGATCTTTGGAGAGCACTGTAAGTTAATAATCGCTCCAGAAAGCCATCAGAATATTGTGGAATGAAGCAGGGTTGCTGCTTAACAATAAATCCATAAATAAAAGCATGAGATAGGCCTCAGGTCATTAGGTGAAAGATAAAATGAGGCCTGCATTCAGGTTCAGCAAGATAATGATTCTTAGGACCAAGGAGAGCAATTTAAGGGAAAGATGACATTTCAAAGTAGAAGACCAACATTATAGGGAAACCTGAAATGATTCAACACATTTTGACATATGTTACCACCCTTCCGCTGGTTTGAATAAGCACCATGACAACATGTCTGACCTCATAAGGCCAAATACTCTCTTACCCAATAAAAAGGAGGAGCTAGTGATATAAGCCTGCTATCTACTCAAATAAGGAAGAAGGTGGTCTTTTCCAACTCACCCACCTTCCTTGAATTAAAAATGTAGCCACCTAATTCTCAGGGCAGAGCCTTCTCTCCTGCCTGCTTATATCCCTCACAAGCATCCTATCTTTATAAATTTATTTCTTGCCTATCACTTTGTCTCTTGCTGAATTCCTTCTGCACTGAGGGCACAGAGAATGTGAGCCTCCATAAGTCCCCACACTAGATGAGTGATTCTAATGAAAAAAACCACATGTTGAAGTCCCAGTCTAGGTTTATAGTGGTTTTGGGTCAGAGGTGTTTTGATTTCAGCTGTAGAATTTACTCTTTATCACAAGCAATTAAGAAATGCATAGAATACTTTTAGTCACCAGCTCTCAATGATTATTTTGTGTAAAACTGAGTCATTTATGTACTGTTTCTTGGCAACAAAGGAAGGAAATAACACCTAAGGTGGAATAAGATAATCTGTATGAAGTAAATGGATAAATGAAATATATTCACAGTACCTATCCTTAGTAATTCTCCATTGATATTTCATCAGTAACTAAAAATGTATTTGATCCAATTTCAAAATCCATGAATAATTGGAAAGTACAAAAAATATATGGAGAAATGAGAGGAAATATCCTTACCCAGTGTCAAGCTCATTTTCATCCAACATTTTTTTCTGTGATTATTATTTGTTTCTGGGGTTGAGATGTTATTGCATACACTCTTCTGTTTTCTGATTTAAAGTTCAATGTTACATAACCAATATTTTACCAAATCATCATAATCTTCATAAGTAAAATTTTGATGACTGTACATTGTCTATTGTTGGGTTCATTTTTCTCAATTTTTATGATAAACACACTATCAAGGAGTATCTTTGTGCACAATTTTTTTCATTTCAGATTATTTTGAGTTGCCCTCTAAATTGGGCAAATAAATGGTTAGTATTTAAAAAATGATATTCATGTATTAGAATTTAAAATCTTATGTGGCTAGAGTGGTACTTGTCGAATTTAAAATGTGCCTGAAGTATTTGAAGATATTTTTTAAAATTGAAATTCTGAATCACTAGGAATCAGAGAGGGCCTGGATTCTGCATTCTAACAACATTGCAGGTGCTATTGATTTTGTTGATTTTTACCCCACACTTTCATGGGAAGATGCTAGTGATATTTTCCTAATTGTGTCAGTGGTAGAAATATTACAAAGTCCATGTATATCCAAAACACTTAATGTTTCTGCCATCCAGGAAAGAAATTATGATTGTTTATGCATTTTGTGAACTGGAGACTGGCACTTGCCATCTACCTCTACACAGATTGAATCATGAGCCACTGGAGTTACCGACCCTCAAAACCCCCTGAAAGGCGCTCAGGGTGGAGATCAGGAGTGAGGCACTCTGAGCTCTGGGAAAACTGGTGAACAGATCTTTAGATAGTTAGATATTTCCAGGAGAAGATTTTGTGAACTCAATTCTTGCATCTCCTCATAACTAGAAAAGCCCTAATATCCTTCATGGTGATGTCTGTTCCTCATGACTAGCAATAACCTTAATGAGACTAAAACTTCTCATAAACTTCTATAAAATGTGTGCTTAGTTGCATGTACTTCCCCCCTTCACCAAAATCACACATATACTGACATTCCCCGCCCCCGCCCCAATTTCTTTGAAGTGTTTTTTCAGAGCTATCTGAAATGCTGCCTCCTGGGCTATACTCCTCATTTTGCCCCAAATAAAACTTAAGTCTCAACTTTCAGGTTGGGCATATTTTTCAAGATGATGAATTTTAGGTTTATATATTATTCTCTGAAAATTCTTTAGAATTCCATTATTTTCTGAAATTTCTGTTTTGTAGAAGAAAAGAAGAAAAGCCTGAGGACACTGGACTTTGTTTTCATGTATAATTAGATAATGTCTGTGTGTTTATAGGTTCATTGTTCAAGTGGCAGGGTCAAGTAAGCTCCTGTAGGACTAATGATACCACAGACATGAACCATGAACTCTAGACAAAATACAAATAACTACATGAAGACACTTGGGAGTGAGCACAAGCAATGACATTCTAGATAGGAACCGACACTTGGAAAAAGGAGAGAGCACAAGGTGAATTTATGGTGGCTATGGTTTTTAGTCTGAGCTTAAGTCATAGTCAGTGTCACATAGGCAATTAAAACTCCAAAAGAGACCCACAGTCTTTCTGGCAAGATGCTCCAGAGGTTCAAGTCTGAGGAGCCAATTCCCCTCGAAAGTCCAAAGGTAGCTCTGCAACTGAGATGTTCACAAAGGGGAGCCCAAGTCTGTATACTAACTCTACCAACATCTGAGGTTCACCTCTGTATCTGTGTGGAGCTCAGCTAAGGATGAAGGAAATGAATGGACATTTTAGATGCTTCCTATAGGGGAATGAGTTTAAGAGAAAATGCATAGTGCTGCATTTAGTAATTTACTGAAAGGAATGAGCAAGACTGAAAGAAATGGAGAAGTCTAACCAATGTTACTGTTTTGGAAGACCAAACACTGTTAATAGCAATTTAATGTCAAATTGATCTGTATGTCCTATGTACTGCCTAACATAATGCCAGCAAATCTGGTTTTAAAAGTCCTATGGAAATGTTAAGGACTTAGACTATCCAAAGCAAACTTGAGAAAGATATGCAAAGTTGGAAGACTTATGTTACATAATTTCAAGATTAATTGTAACATATGGTGATCAAATAAATATTTTCCTAGCACAAAGATCAATAAATGACTTAAATTTATAGAATAGAGGGCTAAGAAATGGACATATACTTACATGTTTATTTGATTTTTTTTTAAAAAGATATGAAAGCAATCCAGTGGGAGGAAAAAAACCATAAACAGATGATGCTGGATAACTAGATTTCCCTAGGGAAAAAAATACCTAGACTCTTACCCTACACTTAAAACCAATTTATTAATTTGAAATGTACTGTGGACTTAAATATAGATACAAAACTATAAAGCTTTTAGAGAAAACTATAGAAGGGATTTTTTTGTGACTGGGGTATAAGCAAAACTTTCTTAGGACACAGAATCAAAACTATAAAAGACAAAAAAAAGATAATTAGATTTCCTCAAACTAAATATTTCTCCTCATTAAAAAAATCTAACAATTTTGAAATGATAACATGCATTAAAATCATAAAGCGTAACTAGGTAAGGAGATAAACAGCAGAGAGTTAGGCTGAATGGGTTCACACTGGCCTAATCCAAGGCAATGTAAATCTTAAAACTAAGGAGTAGGGAGTTCCCATCATGGTGCAGTGGTGATGACTCTGACTAGAAACTATGAGGTGGCAGGTTTGATCCCTGGCCTTGCTCAGTGGGTTAAGGGTCCAGTGTTGTGGTGAGCTGTGGTGTAGGCTGCAGATGTGGCTCATATCCTGCATCGCTGTGGCTGTAGTGTAGGCTGGCAGCTGTAGCTTCGATTGGACACCTAACCTGGGAACCTCCATGTGCCATGGGTGTGGCCCAAAAAAGACCAAAAAAAAAAAAAAACCCAAACCAAAAAAAAAAAACCCTAAGAAGTAATGGATTATAAATTTTTAAATAAAAATTGCCAGCAAAATTACCGATAAATAATTAAATAAATAAGTAAATAAATAAAGTACATGGGGGTAGTAACATGTTTCTAATAGTAGAATAACATAAATAAATGTAGAAGTGATGATAAAACTGCAAACTTATTTTGCAGCCATCCTAAGAATCATCACAGGCAAGAGTTACCAACATGAGCTAATATCTGTGGATGAAATTTAAGTAAAAAGTATATTTATACATTCTCAAATATCTACACCCAAGTTACTTATGAATTACACATGGATGATAAGTTTAAAGTGAAGGAATCTGACAAAATGCACCTTTAACCAAGCGATCAAAATAAACATCACTAATAAGAGGAAAACCAATAACCTCCACTTCTTCATGTGATTCACTGAGAAGTTCACAGCCCCACTGACATGGTCTTACATGAGACAAACCCAATTGAGGAAAGATCTAGAAAATCACTGACCTGCACTCTTCAAATGCCAATGTCATGAAACACAGAAAAAAGAATGAGAAACTATACCAGATTAAAGTCTAAAGAACCATGATACCTAAATGCTGTGTATCATCCTAGGTCAGTTCATAAATTGGTGAAAATCCTACAAAGGAAAATTAGTGAAATTGAATAAGGACTTTATTAGTATTATTGTCAAATTTTCTGAATGTGATAAATTGTCATTTGTTTCACTTTTTTGGTTATGTATGAAAATGACTGACCTTGTCTTGAGAGAAAGAAACATAGCAAATGCAGTGAAAGGTAAAAATTGCTGAAGGTATATGGATATTAATTTTATTATCCTTTTGACTAAAGGTTTAAATTTTTTTTCAAAGTAAAAAATTCAAAAATAGCCAAAAATAATCTAAATAAAAATTTTCCTGTTGTTTATATAGGAGACATTCCTGTATAAATGGACTGATCTTAATCTGTGATTTAGAACCTTTCCTCAGCAAATGGAGGCTTTTAAAAATTATTTTAGTAATTTTTATTTTTTCCATTATAGCTGGTTTACAGTGTCCTGTCAATTTCTACTGTAGAGTAAAGTGACCCACTCACACATATATATACATTCTTTTTCTCACATTATCTTTCATCATAAGTGACTAGATATAGTTCCCTGTGCTATACAGCAGAATCATATTGCTTATCTACTCCAAATGAAGTAATTTGTTATTCATTTGTGCTGTATATTAGATTCCAAATATAAATGATATCATATGGTATTTGTCTTTCTCTTTCTGACTTACTTTGCTTAGTATTAGAGTCTCTAGTACCAAGCATCTTGCTGCAAATGGCATTATTTTGTTCCTTTTTATGGCTGAATAGTATTCCAAATGGAGGCTTTTTCAATGACATAATTTTTAATGCCTCTTTTTCAAATGTCCTTGTTCTTTTTACCACCTCAGGAGCAAGTATATTGCTTAGAATTTTTAATTTTTTTTTTTAAGGGCCACACTCCTGGCATATGGAAGTATCCAGGCCAGGAGTGGAATCAGCTACAGCTGTAGCCACAGCAACACCATATCTGAGCCTCATCTGTGACCTACACCTCAGCTCATGTCAGCACTAGATCCTTATCCTATTGAGTGAGGTCAGGGATTGAACTTTTGTCCTCATGGATACTAGTCAGATTCATTTTTGCTGAGCCAAGACAGGAACTCCCATATTTCTTAGATTTTTAACGTCATTATCCATGCCACATACTTTGTATCGTTCTTTTTTTTTTTTTAACAAACGTATTTTGAAATATCTTTGTTCTAACTTTCTGCATTCTGTGGCTCTTTTCAAGATGATTATCCAAATCACTGATTTTATTTCCACAGTGTTAAAATTAGGATTCTAATATAGCAGAGATCCTTTCTTAGACCTCTCGCTTCACATTTTACATTTCAGTTCAATCTATTGCTGGAAACTTTTGCCCCTACTCTTTCTTAGTCTTTTTGTATCTGTATCTGAGAGAAAATGCCAGTTTCATCTAACACTTCTTAGTCATTATCAGGGGTCTTCCTTTCTCTCAGCTTTCAGATAATGCTTCTTTTCTTGTATACCACAGTATTTCATTTTCATAGTCACCCTGTTGGCCTTTTTTTTTTTTTTTTTTTACTGCTGACTCATACAAAAAGGATGAGAAGATAAGCCAGTCTGCCATTTGCTAACAGAGGACTCGTCTTAGTGCAATGTTTCTAATTGTTCTAATGCTTCTATAATGACTGAAATGAGATTTATATCTTTACCCCATTCCAACCACCTGGCATATGTTCTATATGGTGAGAACTTTCTAATGCCCCTGCAGGTTCTACCCACAAGATTCCACTTCCCAGTATTCAAAATGCCTTTACGGATTCCCTGGGCTTCCTTACAGTTATTTATATTTTTTTGGTGTTCAGTCCCTGAGTGTTTGGAGATACTCCAAATCATTGTCTTTGTATTAGAAAGATAACTAAGTCCTATATGCCTCTTGGTATAGGGTTTTTTTGTTTTGTTTTGTTTTTTTAAAAAAACAACTAAGTAAGACTGGTAGTAAGGAAAGGTAAAAGGGTCTTTTTTTACTCTCAGACCATCATAGAATCAGTGGGTCATAAGTGATTATAATTTTACTCACTGTCCTAGACCTATCAAACTTTTGGAACTAGAATTTGGATTAAAACCAAACTTTTAGGTCCTGGCAATAAATGGACCTCCCATCTTAGAATTTTAAAAATTGAGTATTAATTATTTTCTGTGGTTTCAAAATATTTTAGACAAAAATTGATAGATGAGCTCTTTCCTCATTTCTATCTGTGAAAATAAGTTTGCATTGATGGTAAACTTTTGAGCAAAGAGTCAACAAAAAGAAAATAAGATGTAATTTTAACCCCAATGATGAATGCCTATTTCTCCTTCTTGAACTGAGTCCTTTGGTTTCTTAGGTATATTTTCAAAATTCATATTTGTGTTCTGCAATAACTACAATATATGGGAGCAAGAGCATGTTCTTTATTTTGAAAATTGCTTTGAAGGTGTATATCTTAAAATAAATCAAGTTAAGACATAACTTTTGTTATTAGTTTGTAGTTGTATAGTAGTAAATTGCAGTGAATGTGGCTGGATTTATATCTACTTTTAGGGATTTATTGGTGTTTTCTTTATGGCTTGATATATGAGCAATCATTTTAAATGTTCCATTGGCTCTTGAAAAGAAGGAGCACTACTTACATAGGATTTAGGATTTGAAATACAGTTATACATAAAACATATCCTGTTACTATATTACTCAGAGCAGTTTTTTGTTTACTTGCTCTATCAAAGATTATGTTAAATTTTTTCAATTACATTTGTGTTTCTGGCTATTTCTCTTTATATTTATTAATGTATGACTTAAATGCTTAAAGGTTTACTACTATTTCTACCTTCTGTAACTAGGGTTTGTGTTTTCAGGATACAAATATATGAACTATATACATTACATATATACATATTAATTCTATTCATTTTGGGGGCTATTTCATCTATCAAAAGCTGTTAACTTACATTAAAAAATTACAACTCTGTTTCTCTTTCTCGTTATGTGTCTAAGTACTTATTTCACATATTTCAATAATAACCTATCACTTCTTGAAATCTCATGGCATTTGTATGCTTACCGTGGATTGTATGTTTTCTAACAGAGATCTTTAACTTAAAAGCTTACAATATGAAATTCCACTTTCCTTTTTTTTATTTTTTTAATTTTTTCTATTTTCCCACTGTACAGCAAGGGGGTCAGGTTATCCTTACATGTATACATTACAATTACATTTTTCCCCCAGCCTTTCTTCTGTTGCAACATGAGTATCTAGACAAAGTTCTCAATGCTATTCAGCAGGATCTCCTTGTACATCTATTCTAAGTTGTGTCTGATAAGCCCAAGCTCCCGATCCTTCCCACTCCCTCCCCCTCCCATCAGGCAGCCACAAGTCTCTTCTCCAAGTCCATGATTTTCTTTTCTGAGGAGATGTTCCTTTGTGCTGGATATTAGATTCCAGTTAGAAGTGATATCATATGGTATTTGTCTTTGTCTTTCTGGCTCATTTCACTCAGGATGAGATTCTCTAGCTCCATCCATGTGGCTGCAAATGGCATTATGTCATTCTTTTTTATGGCTGAGTAGTATTCCATTGTGTATATATACCACTTCTTCCGAATCCAATCATCTGTCGATGGACATTTGGGTTGTTTCCATGTCCTGGCTATTGTGAATAGTGCTGCGATGAACATGCGGGTGCATGTGTCTCTTTAAGGAGAGTTTTGTCTGGATAGATGCCCAAGAGTGGGATTGCGGGCTCATATGGAAGTTCTATGTATAGGTTTCTAAGGTATCTCCAAACGGTTCTCCATAGTGGCTGTACCAGTTTACATTCCCACCAGCAGTGCAGGAGGGTTCCCTTTTCTCCACAGCCCCTCCAGCACTTGTTATTTGTGGATTTATGAATGATGGCCATTCTGACTGGTGTGAGGTGGTATCTCATGGTAGTTTTGATTTGCATTTCTCTTATAATCAGTGATGTTGAGCATTTTTTCATGTGTTTGTTGGCCATCTGTATATCTTCTTTGGAGAGATGTCTATTCAGGTCTTTTGCCCATTTTTCCATTGATTGATTGGCTTTTTTGCTGTTGGGTTGTATAAGTTGTTTATATATTCTAGAGATAAAGCCCTTGTCAGTTGCATCATTTGAAACTATTTTCTCCCATTCTGTAAGTTGTCTTTTTGGTTTCCTTTGCTGTGCAAAAGCTTTTCAGTTTGATGAGGTCCCATGGGTTTATTTGTGCTCTAATTTCTATTGCTTTGGGAGACTGACCTGAGAAAATATTCATGATGTTGATGTCAGAGAGTGTTTTGCCTATGTTTTCTTCTAGGAGTTTGATGGTGTCCTGTCGTCTATTTAAGTCTTTCAGTCATTTTGAGTTTATTTTGGTGCATGGTGTGAGGGTGTGTTCTAGTTTCATTGCTTTGCATGCAGCTGTCCAGGTTTCCAAGCAGTCTTTGTTCCCATTTGATGTTCTTGCCTCCCTTGTCAAAGATTAATTGGCCATAGGTGTCAGGGTTTATTTCTGGGTTCTCTATTCTGTTCCCTTGGTCTGTCTGTCTGTTTTGATCCCAGTACCACACTGTTTTGATGACTGTGGCTTTGTAGTATTTCTTGAAGTCTGGGAGAGTTATGCCCCATGCTTGCTTTTTGTTTCTCAGGATTGCTTTGGCGATTCTGGGTCTTTTGTGGTTCCATATAAATGTTTGGATTGTTTGTTCTAGTTCTGTGAAAAATGTCCTGGGTAAGCTGATAGGGATTGCATTGAATCTGTAGATTGCTTTGGGTAGTATGGCCATTTTTACAATATTGATTTTCCCAATCCAGGAACATGGAATATCTTTCCATTTCTT
Organism: Phacochoerus africanus; assembly: GCF_016906955.1. NCBI lineage: Eukaryota > Metazoa > Chordata > Mammalia > Artiodactyla > Suidae > Phacochoerus > Phacochoerus africanus. The sequence goes on from NC_062544.1 coordinate 138,718,157, forward strand.
TACATCTTCTTTGATTTCTTTGATTAAAGTTTTATAGTTCTCGGCATATAGGTCCTTTACCTCCTTGGTCAGATGTATTCCAAGGTATTTGATTTTGTGAGGTGCCATTTTAAAAGGTATCGTATTTTTGTATTCCTTTTCTAATATTTCATTGCTGGTATACAGAAATGCCACTGACTTCTGAATGTTAATCTTGTATCCTGCTACTTTGCTGAATTTATGAATCAGTTCAAGGAGTTTTGGGGTTGAGTCCTTAGGGTTTTCTATGTATAATATCATGTCGTCTGCATACAGGGACAGTTTGATCTCTTCTCTTCCTATATGGATGCCTTTTATTTCTTTTGTTTGTCTAATTGCTGTGGCTAGGACTTCCAAAACTATGTTGAAGAGCAGTGGTGAGAGTGGGCATCCCTGTCTTGTTCCAGATTGGAGTGAGCAGGCTTTCAGTTTTTCCCCATTGAGGATTATATTTTCTGTGGGTTTATCATACATGGCTTTGATTATGTTCAGGAATGTTCCCTCTATACCCACTTTGGCGAGGGTCTTGATCATGAATGGATGTTGGACTTTGTCAAATGCTTTTTCTGCGTCTATTGAGATGATCATATGATTTTTTGACTTTTTTTTTGTTAATGTGGTGTATGATGCTGATTGATTTGCGTATGTTGAACCATCCTTGTGAACCTGGGATGAACCCAACCTGGTCATGGTGTATAATTTTTTTGGTATGTTGTTGGATTCAGATGGCTAAGAGTTTGTTGAGAATTTTTGCATCTATATTCATCAATGATATTGGGCGATAGTTTTCTTTTTTGGTGGTATCTCTGTCTGGTTTTGGAATGAGGGTGATGGTGGCATCATAGAATGTCTTTGGGACTATTCCTTCTTCTTCCACCTTTTGAAAGAGTTTCAGGAGGATGGGCACCAATTCCTCTTTATATGTTTGATAAAATTCACCTGTGAAGCCATCTGGTCCTGGACTTTTATTTGTAGGGAGTGATTTTATGACCTCTTCAATTTCATTTCTAGTGATCGGTCTGTTCAGTTGGTCTGTTTCTACTTGATTCAGTTTTGGCAGGCTGTAAGATTCTAGAAAGTTGTCCATTTCTTCCAGATTGTCAAACTTGTTGCCATATAGTTGTTCATAGTATTCTCTTATGGTTTTTTGTATTTCTGCTGTATCCGTTGTGATTTCTCCTTTTTCATTTATAATTTTGGTTATTTGGGTTCTTTCTCTCCTCTTTTGAGTGAGTCTGGCCAGGGGTTTGTCAATTTTGTTCACCTTTTCGAAGAACCAGCTCTTGGTTTTATTCATTTTCTCTATTGTTTTTTGAGTCTCTATTTTATTGATCTCTTCTTTGATCTTTATAATTTCCTTCCTTCTGCTGACTTTAGGACTTTTTTGTTCTTCTTTTTCTAATTCATTTAGGTGGAGGGTTAAGTTGTCCATTTGGGATCTTTCTTCTTTTTTGAGAAAGGCCTGTATTGCTATGAATTTCCCTCTGAGCACTGCTTTCGCAGCATCCCATAGATTTTGAGAGGTTGTGTCTTCATTATCATTTGTTTCAAGGTAGTTTTTAATTTCCTTCTTGATTTCCTCATTGACCCATTGGTTTTTTAGTAGCATGTTGTTTAGTCTCCATGCAGTAGGTTTTTTCTCTTTCCTTTTCCCATGGTTGATTTCTAATTTCATGGCATTGTGGTCAGAGAAGATACTTGAGATAATTTCTATGCTCCTAAATTTATTGAGATTAGCTTTGTGTCCCAAGATGTGGTCGATTCTTGAGAATGTTCCATGCGCATTTGAGAAGAATGTGTATTCTGCTTTTTTTGGATGTAGTGTCCTGAAGATATCAATGAAGTCTAACTTTTCTATTGTTTCCTTTAGGATCTCTGTTGCTTTATTGGTTTTCTGTCTAGAGGATCTGTCCATTGATGTGAGGGGGGTATTAAGGTCTCCTACTATGATTGTATTCTCATCAATATCTCCCTTTATGTCTGTTAATATTTGTTGTATGTATCTGGGTGCTCCTGTATTTGGGGCATATATGTTGACGATGGCAACATCCTCTCCTTGGATGGATCCCTTAATCATTAAGTAGTGTCCTTCTTTGTCTTTCTTTATGTCTTTTGTTTTAAAGTCTATTTGTCTGATATGAGCGTTGCGACTCCTGCTTTTCTGTCATGTCTATTGGTGTGAAATATTTTTCCCCATCCTTTCACTTTCAATCTATATGTATCTTTTGTCCTAAGGTGAGTTTCTTGTAGGCAGCATATTGAAGGTTTTTGCCTTTTTATCCACTCAGCCACTCTGCGTCTTTTGATTGGGGCACTCAGTCCATTGACATTTAAGGTGATAATTGATAGATGATTATTTATTGCCATTTGAACCTCGTGTTCCAGTTGATTCTATGGTTCTCCATTCTTCCTTTCTTTTTTTTTTTTTTTTGGTTGGATGGTATCCTGTTATTATCTGCCTGAGTGTATTTTTTTTTTCATTGTTTGCAAATGCAATATTTGGTTTTGGCTTGTGGTTGCCCTGTTTTTTAAGTATGCTAACCCCTTCCCATAATTGTGTGTTTTAGCCTGATGGTCCTGTAAGTTCAAACCCTTCATTACTATATTAAAATTAAGAAGAGAAACATACAAACAAACAAAAAGGGTTATTTACTTCCTAACATCCCTTGCCCACATTTTATGGTTTTGATGACTATTATTTTTTTCTTTTTAATTTTATTTTGTTTGAGGCCTGTTCATTATTAAATCTGTATGCTGGCTTATTTGAGTGACTGCTCTCTGATTGTGGTTTCCTCAGTCCTAGTTCTTCCTCTTCTTTTTTTTTTCTTTTCTTTTTTCTTCCCTTTCCTTCCTTTCTTTTTGGTTTAGAGAAGCCCTTTCAATATTTCCTTTAACCTGGGTTTTGTGTTGCAGTATTCTTTAAGTTTTTGTTTGTTGGAAAAAATTTTTATTTCCCCTTCTATTTGAATGATATTCTTGCTGGATAGAGTATTCTAGGTTGCATATTTTTTCCTTTTAGCACTTTAAATATCTCTTGCCATTCCCTCCTGGCCTGTAGTGTTTCTGTAGAGAAATCAGCTGATAATCTTATGGGGGTTCCCTTGTAGGTAACATTCTGCTTTTCTCTTGCTGCCTTTAGGATCCTCTCTTTATCACTAACTTTTGCCATTTTTATTATGATGTGTCTTGCTGTGGGTCTATTTGGGTTCAGTTGTTTGGGGCCCTCTGTGCTTCTTGTATCTTGAACCCAGTATCCTTTAGATTTGGGAAGTTTCCAGCGATAATTTCTTCAAATATATTTTCCATCCCCTTATCTTTTTCTACTCCTTCTGGAATTCCTATTATGCATAGATTGACCTGCTTTATATTATCCCATAGGTCTCTTATATTGCTTTCCAGCTTTTTGATTCGGTTTTCTGTCTGTTGACCGGATTGAGTGATTTCCATTATTCTGTCTTCTGTACCACTGATTCGTTCTTCTGCATTATTCATTCTGGTTTTTACTGTCCTTAGTTCAGTTTGCATCTCTGCCAATGAATGTTCTAGTTTTTCTTGGCTCCTCCTTATATTTTCTAGTTCCTTTCTGAGGGTATCTGCATTACTGTTCATATCTTCTCTTAATTCCTACAGTATTTTCACTATTTCTCTTTTGAACTCCAGGTCTGTCAGACTGCCGAGATCTGTTTCATTGTTGACTATTTTAGGTGAGTTCTCCTGTTGGTTTGACTGGGGGTGGTTTCTCAGCTTCTTCATCTTGCTTGTGGTTTTCTTTCTCTTGAGGGAGTTGTACTCTCTGTTATCGGGCAGTGTTTGCCTTGTCACTGCCGTGGAATATTTCCTGAGGGCTGGCGTTGTTGGTCAATCTTTTTTGAGCCAATCTTTTTTGGCTTTTATGGAGTGGTGATGGGGCTAACAGTGTTTCTTTGAAGCAAAGGAGGACTTCCTGAGGGCAGACAGGACTGGGAGGTCCACACCACGATGGTAGCAGATTTCATTTGGTCATGCAGAGCTTGCTCTGGTGTTTTTCGGCTGTGGGGTTCTTGCAGGGGGTTGGCGGTGTTGGGCAGCTGTTCCTCAGGAGTGCAGCACCCCCTGGGGGCTGGAGCAGCTAAGAGGCTCTTCCCTAGGGCAGCCCAACTCAGAAGGACGGCCTGAGAATGTAGGCAGATCTTTTCACAGTCTGGCCAAGCTTGTTGCAGCTTTTCTGGGCTGCAGGGGCTCTTCTAGGGGGCCTGTGGTGCTGAGCAGCTATTCCGTGGGAGTGGGGCACCCCCTAGGGGCTTGGGCGGGTAGCAGGGCCACTGGAAACCCAAGAGGCTCCTCCCCAGGGCAGCCCGACTCAGAAAGACCGTCTGAGATCTTTTCCCAACTCAGCCAGTCTTGTTGCAGCTTTTCTGGGCTGTAGGGGGTCCTGCCTGGAGCTGGCAGTCCTATGCAGCTGATCCACTAGGGCACCCCCTGGGGGCTAGGGCAGGTAGCAGGGCCATTGGAAACCGACGAGGCTCCTCCCCGGGGCAGCCCGACTCAGAAAAACTGTCCGGGAATTAGGCAGATCTATTCACTGCCTGGCTAGGCTTGTTCTAGCTTTTCTGGGCTGCAGGCCTTTTCTTGGGGGCTGGTGGTGTTTGGTGCTACTCTGCGGAAGTGTAGCCCCTCCAAAGGGCAAGCAGGCCTGTGCAGGGACAGCCCCTGCAGTGGTAGGCTTCAGGCAATTGTTGAGGCCAGCCCTCCTGGATGGCAGGCAGCCCCAAGTTCAGCGAGAGCGTAGGGGGTGGCAGGGGTGGGGGGAGGGGATACACTGGGAAGCACAGCTTTCAGCTAGCTAGCAGGCCTGTAAGCTTGCTGTGGTGTGGGGGGTATTCTATGGGGACCCACCCCTTCTTCTCTCCCCTCCCCAGCACGGGCACAGACCAGGCTCTTTTCCCAGGTTCCCTCTGATGCGGCTTTCCACTTCCCCGCCCCTAGAGCATTGCTCCCTTCCTCTGTGACAGCTTTGTTTTCTAGTCTCCCAGGCAGTCTCCGCCCAGTCAAATGGTTTCTAGACCTCCCAAGCAGTTTCCGCTCCGCCCTGCCCCCCCAGCCCAGGGACTAACCTCTGGAGCCGAGGTCTCAGTGCCCAGCCCCAACCCAGGCGTCTCAATTTTTGGTGACTGTGCCTGTAGTTCAGATGGTCCGTTCGGTTCTTGATCAGCTTTTCCGTACTCCAACTTACTGCTACACTCTTCTCTGCATCTGGAGATTCCTCCAGTTGGTTTGATCTTTCCCCTGTGTAGGTGACTTTCCAGGGTGCGGGATCCCTTTCTCCTCTGCAGTTCCCTTTCGGGAGCGCCCGTCCCGCTCGGATTCACCTTCTCTCACTCTCCTCTTTTCTCCCGTTCTGCCCCGTAATGTCACGAACTTCTTGCCGGTATTGGAGTTTAGGTTCTTCTGCCAGCGATTGGTTGCTGTTCTGTGCGAGTCATTTATTCTGTAGGTGTGCTTTTTTTTGTTGTTTGTGGGAGAGGGCGAGCGTGTCCCTCTACTCCTCCGCCATCTTGTCCTCTCCTCAGCTTCTTTATTTCTGGGAATGCCAAGTTCTTTCACTCCCCAGGGAATTTCAACCAGTTGTTTTCTCCCAGAGTGTTCCCTTCTCATTTTACACAGGTCTCAGCTCAAGTGTTCTGTGTTCAGAGATTTTCCCCAAGAATTCCCTCAAATGTAGCTTTTCTTCTCCACCCTCAGCATGCTCTATTCCATTGTCCTCTTCAGATTTAGGTATGAGTGTCTTTAGTAATAGTGATGAAACACACCTCTGTCTCAAAATATATTATGAATTTATCTATCTGCTTTTTTGTGAGTCCCGACCACTCACTTCTCATAGTAGTGTCATGAAAGCAGAGAGTTTGTATATTTTTGCAGTGATATTCATTGAACATTCCACTGACTATTGACAAGGATATATGGATGCTCAATAAATAGTTTGAAGTAAGAAATATAAAATGGAATGAAAATTATATCTGCTTCGTAGCATTGCTGCATTTTACTATTTTTTAAAAAAATTTCTTAGTAAAGTACTTGGTAAAACTTGAGTACTTATAAAAACGTCAACATCACACACATGCCACAAGCATGTATGAGAATATTTCTAGATGTAAAACAATAGAAGACGAGCTAACTGTTGCAAGACTCAGAACTCTTTTTCTACCAATTCTTGAACAAAAATCTAGATTCTTAATAATGCTTACAGATTTTTTTACCACCTACTACAAAGTTAAGATGGAGAGAAACACTCTATTGTCTTTTCTGGTTATAGATTGGTATGTCTATCTCAAGAAGATATAAGAAAACATAGAGATATTCTCCCCCATTGTGTATTTTGTGTATGTCTGTGTGAAAGCTACAGACACAACCTTAAAACGTGACTGATATTTAAAATAAATTAATCCTATTCTTTTTTTTTTTTTTTGTCTTTTTCTCATTTTCTCCTGGGCCGCTACCTCGGCATATGGAGGTTTCCAGGCTAGGGGTTGAATTGGAGCTGTAGCTGCCGGCCTGCGCCAGAGCCACAGCAACGCTGGATCCAAGCCACTTCTGCAACCTACACCACAGCTCACGGCAACACCAGATCCTTAACCCACAGCTCACAGCAACACCAGATCCTTAACCCACTGATCAAGGCCAGGGATTGAACCCGCAACCTCATGGTTCCTAGTCGGATTCGTTAGCCACTGAGCCACGATGGGAACTCCAAATTAATCCTATTCTTAACTGAGTTAGAAATGGGAGTCACTAAGCCTGCCCACTGCACACCTTCTCCATTCCTTTTTCTTGAAAATATCTGCAGAGCAAGGACATTTTCTAACTCACTGATTTAATCTTTCCATTTTGCAGAATAAATTGAAGTTGCCAAGGTCACACATAATGAGTGAATAGATCTGGATTATACCTAGAACACCTAAATCACATACTAGGCCTCTTCCCATTATAACTAGATATGAGATCTCCAGGTATATATGATTTAAACATTCATTCATTCAACAATTATTTATTGAATATTCACTATATACCAAGCACTCTGCTTGGGTTAAAGATAGAGTAGTAAACAGGCAACTATAATTCTTCCTCTCAAGGTGTTTTCAATCTTTTGGGAAGTGAGTCATTAAAAACATAATGTCATAAAATACTTTAATTTAATTCATGAGAAGGAAAGCAGCAAGAGAGTCAAGGTCAATGGCGTTCTGAAGTTAATTAATTTTTTTTTCTTTTGGCCATGCCTGTGGCATATATGGAAGTTCCTGGACCAGGGGTTAAATCCAAAGCACAGCTGTAACCTACATCACAGCTGTAGTAATGCTGGATCCTTAACTCACTGTGCCATAGTGGGAACTGCCTGAAGTTAATTTTGAATCGAACTTCCCCTCACAACCATTAAACACCAAAAAAGTGACCAGGACCTCCTGTTGGCATCTCTAGGTGATCCCAATGTACATGATATGTAGAATTCTATTATTTGTAGTGAGTAGTGAGCACAGGGTAGTTTAAAGTAAAATTTGTTTTTGTTTTTATTTTTGTTTTGTGGACAAAAGCCATGAACATTCCTGCAAATTCATTGACTACTACATATCTAGAAGGTGCCTATGGCTACCTAGGGCAAAGGACCTCATAGTTCCAGTGCTACAAAGAGGCTATGGGAAAATTAGTTAAGCTCTCTAAGTTCTTCAACATTTCTATGCCATTTTAAGGCATGTGGGAACTCATATTACTGTTCCCATTTACTAGTGTGGACCTGGAAAACTTTGTGAGGGGTACAGTGGCCATTGTCCTAGAGATATCAAGAGAAATATTTTTGGTCTAGTACTCTAATGACACACTGGGAATGAGGATATTTAGAATATTCATGCTACCACAGAGTCTACTTGGGGATTCCTTTGCAAACTCCAAGTCTATCTGAGGTTTCCTTCATCTCTTATCATCACTGCTAGCTCCCACTCCCACCTAGAGGAGGGCTAAGAGAAATTGGGCTACAATGGTCGTTTTTTGAAAACCCACCATTAATGGTCCTCACTTCATATTTAATTATATTCTCATTACAGCCCTTGAATTATACCTAATCTTTAGGGGGGTTTAATGGAGAAAACAGGAGGTTGTTACTGATAATTTTTTGTTTCAAAATTTTTCCTTATGCCTTCTTCTCCCTCTGGATCTAGGCTGAATCTTTGATTCTACTGTTGGTAGAATCTGTCTAGTCACCCCTTCTCTGGGTCACCCCCACCCCCAGGCAATGCACATGAAACCAATTAGCTACCTTGATAGTGAAGAACAAGGAGACTAAAAATTCTTAAGATTATATAGTGAAAGTTTTTTTCTGACACATAGTATTTGATAAACATTTTAAACATGTCTGATTCGGCCAACAGTTTCTCCTACTATAAGCAAGTACACATGGCAGAAACAAAAACAAAAACATTTTTAAAATAGGAATGGCTTAGTACAAAGAAATCTAGCTAATAATTCTTAAAATAACATCTAGTAACTAGAAGAATGTAGTGATAGTGGAGAGAAGTAAAATAGAAAGGAAAGATAGAAAAATAGACCAGATAAATCAAATATAGAGCCAAGAAAAATGTGCCGAACATATGGGAATTTAGGACAACACAAATCTGACATTTTTTTTAAAAAAGTTGTGAAAGAATAAATGATGCTAGGACAATTGGCTATTCATGTGGAAAAAAAGAAAAAAATTGCATCTCTGTTACTCAGTACACAAATATAGATTCTGGAGAGATTAAAGGGCTAAATGTCCAAAAGCTAAGCCTTAAAACTTTCCAAAGAGAATGTAAAAAATATTTGTAACAGGCAGAAAATGAGAAATTTGACTACCTTAGAAATAGATACCATAAACAGAGTAAGTATAAGCTACATATTAGACAAGATATTTATAATGTAAATAACCAATAAATAATTTATATCAAGAATAAATAGTGAAGAAAACAATTGAAAAAACAAGGGACCCAATAGAAAAATAAGCAAAGGATATTGTAGGAAAGTCAAATCACCATCAACATATAAAAATATACATATCCTAAAAATTGTTGAAGGAAGCAAAACTAAATTATTAAGAGATATCTTTGGCAAATTTTCATTGTCTGACCAGGCCAGTTTTTAGTAAGTGTGCCAAAAAGAGGAAAACTTTCAACATTTTTCAGTGAGGGTAGCAACTGGTATAGCTAACTTAGAGAGTAATTTAATAATGCCTAGTGAATTTTAAGATGCATTGATCCTATAACCCCAAAAGTGTGTATTTAGGTCTTTACCCTAGAGCAACCCTTTTTTGAGAGCTTGAGGAAACATGAACAGAGGTTTTCATTCTGGTCTCCCGTGTAAAAGTGGAGTAATTTACACAACCTGGAAGTTTGTCAACCAAAAATGGGTGAATAAAACACCATTCAGTCATGCTATTGAAAAATAGACCTAAATTAAAATCAATGAGCAAGAAGTACATAAATTAAAATGGGGAGATCTCAGACAAAGCAAGAAGGAGAAAATGAAGTTATAAAATAACGTGCTCAGGAATTCCCACTATGGCACTGTAAGTTAAAATTCTGACTGCAATGGCTCAGGTTTCTACAGAGGAGCAGGTTCTATCTCTGGCCCAGCACAGTGGGTTAAGGATCTGGTGTTGCTGCAGCTGCATGGTAGGTTGCAGGTGCCACTCAGATTCAAGCTTTGACCCAGAAACTTCCAAGTGTTGTAGGTGCAACCAAAAATAATAATAATAATAGGGAGTTCCCATGGTGGCGCAGTGGTTAACGAATCCGACTAGGAACTATGAGGTTGCGGGTTCGGTCCCTGCCCTTGCTCAGTGGGTTAACGATCCGGCGTTGCCGTGAGCTGTGGTGTAGGTTGCAGACGCGGCTCAGATCCCGCGTTGCTGTGGCTCTGGCGTAGGCCGGTGGCTACAGCTCCGAATCAACCCCTGGCCTGGGAACCTCCATATGCGCGGGAGCGGCCCAAGAAATAGCAACAACAACAACAACAAAAAAAAAAGACCAATAATAATAATAATAATAATAATAGGAATGATAATAATAATGATGGTGGTGATAATGTGTTCAGTACGATGCCAAGTTTTTTGTTTTTTGTCTTTTTGTCTTTCTTTTTTAGGACCGCACCAGCGGCATATGGAGGTTCCCAGGCTAGGGGTCTAATTGGAGCTGTAGGCACCAGCCTACACCACAGCCACAGGAATGCCAGATCCGAGCTGGGTCTGCAACCTACACCACAGCTCAAAGCAATGCCAGATCCTTAACCCACTGAGCGAGGCCAGGGATTGAACCTGCAACCTCATGGTTCCTAGTCAGATTCATTTCCACTGTGCCACGATGGGAACTCCATGATGCCAGTTTTGTAAACTTAAAAAATAAATAAAAGAATAGCATGTATTGATTATACATGTATATGTAAGTACATACTTATGAAGGTTACCAAAATATATATGAGGATGCTGCACACCAAGCATCAGATTTTAAGATTTCTGCCAATCCTCTTTCCCTGTGAACAGATCTATTCTGAGACAGTCCAGAGGAAGGGACTTGACAGAGGAAGGGCAGGGGGCAGGATAGGGAGAGATGGGTGAAAGCTGTGGGCTTGAAGTTCTAGGGAATCTATAATGCTTATTTGTCTTTAAGCACAGAGCAATCTGATGCCAGTATAGAAGAATATTAACACGTGTCAAATCTGGACACGGGATAACTTGATACATTTTTATTTAAACCAAAGTTTAATAGCACTTACTGTATGCCAGGCACTGACCTGGACACAGATTATATTAACCTATTTAATTGCCTTTAATTTTGTATGTTTGAAATATTCCATATTTAAACATTGTTATTAATTTCTAAGTCTATTAGGATATACTTGACATAATTTTCAACAATGGAATGAAATTTGAAGGTGAGAACAAAAGATTATTGTGATTTTCTATTCCTATATACTTTTTGAATTTTTATAACTTGTTTATATTCCTTTGTAGTTTAAAAAATTTTATTTTAATTACAGTTACAAGTATTATTGAGTGTTTGAGCATTAATATAGGAACTAGAGCTTATTTTGCAAGAAAACCAAAAAAGAAGGAGGGCAGGGTCAGAACTTATTTGTCCAAAAGAAAGTATGGAATTGCAAGACTAATACAAGAAAAGCAGCTAGGTGAACACATCGTATCATAGGTGGATGCGAAATATGGGTAAGCCCACATTTCATAACAGGTTGACTTGTCTTTTGAGTTGTATTCATGACCAAAAAGAATGAAGAGTCCTTAAGCAGAATGTCTGACACAAATAGAGATTAGAAATTTCTAGAGGGCAAGAGGATGAAAGTAAGTTAGTAGAGCAATCTTTTATATTTTGCAGGCAACTCGAAATAGGTTCAGTGGGACAGCAGCATGGGATTCCAGCCATACTGGAAGCCTAGATTGTCTTGCCCTCTGGAATTCCTCCTAAATGACATGTTCATCAAGGAAAAGTATTGACAAACTCTTTATTCCCAGCCCTGTTGTGATGATAGTTGGACTCCCACTGAGCCAACGTGAAGTGAAAATCAGAGAAGGAAATCTGTTAGCATCAAATAAGTGATAAAGCAGTCAGACTTAACTGATAATGTGTGTGAGCATGTCTGACACAGCCCATCTTAATGAAGCAATCTTAGCTAATGCATTAGTTACTCCTTTTAGGTTTTGTGTTGTAATAACAGTACCCGCCATAGAAATGCTTCCACTTGGTCTAAGTAGGGTGTTTCGCCAATAAAAGCAAAAGCAATCAAACAATCTTCTCAGACCATCAAGAGATACACATTTATTTAAGTGATCTCAAATATCGCACTATTCAAGTGATATTTTTCCGAAGTCTTTTCACAAATTTGGATTAGTCACTGAAAATGAATTGTAGGCTTAATTTTCAGTGCTGTTGTGTACACTGTTGCTAATCTGCCCAATACCTATTTGCCTTTCCCTCATGCTGACTAAGCCCACTTTTATTCAAGTATTTTTCTCTTACCCACGTAGCCCACATGCTTCAGGGCAACTGATCACCTGCTAGAGTCCTATCCTCACTCACCACTCTCCTCAGTTTCATGTGCAGGCCTATTTGTTCTAAGGGTGTGCTAATTATTTTTCTGCAGACCCTTAGCCCAGAATTATTCTTTTGTATCCAGAGGGGGATGGAAACATGCAAATGACTTTTCTTAGACTATCATGTCAGGTGAGTATTGCCAGTGTGAGCCACTGGATGGGAAATAAGAAGTAGAAAGAGAAAAACTGTTGAAATGTTGTCTTTCTGCTTCTGCTTCTGCTTTTAGCTAAGTGAGTGAAACAGAACTCTCGTGGGCTGTTCTTACCCAGCGGCAGACAATTCTATCAGGAACATTTGGTTACACTACTTTCCCTGCTTTTGTTCTCCAGCTACAGAAGCAAGAGTGGATTCTTGCCCTTGCCGTTCTCTGAGTCACTCCTCTGACCCCATCTCTCCCTCTGTCCTTGAAACAGTTTCATTATCAGCAACTTGTATTTCTTTTTTCTCCCAGGAACTGATTGATTTTAAGAGTAATTCCACCCTCCTACCAGTAATAGGCTCAAGCATCACCATATATTGTTCAATTTGTGCCAGTACAAGTTGAGTACAGGAAACATTTGCTGGTGAAGTCTGGGATAATTTTTCTACTATTTTATGGAACAGTTTCTTTCCAGTAGCTTCTCTTTCTCATGCTCTCTCTAAATACTGTCATATGCTCAAATCCCATAGTCTTTTCATGTTGAGTCCACACAGAGAGGAACGCAGATTTCAAAGTACTCTAGAGAAAGGACACCTGAGCAAAGTCAAACTTAATATGCACCCTACTTCTAGACTCCCATTATGGGAAGCCATAAATGTCTTTATTTTTCAAGTCAATGTGAAATGCAGTTTCTGTTAATTTCTGCTGGATGATATAGCCATAATCTTCTAAAATCTTTGCAAAGAAATTTCTGGATCTAGATGGCTCAATATTTGACATATTGAATTGCTCTACAGGTCTTAGAGCAAAGACACAAAATGTAACCCTAACCCTAACCCTAACCCTAACCCTAACCCTAACCCTAACCCTAACCCTAACCTAATCACTACATTTTTTTGAGGTCTGTAATCTAAAACCCCTGTCAGAATTAAGTACTCCTGTTCCTGTTTTCTTATAGAGTTTGTTCCACTTGCTGTAGATTTTAGGAGTAAATACCATCTCTAAGCATCAGTTTCTTCTGAGAATGAAGATTAGAATAGTACATACCTAAAAGAGAGAAGTACTGTAAGGATAAAAAAGAGAATCCTTGCACACTGTTGATAGGAACATAAATTGGTGTAGCCACCATGAGAAAATAGTAAGGAGGTGCCTCAAAAAATCAAAAATAGAACTACCACATTATCCACATATTCCACTTCTTGCTATTTATCTGAAGACTATGAAAACACTAATTTGAAAAGATATATGCATCCCTGTATCCATTGCAGAATTTAAAAATATAGCCAAGAGACAAGATATGAGAGCCATGTAAATATTCATCAATGGATGAATGGAAAATAAAATGTGATTATGTGTATATACATATGTTTTTTCAATTAAATACTATTCAGCCTTAAAAAAGAAGGGAATCTTTTAATTTATGATAGCATGGGTGGAACTTGAGGGTATTATGCTAGGTGAAATAAGTCAGGAAAGGACAAGTAAGACAAATACCATATGGTTTCACTTATATGTAGAGCATACAAAGTCACACAAACAAACAAAACAAACGCATAGATACAGAGAACATAGTGGTGGTTACCAGAGGAGAAGAGAGTTGGGTATTAGGGGAAATGAGTGAAGGGGTCAATTATATGGTAAGGATGCTAATAGACTTACTGTGGTGATTACTTTGTAGTGCATACAAATATCAGATTATTATGTTGTATATCTGAAATTAATATAATGTTATATAGCTATTTTACCTCAATTTATAAAAAAACACCAAAAAAATTTAAATAGCATTCAGCATATTACTGATTAATTGTTCAATATATCTTAGATAGTATTATCTATGTATCTGCCTCATAAATTTTTAAGGGTAGGGGCTTATCATACTCTTGGTATATTGCCATTCTTATCCTGGAGCCGACAGGGAGCAGTCTTAATTAAGGACTGGGTCACCTTGTGACCCAGAGCACTGTAAACCAGCTATAATGGAAAAAATAGGTAAATAAATAAATAAAAATCATTATTAAAAAAGAAAAAAAGAATGAGGAAACAAATGCATGAACAAATGAATGACTCATTTGGTAATGTATATAGGATAAGCCTTTTAAAACTGGTCCAGCTATACTGCTCTGTGTCCGAATTATTGACATTTTATTTTAGTATGAGAGTTCTTTTCCCATTAATCAAATCTTACTGTAGAAAATGACTCTGACATAAGGGACTGCTTACAGGGGAGAATGTTAACAGACCTTTCAGTAGCTGCAGTTTCCTGGTTGTCCTTTGATGGATCAAGAGCTAATTCCCAAACTATTTTCAAGCCAACCTGGTAAGTACATAATATTTACTCAAGCGACACTAAGCCATTTGGCATGATTTCAACAGAAAAAAAAGGGGGTGATTTGAGGAAGAACTTGTGGCATAAATAGGTTTTTCTCATAATTGCATGGGCAATGCTTTTGTTCACCTCCTGATAGAAAGGCCAGGAAATAGTCCTTTAGAACTAGCTCTGTTTTATATTTTGGTTATTCTTTCTGCTCTTCTCATTGCAGATCTGAATGACAATATAATCAGATAGAACTGAAATATAATCCCAGCCAAGAAGGGGCAGAGGTGATTATGCTCTATAGATAAAACAAATGAATTCTAGTTCATCCAGGGAAAAAATGTTCAGGCTACAAAACCTGACTTTTTTTTTTTTTTCAAGCAAGTGGAAAGTTTATTAGTGACAAAAGCTTGCTTAGTTTTATTTTCTGAATCCATTTTCCCACATATATAGAGAAGAAATGCTGAGAAATGGAAAT
The DNA here is from genome assembly GCF_016906955.1 of Phacochoerus africanus. Lineage (NCBI taxonomy): Eukaryota > Metazoa > Chordata > Mammalia > Artiodactyla > Suidae > Phacochoerus > Phacochoerus africanus. Next base: position 138,733,210 of record NC_062544.1, read on the forward strand.
GGCATATTCTCTTTATAATGGCTTTTGAAGATGATTCCATCTTTTAAAATCTACCCCTCTGGTTGATGAAAATGTTCGCTCCCTTAGGCACCTGAGTAAGAGAGTCTTCCGTTAGCATGCAATGGGAACAGAGAAATGGTTTTAAATTATAGCTTTTTAATTTCAAAAGGACCCTCAGGAATTTGTTTTGATACATAGCAAATGCCTTAATTGTGTTTGTTTATGAATAACACCACGTTCATTCCACCTAGTGAAAGGACACTTGTCCAAAATAACCACTGCATAGAAGCCCAAAGAATAAGAGGGGGCCTGGAAGTCGCAGGTGACATGATTTGGCCCTGGGTCTAAGAAAGGGAGATGGGAACAAAAAGCTTGGGAGATGCCTGTGTAAGGGATGATGAAGAGAATTCTGTTACATGTTTACTCTAGTCACATACTAGGGCTCATAAATGTTTATGACTAGCCAAATTAAATGATGGTTAACTGCTGAAGGCAAATTGGAGCCAGCCTTATTATAATAGTCACTTTATTATTTGAGAACTGCCTAGCCATGGACATGATCTTTTCCTTTACATTTCATTTTATTTTTTATTCTTACTCTATTCATATATATTTCAGGATGCATCTCTAAAAGATAAAGATACTTTTCAAACTTAGACTCAATAGTATTATCAAACTGAAATGAAGTGAGAATGTTTTGCCCATTACTTCCAAAAGCTAGTAAGTATTCAGATTTTCCCCATTGTCTAATAATTTTCTACAAATGTGTTTGAATTAGGATGCAAATAATGCCCTTTGATTGGTTAAAACATCTCTACCATGTCTTTTAACCTATGTGTTACTTCTCCCACCTTTTGCACAAAAGATTGTAATGATTGTTTATCCTGAACCAAAGCACACTCCCTGAACATTGTGAGGATTAATAAAAAATAAAGGTTATAGGACTCAGACAAAATATCTTTCACAGCCCTGGCTTGTGTTTGGAATGTAATTCTTTCCAGAATGAGTGCTGCTTTTGTTTTCCCTTTCACTTCCCTACAGCTTCTCATGCAGCTTCTTTAAAAATTATTTTTTGAATTTTTGAGGAAAAAACTGAAGATGGTACAAATAAATGGAAAGATTCCTGTGTCCATGGAGAAAAGGGATTACTATTGTTAAAATATCCAGGGAGTTCCCGTCATGGCTCAGTGTTTAATGAATCTGACCAGGAACCATGAGGTTGCGATTTTGATCCATGGCCTTGCTCAGTGGGTTAAGGATCCGGTGTTGCCATGAGCTGTGGTGTAGGTCACAGACACGGCCTGGATCCCACATTGCTGTGACTCTGGCGTAGGCTGGCAGCTACAGCTCCGATTAGACACCTAGCCTGGGAATCTCCATATGCTGTGGGTGCAGCCATAGAAAAGACAAAAAGAGGAAAAAAATAAAATATCCATAGTACCCAAAGCAATATACAGGTTTGATGCAATCCCTATTAAAATACCTATGATATTTTTCATGGAACTAGAAGAAATAATCCTAAAATTTATATGGAACCACAAAAGACCCCCAAATAGCCAAAGTAATCTTGAGAAAGAACAGAACTAGAGATATCATGTTCTCTGACTACAGACTGTATTATAAGGATGCATTAATCAAAACAGTATGGTGCTGTCACAAGAACAGACACACAGATCAGTGAAACAGAGTAGAGGGTCCATTCAATTCTTATATTCAGCTGCACATGCTAAGCAGGCAAAAGAGGCCCCTTCATATATCCTCATCATCCTGATGCCAATGAATCCCTTCTCTATGATCCTTTCAGTTTGTCAGCCCCTCATAATTCACTGAATAAACCACTGTGCCTTTTCCTATGAGAACACAGTAAGCAACTTGAAGGAAGTAACCATCCTTACTCTATCTCCCTATCTCCAGTTCCTAAAACCCTTTCCATCACAGAGTACATGCTCAATGAATGTCTGTTTTTGTTCGTTAAAATTATAACTGATGTCAATCCTTTTAGAAGATCTAAAGATTAAACTACATAGAAATAATTGACCAAGGTTAGCATTTTTACTCAAGTGTAGATTCTACTTTTCAACAAATAAACATTGCCTTCCTGAACCACCATGAGCTTTCACTTAACATCTGTGATTTCTTTCAGACCTCTAGTGCTTTTTATTTTATTTTGTTTTGTTTTATTTTGCTTTATTTGTTATTTTATTTATGTTATTTTAATTTTTGTATGCCCGCACCCACGGCATATGGAAGTTCCCGCACCAGGGATTAAATCCAAGCTGCAACTGTGATGCTTACTACAGCTGTGACAACACCAGATCCTGTAACCCACTGTGCTGGACAGAGGATCCACAGTTGAATTCTTAACCCACTGTGCCACAGCAGGAACTCCTCTAATGCTTTTTAATTAATTAATTCCTATATTACCTTTTGTGCAAAGGATAGTATTAGGGAATGAGCAAAACAGTTTCCCAGAGTGAGTATCAGCATGGGTGTCTCAGAGGACAGAGATGAGCTACAGCTGCAATCCTAAGTTGGAGTTTGCTGTAGAACTGGTGCAGGAGTAAAAATAAATTTGCAGTCTGAGGAGAAAGACTACGATTCCATTTCTGATCAATACCAAAGTGCTCTGCCAAAGCACAGCTAGCGACTCAAGTTACTGTTTTTAAACATATCCCTGTCTCCAATCATTGCTCTTAGTGAGAGGCTGATGTTAGGAACACAGTGATGCAAAATAGGACATATTTTAAAATGACAGGGCAATCTTCCATGGACCTCCCTTACTCCTGCTGCAAGCTCCCATCTCAACCAAAGTCAGATCAACTGAAAAACTCTGGAGTTCCTTTCATGGCTCAGCAGAAAGGAACCCTGAATAGTATCCATGAGGACACAGGTTCAATCCCTGGCATCTCTCAGTGGGTTAAGGATTGGGTGTTGCCATGAGCTGTGGTGTAGTCCTCAGACACGGCTCAGATCTCGCGTTGCTGTTGTTGTGGTGTAGGCCGGCAGCTGTAGCTCCAATTCAACCCCTAGGCTGGGAATTTCCATGTGCCCTGAGTGGAACCCTAAAAAGACAAAAATCAAAAAAGAAAAACTCCAAATAGTACTTTAAGTTTCTCACTGGAGCATCTGAGATAGGAATTTACATCCCAATCAATATTTAGATTTCTGAAAAACTAAGGGTTCAAGTCACAACTTTTATTTATAGTCACCTGGCCCAAAGAGTGAAAATAGACCTAGAATAACCTTCCAGATGACAACAATTAGGTAACGGTGTAGACTCTAGCAAGTGCAGAGCTAAAAATTAGGTGTTTGTGCTCTCAGAGATGACTGAAATAACATAGATTGAGATTCAGACTAGGAAAGTAAAAACTAATGAATCTGAACTAGAAGGATTAAGAAGAAACAAGTATTGATACTAAGAGGGTAGCTGAAAAAGGGATGACCCAAAAAACTCTTATGGATACTATGGAGTAAAGAATCATTTGCTGACCTTTCTCTTACTGATTTCTCTGGAAATTAAGTCATGTATATCTGGTCATTTAAAAACCATTTTAAATCAGTTCTATGGCATTTAGAGCAGTAGTTTTAGCAGATGCTGTCAGGGTATCTCCTAGGTCTTTTGCCTATACTCAAGGTCAAGGGCAAGGTCACTCCTTACAGAATGTTTCCCATATCTACCTGAGATCACCTGAACCCTTCAGGGCAGGGCAAAAATGCCCAAGGACTAATGGCTCCAGGAGTGACCATCAGCTAGTAATAGATGGAAAGTTGTGAGCAAATACCCCAGCTTCCACGTCTTTTGTTGGAACAGTTCTGCAGCATGTTCTATACCATCTATCAGGGTGTCCCAGTGGGACTAAACTGAAATTGCCCACAATATTAATGCATTCTGAATGTTTTCCCCCACCACTGTTCTGTCTTCCCCACTACCTCATACCACTCTCTAGACAACCTGCAAATAAACTGCCAGGATCCAAATTCTGTCTCAAGTTCTCATTTTGGGAAAATGCAAACTTGGATAATGGTTCTCCACTGTTTTGATCAGTCCCATAAGGAATGGTAATAATCCACTAAGGTTAAAATAGTGCTTTTCTATCTTAATTCATTCATGTAAAGATGTCATATTTGTGTCCTACCAGTATTAGCATCTATACTATGATTTACTCACTAACCTTTCTAGGTCAGTTTAAAACTGATTACTTTTTAATTTAGTCTTTTCCATCACATTGTAATTTCATAGCCATACATTTTTAAACAGATATTGAAAATTTTTATGTATTTTGTTGTGTTTGCTCATGCTCATGTATCATATAAAAATTATTCTACATGCCAAACTTTGCAAAATATTGAGCTACAATTAGATTTAAAAAAATGCATGCTTTCTCTGTCACTGATCTGACACCACAACTGAGAATCATTAAGGTAACATCGGTAGAAAATTTGACCTGATACTTCCCTTGGGGTTTTTGAAAATTCTGTATTTTTAATTGATTGATTTTGCCCAGATTGAAAATGTTCATTTTGAGTTATGAGATTATCCCTAGCAGGAACCCTATCTAACATTTTTTCATATTAGCATCCAGCTCAATAGCACCTAAAGAGAGATAAATGAAGTGATAACAGCAGTAATTGGCCCTCATTTTATGTCAATGGAATTTCCTTCAGAATTTGTAAGATACAGAAAGACAGAGAATGCTGATATTTTGGGCTCATAGTCAAAGGACAAAACTAGTCTTTTGCTGTTGTCTAGCAAACTTTCTTCGTTTATTTTTGGATGAAATGTTTCCTGTTTGAAAGGATATTGGCCTTCACAACAAAACTCCTGACCGAAAGCCCATAAAGCATTTTTTAAAAAAGAAAGTTAGTATCTCATTTTTTTTTTCAAAGAAGTACTCCAAATTTCTTTTAAGTTTCAAAATTTTATTCTCAGGGATTTCCTTGGCATTACAAATTTCTGAACTACATGTTGCTTGTTACTAATGCCATCTATCTGATTCATGGGAGATTCTACGACTCTGTTGCTGGAACTTTGTGTGGGGTGTGGGGGGGTGTGGGGGTGTATGGGATGTGTGTGTCTGTGTGTGTGTGTTAGAGAGAAAGATCTCATAGAATCATTACGCAGCATCCATTGAAGTCATTGTGTGTGCAGACCTACAGAGATACATACAGACAGGATATAAAATTGTATAGATTATGAACAGCTCTCATCAATGACATGAATTGAAATACATTTTCCTTTCATATTGAAAGAGACTTAACATTAAAAAACTAATCTTTCTTGAGATCAAGTTCATTAACACAATGATTATTCATTTGGCTTTTATAATGATATTGCTGCTTAATCATCAGAACATTGCTTCCTGAGCTCAGTGTGAACCAGCAGGAAACATTTGAAGAGCAAGTCTTGCTGCTAATGTGCCAGGAGAGGGATGGTATTCTCACTGCTCTTCATTGCAAAAATACAGCACATTTCTGCTCAGACGTCTAAAACCTCTTGTCCGAAAGCATGAGCTTTAAACCTCACATTAAACATAGAATAAAGTTATATAACCCTAAAGGCTAAATCTTTGCCTCAAGTCTGCTGTTGCTCTTTGGATTTTACATAAAGTCTCCCCAGAGGGTTATTTTTTTTTATGATAAACCAAGATGTAAGGTGGTTTAATCTTGGTAGTGGCAATACTATGGTACTGAATTTGATATCTCATTTGGCTGTTTAGCTCAGTAAACAAAGACATGAACAAGATAGGACCAAACAATAAATCTTTACAACTATATTTTCTGTGATTCAAGTTCAACCCACAATCTACCGCTAAATCTAAAGGCTGGGATCTCTGCAATGGAATCAAAATGAAAATATAATAATAGGATATAATAAAAAAAGAAAATTTATTTTTTTATTTGCTAGAAATTCTTTTGAGTGTAGGAATTGATAAACTCCCTGTAGGGAGCTAAATTATCAAGGTATAAAATGCATAATTATCCACTAATATGTATTGCACAGGGTAACAAGAGTAGTAAGGGCTATAAACTACAAGCAATAGAAACCAACTTTGGATTATTTAAGCAGACTTTTCCCAAAATATAAAATTAGTTCAAATCTTGGTTAGCCAAAATGTGACATTTACATTGTCCACCATCAGATAGGGTTTGACACAAATAAACATTCAAGCAGCAATTCTAAACAGCAAGAAGATGCTTAGAACATGTATTTATGTGATTGAGAACCTATTACTAATTAAGTTGAATTATTCAAAACCTGTAAATTCAAAATTTACAATTTCTCAGGAGTTCCCTCGTGTTTCTTTGGGCTAAGGATCTGGCATTGTCACTGCTATGGCTCTGGTTACAGCTATGGTATGGATTTAATTCCTGGCCTGGGAACTTCTGCATGCTGCAGACCCAAGCTACCCCCATCCCCCGCCCCACCAACCCCTGCCAAAAAAAAAAAAAAAAAACACTGGTTTACAATTTCTCAAGCAGCATAATTTGCTAGTTGAGAACCTGGATATATGTTCCTTATAGAAGTTAATGTTCTTTAACTTACACAGAACTCTTTTGGCCTCTTTTAGTTGGCCCATGGACTTTGAGATAAGCAGTCAGAGTTATAGAAAGAAAGAAAAAAAAGAGAATAGGTATAGGTAGCATAAGAGATTAATAAAGCACATTTCCAAGGCCTTAGGTGTGCCTTTACAATGTTAATTCACATTTATAAAGAAAGAGACATTTTAGAAAGTGGGCATTTAGAAAGGCCTAGGTGTCTGTGGGTGTGCTGATCCCCATTTGATCACATCCGAGGCACTTCTATGTCTCAGTCACCAAACCTAAGTGATTTTGGAATTCATAAAGAAACCTGACACCAGGGATGCACACTATCATTACAGTGTTCCCTTTCATTATTTTGCAAAACCCTGGCGAAAATTTCTGACTCCCACAGAGATCAGATCTGAAAAACTCACACAGAGATGAGAGCATATAGGCTGAAAATCAGAGAGGGGTCACTGGTAGAAAGTGAGAAGCTATGTTTTGACATTTGTCAAATGTTAACAAAAACAATCCTCATTAATCTCACTTCTATGGATAGTAAAAGGAAACAGCAGGAGCCAATGGGGCATAGATAATCCAAAGCATGAGCTACTGTAAAATTAATTTACATTTGATTAGTGGAGACATTATGTAATTTCTGCAGCATCTATTTGCTCTTATGTTTTCTTCTGCTTATATTATAATTGGGTTCAACGCCCTGAGTGCATCCTAGTTGGGTGATACACAATTAAACATTTTCAGTGAATCATAATTAGACACATTTTCATGTAAGTAACAGAAATCTTATCCAGATGCAAATATATCAGAGTATATACCAAATGAACTCATAGAAAGTCCCTTGACGAAGAGAATCTTTTGAACAAGGACATAGCCAAAATAAACAGGCAGTAGTGTTGGAAAAGTATGTGCATTAGAAGATTTGAGAACTTAGTGTTTGGTGGTGAGAAATCACTAAATCTAAAAGGAATTTTGATGAGAAATTTAGCTGGGATGGGGTTCCCATCATGGCTCAGCAGATACTAATCCAGCTGGGAACCATGATGTTGAGGGTTCGATCTCTGGTCTCGCTTAGCAGGTTAAGGATCCAGTGTTGCCATGAGCTGTGGTGTAGGCTGCAGACATGGCTCAGATCTGGCATTTCTGTGGCTCTGGCACAGGCCGGCAGCAACAGCTCCAATTAGACCCCTCGCCTAGGAACCTCCATATGCAGCCCTCAAAAGATAAAAGAGAAAAAAATTAAAGAAAGAATGAAAAAAGAAATTTAGCTGGGAGACAAATTATTATTTGGTTGGAAGAGAGTCTCCAAACCAGTCTGAAGCAAATGTCTCATGCAGAAATGGCAGCCAGACTGGCCCTGGGGCCAGACTGTGAAAGAGGCTGCTGTGCAGAGCATTTGCTTCAACACCACAAGTACAATGGATGCTTGATAACTTTAGAAAATGATCAGGTTTCATATTGATTTTTCAGCCATATCCAGACCCCCAGATAGTAAGAAATGGAAAAACACCATTGTCTGAGTTTAAAGGACACATTAGACAGAATTTATATCTTACCTCTATTGTCCGCTTTTACGTGCAATCTCCCTTTGCAAACGTTACCCATAGTAAAATTTCTGCCCATGATTTCAGACTGGCTAAACTTCTGCATAAAGTAGACATGCACTTTGAAACAAGAACAGACCCACATTTTGTTTCTGACTCTCCTGGAAAATGTGTATGACCCCAGATTAAGTCACTTAGCCTCTCTTGGTCTTAGTTACTTCATTTGCTTAATGAATGGTGGGTGGGAGAAAATATCTTCTATAATTCCCTTCAGCCATGTGAATTGGAGCAGAAAACTCTATCATCTCATATTATATGAATCCCTCATTACATTAGAGTGTGATATTTTGGACTTGAGTTCTAATAAAGATTTTAGATGAGACTGAAGGAAGGGCTTTATTTTTTCATTCAGTTTTATTGAAATGATGTATAATTGACATACAGCACTGAATAAGTTTAAGGTGTGCAGCATAATGATTTCATCAACATATATCATAAAATGATTATCATGGTAAATTTAATGAACATCCATCATCTCATATAATTACAAAGTTAAAGAAATAGAAAAAAAAATTATTTTTTCCCTGTGGTGAGAATGCTTGGGATTTACTTTTGACAACCTTTATATGTAACACACAAGCAGTGTTAACCATACACATAATGCTGTACGTTATATGCCCCAATACTCATTCATCTGACAACTGGAAGTTTGTAACCTTTGACTGCTACCCCATCACAACACCCTCTAGTAACCACAAATCTGATCTCTTTTTCTATGAGTTTATTTGTTTGTTTTTGAAGTATAATTGACCTACAGCACTATGTTAGTTCCTGTTACACAACATGATTTGGTATTACTATATATTTCAAAATGATCATCATGATAAGCCTAGTTACCGTAGGTCACCATGTAAGATATTGCATAGTTATTGACTATATTGCCCACACTATACATTTCATACCCATGACTCATTTATTCTGCAACAGGAAAATTGTACCTCTTAATCTCCCTCACTTATTTCTTTTCTCCTGTCACCCTCCTCCCCTCTGGCTATTACTTATTTGTTCTAATCCTTCTTTTTTCCTCCTTTGTTTGGTTTTGTTTTTGTCTTTTAGGGCTGCACCTGCTGCGTACAGAGGTTCCCGGGCTAGGGGTCAATCAGAGATGTAACTGCTGGCCTGGCCTACACCACGGCCACAGCAACACCAGATCTGAGCCACATCTATGACCTACACCACAGCTTACGGCAACATTTATCGTTAACCCACTGAGCAAGGCCAGGGATCAAACCTGCGTCCTCATGGATGCTAGTCAGATTCATTTCTGCTAAGCCATGATGGGAACTCATTTTTTTTGTTGTTTGTTCTAATCTTTATCTGTAACTCCCTTTCTGTTTTGCTACATGTTTATTCATTTGTTTTGTTTTTAGATTCCAAAAATAGGTAAAATCATGCAGTGTATGTCTTTCTCTGTCTGACATTTCACTTAGCATGATACCCTCTAGGTCCATCCATGTTGTTGCAAATGGAAAGATTTCATTCTTTTTTATGGCTAATATTCCATTATGTGTGAATATGTACATACATAATTTATATTATATATATATGGCTGACTAATATTCCATTGTATATAGAGAGTATGTATGGCTAATATTCCATTAGATATAATATATAATGTATATATTATGTATATATTTCATGTAATATGTTATATAATGGAGTATATAAATATTCCATTATATATATGTGTGTGTATGTGTGTGCGTGTGTATCACATCTTCTTTATCTATTCATCTATTGATGGGCACTTGGGTTGATTCCATATTTTAGTTATTATAAATAATGATACAGTGAACATAGGTGAGCATGTATCTTTTAGAAGTGAATTATTATTTTCTTCAGATAGATACCCAGGAATGGAATTGCCACATCTGGTAGTTCTGTTCTTAAGTTTTTGAGGAATCTACTGTTTTCCAAATTTACTTTGCCACCCATAGTGGGGAGGGCTTTACTTTTAAAAGCTATTCATAAGTATATAACTAAAGATAAGCCTTCTAAGGCAAATCACACAATCACCATCCCAAAATATTTCATGACTATAATTTTCTATCCTGAAAAGCTGGTAACTAAACTAGATAAACTTCTGAGATACAACAAGATCTTAACTTCTCAGTGTTGCTCTTATTTCTAGAAAGGAAAATGTTTGCATGCTCTGAATTCTCCTTTAAAATTATTTGAGGATAGTATCTGTCAATATAAAAAAAAATACAACATATGAACTGTGATTTAAATTTACTCAGTGTCTTACTGAGGGCAACACCCAGAGAGGTAGCCTCCCAAGATAGCTCTGAGAAACTCTTCCAAAGATCTGGGAGGGAAAGGCCTGTATTATATAGATTTTGGCAAAGAAGTATGTGCAATCAAGCAAACATTTTAGTGGAAGGTTTTTAATAGTCATGAGGAACAAATATCACACTTAATGGTTTTAGTGCTTTTCAAGTATTAGAGGCAAAGATCCAGGTTCATGAAAATTTCTCCTAAAATATCTCCAACTATCTAAGGACCTGTTTTGCCAGCATTCCCAGAGTACAGAGTACCTCATCCCAGTCTTCACCATGAAGGTTAAGCCTTGTATATATCAGTGACTGTAGCGGTTTGTAGAACTGGATGGGTGGCAACATTCTTTGATTTACATATCCTTCTATTGCTGTAATGAAACATTGGAAACTAAGGTTTTTTTCCTTTTAAGTGATATATGTAGAATAATTCAATGAAAACTATTGACATTATAGAAAGTTTAGTAATAGAAGTGGACAACCTCGTGTATTTAATGGATGGACTACTGGATGGATTATAATAGCCATTTGAACTGTGCATCCCCAAAGCCATCATCCTACCCCTCACTGCTTTTGTGTAATTATTGGGAAGGAGAAATGCAGTACGGCAAATCTTGTGTCCTTGGAAAGCAGGTGTTTCTTGTAATAACCCAAAAGTTCAAATTGCTTCTTTCTCAGCTAATAGATAAAAGTCTGCTGAAGAATTTAACTACTGTAATTATGTATACTTTCTAATACTAATTAGGAATACTCAATTTTCATTCTCTGTATGAACCAAAAAATAACATACATAAACTATTGGACATTTGGAAAGTGTGCATAAATGTCAAATGTAATTAGACCATTACTGCACACAAAATTTCTTCCTCACAGCAACATTCAATATGCAAGATTAAAATCTCAGGTGTCAGGTTACAAATATGCTATGTGAAAAACACTGTGATAAGAAGGCTATTGGGTTGGTATCAAAGAAATACACAGATTTGGAGAAGTTTAGAGTCTGGTAGAAAAGAAGAATAGAAATTTGACTTAAGATTTCCTGAGTCCTTTTCCATCTAACTCTAAAATTATCCTGCATCCTTTGGGTTCCTAACACAGGAGACTGTCACATAGATTTTCCTTGTTGTTTTACTTTCTCTAAATTATCAAGTCATTTATAGTGGGAGGGTCCATCTCCTCAGGCCTCACCCACAGTCATCTGACTATGGAGCCCTTCCCTGACCACCTCGTGTAAATTAACAAAACTCCTTACTTAACTTAGCCCTGCTTTTCCTCCAAAGCTCTTATCATCATCACTCACACTATGAATTTGCTTCCTCAATTTTTTTTCTTGTCTGTCTCCTCACTCTAGAATGTAAATCCTTCAGTTCCATGCACCTTTCTGTTTTGTTCACTATCCTCAATGACTAGACTATTGACCAATACCCTGAATTGCATTGTAAGTATTTATTGAAGAAATAACTGTGTGTATATGTCAACTGAAAGAAAACACACAATGTAAGTTATGTGTTAAGTTTTATTCAGGGGTCTTTAAAAACTATAGTCCAGGAAACAGCCTTTTAGTAGCTCTGAACATAATTTTGTTTTTGGCTGAGAAATTCATATAGTAAAGCATACATCTTGGTAAAACATTATTGCTCATCACGAAAAAAATACTAAAAATTATTTTAGTATTTTTCTACAAAATGAGAAGTTACACTGAAATTCTTCCTTAAATGTTGTACATCTTAATTATCTAAGGACTTTATCCAAACACCTAATGCTTCATCCTGTTTTTCTCCATCCTCAATTTACCTCAGGGCACACTGTTGGTGGGCAACTGCAGTAGGTTATGACCAAACTATTTGTATAAAGGGATGATGAGCAAAACCCTTTGTTTTGTTTGTTTGTTTGTTTGTTTATATATGAATGAATAAATGAATGAATGGACAAATATACTTGTATTTATTGGCATGGAGGAAATGCACTAAAATATTCAAGGCAGTACTCTGATATAGGATCCCAAGTTAGTTTTACTTTCTTTTCAACTCAATTTCTTTCCAATTTTTTTTCCCTTGTAATTTTTATTTTTATTTATTTTTTTTATTTATTTATTTATTTTTGTCTTTTTTGCTATTTCTTGGGCTGCTCCCGCGGCATATGGAGGTTCCCAGGCTATGGGTCGCATCGGAGCTGTATCCACCGGCCTACGCCAGAGCCACAGCAACGCAGGATCCGAGCCGCGTCTGCAACCTACACCACAGCTCACGGCAACGCCGGATCCTTAACCCACTGAGCAAGGCCAGGGACTGAACCCGCAACCTCATGGTTCCCAGTCGGATTCGTCAACCACTGCGCCACGACAGGAACTCCTCTTGTAATTTTTAGTAAGCAAATTTTACTTCTGCAAGCAAAAATTTTTTAAGTATTTCTATTCAAAAAATAAAGATCACTGCCCTGCTTTGAAATAGAATGACATAGATGACCCACAAAGTCACATATGTGCTATTTCTAATCACTTTCGAAGAAAATAATTCCAAAGTAACCTACATCAGTACTCAACATTTATTGCTATAAAAAATTTGCTTTTACTTCATGTGCATTTTCTGTTTTATTTTCCCTATAATCTGTCTTTATTTTTGGTAATAGAGATAGTCTCATCACAATAAAAGACTCCAGCTATTTACTACAAAAGAAATTGACAGAATATGAGATATATAAACATTAAAACCATTCAATAGTCCATATGTATCCAAAGTATCACATATATGACAGGAAAAAAAATTTTTTTTTAAGTTCTAAGAACTAATGAGCAAGAGATTGTTAGATTTTGAGAAAAGTCTAAGAACTAGTCCACATTTTAGTAGGTAAGACTTTTCATACAAGTTATGTAACAATACAGATATTATTTATAAAATGAAAAAGATGATAGCTGTATCTTTGCCTTTGCCTTCAAAGAAGATAATACTGATCAATCACAATACTACTTTATTTCAAGCAAACAAAAGTATTAGTTAATTATACAATTGCCATGTTTTCACTGCTAATTTTTCTAAAGTAATGACAGCTTAGAGTTCAATTGTACATATATTCAAATCAAAATAAAATATCGCTCAAATAAATTACATCCTTTTTTCCTTTCTAAATAGAAAATTTTCATTCTAATTGGTATATTCCTTGAGGAATGCTAAAATAAACCACTGAGATAGGAAGGATGAAGATAGATAGATAGATCAATCGATCAATCTCCAGTTGTTTCTAATATCAAGTGAAAATAAATGGCCTAATGCCAAAATCTAAACGTAGACCTATATGTATATGTAAATATCCATATATTGTTACTGAATTCAGCTGCTTGCCACGCAAAAGCTAATAATGGAGAGATAAGTGTCAGTGGAGTGGAAAGATGCTTTAATCAAAAAGGCTGGCAATCAAGAGAGAAGGGACTCAGGCCCTAAAGATTCTGCTTGGCCATGACAATTTTTAAAGGGAAAACAGGGAAGAATCTCAGTGAATCACCCAGGCAGGAGGTTGGGTTCTGCATCATTCTCCCTTGCAGTACAGACTGGCTGACTCTGTTCAGATGTTGTCTTGTCCACATGATCTGCCTGCTGGATTGCTAAGGGGGCTCTTAGGGGTAGAGGGTCATGCTTTAACTGCTTGATTCTTCATTGTTATATCTTATGGGGTTTTTTGTTTAGTTTTATTTTTTGGTTTGTTTGGTTTTTTTTTTTGTTTGTGTTTTTTGGGGGCTTTTTTGGTCTTTTTACAGCTGCACCAGGGGCATATGGAGGTTTCCAGGCTAGGGGATCAATTGGAGCTGCAGCTGCCAGCCTACAAAACAGCCACAGCAACACGGGATCTGATCTGTGTCTACAACCTACACCACAGTTCACAGGCAACGCTAGATCCTTAACCCACTGAGAGAGGCCAGGGATTGAATGCACATCCTCGTGGATCCTAGTTGGATTCTTTAACTGTTGAGCCATGATGCGAACCCCAATTCTTCATTGTTACAGCTTTTAATCCAGGAAAATCATCAATAGGTTAGGCAAGGAATGGTGTGTATATTCAGGAGAGGATAAGTCAGGAGTTATCGCCTAGTGAGCTCATTCCTATAACTAGGTTTTTTTAATTAGAGGGGAACAGAAATGGGTAAACAACAAAGGGGCAAAGAACTGATTTCAAAATACGTATATTGACATATACACATATATACATCCACATAGATAAGTCAAATTTATATTAGATTTCCAAGAAGAAAAATTTGTGACTAATGTAAGCATTGTAGTATTACCTTCAGTATCTTAATCAAATGGAGAAAAACATGCCAAACTTAATCATTGGAATAGATAGTGAATTAATGCTGGAAAGAAGATATAGGGAAATTATATGATTATACATAAATAGTTGATATGGCTAAATTCTAAAGTAAAAGATTTCATACTGTGCTACTATGCCTAGCAATCTAAGTAAATAACCAAAACTCTACAGCAGAGATTCAAATGCAAATTATCCATGGTGCTTTTTGATTTTGTATTAAAAAGTGAGAACTGCATGAGTCCAACTTTTAAATTAGCAAAATTTTTCTCATCAAACATTCAGATAAAATAACCAAAATTATTCAACAATCTTGCAAATTATTTACACATGAAGAAATTATTCTAAAACTCAGTTCCTACCAATGGGTGCTTATAATTTTTTCATTATCTTTTCTTTTGCTGATAGGTTTTACAAATAGGAAAAGATTGAATGACAAGAGCATATTTCCTGCTAAATGTTTAGAATTAATATTTGCAAGTAATTTTCAAAAATGTTGACTGTACATAGTTTTTGCTGAACAAAACCACTTTTAATATGGTCCTCTTTCCAAATAAAATATTCTACCTCTATCACCAAGACTTACCCAGTAGATGTGGACTTTTTCACATTAATGACAAAATGCACATAGCAATACCGAATCATTATTTCAACATTCACTGCATTGTAGTTAGAAATGGGTTCACGTTCTCATCCACTTCCTAATAATTAGCTCTGTTATTCTTGCCAATTTATTTTCTTTCTCTAAAGCTGAATTTATAGCCTATGAATGGGGACAGGCAATAAGATCTACTTTAAGCATTGCTGTGAGAATTAAATAAAATAGCATATATAAACCACCTAGCGTAGCTTGCACATAGCCTTCATTCAAAAAATGTTAATACTTTCCTCTTCCAAGTCTTCTCCTCCAACCATACTTATGAGTGGTGTAGATTATGGCCAAATTACTGAAAATTTTGTTGTCCCAATTTGTTTATTGGTGTAATAAGTATCATTTTATATGCCTTTCTATGTGATAATGGTCAAATGAGAAAATATACATCAACATACACATTTGTATGTGTGTGTGTGTATATATATATGTGAAAATGTTCTGAATAGTATAATAAAAAATCATGCAACTATTTAGGATGTTGAATGAGATGATTTTTAAGGTCCTTTAAAATTTAGACTCTTTAGGAGTTCCTGTCATGTCACAGAGGAAAGGAATCTGACTAGGAACCATGAGGCTGTGGGCCTCACTGGCCTCACTCAGTGGGTTAAGGATCAGCATTGCCATGAGCTGTGGTGTAGGTCACAGATATGGCTCGGATCTGGCGTTGCTGTGGCGCTGGTGTAGGCCAGCAGCAACAGCTCTGATTAGACCTGTAGCCTGGGAACCTCCATATGCCACAGGTGTGGCTCTAAAAAGACAAAAAAAAATAGATTCTTTAATTCTATAATATTTAGTTATTATAAACCTTGCTATTCTTAGAAATTTATTTTTAAGTAGATTAACTGTTTTCTGTAACTTTATTTGAGAATATACTTTCGTGCTTTATAAATGACTCCACCTTAACATGACATCTTTGAGCCACTTAGGTATCTTTCAACATATTATAACTTGATGACCATGTGGTTAATATTGATATCTTGAGAGAATTTTCTTCCTTTGGTTCCTCCCACACTCCCAATGAATGTATGTAATTCCAATCACATGACCTGGAGAATGTATGATGTAGATGCATCAGCACAGGTATGATTTTACCTTCTCAAAATGCAACACACGTCTGTAAATACATAGCTATATATGTGTCCCTATAAACATATGAACATACTGTATACATGTGTATATTCCTATGTGTTAATTATTTCATTGATTGTGATGTTATGATAAGACCAAGACTATAGGTTCAAATCCTAGTTCTGTTGCTAGTTATACAACTTAGGGCAAATGTTGAGCCTCTCTGTTCCTCAGCCTTATCTTAAAGTGGAAACAATAATAGTACCTTTTTTAGTCCATTCAAACTACTATAACATAATACCATAGACTGGATAGCTTATGAACAACAAAAATTTATTACTTACAGTTTTGTAGTTCAGGAAGTTCAAGATCAAGGCACCAGCAGATTCAATGTATGGTGATGTCCTGATTCCTCATAGACTGCTATTTTCTGACTGTAATTTCACATGGAAGAAGGGACAAGCTAGTTCTCTGGGGTCTCTTTCATAAGGCACAAGTCCCACACAAGAGGGTTCTACCCTCATGAGCTAATCACTACCCAGAGATCCCACTTCCTAATACTATCACCTTGGGGGTTAAGGATTTCAACATTTGACTTTGAGGGAAGCACACATATTCAGTCTGGAGCAGTACCTAACTCAAGGATTGTTGTGAGGAATGAATTTATTAATACACATGAGGTATTAAGGGCAATGTGTGTCTAGCCTATGGGTCCAGTCAGTATTAGCTATTATCATTATGAGGCACCTATTTTTTGCCAGGAGCGTTCCTCACATGGTGAACAAAACAGGTAAACTCTCTGCTTTTATAGAGCTCACCACCCAATGGCCAGGGTGGAAGGATATATAAAAAATGAACAACTAAAGAAGATCATTTCAGATGTTAATAGCTATTATGAAAAAGAAATTAAACAGTTCCATAGTTGTAGTGAAGGCTGGCTCTAGCTACCATGATCAGTGGCATATTCTCCGAGGAAATAATCTTTGAGTTGAATTTTACATGGTAAGAAGGAGCCAATAAGGAAAAAATATGTTGGAGAAGCAATCTAGGGAAAGGGGAAAGCATACACAAAAAGTCCTTTTTAAGACATGCACAAGTCTCAGAATTCAAGAATCAGAATGGAGGTTATTGTGGCTAAATTACATAGTCAGTGGATAAATTAATAAAAGAAGAATGGGTCTTGCCAAGAAGCCAGGATTAGAAGTTTAGAATATATTCTAAGTGGAATCATTTATGTATTCACATGTGACCATTAGTAAATATTTTTTCTTGTAATGGGAAAACTTGTACTAAGTAGTATCCAACAAAGATGTGTTGTATATCTACATGTGACAGCGACCCTCTTATAACGAGATTCCTGTATAGTGCTATTGTGGCTGTTTCTAGACTGTGACATGTCTTTTGAGTGAGCCATCTGGGGAATCTGACAAAGGCACTTTTCATATAAAGCTGAACCTCCTGCAGCAAAATCTCCTCACATCCAAAGACACTATAGTGTGAATGTGACTTAACCATTTTTTTCAAACCTATAGATCGACAGTCATCATTTTCAGGCCCTCAAGGTTCTAGCCATTTGCCAAGATGATAATAGCATTAAACTTACTGATATTATTGGTATTAATAGCTCTAATAATATCTACCTCATGACTTCAATACTGAATTACCTCGGGGCTGGTGAGAAGTAATGGGCTAAAATGATCATAAAGCCCTTTTCAAATATCTCAGGTAATGCTAAATTATTACAAATGGAAGAATAGGTGTTGCACATTCCCTATGAAACACCTAGTGTCATTCAGATCAGAAGAAAGCAATGTTACCTTTGAAAGAGGTCTGGGGGCTCAGAATCTCCATGAAGTTTATTTTCAAAATCTGCATTACCATCTCCACTCATGAAAACGAAATGGGAATCATTTCTCTGGGGATAAGAGAACAAGAAGATGATGCCATTCCAATCCTGAACAGTGCCCTTATTAGACTTCTCTGGCTGCTCTTACTATCTTCATCAATTCTCCTCACCTGCCAAATAGCATGGCCCAGCTCTCATCACCAAATGCTTTCAAATAGGGCCATTACTAACCACTGTGCAGCCAGCTAGCTACTAAAGGTAAAGCGTAATAGCACCTGGTTTAAAGATGGTAACAGAAAGCTCTTGGCCTGTTTGATATGGGAATGATCCAAATAAGCTGCCAGGAACCGAGCAATAGAAATGTGGAGACTTGGCATTAGCAAAATTAATTCCTGGCTGTAGGGACTCTCTAAGGCTCTGGGGAAGGTGGAACTATTACTACCTATCTGATCCATTCAGTTCTGTTGCAAATCAAGAGGTCATGAATGTAAACACATGCAAGAAAAAACATCACTGTTGCTCTTGCCTCCCATACTCACAACACTTCTGACATCAGATGTGTGGATCACACCAAACAGTCCTGACACTAACTGCCTGGATAAGTGCAGACCCCACAGGTTAAGAGCTCAGTCTCACAAAACTGCCACCCACTTCAGATGCCATTCATAGATAGTAGGTTCCAAGGTGGCCTGTACTTTTGATTGGCTTGGCTACAAATCATAGATTCAATCATTTGTTAGAACAGCTCACAGAACTCTGGGAAACACGGATTTACATTTACCAGTTTATTATGTAATAAAGGATGGGTCGGGATCAGGGGTGGGTGGTTTTCCTCCTCTACCCCTCTGAGTTCTTGTGACTAGACTAGCAATAAAAATTGACTCTAGGAGTTCCCTTGTGGCTCAGCAAGGGGACCAGCATTGTCACTACTCTGGTGCAGGTTCAATCCCTGACCCAGGTACTTTTTCATGCCACAGGAATGACCAAAAAAAAAAAAAAAAAGAAAAGAAAAGAAAAAGACTCTAGACAGCTTAACAGATAAAAAGAAATTTTAATCATGAGCAAGTTCTTGTAGAAATGGGAGCTAGAAAGTGTCCAAAGAAGGCAGCTTTTATATTTTTTAGACAAAGAAACAATGAATTTGTGAGAAATTGAGAAGATCAGAAAACTCAGTTTGGGGTGTTTAATTAGTGAAAAATCTAAACAGAACTTGGGCTTGGGTAGTCAGTTAAAGTACTAAGGTCTGTTTATATAAGCTTCTTGTATATAAGTTTCTTGGCCCCTGGTTCCCCATCTCTGGCAATAAGGATTCCCTTCTACATCCAGATGCAAGGAGTCCACCTGTCACATGAGAAGTTTATTTCCTGTTTTCAGGGATACAGAAAGGAGGGTCAGAGTGTTCATACTGGATTGGCCATTTTTAAGTAACTTTAATTCAAAGTAATGAATATACCACTGAGGCACAATGGGGGGAAGCCTCCCCTGAGTCCCAAAAATATGATAAAGGCTATAGATGAATGGCAAAGAGATATATGAGGCAAGGTCTGGAAGGGTCCCAAGTGCAGGAGCTTTTGTCTCCATGGAGCTGGGGTATACCGCCCTCCTATTACGAGGATGGTTTCACCAAACTAGAAATCTCCAAACCCCATACTTTGGGGATCCTTATGGAAGCTTCTTCATGCAGGCATGCTTGATTACTCATTTTCTGGTACCTCTCTCCTGGGAGGGAGGTGCTGCTGAGTGTTCCAAGCTTCTAATCATGACTTGGTCTTTCCAGCAACCAGCCCTCATGCAGGAGCCCACCAGAAGTCGACACCTCATTAGTACAAAAAAGACTCCTCTCACCCAGGAAATTACAAAGATTTTAGGAATTTGTTTCAGGAATCAGAGTCAAAGATCAAATCTTAGCAAGAACTTGGGACAGAGTGGTTTACACGGAATAGAGCATGTAAGTGTATGGTTTCAGGAGTCTTGCAGTCTTTGGTTCCAATGTCAGCTCTCCTGCAGATTAGCTCTTAGACATTGGACTGGTCCCACAACTCTTCTCAGTTTTCTTGCCTGTAATTGAGGGGGACAAATGTCAGTAGTGTTTTGAAAAATCAGTGGAATATATAGCACCTAGCATATGTGTCTCTGGCCTCTATTATGCAATGGAAAATTTGTTGCAACTTTGTTGTTTTAATCTATAGCTTTAAGAGAGAAGCAAAACACACTTCCTCGTGGCTGCCTTCTGCTGTTCGCAAGAAGCAGTAATAATAATACTAATCAACATTCAGTGCAGGGCATCTCAAATTTGAGTGTGCATTAAACATGGAAAAATTCCCAGAAATCCTGATGCATTTGCATGGAGGAGCCTAAGAATCTTCACTTTTAACACACACTACAGGTGATTCTAGTGTTTAAGAAACAATGTCTTTGGGTGAATGCCGAACCTTGCTTCCTATGTCCTTCCTAAAGCTTTCAATGCAGACTCCTTACCATCAGAATATAATTTAGAAAAAGGGCTTGGCAACTAGGTTTGAGTGTAAACGGCATCCTCACTATTAACTCCAGAAACTTCATATAGAATTTGTGTCTGCAATCTGTACACATTTTTAGCTTGTGGCTATCATGACTGAAGTACAAAATCGACCAACTTAAAAGCTTCTTGAATTTCTCTGAAGACAAGGCCTCCGATTCATTGGAAGGCAAAAAGCGATGGCTTTTTGACAGAAGGGAACTGGGAGAGAGGCCAAGAGGGACATATATTTGTGTGGAGTTTTATTTAAAGAAAAAGAGAAAGAGACCAAAAATAATGAGTTTCAGCCTCATGTGTTCTTCACTCATACAGCTTAGAGCTCTGCTTTGTTTTTAGGTAATACAAATACCTCTGACAGGACAGAACTGAATATAGTGATCTACTCGGCATGAATACAATAAGGTTTTGCCATAAACAGTCAAGGTTCCAATTATACTTTGTAAAGACCATGACTAGGCATGATGGGACTCAATTTCTTAAAGTCTTTCTCTTTCCCACACCAAAATTTATTAAAGATAAACATTGTGCAAGTGTTCACATAGGATTAAAATCTGTTAGTGGCACCTAGTGTTCAGATAAATTTTTTTTTCTTTTACTTTTTTTTTGAAGTTGACATTTATCTGTCATTTAATAATCTTTTTCTGGTGCATTTATTTTCAGGTTTCCATTAGTGGCATATGTTCATGAACTTCAACTGAGCACACTCACTAACCAGGAGTCAGCATGAGACTACACCTATGGAATAAAGATTGGCACTTAGCCTCAGCTATTCTGAGGCTACTCCCTGCTGCCAGTTCACCACTCTATCTGCAGTAAGGCAATCCCAAGTCTGTGGCACTAAAATTAAGGCAGCAGCCTCACATAGAGCTGACTTCATTGTTGGGACAGAACTGGGTTAGAGTCCTGCATCTGCCTCTTGATGGCTAGATAACCAAAAGCAAGACATGAATTTCTCCAAATCTCAAGTGACTCACCCATAATGTAAAAATAGTACCTAATTCACGGTGTTGTGGTAAGGATTAAATGAGGTAATCACAAAAACCTTTTTAGTATTACTTGTAACATCTTTTAGTGTCTAATAGAAGTGCTAAGGCTCTAAGCATCTAGAAGTACTTAGTAAATGTTCATCTTCCTGAGACCCATCCGGACAAAAGGATCAGGACCTTTGTGAGTGATTTCTATATTTTCTGTATTTGGAGGTCATGATTTCTACACACACTACTTATTGAGTGCCTATTATGTGCTAAGTACTCTTCTAAGTAGAGGATATATATTAGTGAGGCAAAATATTAAAACAGAGTTGGTCTGAAACCATATATTAAAAATAGATACCTATTTTTATATCAGAGAATTTCCAAGAATCATGAAAATGGCTCCCATAACCTCTACTCACAGAGCTCATTCATGGTTTGCCAATTATCCAGATGATGCCCTTTAAAGTTAAGAGTCCAGTCCCAGATTTCAGGTTGCATCCATATGTCATGTCTCTATAAACTCCTCCAGTCTGGAACATTCCTCAGTATCCACCTGACTATTTTGACTATGGCATTTGTGACAATTAAAGACCAGTTATTTTGGAGAACATGTCTTGATTTGAGTTTATACTGATTCCACATCATCAGATCCAGGTCATTCATTTGGTAAAATATCACAGACGTATTCCAAGTTCTCATTGAATTTTGTCTGACACAGAGATATTGATCTGTGCCTTTCATGGTAATGTTAATTTTGATCACTTAAGTTGGTTTCTACCAAATGTCCCCACCATAAGTATAGAGAATAAATACTTTTTGTAAATATAAATTTGCAACTATGTAAAATTCCATTACTCATACTACTTTTATCCCCGGGTTTTAGCATCTTTTGACAGTTCTTTCCTTAATTAATTTTATCTTGGTAGTTGTCACATACTGGTTTTCTAAGTCTATCTTCCCCTCTATATTTATTAGTAGGCATTATACTGGAAGAAGTTCCTCTCCATCACTTTTTATATAATGTAAATCCAATGCTTTAATAGATTGTGAGGCATTACTATCATTATTTTTTTGTTGTTGTGGGTTTGGTTGCTCAAATTATTCCACATTTGGCTACTGGAAGCACTTTTGATCTGCCTTCTGTGTCCTTTGGCGTATCTCCATCATCTTTGGACATATTCCTACTTTCTGGAAAAACAAAATGCTGCAGGACCTTTTGTTTTTTCCCTACTGAAGCCATGGAATCTGTCAGTTCTCCAAGATCCTTTGTTCTTTTAATGGCTAATGGTTTCCGGAAACCAAGGTATGGGTGCTTAGTAGGCTCCTTTCTGCCCCTGGGTCCTCCAAGTGAATACAAACATTTATGTCTATATTTATTTCTATATCTATCAAAATGTATTCAAGATAGGAATTCAGATCATTACTTTTTGTTTCAATCCAACAAAAGAAGTTTTAGTCTAGTTTTTTCCATTGTCATAATTGCATCTCCCTTCTCCAAAAGTCATAAAACTATCTCCCATTATCTTTCAAATTAGGTATGTATTTGCACAATTTCTTGTATACACTGTCTCCTAACTCCAGTAGGTTGTCACACAGCCAGTTCATCCTCTTAACAAGGCTCTCAAACCAAATGGTTGCCGCCCCAACCTGATCATCATCTTATCTGGGGCCAAACCTGTACTTTCCAAAAAGGAAAAAAAAGAAGCAAGAAGGGAAGCCTGAAAAATATTATTGTTTATAAAAACAAGTTAATACTATTATTTCTATTTTCTTCTTTCTAGACAAAAAAAAAACAAAAACAAAAAAACTAAGGGACAAAACTTTTCTGACTGCTAATTTGGCCCACCACAGACATCTCCTAGTAAAGATTACAAGCCAGTAATCCTCTCTTTGCCTTGTATACTCTGTAAGATTTATGTGGAATGACTAATATGAAAAAAATACATATTATTGTTCTAAGGGCCCCAAAATGCTTAAAAGCACAAATGATGGGGGAGGGTAAATTGAAAATCAAATTCATTATGACCTGGTAAATCATTTGATTTAAATCTACTAAATATACAAAAATCAATTTGTTGCAGTAATTTTCAATAATGCCTTTAAAGGATAGATGAAAGAAAA
This sequence comes from Phacochoerus africanus, assembly GCF_016906955.1. Classification (NCBI taxonomy): domain Eukaryota; kingdom Metazoa; phylum Chordata; class Mammalia; order Artiodactyla; family Suidae; genus Phacochoerus; species Phacochoerus africanus. The sequence continues at coordinate 138,757,111 of NC_062544.1, forward strand.
TATGAGGGATAGTCTCTAGAGGTATAATTGGGCAGCTGTAATTAACTACACTCCACAAAAAGGACCCCTTCTTTACATAATTAGGTTTGCAATTATTCCTTCTGTTCTTTAATTTTAAATGAGAAAGTACAAACATTGGAAAGCAAAGTGGTGAATGTGAAAGTTAGGCTTGGGAAATGAGTTTGGGATTTACATTGTTTGGGGAGTAGGTAGATAGGTAGAGAATTAAAAAAAAAAAAAGTAGAACCTTAGGAAAAAAAAAATAGTAGAACCTTAGACTCCCCTGGTCAGCTAATTGGCACAGATTAAAAGAAAAGCTGCTTAAATTGTATGTCTGCTTACAAAAAAACTTGGTTTTCCCTCTTTTCTATTTTTTAAATGAAACAAATAGCTCATATTTAAAGTGAACCAGATGGCTCCCAGGTGCAATTGTCTCCTGAGAGAAGAGAAATGAGATTCTTCAAGAAAATAAAAATGTTTCATGCCTCCTTTTCATCTTCGAAAGGTTACTTTTAAAAGTTAACTCCTGAACAGAAACAGATGTGTCCAGAAATTAAGTATTCAAAGCCAGGTCAGAAGAAATTCTCTGTTCCTGGTATAGAAAGGGAAGAGGTGGCTTTGGTTCCTCCACAATCTCCAAGAATTATTTTAAAGGCGAAATGGGGGAAGAAGGGATGAGGCGCTTCTGTGTGATTTTGTTTTCAGTCAGGGTGACTCTGACAGACTGTTAGGTGTGTTGGGACAAAACACTTGCTTCCTCTTGATGGTCCCATATGTCACAGGCCGATGAATGTATGGAACAAATACATATTTTTTTAATTCTTGAACAAATGCAAATATATCTTCATTTTATTCTGGAGATATTTCCTCATTTTTAGCAAATGTCCCCTGGATATCAGACCACAATTTTCACTGGAAATTGGGTCATTTTCAGATGAAATACTTTGCAAGCGAATTTGAAAGCACATGTATGACAAAATAACCAGAAGAATACCTGAATCAGAATCTGAATGATTGCACATGGTGATTTTCTGTGTCTTAACGAAAAAGCCGTGTTTGATCTATTTCATCATGCATGATGTGTCATAGAAAAAGGAAAGCAGTAATTCACCCAATTCCATATTCAAAGATCTCCTTCCCCCTAACTCTTAACATATAAGCCTTCCCAAAGGCCCCAGGTTCTCTGTTTCCTGGGTTCTTTCTCTTATTCTGCATCTCTTGTTCTGCATTTGAGCTCGCATCTATTCACAGGATTTCAGCTGCATGCTGGTTAGTTCTGCATTGTGATGACCTTGCACCTGAGTCCAAACATTCCCAGTGTATGCCCCCACCCCCCAGAAAAATACATTTTATCCTTTATTTACCAAGAATATAAACTTCTGGGTCAGGTTTGATTTTCTTTGCAAGTTCTTCAATTCCTATAAAATTTTTCCAAAACTTCCTTCAACTTTTTTAGGTTGTTCCCACTGATGTTGTACTAGTTATAATCCTAATCACCTCAAAGATACTTACTGTTCTATCTCCTCTACATCTTATTTCTACATACTACCTGTATGATGTAGGGCAAGTAATTCAAACTCTCTGTGCCACAACTTCCTCATCAATAAAAATGGACTTTATAGTAACCTTCTATATCAGTTAAAATGCAACAGCTATAAGAAAACCATTTGCTTAAACAAATAGGGTGATTATTTTTCCCATGGCTCATCTCACAGCTGCTAAATTCATCAGATTTGCTGTCTGTCGTTGGTTTGTTTGTTTCCCTAAAAGATGAATGTCATTATTTTCCTTGACTGCAAAGGAATCCTAATTTTATACTAAAGAAGACCACACTTCTTAACTTTCCTAAAAGTATAAACTAGTGCATCTTTTCAAACATTCTGCAGTTCAACTTCAACAATCAACACTTGCTGAACATTCTCCATCACTTTTTTGTTCAATATAGAGTGTATTTCATGCCCATCTTTATTCTGATAACATCTATGTATACATAGTGTATCCTTCAACCTCCAGCTCAAAAGAGAATACCTCCCTAAGAAATTTCACTACCCCTCAGCATGGGAGATCACTCACTTTTCTGCAATCCCGTAGTGTATTGATTATATCTTTATCTATATATTTAAATCTTTCTAATACTAAAATAAAATGGATTCTAATCTTATATACAAGTAAAACATACAGTATTAACGTAATATAACACATATTATTTCTTACTTGGCTCTAAGCTTCTTCAGGGAAGAAATGCTAATTCACTTAGCTGTTATTTGTAAAATTTCACACACAGGAATTCCCGTCGTGGCGCAGTGGTTAACAAATCCGACTAGGAACCATGAGGTCACGGGTTCGATCCCTGCCCTTGCTCAGTGGGTTAAGGATCCGGCGTTGCCGTGAGCTGTGGTGTAGGTCACAGACTCGGCTCGGATCCCGCGTTGCTGTGGCTCTGGCATAGGCCGGGGGCTGCAGCTCCAATTCAACCCCTATCCTGGGAACCTCCATATGCCGTGGGAGCGGCCCAAAGAAATAGCAAAAAAGACAAAAAAAAAAATTTCACACACATATGACCTCAGTAAATATTGTTGAATCATCAGTGCTTTAGATTCTACCAAGGAGCTGATACGCATCATTAAATATGGCATTATAACCATACTATCTTGTGTGAAATTTTGAAATGATGATATGTTTAAGATAACTAATTTCTTAAGCTTAGATAAATCTAGTCAATTAACTAATAACAAATGGCTGATATGGGCTCTGTGTGTCTATGTGTATGTGTGCATGTTTACACATGGACTTGGGGGAGGTATTTCTGTTTATCTTGAATCTGAATCTTTGTTCCTATTATTAGTCAATAGAAGATTTTCATACAAATGAAACTCTAGCAGAGGACTTTTTTTAACCCACAGACATCAGGTTGATTTGCTTAATGACTGCTACAACATATTCATGATTATCATTATTATATTAGTAACAACGGATTTTATTGAATGCTTTAAACATACTAAACATGAAATAATGTCTTTCCATGGGTTATATCATTAAAATATGAACTACAGTTCAACAACAAAGTAAATAAAAGCTATCTAAATCTGTGCAGCTAGCCTCTCTAAAAGAAATGCTGAAGGGAAATAGATACATACAATAGAAAGCAAAACTTCTTAAAAATCTTATTTTCCCACCATATCACTCTCACACAATCTCTAGAGATGCTCTCCAAACACTTTCCTCACCCAGAGCAAGCTCTAAAATCCATCTCTTCAAGTCAGCCCAGACAAACCCCCTCATCACTCTTATCTCTGCTTTCTACCTGTGTGAACTTGAGCAAGCTATTTAAACTCACTGTCACACAATTTTCTCAGCTTTATAGCGAGGATGGCTACCAGTGGTATTTAGCCAAGAACTCAGCTGCAAGAAAAGGTAATCCATTCTTTATACAAGTCTGGTTATCTTTTCCCATACAAGAAGTGTGATAATAGGCGGTGATTTTCCTTGGTTTTAGAACTCAACAATGTCAAGGCCTATGCTTTGTAATTTCCTGGGCCATCCCCTCGTCCTCACAAGGTGGTTGCTGCACCTTAAGCCATCATGTCCATAGCACAGCAAGGGAAAGGAAGAAGAAGGTAGGAGTTTCACTGGTATCTAAGGTAAAAGCTTTCACCAAAGCCCCCAACTGATCTCCATTCACACCTCAATGTCTAGAACTTCTGCATGGGAAGCTTGTACAGTGAGTAATATTCATTGGAACATTTTCCACCACCACCCCCACCCCACAAACAAAGTTTAAGGGCTCTTGGAGTTCCTTTCATGGCTCAGCAGTAACAAACGTTCGATCCCTGGCCTCGCTCAGTGAGTTAAGGATCTGGCGTTGCTGTGAGCTGTTGTGAGAGTCACAGATGAGGCTTGGATCTGGCATTGCTGTGGCTGTGATATAGGCTGGCAGCTGCAGCTCCTATTTGACCCCTAGCCTGGGAACTTCCATATGCTGCAGGTGCGGCCCTAAAAAGAAAAAACAAACAAACAAACAAAAATCTGAAGGGCTCTTAATGAGAAAGAAGGGGGGATGGGATATTGGATATATAACTCATATTGCCTCCCACCCTACCTTTAGGTTTGTCATAAAGGTATGTGAATTAATACATGTGCAGTATTACAAGAGTGCCAGGCTAATGGTTGTTGCTCAGCAAACATCAGCTCTTTTTAATTATATTCTCTTTCTTCCTCCCACTTTCTTAAACCTCAGTTTTCTGCCACAAGTTACTTTCTACTGTTGCAAATGTAGATCTCACCCCTGATCTATTTTCCTTATTCAGCCTTCATTCTTTCCTGGTGTTCAAAGTAAGGCCTGGAATAGATAGGATATGGTACAGAGAATCCTGAAAGTAATCCTTTACCAAGAGGAGCAAAGGAATTTCTGAAAACTCTTGTTATTTTTTTCCTTTAACACACTCAAAAGGAAAAAAAAAAAAGTGGTCAAGGAGCCATTCATTTAAAAAATGTTCGTTTGTTTAATACCTTAGCTAGCAGATCAGAGTTAAAATTTGTTCTTCCCAGTGGCAAGGTGAGGTAAAGATGTGCATAATAAGACGTATTAAGGTCATAAGCAGTGCTTCTAAACTTTGAAAATAAAAGCTTTTTGAAGTCTATAATTAATAAGCATTATGTTAATTAGGGCACTTCAATCTTAGAGGTTTCCCTTCTTTACTCAAGTGAATCTTTGATGTGGAAGATCAGGGGAATTCTCCTTGACTAGTTTTTATTGTAAATTCCAGTTCAGCAAAACGGTTGTCTGTCACTACACGATCAGCTTATTATTCAAATCTCTCTCTTTTAATAAAATCAGACTACCTAGTGTCATCAACAAAAAACAAGTCTTCTATACGATTGCACAGCCATGAGTCTTTGATCATTCAGCACTGAATCTTCACCTGTGGAAACAATGTCATGCCAAGCTTTAGAAACATCCTTAAATTAAAGAATCTCTAGCTAAATACACAAATGACTTACAATCAAATGTAATATGCTGGTAACTCAGCATGTTCATATGCAGGTAATTGGGGTTGGTCTTTTTCCTGAGACTAAATCCTGCCCCCTAACAAAGCTCCAAAAACTGGGTCAAATTTTTGATGTTTCACCTATTCATGAGTCCTAGTTTTGCTAACTTGCATAGAAAAAAAATGGGGGATGGTTGTTGTTGTTGTCATTGTTTTCTAAGAACTGTGTCCAGTCCTTGCATTTATCAGTTTAGCCAAAGGAATAGACTTCTTCCATTTAACTCTAGAATGTTGATGAACATTTTAGAGGCTAAGATATAGCTTGTAGACTTTCTGTCTGGCTTTGAAAGAGTGGGTAATTCAAACTCATCATGCCACTATAAGCAAGTTTTAAGATTATGCATATAGATGGAATGACTGTTTGAGGGCAATGGACAGCAAGAAACGCAAGATTATAAATTCTTGTTAAGGGAGTTCTCTTTGTGGCTCAGCAGTTAAAGAACCAAACTAGGATCCATGAGGATGCAGTTTCCATCACTGGCCTGGCTCAGTGGGTTAGGATCTGGCATTGCCTCGAGCTGTAGTGTAGGTTACAGACCTGGCTCTGATCCCACGTTGCAGTGACTGTGGTGTTGGCCAGCAGCTGTAGCTCCAATTTGACCCCTAGCCTGGGAACCTAGCAGGAATGGCCCTAAAAAGCAAAAATAAATAAATAAATAAATAAATTTATTTCTTGTTAAGAAAAAAAGAACGAGTTTATATAATTAGAACTTGTATTTCCTAATGCCGCAATTACATTCACCATGTCATGGGAACTTGCATGGAAACGTGTTTTATCTCTTGTTGGCTTCCTAGTAGAACAGATTGCTGCCTTGATTATCCACTCTGTATCTGAGTTTATGCTCAAGCCTAGGCTACCTTGAGCAGTCCTTTTTAGCTTGGCTGTTAACAATCCTTAAGCAGTACAAATTAAATATATGGCCTACCTGTAGCAATTCATATTCAGTAGGTCTCAGGTGCAGCCAGTATGTTTTGTGGCAGGGGGGGGTGCATTAAATGCTCCAGGTGATTCTTATCTTTAGCCAAATTTGGAAGCAGTACCCTAGGTGGTATGATTAATTGCTAGTATGATTAATTACCATGTCCTGACTTGTCCCACTTCTTCACCTCCCTTTCTGACTAGGTCTAGCAGGCATCCTACTTATTTTCAAGGCTGAAAGTTTAAAAAAGAGGTCAAAGAAAATACTCAGGATAATTTCAGTGATATTAAAAGTTAAGGGAAATTGTTCTCTTGAAGAATTGATGTGGTTTTTCACCTTCAATGGAGAATGAATCACAATATGAAGAAGGAGGCCTGTGATGATTTTAGTATTAAAAAAGAAAATTAATGGTCAGCCACTTTGTTGCACATTATCAACAAATGCATGGTTTTCTCAGACTTGGAGGTTACAATGTTTCCACCACTATCCTTACATCTACATAAAGGGTAATGAGTTAGCAGAGGGTTTCCTAACATCTGCCATGAAGCTCTCAGGACTTATTTTTCACCTCTCCATTTTCACGTAGAAACGAAGGTGGAAAAGTAAAATTGTAGGTAAAAATGAACCATGTTAATAATATTTTGTTAAGGATGCACATTATTTATTCACTTGAAAAATATTGATTGAATATACTGTGTTCAAGGCACCATATGAATAAATAAGAAAACAGTAAAGAAGAAAAAAAAATCACTCCCTTACAAGACCCTCTATTAGAATTTATGTTCTTATATGTAAGAGAGTCTTTTTAAAGTTTACTCAAATTTTTATATCAATGTGGTGAATTGTATTGAGAATTTATAGAACAATGAAGAGATATTTAATGGAGGGAAGTAAGGTAGTTTAGGAGTGATTTAACCTTCCTGACAGTTTGAATATATTTTACCTCTGATTTTTACTTTTTTTCCCTCAAAAAAATGAGTGGATTCTATTGTGTCACAAAAGGGAGACATGATTTTATTTGGGTACAAGTCAGTTAATACACAAGAAAAATTTCCAAAGCCAAAATACTTTGAAAGTCACCGTGATTCTGCTACAACAGCTGAAGCAAAGCCAGCTCTTTTCTTCCTTATGTTTTGAAACAAGTAATCAACTGCAGTTGGCTTCCTTGCAGGTAGACAATAGAAATAGATATAAAGACTTTAAAAAGAGAATAAGTATATCTAAGTAGGCGTAGGTGTGACTTTTTTTTCTCATTTTTATTGGCTGTTCTGGATACATGACTCTGGAGAGCATCAGAAATAGCAGAGTTGATCAGACAGTACTGTTTCCATTTCTACATGAACCCAGGGAGATTACATGTATTTTTTACATCTCCGGCTAGACACAGAGCCTTTATAAAAGCATATGTCTATAAATAATATTCAGGAAGAAATAAAGGGTCGTTAGGTATTTTCTCATGTGCAATGGCCGCTGGTTTCATTTTATCCGGCTGTTTTGGACTAGGTCATATATCACCACAAAGATATATGATTGGTTTTGATAACTATTAAGATTTATTTTTTAACTACCAGCTCCATCAAAAGAAATCTCATTCCAAAGACAATTCTTTTGGGGAAAGAAGAAATATATACTCTTATTGCTAAATTTAATTTCCAGAGTCACAACTGTAATATGACCTAGAATGTGGGCATGAGCCCAGAAGCTTGCGATAGCTCTCCTGACAAGTTCAGTTCTAAATTACACAGCTACTCCTTATCAAAGTCAGAGGACAGAGACTTGAAAACTCTTTTCCCATCCTCTAAGGGGATAGAGTGATTGCAAGTGCATGCATTAACAGGGCTGTTATTTTTTATTGTTTTTTGTTTGTTTGTTTATTGTTATTCCCCAATACAATTTTTTTTCTACTGTACAGCATGGTTGACACAATTACACATACATGTATACATTCTTTTTTCTCCCATTATCATGCTCCATCATAAGTGACTAGACATAGTTCTCAGTGCTACACAGAAGAATCTCATTGCTAATCCATTCCAAAGGCAATAATGCACTAATTTAGTTAGCAAATTCAGTTATTCACCAGTTAAAGGCCGCTATGTTTTGGATATTGTGTTATGAAATGTAGATATAATTAAGGATAAAACCAACTTATGCCATGATAGATATACATTTCAGTCAGTGAGGTGCATGATAATATAATACTACTAAACAAAAAATACATATAAAAATTGGGGTCCATGTTACAGATGGGAAAAAACTATTCAGCATAAACATCATTGGAGAGGTCATATAGAAAGGAAAGGATGGGATGTTTTCTCATAAGTGATGATATTTAGGTAAATATTTGAGAAGTGAGAAGGGAAGCCAGTCATGTGAATAACAGGGGGAAAGTGTCACATTTGCCAACACTGTAAGACAGAAGAGAGTGCCACTGAAGAGGTTGGGGGCTCACTGAGGAGGTCCTGTGTTTGGAGTTTAGGGGGTGAGTGGGAAATGGCAAAAGGTCAAGTGGGGAAGTAGCCAGGAACCAGGTCATTCAGCACCTTGATTTTATTTAATGCACTGAAAATAAACTGTTTAAAATCTTCTTAGCTATTGGAAATATGCAGAAGAGAAAGTAAGAAATGATTGTGGAGGTGGTGGGTTTGTAAATAGCTAAGAAACATGATATGAGGTATTATCAGTTGGGCCTCAATCAAAGAAATAGCACCACTGTGATGATATGGCATGAAGGAGTTAAAATATTAAACCCTGGACAATTATGGAACTGGTTAAAAAAGCTATGCAATATTGTTTCCTTTGTAAGTTGGTGTTGAGCTTGCAGTGAGGGAGAGGAAAGACCTCTTCTAACCTCTCCCACTGGTAATTCACTGCCTCCACATCTGATAATGTTAGTCATCTGTCAGATGAGTGATCTTCACCACAGAGGTACATGCATATCTGTCTCAGATCTCAGAAAAGCCAAAGGAGAAGATGTGGCAGGAGCTGGTTAGCTCCAGGACTGGGTGCTTCCCTGTACCAACAATGTGAGCTGGTAAATCAGCCACAGTACCCACAGGCTTCACCAGTAGCCTTCACACCACACTGCAAAACTAGCTGCTGGTCCACTTCTACTTCCTAAATGTCCCATAGAGTTTTCTTGTTTTGGAAACCATGTAAGGATGGGAATTGGAGGAATGCAAGAGCAGTCTAGCTAAATTGACATAGAACAAATCCATTGCACAATCACTTGTAGCAATACGGCTAAACCTTTTGGTGGTGTTGGTTGTGTATGAGTTTGTGTGTTTCGAGAGCTTGTTTTGATCAAAAGAGATATGATTCTCACATACTCTTTTTTTCCTCTCCTCATTTTATTGGAAAAAAATTTCTCATGCCCACATAAACTTTGTTTTGATAATGTATGGTGCTGTTAATGAGCTAAAAATTGACTTTTCTAAAGACTTCACTTTGAGCTACATTCGGCGCTAAGATATTGAAGTTAAAACTTTAAATATCATAGTCAAAAACACACAAAGCTTGATCTCAAAAGCTCTCATAGCTGGAGGAATCTACAGATCAAGTGGTTTTCAAATAATATTTGTAATAGATGAGAAGGCTCCTTTATGCAGAATATAAAATAATGAGAGAGAAAAGCCTAACAATAGCTCTGATTGAGGCTAGGATGGAAGATTGAGTGGCACCTGTCCCTTTCCCCTCTTTAGCCCCTGAAAGACCTCTTAGAAAATAAACAGAATGCAAATATGAGATTTCTCAAGCCCGTTTCTGTCTCATTCTCTCTCTATTTGAAGCAAGATTCCATACCTCTCTTGTAGCCTAAAGATATAGGCAGCTCCACAGCATGTAAATGAGAAGTGGAAGTTTCATTAAAGATTCTGAGAGAGGGAAGATGTTAACCCTGCAAACCAATGGCAACACAGCATTAAGATACTCTTTGAGGGGGAAGAGGTAGGGGATTATGAGGTACAAACTACTGTGTACCTCGTAGTCTTTATAAAATGTAAGCTATAAGGATAAATTGTACAACACAGGGAATCTAGCCAATATTTTCTACTAACTTTAAATGGAGAATATTCTATTAAAATATTGACTCTATGTTGTACACTTGAAACTAATATAATCAGTTATACTTCAATTACAAAAAAACACTCTCTAGGAGTTCCCGTCATGTCTCAGTGGTAATGAACCTGACTAGAATGCATGAGGACATGCGTTCGATCCCTGGCCTTGCTCAGTAGGTTAAGGATCTGGCATTGCCATGAGCTGTGGTATAAGTCGCAGACACGGCTTGGATCTGGTGTTGTGGCTGTGGCATAGGCTGGCAGCCGTAGCTCTGATTTGACCCCTAGCCTTGGAACCTCCATATGCTGCACATGAGGCCCTAAGTAGCAAAAAAACAAAACAAACAAACAGAAACACTCTCTAAACTCTTTTCCTCTGGAGTTTCTCTCTGCCACATCCCACCTCTCAAGATTCCTATTATTTCCTCAACAAGAACTATTATTATTAACATCTTAATGAAATAAATACAGTAAGTTTAAGCTATCCTCCTAAGTAATAGTAGCAATCACTTACTGAATTCTTACTATATTCTAGTTACTGTGTTAATGAATTATCTCTTTACATGAAGTATGTCTTCTTATTCTCAAAACAACTCCATTAAGTAGTTACTATTATTATCTCCTGTTTTATAGATAGGGAAGCCGAGACAGAGAAAGGTTAAATAATTTGGCAAAGGTTATTCAAATAATAAGTGGAAGAGGCAGGATGCAAATCCCATCCTACCTCAGGCCCACTTCTTCCTAAGCAAGATAATTACAAGAGATGTGTTGTGAACAATCAGAGTTTGGGGGGACCTTGTGCCCCACCAACCCAAGAAGATGCTCAAAGTATGTACCAAACAAAACTAGTCCCCTCCTGAGGATTAGGGAATAAAGGGATTATAATATCTATTGCAGAAATTATTCTCTATGATGTTACACCATTTTGAAAACAACTAGCTCTTCTGACCTTCATTTTTTTAAAGTGATGGGTGATTTGATAGGAATCACATTAAATCTATAGATTGCTTTGGTTAGTAGGACATTTAAACAATATTAATTCTTCCAATCCAGGAGCATGGGATATCTTTCCACTTCTTTGAAACCGCTTTAATTTCTTTTATTACTGTTCCACATTTCTCAATGTATAAGTCTTTTACCACCATGGTTAGGTTTATTCCTAGGTATTCAATTTCGGCTGCATGATTTTAAAAGGTGGTGTTTTTTTTTTATTTCCTTTTCTAATATTTCATTGTTAGTAAACAGAAATGCAACCATTTTCTAAATGTTAATCTTGTATCCTGCTACTTTGCTGAACCCATTTATGAGGTCGAGTAGTTTTTGCCCAACAAAAAAACAACCCAATTAAAAAATGGTCAGAAGACCTAAATATTCATTTCTTAAAAGAAGACATATGGAAGGCCAGTAGGCACATGAAAAGATGCTCAACGTTGTTAATTATTAGAGGAATGCAAATCAAAATTTCTATGAGGTACAACTTCACACCAGTCAGAATGGCTGTCATTAATAAGTCTACAAATAACTAATGCTAGAGAGGGTGTGGAGAAAGGGGGACCCTCCTACACTGTTAGTGGGAATGTAAATTGGGACAACTACTGTGGAAAACAGTATGGAGGTTCATCAAAAAACTAAATATAGAACCACCATATGATCCAGCAATCCCCCTCCTGGGCATCTATCCAGAGAAAACTATCATTCACAAAAAAGTACATGCATCCCCATGTTTATAGCAGCACTAGTCACAATAGCTAAGACATGGAAACAACTTAAATGTCCATTGATGGATGAATGGATTAAGGAGATATGGTACATATATACAATGGACAACTATTCAGCCATAAAAAGAGAGAAAGAATGCCATTTGTAACATTATTGATACAACTAGAGATTCTTAAACTAAGTGAAGCCAGAAAGAAAAAGATAAATACCATATGATATGATAAATACCTTATGATATCACATATGTGAAATCTATTTTTTTCAGGTACTATATATATTTTTTTTTGTTTTTTATTTTTTTATTTTTTAATTAATTATTTTTTTTCCACTGTACAGCACGGGGACCCAGTTAGACATACATGTATACATAATTTTTTCTCCCACTGTCGTGCTGCATTGTAACTATCTAGACATAGTTTTCAGTGCTACACAGCAGGACCTCATTGTTAGTCCATTCCGAAAGCAATAGTTTGCATCTGTTAACCCCAAGCTCCCAATCCCTCCCACTCCCTCCCTCTCCCCCCGCCCCTACTCCCGGGCAACCACAAGTCTATTCTCCAAGTCCATGATTTTCTTTTCTGTGGAAAGGTTCATTTGTGCTGTATATTAGATACCAGATATGAGTGATATCATATGGTATTTGTCTTTCTCTTTCTGACTTATCTCACTCAGGATGAGAGTCTCGAGTTCCATCCATGTTGCTGCAAATGGCATTATTTTGAATCTAAAATATATCACAAATGAACCTATCTACAAAAAGAAACAGGCTTGCAGACATAGAGAACAGACATGTGGTTGCCAAAGGGGAGGGATGAGGGAGTGGAATGGACTGGGAATTTGGAGTTAGTGGGACACAAACTATTACATTTAGAATGAATAAACAATAAGGTCCTACTCTATAGTACAGGGAACTATATCCAGTCTCCTGGGATGGAGCATGATGGAAGAAAATATAAGAAAAGAAATGCATATATATGCATGACTGAGTCACTTTGCTTTACAGCAGAAATTGGTACAACATTGTAAAATCAACTGTACTTAAATAAAAAATTTAAAATAATGGTGGATACACCTCCTAGTTCAAGATTATCACAGTGTATTATAATTACAGGTTTATTCAGCTGTCTCCCCACAAATTAACTCTTGATTCTTAAGTGGTAGTTTCACTTTCATATTTATCTCTTTTTTATTATTGTCTGGTTCATCATGGGCACTTGATATGTGACAATTAAATACATTAACACATTAATCAGCAAAAAAGTCAAAACTTTTCATCAATAACCATTTATTAAAAGATCAACTATTTTCCAAAGATATTTGCAACATTTCCCATCTCATAAGCTGATATTACAATATGACTTTGATGTTCCTTCCATAAACAGATGGGTTCTTGTTTTATCCTCTTGAATCTAGGTGGTCTTATGTAACTCTGACAAAAGTAATACTATGTGTCTTTCGTGGCCAACTTCCACCTGGCTTTGGGACACTCACTCTTGCAACTCAGCAAACTAGTCCACATAGAGAGGTCATGTGGAAAGGCCAAACATAGGTGTTCTGATCAACTGTTGTGTTGACAGCCCAGTTGACAGCCAGTATCAACAGCCAGTCATATGAGTAAAGATGCCTCCAGATGATTCGTACCCTGAGTGTTCAAGTCTCCCCCAGCCTTTAAGACAACCCAGCTGAGACTTCTGTTGCAGAGACAAGCAATATAGGTTATGTCCTGTCCAAACTCCTGATCCACACCTGTAAGCAGCATGCCATCACTACAAAGTGATTTTGGGGTATTTTGATATACAACAATAGTATCTGGAACCTACAGTGAAGAAAGAGATTGAAGGAAGAAGTAGGTTAAGTCCTAGAACACATACTCAGTATGCTCTCAGAATGTTCACTGAATTTAACTCCTGCTTAGCAACAAAGCCCATTCAGCCTGGTACTGCCTGACTGCTGCACTGCAGTACTTTCTCCAATTAGGCTTAAAGGTAATTTTAAAAAGGGAGATTTTGCTATACCACTTATTAAAATCCATGGTAACCAGGGACTTTTAAAAATATATAAGATATGCTAAGTTCTTGAAAATAGTTTGCTCTCATGAATAAGTTAAATACTCCTCCAAATATTTAATTTATATTTTCAGAGTGTTTGACTTTGTGTTCCACACTCAACATGCCTCCTACATTGATTTCTTACTCTGTATTCTATATATTCTATCTCTCCCAGTCAAGAAGTTTTACTCAGCTTTCCTTTATGGCTTATGTAAGAAATAGGTGTGGCATGCTTCTGGGTAGAAGATTCTGCTGTAGCTCCCTATCCCCACTGAGAATCACTGCCTCATGGCACTGCTTCATAAATCATTTTGATACTTGTAAAAAGATAAATACTAGCTTACTCCCCATCCAAATTATGATGATGTTATAATTAGTTGAGTCCAAATTAGCCATCTATTATTCTCTCCCAGCTTCCCTGCCATCCTCTACTATTTCTGAACAAACATCAATTGTGCCAATGTCTTGAGTAGTGTTGATCTAAACTGAAACGTCTCCAGCTTCCTTAATATCATTACCAACTGTCTTATTAATTAATTAATGGTGCCGTGAATAATAAAGTACTAGTGTTGTTAAACCGGGCAAAAATCAGTAGGCGGGCAACAGCAGCAGTTGCTCTGGCTTACCAGAGGATCTAACCACGAACTGCAAGGAGAAGATTAATGTTCTCCACCAGGCATTAGAACATAATAAGCAGGAACATAAAATGATAATTCATCACAATTGGGGTCAATGTCCCTGACTGAATTCTTTAGAGGTGAGATGCTCCTCAGACTAATAAAGTGGACTTTCTTCAAGTGAAGGCCAGGGTTTCTGCCTACTTGTAATCTAATGAGGGAAATACTGGCTCCTCTTGTGTTTGTTTAGAGCACCTTTCAGAATGTAGGAATAAATGTAATTCATTGGAAAAGCCACACAATAAATAGGATTCACAGTCTGCTCTGTCAGCTTTATGATGCTGAAAGTAAAGGTAGAACAAGAAGAGTGCATATTTGGGATAAAATAGAGTGAGTAATAAGAGAACATCAAAGCCATCCTTGTTGAAAAGAGCTTTTACTCAAGAGTATTGAGTGGCAGACTTATTTTTTTTCCTCCTCTAGTCCAGGTGAACATGGTCTGAGGAGACAGTCATTGCTTGAAATGATCGATGTTATTTCTTCAAGTTTGTCACCATTACCACAAGTATGATCTGGATTACTTTGTTTGCTCAGCTGTTCCTGGCCCTGCTCCTCTTGCCTCAAACCAAGCAAAATGAGAGGTGCACGGATCATAGGATCCATCAGCTGCCTGATGGAGTCCCACATTCAGGCCTCCCCCTCCTCTTCTCATCAATCTCCATTGTCCTGGCAAGAAGGTATCCATCTGCGACAGTACATGCCACCCTCAAGCTGTACAATACAGCAGCTTTTCCTGAGGATGCTGGCTTCCTGTGATTAAAGATCTCTTTGTTCATTCAAGGAAACAGGCGAAGGAGGGTTATAGAATGGAGCTGGCATTTTTTAGTATCATGCAAATGCCACCATGCCATTTCTTTACATATATGATTATTCTATTAAATCTTGCAATTATTCTGTGATTAGATATCCTTCTTTTCTATTTTACAAATAAGGAAACTGTCAGATGATAAATAATTTGTCAAAGATGAATTAGATCCTAGTTATTGAACTCTAAACTATAAGAACACAGGCATGTTGCCTTTTTTTGCTCACCATTCTAGTCTGCCCAGCACATAGTAGGTACTAATATTTGTTGAGTGATTAATGGATTAATAAGCAAATGAATAAATGAAGTGGCAAAACAGGCAGTTGTACCCAGGTCTCTGATCTCAAAGGATAGATCCATGTGAATGACAAAGTAAAGCAAAAGCATCAACACAAACTACATAATTAACACACATTGTGGGAGATAAAAAGAGAAACAGAATCCATTATGCATTTATACCATTTAATGAAGTTACTGAGTTTTACATCTTTTTGATGAGCAGAACAAGTATATGACTCATCAGTTTTTATTTTTTATCTTTTGCATTGTTATCTGTATGTGATTCTGTGGCTTGATGTTAGACATCTGGGCAGAAGAGTTGAGCTAATGTTGTAAGTAAAACACTTAAATTAAAACTTCAAATATCTCCTCAACTTATAATTAAATGTACCATATGTTCCTATTTTACTGAAAGTCAGGGCCTAATTTAATGTTTTCCTTTTTCAGCAACAAATTTTATTGGCTTGTTTTCAATCATTTTTATGTCAAGAAAACAATTACAACTGAGGCAATATTTTGAGATTATTAGACAGAAACAATCTCTTACCTGGGATAAAAATGTTGTTTTTGGTGAGGATATATCATTATTAAAGTTCATCCAGGAATAAAAAAATAGTTGCTTAGCTTAACAATTGTTATGTCATTGTAGGAAAGGTTCACACTTTTGTCCAGTTTTCATCATTCCTATTTTCTATTTAACTTGAATACAACCTGAAACAAAATGCTGATTTTTGCACAATTTAAGAGATACTGTTGAGGATTACTTGAGGTGTCTTAAAAATGTCCACTAAACAAGTTAGAGATAGTATTAGGCCAGCTTATATGATCTCAAAAGGTTCATGTGCTCTTGTCAACTTTCCCAAATGAGTAAAGTGCAGTGTGAAAAGTGTTAATTAATATTTAAAGAGAAAAACATTTTAAAGAGGCAATTCCAATTTTCTATCCACCTTGTTCTAGGCCTGCTGAAATGTTCAGCACCTGCAGTTCACTTAATTCTAAGCCATTTGACTAAAGAAGTCATAGTTTTTAATATTCCCACCAAGTGTATTTTATGTACAATTGTTTTACCAGACACCCATCATCATATATGTAGGTATGTGTCAATATGCCTTATTGCCCAAACTCCAGTTATTCAGTTTTAAATGTTCATTGGGCTCTCTCTGTTTCAAAGACTGTTATAGTTTTTCCACCAAAGAAACATACAATATAAGGCAAACACTTCCGAGTACCTAATAATCCCAAAAGAGATCATGTAAATGAGGGACAGAATGGCTGTATTTTCAGATACAGAAAGAAGACAATGTGCACAGAGGAGGATTCATTTAAAGGAAATACTTGAACTTCTAAATAAAAACAAGGATTTTGAGTGGTTAAATAATTTCTATTATACCCACAGTAGAATTCTATGCATATGTGTGGGAACAAAATGAAGTGTATCTAAATCCAAGTACCGACATGGAATAGTCACTAAGATATACTAAGTTGAAAAAGCAAGTTATATTCACCCAACTTGATATGCACCACATACTTCTTTGACTTCTAGATATTTCAAAGACCCAGCAAAATCCATGCACTCATGGAACTTGCATTCTGCTAGAATCTAATGTAAAAAAATAAAAATAAAAAGATTGTGTCTGTGCATATGAATAAATCTATCTGTATAACTCTGTAGTAAGGTCCCTGGAGGACACACCTTGTATAGCTAAATGGTGGCCTCTGGAAAGCAAAGTAGAACTGGGGAGGTGTTGATGGGAACTTTGACAGTGGTTTTACGTTGATGTAGTGCTTAAATATTTTAAGGAAAGAATGTATTCTTGTCTTGAGCTTGAAAAAAGAGTCAAGAGAAAAGTGAAACAAAAGAAATAAGTAGAAAGGAGGCATTTTGTATATAGGGAACAATTTAAAGAAGAGTTGACAATAGAAATGAGGGCTAGCAGCCTGTCAGTGTTTACAACGGATATGTCCTGAGACTTCTCACAGTCCCCAAATTGCCAACATAGATATGTTTCTTCTGAATCATGGATCCACAGGGAGACAACTGTCATCCATTGTATGTAACACTGTATCCCTGGTTTGTTGCCATTTCAGTTTTCATTGTTTTATGTCTCACTTGATGGGAGAAAGGGAGGGAGAGAGGGAGGAAGGAAGAAAGGAAGAAGGGAAACTATCATCCTGAAAGGGTGACAACACAGGCAGTGAGAAAAGCTACCAACTTTGCTGAACTGAGATGTTGTTTTTCAGGTTATGGACCAGGTTCGCTGCTAGATAAATGATTGGCTTTGTACAGGTATAAATAATTCAGGTTTATACTATGTACCAGGGATCATTCCAGAATAGTTTAAATGACAAATATTGAATTTGCCAAGTCACATGTCCACTCTGTAAGAAAAAAATAAAGAAAAAAGGTAGATTATGTCTGAAAAGTGCATTAATTCCTATTCTGATGGGCTTCTGAAAGACTCTTGCAAGGCCTGACAGTAGGGTGGACACATACAGGTGCAATCAATAAAAAGCCCAGTGCAAAGGCAAGTTAAAAAACGCAAAACCTTTTCAATCACTAAGACAATATTGCTAGACTACACTACATGTGGAAACACCTTCATGTCAATGTTGGAAAGGAAAACCTGCAGATTTCCGACTTTATGATATTCCATTTTGATCTTTGTTCTGGCATTACTAAAGAGAAGCATAACATAAAAGATTAGATGGCAGTGATAAGCTTCCTATGTTTTTGATTAATACAGATTCTTTCCAGCAAGCCAATGTTTAGAGTATGGAACTTGCTTCCACAGTGTGAGGGATGAAATTGTCTTTCCATAGTTAAGAAGGTCTATCTCAAGTCTCATTACTAAATGCTTTGAATGTGGGAGCACTGAGCAGCCTTTGTAGGAAGTGGTCTAGTTCATGAGGCTGACCCAGACACAGGCACTATCAGGTACTCAAGTGAGTAAATTTCCAGTTCACTTTACTCCAAGTAGGGGAAGAGCCTAATATAAATATCCTTGTTCGAACACGTTCCTGGTTGTGCCAAAACAAAAGTATTTGAACTGTTTCTTAAAACTCAAAGTTACTATTTAGCCACTTTGCATATTTACCTTTACAGGAGTCAAGGATTTAAGTTTATTGCCTCACTTAAACCATTATAAAAGATGCATTTTAAAGTTTTGCATAATTGTTAAGGAGATGCTTTTGAAATGTGGGTAACTTCAACAGCATTTTTTAAATGATTTACCATAGTACCCCACAAATAGTCTTATGGACAATACGAAAACTGAAAAAAAAAAAAAAAGCACTTGAAAGATATTTAGTGATGCTGGAAAATGACCCCCCAAAATGGCAGTTTAAATACTCATTATTATCAAAATTGATTGATATTTTATGAAAGGTTTGCCAAATTAAAAAACTTTTTTTTTTTTGCTTCATTTGGTCATCTCAGTTGTTCTGCCCTGTTCCAGAACACAGGTTAATTCTTTACCAGCAATGTGTTATTTAAATATGCAAATGCATCCTAATATTTTAAAATTTACATTATCATCTTCAGCAGTTTGATCACCAGCTACACATAAATTGGTGAGTTAAGAGAAGTGAAATATCCATTACATGCTTTTTGTGTATGTGAAGTGCAGATGTATAGATCCACAGTCAAAATAGTGTGGAATGTCACAGTAGTGTGCCATTTGGAAGCTTGAATATTCCATGAAAACGCCTCTTGTGGCTCAGTTGGCCTATTTGCCCTCTCTTTACAGATCATATTTCGAATCATTTATATACAAAAACACTCGCATAGCACACTTCCTTCTAGACACAGAAAATGTTACTCACCTTTACATTTTCTTATAATAATACTTTTCCCATCAAAATCTCCATGGTAATAAATGTTTTGAAACTCTTTTGTTGTCGATGTCCTAGTAGAGAAGAAGTTTTATAGCATGTGAAAAATAATAAATTGATGGAGTTATTAAAAGGCCTTTAAAATTTGATGGTGTAACAACTCAAGAAAAAAATCTTAATAATATAAATATATAATATACATAAATTTAAACTGCCAGGACCATACTACTGGTGAGGAAAATACCATAAATCTTATCAAATATTTCTTTCTAAGATATGACAGAGTATCAACAGGATGTTTTATTTCATTTGTTTAAAAAATCAGAGTATTGAACAATAGAGTGTCCTCTTCAACTGCTAAAATGTCTCAATGGCATGAGTATGTTACTGCTTTTATGTAAAGTAGAATTTAAATCACTTTATCTTTGCATTTACACAAGATAATATGCCCACTAATGAGCAAAGTGACACAGAAAATGAAACCCATTATGTTTTCTTGATTTGACTGGGTTACTGAGAGCAGTAATAAATATTTGTTGCCAATCATAAAACAGATTGCCTTTGTTAAAAATTTTCATGGACTGAAGTGAATTAAACTAAATATGTGTGTGCTGAATCAAGCTGAGCGTTCAGACAATTTTCTCAAAACCTGAGGCCCTGATAAAATGAGAATATTCACTTTGGGCACTACCTGATGAAAATTGCCAGAGAGTCTTTCACAAGTGCTATTTCAGTTAGTCCATAAAAATAGATATAAGTATACAAAATAGAACAAGTATGTCAGAAGCCTTGACAAGTGACCTGGGTTGAGCTATTTTCTTTTTCCATAAGGTCTTCTGGTTTAAATTTAATCACTGGGAAGGAATTGTTTGTCAAAGGAAATTTGTGCATAGTTATGTTTAAGTATCAGATGGTTTCCTTTTTGGAGAGACACAAAGATTATTTAATATTTCCATACTTAAAATGGTTTAGCAAGTCAAAAGGGTAGGCTTGCTGTACAATGACTTTTCAGGAGCATTTTTAATGCCTTTTTTCAATTAAACAGTCATGTATCATAAGCTCTTACTGTGTGTAACAAACATATCCTGATGCTGTGAGAAGGAAGGAATAGCTATAGAAATAAGACCCAGCACCAGTCCCAACATAAAGAATGTTTTAAAAATAGGATAATTCTAAGAAAAACCACAATGGTTACAAATGCAATTCTTATCATGAAAAAGAATTTCAAAATGTAAATTCAGTTTTCCTTTAAGCTGCATATATGCTGAATAGTTTGTGAAGAACCCTGCTAGTTCTGTAGCTTGTTAGCTAACTTTCTTGAAATGAAGACTTTGTGGAAACACATTGCGCTCTTTCTTTAGTCTCTGTAGTGCTTCCCAAGACGCATGGAGTGAAACTATTAATGCAGAAGCAGAGGTGCTTGCAACGCATATTTATTGAGCACTTACTGTGTTCCAGGAACACGGTGTTCAGTTTTCAATTAAGTCATTTGCAACATGGAATCTCTCTACCACTAATTAACTGTTTGAAATTAAAACTAAATCAGCGTACACAGGATATCCCGTTGTTGCTAGTTTCACTCTCTTCAAATTAATGAATATTTGAATAGAACTGCATATCTCTGAAATAATAAATTTCACTTCTTATGATATTGCAAATTACATCATTTGAGAAAGCAATCTTTGGGGGAGATGTGAATTAGTTTAAGCTGAGCAATGCATCTGTTTGCAGTAGGAGGCTGAAGATTATTTGAATACATTATTGATATTATTTCCAATCAAATAGTTGTGATGATTACATTGGGCAGTTGGAATTGTTCCAGTGCTCTTATTTTATAAACTTCACTGTGTCCAAATCTAGTTACTCTCCAGTATTTTCTTTAATGTACTATAGCATATCTTTTCCTCTTTTTCAATGGCTATGTTTTGTCCCAATGTGAATATAATCTAAGGATCAATTTTATTAATCTAGCCTCTTTCCCATTTTTACTACTTAATTAGATCATTGTGAAATGTACTGTTCTCCTCTGAGAATAAGATCCATTTCCTTAAACTTTCTCCTCAACATACTAATTCTCTAAAATAGTCAACTTTGTGGTATTTTCTAAAGTGTATATTTTCCAAATCTATTTTCCTTCCTTAAGGAGTTCCATAATGATCAATCCAATACTTTGTCTAGGTAAGGTCAAATTGATAAAAATGCACTGAATTTGATTTATTATCTATTTTGCAAAAAACACAACCAAGAATCCTTCTTTTTTTATTCCTACCACCTTATGGAACATTGCATGCTTTGGAAATTTTCCCACAAATTGGTTTTAGGTTACCTTTTTTTTTAATCATATGCAGACTTTCCAGTTAAATATCTTGCTCAAAGCATATCTATACTGTGTTATAAAGATGTTTGTTGCTTCTTAGTCCAGTAACCAAATGATACAAATTTGTGGCTCCCCTGAAGCCACCATCTCTCATCAAGAAAAAAAGAATAACCTAAGCAAAATTAGATGACAGTATAGAAACCTAACTTAGTTTCATTTCAGAAAGAATGGCAGTGTTTGTTATTTTTTTTAACTCTAATTCTTAAGCTTTCATTTCATAAAACTAATCACTGACAATTTAAATATAAATAACGGGAGTTCCCATTGTGGCTCAGTGGTTAAGGAACCTGACTAGCATCAATGCCATGAGGACTCAGGTTCTATCCCTGGCCTCACTCATTGGGTTAAGGATCGGGCATTGCCTTGAGCTGTGGTGTAGGTCACAGATGCAGCTCAGATCCTGAGTTGCTGTGGCTCTGGCTAGGTCGGCAGCTACAGCTCTGATTGGATACCTGGCCTGGGAACCTCTATATACCGATGGTGCAGCCCTCAAAAGACAAAAGGACAACAACGACAACAAAAACCAGTCATTTCAGGATGAAAACTGAAACAAACCAGTAATTGTAATATCTGCAAATAGAGTACAATATTTTTGCGTCCTATATTTATCAACAATAATTTTTATTTGTATGGTCTAGAGCAAGGCCATCCAATAGAACATTTTCAATGATGGAAATGTTCTGTGTCTGCCCTGGTCAATGTGGGAACCACTGCCCATATGTGACTACTGAGGCAATAGAAATGTGGCTTGTATACATGAGAAAACCAATTTTTAATTATATGTGATTTTAATTAACTTAAATTTAAATGGCCACATGTAACAGTGGCTATTATATTGGACAACACAGTGTAGAATATGAACATAATGTATAATTTTGAAATCATTATTCAAATTATAATTTTGAGGGGGATTTTTATTTGTATTGTAAATAGAAATTCTCTTAATCATTCTTCAATATAATCACAATAGTCCCTTTACCCTGAACATTCCTATGTATCTTAAAAAGGGCAAATGTTTAAACATTTATTTATTTATTTATTTATTTATTTATTTTTACTTTTTTGTCTTTTTTGCCATTTCCTGGGCCTCTTCCACAGCATATGGAGGTTCCCAGGCTAGGGGTCGAATCGGAGCTGTAGCTGCCGGCCTACGCCAGAGCCATGGCAATGCAGGATCCAAGCTGCACCTGCAACCTACAACACAGCTCACAGCAACGCTGGATCCTTAACCCACTGAGCAAGGGCAGGGATTGAACCCGCAACCTCATGGTTCTTGGATTCATTAACCACTGAGCCACGATGGGAACTCCCTAAACATTTATAATAATAGAACTTTATCATTAAATTCTCACAAAACCACTCTGAGGTAACTACTCCTTTAAGCCTATTTTACGGATAAGGAGACTAACACTTAGAAAAGTATTTTTCCTAAAATCACACAGTTTTAACAAGTACTTACTTGGAATCCTTATATTTCTGATTCTAAGTTGTAAGATCTTAACAACTCTAATGTCTATTTTCACTGTCTATTATTTTCTAAACTTTGTACAAAATCAACAGAATTGAAAAAAGAAAATTTAATTTCCCCTGACACCAAGGTGAGGTAATATACAAATACTGCAGCTCTTCTATAGCAAGCCTATCCAAAATTTAAATCTAGATAAACACTCA
Organism: Phacochoerus africanus; assembly: GCF_016906955.1. Taxonomy (NCBI): domain Eukaryota; kingdom Metazoa; phylum Chordata; class Mammalia; order Artiodactyla; family Suidae; genus Phacochoerus; species Phacochoerus africanus. The sequence goes on from NC_062544.1 coordinate 138,780,544, forward strand.
AATTTGCGGACATACAGCTAGACTCAAAGTCTAAAAAAATAAGTATTTTTTAGAACTCCTTTCCTTAAAAAAAAAAAAACCTCTTTGTAGGAAATACTTAAAACTGGTCAGTTTTAAAAATAATTTAAGCACCTTTTAAGTGCATTAATAAGCTGGCAAGAAAGTAAGGAAAATCCTACACTGCTCAAAAACCCAAAAGTGCAAATCTGCAGAGGCTGGCTAGCATGGAGGGAGCAGCTAAGCTAGCCACATATGCTAATCCTGATGGTCCAGAGCTTTGCTACTCAAAATATGATGTCCAACTACTTAATGATTAAGGGATCCATCCAAGGAGAGGATGTTACTATCGTCAACATATATGCCCCAGATACAGGAGCACCCAGATACATACAACAAATATTAACAGACAGAAAGGGAGATATTGATGAGAATACAATCATAGTAGGAGACCTTAATACCCCCCTCACATCAATGCACCGATCCTCTAGACAGAAAACCAATAAAGCAACAGAGGTCCTAAAGGAAACAATAGAAAAGTTAGACTTCATTGATATCTTCAGGACCCTACATCCAAAAAAAGCAGAATACACATTCTTCTCAAATGCGCATGGAACATTCTCAAGAATCGACCACATCTTGGGACACAAAGCTAATCTCAATAAATTTAGGAGCATAGAAATTATCTCAAGTATCTTCTCTGACCACAATGCCATGAAATTAGAAATCAACCATGGGAAAAGGAAAGAGAAAAAACCTACTGCATGGAGACTAAACAACATGCTACTAAAAAACCAATGGGTCAATGAGGAAATCAAGAAGGAAATTAAAAACTACCTTGAAACAAATGATAATGAAGACACAACCGCTCAAAATCTATGGGATGCTGCGAAAGCAGTGCTCAGAGGGAAATTCATAGCAATACAGGCCTTTCTCAAAAAAGAAGAAAGATCCCAAATGGACAACTTAACCCTCCACCTAAATGAATTAGAAAAAGAAGAACAAAAAAGTCCTAAAGTCAGCAGAAGGAAGGAAATTATAAAGATCAAAGAAGAAATCAATAAAATAGAGACTCAAAAAACAATAGAGAAAATGAATAAAACCAAGAGCTGGTTCTTTGAAAAGGTCAACAAAATTGACAAACCACTGGCCAGACTCACTAAAAAGAGGAGAGAAAGAACCCAAATAACCAAAATTATAAATGAAAAAGGAGAAATCACAACGGATACAGCAGAAATACAAAAAACCATAAGAGAATACTATGAACAACTATATGGCAACAAGTTTGACAATCTGGAAGAAATGGACAACTTTCTAGAATCTTACAGCCTGCCAAAACTGAATCAAGTAGAAACAGACCAACTGAACAGACCGATCACTAGAAATGAAATTGAAGAGGTCATAAAATCACTCCCTATAAATAAAAGTCCAGGACCAGATGGCTTCACAGGTGAATTTTATCAAACATATAAAGAGGAATTGGTGCCCATCCTCCTGAAACTCTTTCAAAAGGTGGAAGAAGAAGGAATACTCCCAAAGACATTCTATGATGCCACCATCACCCTCATTCCAAAACCAGACAGAGATACCACCAAAAAAGAAAACTATCGCCCAATATCATTGATGAATATAGATGCAAAAATTCTCAACAAACTCTTAGCCAACCGAATCCAACAACATACCAAAAAAATTATACACCATGACCAGGTTGGGTTCATCCCAGGTTCACAAGGATGGTTCAACATACGCAAATCAATCAGCATCATACACCACATTAACAAAAAAAAAGTCAAAAATCATATGATCATCTCAATAGACGCAGAAAAAGCATTTGACAAAGTCCAACATCCATTCATGATCAAGACCCTCGCCAAAGTGGGTATAGAGGGAACATTCCTGAACATAATCAAAGCCATGTATGATAAACCCACAGCAAATATAATCCTCAATGGGGAAAAACTGAAAGCCTGCTCACTCAAATCTGGAACAAGACAGGGATGCCCACTCTCACCACTGCTCTTCAACATAGTTTTGGAAGTCCTAGCCACAGCAATTAGACAAACAAAAGAAATAAAAGGCATCCATATAGGAAGAGAAGAGATCAAACTGTCCCTGTATGCAGACGACATGATATTATACATAGAAAACCCTAAGGACTCAACCCCAAAACTCCTTGAACTGATTCATAAATTCAGCAAAGTAGCAGGATACAAGATTAACATTCAGAAGTCAGTGGCATTTCTGTATACCAGCAATGAAATATTAGAAAAGGAATACAAAAATACGATACCTTTTAAAATGGCACCTCACAAAATCAAATACCTCGGAATACATCTGACCAAGGAGGTAAAGGACCTATATGCCGAGAACTATAAAACTTTAATCAAAGAAATCAAAGAAGATGTAAAGAAATGGAAAGATATTCCATGTTCCTGGATTGGGAAAATCAATATTGTAAAAATGGCCATACTACCCAAAGCAATCTACAGATTCAATGCAATCCCTATCAGCTTACCCAGGACATTTTTCACAAAACTAGAACAAACAATCCAAACATTTATATGGAACCACAAAAGACCCAGAATCGCCAAAGCAATCCTGAGAAACAAAAACCAAGCAGGAGGCATAACTCTCCCAGACTTCAAGAAATACTACAAAGCCACAGTCATCAAAACAGTGTGGTACTGGGATCAAAACAGACAGACAGACCAAGGGAACAGAAGAGAGAATCCCAAAGTAAACCCTGACACCTATGGTCAATTAATCTTTGACAAGGGAGGCAAGAACATCAAATGGGAACAAGAAAGTCTATTCAGCAAAGACTGCTTGGAAACCTGGACAGCTGCATGCAAAGAAATGAAACTAGAACACACCCTCACACCATGCACAAAAATAAACTCCAAATGGCTGAAAGACTTAAATAGACGATAGGACACCATCAAACTCCTAGAAGAAAACATAGGCAAAACACTCTCTGACATCAACATCATGAATATGTTCTCAGGTCAGTCTCCCAAAGCAATAGAAATTAGAGCACAAATAAACCCATGGGACCTCATCAAACTGAAAAGCTTTTGCACAGCAAAGGAAACCCAAAAGAAAACAAAAAGACAACTTTCAGAATGGGAGAAAATAGTTTCAAGTGATGCAACAGAAAAGGGCTTAATCTCTAGAATATATAAACAACTTATACAACCCAACAGCAAAAAAGCCAATCAATCAATGGAAAAATGGGCAAAAGACCTGAATAGACATTTCTCCAAAGAAGATATACAGATGGCCAACAAACACATGAAAAAATGCTCAACATCGCTGGTTATAAGAGAAATGCAAATCAAAACTACCATGAGATACCACCTCACACCAGCCAGAATGGCCATCATTCATAAATCCACAAATAACAAGTGCTGGAGGGGCTGTGGAGAAAAGGGAACCCTCCTGCACTGTTGGTGGGAATGTAAACTGGTACAGCCACTATGGAGAACTGTTTGGAGATACCTTAGAAATCTATATATACATAGAACTTCCATATGACCCCGCAATCCCACTCTTGGGCATCTATCCGGACAAAACTCTCCTTAAAAGAGACACATGCACCTGCATGTTCATCGCAGCACTATTCACAATAGCCAGGACATGGAAACAACCCAAATGTCCATCGACAGATGATTGGATTTGGAAGAAGTGGTATATATACACAATGGAATACTACTCAGCCATAAAAAAGAATGACATAATGCCATTTGCAGCCACATGGATGGAGCTAGAGAACCTCATACTGAGTGAAATAAGCCAGAAAGACAAAGACAAATACCATATGATATCACTTATAACTGGAATCTAATATCCAGCACAAATGAACATCTCCTCAGAAAAGAAAATCATGGACTTGGAGAAGAGACTTGTGGCTGCCTGATGGGAGGGGAGGGAGTGGGAGGGATCGGGAGCTTGGGCTTATCAGACACAACTTAGAATAGATGTACAAGGAGATCCTGCTGAATAGCATTGAGAACTTTGTCTAGATACTCATGTTGCAACAGAAGAAAGGGTGGGGGAAAAATGTAATTGTAATGTATACATGTAAGGATAACCTGACCCCCTTGCTGTACAGTGGGGAAAAAAAATAATAATAAATAATTTTTAAAAAAAGAAAAAAAAATATGATGTCCAGAAGAGCAGCATCCACATCCACTGGCAGCAGGTTAGAAATAATATATCTCAGACCTTACTGGAGACCTACAGAATCAGAATCTGCATTTTCTATAAAAACTCCTGGGAGTTTTATAGGCTTTCCTGTTTGGAATGTATGCTTTGGCAATGGCTGTTTGTGTGTGTGTGTGTGTGTGTGTGTGTTTTGGGGTATTTGTTGTTGTTGTTGTTGTTTGGTTTTTTTCAGGGCCACACCTGAGGGCATACGGAAGTTCCCAGGCCAGGGGTCAAAACTGAGCTGCGGTGCTGGCCTACGCCACAGCCACAGGAATGCCAGATCAAGATCCGAGCCGCGTCTACAAACTACACAACAGCTCATGGCAATGCCAGATCCTTAACCCACTGAACAAGGCCAGGAAACAAACCCACATCCTCATGGATCTAGTCAGGTTCATTACCACTGAGCCACAGTGGGAACTCTGGAAATGACTGCTTTTAAAATGCTTCAAGAAGTTCTCCTTGTGGCTCAGTGGGTTGTGAACCTGACAAGTATCCATGAGGATGTGGGTTTGATCCCTGGCCTCATTAAGTGGGTTGAGGATCCAGCCTTGCCATGAGCTGTGCTTTAAGTCATAGTTGTGGTTTGTATCAGGCATTACTGTGGCTGTGGCATAGGCCAGTAGCTGCAGCTCCAATTTGACTGCTATCCTGGGAACTTCCATATGCTACAGGTGTGGCCCTGAAAAGCAAAATTAAAATAAAATAAAATGCTTCAAAATGGGTACTAGAGATATATAGCCTAGAGTCGATGCAAGGTAGGGTTGGGTCGGGAGCTTGGACTTATCAGACACAACTTAGAATAGATATACAAGGAGATCCTGCTGAATGGCATTGAGAACTTTGTCTAGATACTCATGTTGCAACAGAACAAAGGGTGGGGGAAAAAAATGTAATTGTAACGTATACATGTAAGGATAACCTGACCCCCTTGCTGTACAATGGGAAAACAAAAAAATTAAAAAAAAAAATTCTGCCTCAGTCAGTAGCTCCAATGTCCTTCTAAAACTTTCAAAGAGCTTGAAATAAACCTTTAACAGATCACCAGTAAAAGAAAAAGAAAAAGAAAAAAGGAAACCCCAGAAAGCCAAACATACTTTGGAGGAGTGAACCAGGAAAAGCCCACCATTTTAAGAGAAATGTTCATTTTATTTTGGGTAAGGATTTGCAGACTCAAAAGTCTTTCCTGAAATTTTCTACCAAAATAAAACCCTGATGTGTCATAGGGCCAGAATTAATATCACCCTATGCAATCTGAAAAACTGCAGAGAATCAGACAAAAGCAATAATAGGATGTTGGTGCCTAACAGAAATGGAGCAATGCACTTTATTTTATTTTTATTAAAGTATAACTGACTTACCGTATTATTAGCTTCAGATGTACAACCTAGTGGTTCCAGATTTCTGTATATTACAAAATGTTCACCACAATAAGTCTAGTTACCATCTGTCAACATACAAAGTTATTACATTATTATTGACTATATTCCCTATGCTGTAAATTACATTCCCATGAATTATTTATTTTATAACTAGAAGCTTGTACCTCTTAATCTGTTCCACTTATTTCCTTCATCCCCATACCTTACTCCTCTCTGGCAACCACCAGTTTGTTTTCTCTGTATCTAGGAGTCTATTTCTGTTTTGTTGTGTCCATTCCTATGGGGTTTTTGTTTGTTTGTTGTTAAATACAACATATAAGTGAACTCATACAGTATTTGTCTTTCTTTCTAACTTGTTTCACTCAGCATAGTACCCTGCAAGTTCATCTACATTATCACAGATAACAATATTTCATTCTTCTTATGGCCAAGTAATATTCCATTGTATACATATACCACATCTGCTTAATCCAGTTATCTATCAATGGACACATAGATAGCTACTATAACTTGGTAACTGTATATAATGCTAGTAAACATAGGGTGCACATATCTTTTTTTTTCTTTCTTTCTACAGTTGGTCCTGTGGCATAGGTTCCCAGGCTAGGGGTTGAATCAGAGCTGCAGCTGCTAGCCTACAGCACCACCCCAGCAACACCAGATCCTACCTATATCTACAACCTACACTGCAGCTTGTGGCAACACCAGATCCTTAACCCACTCAGCAAGGCTAGAGATTGAACCTGCATCCTCACAGAGACAACACTGGATTCTCACTTAACTCACTGAGCAAGGGCAAAGGTTGAACCTGAATCATCACTGCACCCACTATGTCAGGTTCTTAACCCGCTGAGCCACAACATGAGCTCCAGGGTGTACATACCTTTTTGAATTCGTGTTTTTGTTTTCACTGGAATAAATATCCAGAAGTAGAACTGCTGGATTACATGATAATTCTATTTTTAATTTTTTTAAGGAAACTAGGAGCAGCCTGTGCCATCTTCCTGAAGGTCCTTGCTGCTGTTGAAAGCCCAATGACGAAGCGCTGACTACTGGCCCTACCCATTGCCTCCTTCTCCCGGAAAACACTCTGAGCATCCTGGGAATAACAGCCTGCTCACATCGAAGAAAGAGACAGCAAATATTCAAATTCCCACATCAAAAATAAATAGTAACACCCCCAAAATACAAAGGGGTATTCTTGCATAGAAGTAGTCTTACAAGACTACAGTTGGACTTCCCCAAACTCATAGAAAAAGAAAAACATAAGCTAGATGAAGAAGGACAGAAACCATTGCCAGTTAAAGGAACAGGAGAATTCACCTAAAGCAGTCAACAATGAAACAGACCTTTGCAGTCCAACAGACACTGAGTTCAAAAGGAGACAGTGGCAATACTAAAGGAATTAAGAGAGGATATTAACAGTAATGCAGATTCCTTTAGAAAGGAACTAGAAAATATAAGGAGGAGCCAAGAAAAACTAGAAAATTCATTTGCAGAGATACAAACTGACCTAAGGCAATAGAGATCAGAAATGAATAATTTAGAAGAATAAATCAGTGATGTGGAAGATAGAATAATGGAAATCACCCAATAAGGACAGCACACAGAAAACCAAATGAAAACACTGAAAGCAACGTAAGAGATCTATGGGATAATATAAAGTGAGCCAATCTATCCATAATAGAATTCCAGAAGGAAAAGAAAAAGAACAGGGGGTTGAAAATATATTAGAAAAAATTATGGCTGAAAACTTTCTAAATCAAAAGGAAACTGATATCAAGATACAGGAAGCACAGAGGGCCCCAAACAAGTTGAACACAAACGGGCCCACACCAAGACATATTATAATAAAAATGGCAAAAGTTAAAGAGAAGATTCTAAAGGCAGCAAGAGAAAAGCAAATCATTAAGTATAAGGCTATCAGATGATTTCTCTACAGAAACGCTACAGCCAGAAGGGAGTGACAAGATATATTTAAAATGCTGAAAGGAAAAAATTTGCAACCTAGAATACTCTATCCAGCAAGAATATCATTTAAAATAGAAGGGGAAATAGAATGTCTCCAACAAAGAAAAGCTAAAAGAGTACAGCAATACTAAACCCATTCTAAAAGAAATACTGAAAGGGCATCTCTAAATTAAAAAAAGAGAGAGAGAGAGAGAGAGAGAAGAAAAAAAGAAGAACTAGAATAGAGGAAACCACAATTGGAAAGCAGTCAAATAAGCCAACCTACATAAGATGTTAAAAAAAAAAAAAGCATACAATATGGGGAATGGAAGAAAGAAAACACAAATTCTTTTTTATTTTAATGATGTGTTTAAGCCTATATGACTATCAAGCTAAAGAAAGCAGATATATGAAGGGGTTAAAATACTTAAAAAGCAGGGCCACCACAAATCAAAACCAAACATTACATCCAGAAAAACTGAAAAGAAAAGTACTCAAGCATAAAATAAATGGAAACCATCCAACCCAAAAAAGAAAAGAAGAAAAGAAAAACATAGAATCAACTGGAAAACAAGGTTTAAAGTGGCAATAAATACATATCTATCATTAATCACCTTAAATGTCAATGGACTGAATGCTCCAATCAAAAGACAGAGTGGCAGATTGGATTAAAAAAAAAAAGCAAAAACATTCAATCTGCTGTCTACAAGAAACTCACCTTAGGGCAAAGGACACATGTAGATTGAAAGTGAGGGGATGGGAAATGATATTTCATGCCAATGGATTAGACAGGAAAGCAGGAGTTGCAATACTCATATAAGACAAAATAGACTTTAAAATGAAGTCCATAAAGAAAGACAAAGAAGGACACTATTTAATGGTTAAGGGATCCATTCAAGAAGAGGATATTACAATCGTCAATATATATGCCCGTAATATAGGAGAACCCAGATACCTTCAACAAATACTAATAGACATAAAAAGAGAAATTGATGAGAATACAATCATAGTAGGAGATTTTAACACCACTCTCACAACAATGGACAGAGCCTCTAGACAGAAAATCAATAAGGCAACAGAGATCCTAAAGAACATAATAGAAAAATTAGACTTAATCAACATTTTCAGGACATTACATCCAAAAAAATCAGAATATATATTCTTCTCAAGTGGCCATGGAACATTCTCAAACTGATCACATACTGGGGTACAAAGCTAACCTCAACAAATTTAAGAGTATAGGAATTATTTCAAGTATCTTCTCTGACCACAATGTCATGAAACTAGAAATCAGCCGCAGGAACAGAAGTGAGAAAAAAACTTACTATGTGGAGACTACACAACAAGCTACTAAAAAGCTAATGTGTCAATGAGGAAGTCAAAAGGAAAATTAAAAAATACCTCGAGATAAATGATAATGAGGACACAACCACTCAAAATCTATGGGGTGCCACAAAAACAGTGCTCAGAGGGAAATTCATAGCAATACAGGTCTTCCTCAAAAAAGATGAAAAATCTCAAATTGGCAACCCAACACCTAAATGAATTATAAAATAACAACAAACAAAACCTAAAGTTAACAGAAGGACAGAAATCATAAAGATCAAAAAGGAAATCAATAAAATAGATATTACAAAAAATACAAAAAAATCAATAAAACCAATAGCTGGTTCTTTGAAAAGGTAAACAAAATTGACAAACCTCTGGCTAGACTCAAAAAGAAGAGAAAAAAACCCAGATAAACAAAATAAGAAATGAAAAAGGAGAAATCACAATGATACTACATAAATGCAAAAAAACCAGGAGAGAATGCTATGAACAATTGTATGCCAACAAATTTGACAACCTAGAAGAAATGGACATTTTTCTAGACACTTACAGACTTCCAAGACAGAACCAAGAAGAAATAGATCAACTGAACAGACTGATCACTAGAAATGAAATTGAATATGTCATAAAAACCATCCATACACATAATACTCCAAGACCAGATAGCTTCACAGGCAAATTCTACCAAACATACAAAGAGGAAATTATCCCCATCATGTTTGACCTTTTGCAAATGGTTAAAGAAGAGGGAATGCTCCCAAAGACATTCTGTGATGCCACCATCACCCTAATTCAAAGACCAGACAAAGACACCACCAAAAAAGAAAACTATCTGCCAATATCTTTGATGAATATAGATGCAAAAATTTTCAACTAAATTTTAGCCATCTGAATCCAACAACCTATACAAAAGAACATACAACATAACCAGGTGGGATTCATCCCAGGTGCACAAGCACGGTTCAACAAATGCAAATCCATCAACGTCATACACTACATTAACAAAAGAAAAGTCTAAAACCATATGATCATCTCAAAAGATGCAGAAAAAGCATCTGACAAAGTCCAACATCCCTTCAGGATAAAAACTCTTACCAAAGTGGGTATAGAGGGAACATATCCAAACATAATCAAAGACAGTTATGACAAACCCACAGAAAATATAATACTCAATGGAGAAAAGCTGAAAGACTTCCCATTAAAATCTGGAACAAGACAAGGATGCCCACTCTCACCACTGCTCTTCAACATAGTACTGGAAGTCCTAGCACAGCAGTCAGACAAACAAAGGAAATAAAAGGCATCCAAATAGGAAGAGAAGAGGTAAAACTGTCACGGTATGCAGAGGACATGATACTATATATAGAAAACCCTAAGGACTCAACCCAAAAACTACTTGAACTGATCACCAAATTCAGCAAAGTAGCAGGATATAAGATTAACATTCAGAAATCAGTCACATTTCTGTGTACTAACAATGAAATATTAGAAAAGGAATACAGAAATACAATCCCTTTTAAAATTGCACCCCAAGGAATCAAATACCTAGGGACACACCTGATCAAGGAGGTAAAGGACCTCTATACAGAGAACTACAAAACATTAAACAAGGATATTAAAGAAGATGTTAAGAAATGGAAAGATATTCCATGCTCCTGGGTTGCAAAAATTAATATTGTAGAAATGGCCATACTACCCAAAGCAATCTACAGAGTCAGTGCCATCCCTCTCAAATTACCCATGACATTTTTCACAGAACTAGAACAAACAATCCAAAAATTTATATGAAACCACAAAAGGCCAGAATTGCCAATGCAATCCTGAGAAACAAAAATCAAGCAGGAGGCATCACTCTCCCAGACTTCAGGCAATGTTACAAAGCCACTGTCATCAAGACAGTGTGGGACTGGTATCAAAACAGACAGACAGACCAATGGAACAGAAGAGAGAACCCAGAAATACACCCAGACACCCAAGTTCAATTAATCTTTGACAAGGGAGGCAAGAACATAAAATGGGAAAAAGATAGTCTTTTTAAAAGTGGTGCTAGGAAAGCTGGACAGCTGCATGCAAAGCAATGAAACTAGAACACACCTTCACACCATGCACCAAAATAAACTCACAATGGCTGAAAGACTTAAATATAAGACAAGACACCATCAAACTCCTGGAAGAGAACATAGGCAAAACATTCTCTGACATCAACCTTACAAATGTTTTCTCAGGTCAGTCTCCAAAGCAACAGAAATAAAAGAAAAAATAAACCAGTGGGGCCTAATCAGACAGACAAGCTTTTGCACAGCAAAGGAAACCAAAAAGAAAATGAAAAGACAAATTACAGAATGGGAGAAAATACTTTCAAATGATGCAACGGACAAGGGCTTAATCTCTAAATTATACAAGCAACTTATACAACTCAACAGCAAAAAAAAGCCAACAACCCAATGGTAAAATGGGCAAAAGATCTGAAGAGACATTTTCCCAAAGATGTACAGATGGCCAGCAAGCACATGAAAAAATGCTCAATATTCCTGATTATTAAAGAAATGCAAATCAAAACTACCATGAGATACCACCTCAGAACAGCCATCATTAATAAGTCCAAAAATAACAAATGCTGGAGGGGGTGCACTGTTGTAGAGAATATAAGCTGGTACAACCACTGTGGATAACAGTATGGAGGTACCTTAGAAATCTGTACATAGAACTCCCATATGACCCAGCAATCCCACTCTTGGGCATAAATCATCACAAAACTTTCCTTAAAAAAGACACATGTGTCCGCATGTTCATTGCAGCCCTATTCACAATAGCCAAGAAACAGAAACAACCCAAATGTCCACCAACAGAGGATTGGATTAGGAAAAAGTGGTATATATACATAATGGAATACTACTCAGCCATAAAAAAGAACAAAATAATGCCATTTGAAGCAACCCGGATGGAAGTAGAGACTCCTGTACTGAGTGAAGTAAGTCAGAAAGAGAAAGACAAAAACCATATGATATTACTTTTATCTGGAATCTAACATATGGCACAAAGGAATCTTTCCACAGAGAAGAAAATCATGTACTTGGAGAATAGACTTGCAGTTGCCAAGGGAGAGGGGGCAAGAGTGGGATGGATTGGGAGTTCGGGGTTAATAGATGCAGACTATTGCCTTCAGAATGGATTGGCAATGAGATCCTGCCGTATAGCACTGGGAACCATGTCTAGTCACTTAAGATGGAATGTGATAATGTTTCAAAAAGAATGTATACATGTATGTGTAACTGGGTCACCATGCTGTACAGCAGAAATAACAATTAAAAAATTAATTGGGGAAATAATTTTAAAAATTAAAAATAATAAAGGTCCTGTGATGCCAAAAATAAATAAATGAATGAATAAATAAATAGATGTTTTGACATCATATTTTACATCTTTTTGTTTTGTGAATTCCTTAACTAATTGTTGTGGATATAGATGATTTTACTACTTTTGTCTTCAGTTTTTCTAACTATAAGTGGTTGATCTACTAGGTTTACTGTATGTTTGCCTTTAAAAATGACATTTTTCCTTTCTTAAGCCCCTGCCCCTTTTATTTCAGTCTTTTCTTTCCACTCTGAGAATTCCCTTAAACATTTCTTGCAAAGTATGTTTAGTGGTGTAAATTTTTTAGCTTTTGGTTCTCTATAAATCTCTTTCTCTCATATTCAGATTTGAATGATAGCCTTTTGGGGTAGAGTGTTCTTCATTGTAGGGTTTTGTTTTTTTGTTTCCATTTATCATTTTTGAGTGGATTGTGCTACTCCTTCCGCCCTGAAAAGTTTCTGCTGAACATTCAGCTGATAGACTTATGGGTATTCCCTTGTGTGTAATGAGGTTATTTTCTCTTGCTAACTTAAGATTTGTTATATTTAATTTTTGCCAGTTTAATTATGTCTTGGTGTAGACCTCTTTGAATTCATCTTGTTCGGGACTTTCTGTGCTTCTTGGACCTGACTATTTGTTTCCTTTTCCAGGTTAGAGAAGTTTTCAGCTGTTATTTCTTCAAGTCCTCCTTCCTTTTCTTTCTCTCTTATCCTTCTGGAACACCTATTATGTGAATATTAGTATGCTTGATCTCACAGGGGTCTCTTAAACTAGGCTTATTAAAATTATTATTTTCTTTTCTCTATTGAGTTTTCTTTCCACTACTCTGTCTTGCAGATCATAGATCCATTCATCTGTATCATCTAATCTAGTGTTGGTTCCTTATAGTGTACTTTTTTTATTTCAGTTGTATTTTTAAGCTCTAGTTCTTCTTTACTTTTTCTAACTCTTAGCTAAAATCTTCACTGTGTTCATCCGTTCTCCTCCTGAGTTCGTTGAGTGTCTCTAGGATCATTACCTTGAACTCTTTCTTTGGTAGTTTGCTTATCACCACTTCATTTATTTCTTGTCCTGGAGATTTGTTTTGTTCCATCATTTGGAACATATGCCCATGTCTCTTCATTGTACTTAATTATATTTGCTTATTTATATGTATTACAGAGATAAGTTACATTTCCCTGTATTGAAAAATGGCCTCTCATCCTATGGGACACAGTAGCTTACTCCCCTATGGTCACCAATGCTATAGGCCTCTGGAATACCCCTTGGCTACAAGACTAAATGAGCCCTTCTGTTTGGTGGAATCAACTACTGTTGGCACCCTGTTAGGTAGAGCTGGCCCCAGCCCATTTGGCTGCTAAGCCCTTCATGGTCTTATCTTCCTGTCCACTGATGGACCAGGCCCTGAGTGGCCTAGGGCTAGTGCCAGCTTCCTTATGGGTGGGGCCTTTTCCTGGAATAGATGGCTATTCAGCTTGGGGGGGGAGGGGGGAGGGACATTTCTTGGACTGTTGATGGCTTGCTGGTAGGTGGATATGTCACCGGCACTACTAGATTAGAGAGAAGACTCCAAAATGGTACTTGCCAGCAGAGTGTTCTCATGGTAGAATGAGCTACCAAAAATTACTTCTGCCAGTGTTGATATCCCTGGGGTAATTACAGTGTTCTCCTGCCTCTCGAGAAGGCCCTCCAAGATTAGCAAGTGAGTCTGACCTAAGATCCTTTCAAATTACTGCCTCTGTACTGGGACTCAGGGTATGTGAGATTTAGGAGTATCTGTATACTGCAGCCCTCCATTTCTCCTGTACACAAGTCCCACTGGCCTTCAAAGCCAGACATTCTAGGTCCTATCTTCCTGGTGCAGGACCCACAGGCTGGGAAGACCAGTATGAGTCTAGAACCCTGCACTCACTGGGGAGAATATCAGCATTTATGATTATCCTCCTGCTTGTTTGTTGGTCACTTGCCTTGGGGTGTGGGTCTTGACTATAACACATCCTTGCCCATCTTGCAGAAATTTTTGTGGTTCCTTTTTAAATGTTTAGTTGTAGAAAAATATCCCTTTCTAATCTTCAGATCACCTGTAGATAGTTACTCTGCAAATAGTTATAGTTTTGTTGTGCCCATGTTATGAGATGAGTTCAGGGTCTTCCTACTCTACCATCTTGGCCACACCTCTGGAGTAATGCTCTTTAAGTTGAGCCATCAAACATTTCTCAAATATAAAGTCCCATTTAATATGACCCCACAATTTTTAAAAAATTAAAAATAAAATTTAGCAGCACATCAGCAAGAATCAGTAGAAAGAGTACAATAGGATTATACCTCCTCACACTATGAACATTGAATTATTAAATACATAAAATGATAAACATATTTAAGATATTCTTAAAAAAGAAAAAAAAATGTGTTTAAAGTTAAATTGTTGGAGTTCCTGTTGTGGCTCAGCAGTAACAAACTCAACTAGTGTCCATGAGGATGCAGGTTTGATCCCTGGCCATGCTCAGTGGGTTAAGGATCCAGAGATTGCCATGAGTTGTTAAGTAGCAGATGTGGCTCAGGTCTTGCATTTCTATGGTTGTGGCTGTCCCTAGCAGTCGCAGCTTGGATTCAACCCCTAGCCTTAGGAACTTCCATATGCCACAAGTGTGGCCTGAAAAAGTGAAAAATAAATAAATAAATAAATAAATAAATAAATAAATAAATAATTATACTGGCAATAACAAAAACAAAATATACCCACACTACTAGTATTTTTTAAATTCCCAAAGAATTTAAGGAGAAAATTATGAAAAATTGAAAATTTTTCTTTAATGGCATTAAAGAGAACCAATAAAAATTGGGACATAACATCTTCACTGATCTTTATATTCAATATGCCTAAATTAAACTATATCAAGGAATACCAGTTAATATCATAATAATTTTTTCATGAAACACTTAGTAAATTAATATGAGAGTAAAGGGCCAAAATTACTTTGAAGAAAGTTGGAGAAACTTGCCAGTCAAATAAGACTTATTATAAAGTTACAGTAATTAAGATATATGGTATTCTTACAGAGAAAGAGAACATGACCAACTGAGAAAATAAATATTCCAGAGTTAAATCAATGCTATATTTAGAAACTTGACAAAATGACAGGGATGATATTACAGATTAAAAGGGAATAATAATGGTACTGAGGGGAAAAAAAAGAAATGTGCAGGGGAAAGATATTAAATTCCTACCTGACATGTACATAAAATCAATTTCATAACCTGCATGTCTTAGACATAAAAGGACAGCTACAAAATGTTCAGGAAAAAAATTAAGAAAATATTTATGATTATGGGTTAGGAAAATATCTACTGAATGGTACAAAAACGAAATACTAAGGATGAATTTGAAAATATTTACTTCATTAAAAGTAAGAGCTCTGGTCATGCATAAAACACCATAAATTCAAAAACTAAGAGAATATATTTACAGCACATCTAAGAGACAAAGGCTTGGTATCCAGGATAAGTAAAGAACTACAACTCAGGGACTAAAATACAACCCAAGAGAAAAACAGGCCAATGCTACTATCAGAAGTGGAAGATACAGAGGGGGATAAACATGAATAAGGGATTAACATTTGAAAGCATGCCTAATCTCATTTCTAATCATGAAAATGTGGATTAATCCCACAGTGAGGTATCACTTTATACTCACTATTGGTAAGAATGAAGAACTTTGCTAATAGAAGATATGGACAAAGATATTTATAAATAACAATTATTTCCAGAAAGAAGATATGTCAGTATAACCACATTGTAGAAAAAAATACTTTAAATTGTGATGTTGAATATTCACATTCTGCTTAGCATTTCAACTCATAGATATATGTAAACCCAAAAGAAACTTGTATTCCTGATGTTCATACTATCGGGTATTTCAGTAGAGATTATAACAGGGGTTGTGAGACAAATTTATTGAAACAAGTAGGAAAAAAAAGCATCAAAATTTTGTCTTGAATGACAATATTTAAGAAAGCCAAAATTTTGTCATGCATTTAAGTCAAGTGACATATTAATGGAATTAGTCTAGTCTATTGCATAAATAAGGGGCATAGTTATTCATCTTCCACCAGGAGAAACTCTATCTTGCTACTTGATAGAGTTTCTCCAACGGTCAAGCTAAAGTTTCTGCAACGGTCAATCTTTTGCCTTTGCAATTCAACTTTTACATAAAAAAGCATGACATTATGCTAAAAGAAGTTATCCTGGAAAATGCTCACGCCAGGAGAGAGAGTGGGTTAAGACACTAAGAGAAAAAAAAAAGAAATTATAAATTGTGATGTTGGCAGTATCCCCAGAGATCTTAGAGCAGCCAATGAACATGCCAACTAAAGCTTAATTTTACTTCTTGGGACAATAGAATGGTTATAATGGGAAAAGAGAGGAGGGAAGTAAAGAGTAATAGATGGAGGACAATGACTGCTACAGGTATTTATTGAAATGAAGAGAGAGAGGTGAGGAAGTGAGTATGAGTATTATGCATCATTCCCAAGCCCCCTGAAAGCACTAAGCCATGTGACTGAGGGTTTTGGGGGTTTTTTGCCTATCACCCTTACTTTATATAAGAAAACAAAAATGCTCTTTTGGATAAGAAGCTTGAAACCTGTAGTTTTATTAGACTAAGGAGTTCAAAGAAGAGAGGTTGACAGACCTCCTTATACAGTCAAAATATTATAACCTAACTTACAGACATAACATAGCTAACTTAAATGTAAAATTATTTGTAGCTAAAGTGTATATGTATCAGAAATTATAAAAGATGCATGAGAATAATTATACTACTTTTAAAATAGTAGTTATTCTGAGGCTTTTGGAAAAAAAGAGTAATAGAACTCTAACATTTATAGTACATACACACATGCATACATATGATGAAAAAAAGGAAGGGAATGAAGGAGGGATGGAAGAAAGAGAGTTATCAGAAGGGGAAAAATCAGAAATGATATCTACTACAAGAAAATGTAAGTTCAAATGGAGGCAGAGGGATATTTTATAGTGACTTGACTTCAAGAAATCATAACAGCTTTCAATTATAGCTATGTTTCTTGGCTTACTAGTAATTAAAACTGATGAACCTTCAGTAGGTTTTTGTAATGAATGTAATATAAAAATTAATGAAAGGCAATGTCATCTGGAAAACTGAACTGTTTAAATATTTATCCATCCCCTCAAAAATCCCCCTAATTTCACTCCCTCCTTCCTAAGTCATTCAAAAATATTAGCTTATTTTTTAGTATAAAAAGTTTTTATACTAAAACTTTGTAATGCACCCCACTCTTAAAAATATGATGAAATACCCAAATTAAACAACCTCGAGAAAGTTTTTCCAGTGTCATATGAACATATGAGAATTTTTCAGTATTAGTAAGTTCCAAAATCATTGAAAATATTTTTCATGTTTCTAAAAATCATGTAACTTTGTGGTCTGAAGCACTCCTATAAATTTATCATTAACATATCTTTCTCCTTATTTTTAATTTTAAAGATAATCAAATCATTTAAATGTATGGATTGGATAGTTCTGGACCTTTACACACTGATTTGTAATATTTACTTACTAGGATTCTTTTCTTCTTTTTTTACTTTCCAGAAGATCTATTTCAAGGCCCCACATCTCAGGCTGAAATTACTTTTCTGTAGTCTTAACTCTTATTAATATGCACAAATCTCCTATCGTTTGGTCTTAGGCATATTCTATACAGGGACATCCTTTATACTCTCATCTTTATTACCAAGTTCTGGTGTTTCAGTATTAGTGCTCATGTCTCATCTTCTTCGACAGACATGATTTTAAAATGCACTGCCCTCTTAATGGACTCTGAGCTGAAGCAAAAGGTTTAAGTTCATCTTCAGTTCTTAACAGATAAATGATGTATAATTCCATTGACTTTCACTTTTGCACAATAGAACTCAGGGGTTCTTACCATTAACCTAATAAATGTGCTATTAAGTGTAACTAAGATTCGATATTCTCAAACTAAAATTGACAGATTGCTAGAGCTTATTAAAGACTCTAATTTGGTATTCTGCTAAAAAAAAAAAAAAAAAAACTTTGGCTTCCACCTGGCATTTGGTGACATTCTGAACAAGAGAATTTGGAATTTCAGCAATTCTAAAGTATGCTTTGTTATGATTATACTGTTAATGTTGTCTTGAATTAGTTGATGTTTTCGTGTTCTGCTACTTTTGACTTTTCATTATACTTCAAGTTATAAATACATCATTATCAATTTAGTTATGATATTTTAGATGAATTCTACAATTAGTTGTGTTACACATTAACATTGATGGGACTTTAGCAGATCATTCCCCAATAACTATACTTTAAGACATATAATATACTGCAATTCAAAACAGAAACTATTAAACCTAGTTTCTGGAACAGGTGTACAAGCAATGTCATCCCCTCTTTTATGGAGGGATACACGTTATTGTATATTCTGTGAACTTATGCTATTTTATTATCTTCCAATATGCTATCAACATAAGCATAATAAAAATACTGGTATATAATTTGTAGGCTTAATTTATATGCAAAAATGTATAAGTACACATTCTCTTATTGGAACATAAAAGAAAATGCCTATTTGTTACCAGCAAGAAATTTACAATTGATTTTTTTCTTCTCCAGTTCTTGGCTTCTCGTGAGCCTACTTTTTACTGAAAAACTCCCCATCCTCTATCTGAGGTGGAAATGACCTAAGATCTTTTAGAGTCTTGTATTTTAAATTTCAAGAAGGGATTATACTACAAGACAAGGACTCTGCTCAGAGTGTTTCCTTCACATCTAAAACCATACCATGGAACATTAGGTGCTCCATAAATTTATCCTGGTGATTCAACTTGATCCCAAGTGTAAGAATTATTCCTGTCCTTTTATTGTAATTATTTCCAAATCAACTATGAATTTGGAGGACTTATAATCAAATATAATTGTTCACAATTATGCAGCACACTTATCATACAGTAAGACTAAATTTTTATGGACTTGTTTGGTTAGGTCAGATGTAACAAGTGAAAAAGTGGTTTACCTTTCTCCACAGAAATGATAAATAATATTTGTTTTGATCATCCTCATTTACCTTGTGAAAACCATTGATATATATTTTAAGTTTATACTATGTGTATATCCCAAGGGATTTAAAGTAGAATCTTCTATAAAAAAAGACAAAAAGCTTTATATTCAAAACATAGTAAGATCCCTTGTTGCAGACCTACTTAAGAATTATAATAAAAGTTATTCATGGGTTCAGAAACATTTGAAATATTGCATGTGAGTCTCAATCTTCACTTTAAAATGAAATAAAGAGTAAAGGTGCAGCATCTCTTGGAAAAGGGTATCTTTACTCTAGTGTGTCTTACCAGTTATAGGTGATTGGCTTCATTAAACCATTACAGTGCTGCTCATACTCTGATGTACTTAAAAATCACCAAGGCAGCTTATTAATACCAAATTCTGACCCCATTCCTGGAAACTCAGAAGGGTTTGGGTATAGCCCGAAATTTGCACTTATAGCAACCTCCATGCTGATGCTGCTGTTCAAAGGATTACAACATAAGTAACATTTAAAGTCCATGGACCTACAAGAGGTCATAAATTATAGATGTTATGTAAGAAAACGTGCATTGGCTATGAGGAACACAATGATAACCTAATTATTAATTAATAGTGATTACTATTATCAAAGATATTATTTCTAAATAACTCAAAAACAAGAGATGACCATATATGAGTGTGTGAAATAATGAGAGAAATAAAATATTCCAGTTCCCATTTTAGAATTCAGTATTATTGAAATTAATTTTTTGTACTCACATGCTCTACATATGTATTATTATTTATAACTGCAATAGCTATTTAGAGGTGGGACGTGTCATGTATTTTCTACAGTGATATCAACTAGAGAGAAATAGAGAGCGAGATAAGTTTATATGGGTTTCAGAGACATTTTGGTGCATGTATTTACTATATTTTGGAATTTAACAATGCAATTTCTCAAGGAAAAAGAAAAAAAATAATCTGATTATTAAACAGTTGTCTCTGGCATCTATTTCACATTTTTCTTGGAAAATGACACCAATAGCAGTTGCCCCAATATTACATTATGGCTTTGTTTTAAGATGTGTAAATGGAATGAAAGAGTGCCACCTATGGGAATAAGCTGAATGCTTACTCCAGCATAGTGGTCACATCTCAGCTGCCCTGACTTAACTTTAACCACCTTAAGGAAAAAAAAAAAAAAATGGTGCAAATCTGTCCATAGGACCTTAGGAACAAAATACCCGGAAGTAATAGCCATTTGGTTTTTGACCTCTAAACTAAAGAACTTAAAAATCTCTGTGGGATAGTTACATATTATAATTACATAAGAATATTGGGATGTCCACTTTTTGTTGACTCTAAGGCCAAATAATAAATGAAAATTATGGCCATATTCTCCTGAATCTGCAAAAGGAGGGTAGGGGAAAACATCCTAACCAAAATAAATTATTTTTATTTTTTATTTGAAATTGTAAAATCACCTCATCTCCCTAGTTGGGTGACTATTGTGTTCCATTTAAATTTAAAACAAATTCAATCTCTCAACTCCCCCAAACTTATTCTTAGTTTCATCAATTAATGGGATTTAGTAAAAACAAGATTTTCCCCTAAAAATGTGATTCAATATATATCAAAGAAATATAAAATAGCTTTCAGGAGCACAGATTCTGGAAACAGTCCATGGATTCAAATCCAAGAGCTGCTATTTACTAGCTATGTGGTCTCATGCATTTATTTGTACCTTAGTTTGCTAATCTATAAAATGCAGATGTAATCTCAGAGTTATTGGGAAGAAAATCAGGTGTGGGTACCTCGAGTAAGGACTCAATAAAAATAAATTGCCACAAATATTTATTTGAAATTTCTAAAAGGTTGTGTAACACTGAGGAAATCCCTAAGCATGGAGAGCTAAATAGCAGAGTAAATGAAAGGTCAACTCAGGAATAATTCAATTTTGACAATAAAGTAACAATTTTTAAAGCTTTTTTCCATGTTACCTGAAAAGTTACTAACACCAGGAGTTCCCATTGTGGCTCCACAGAAATTAACCCAGCTAGTATCTGTGAGGATGCGGGTTCCATCCCTGGCCTTGCTCATTGCTTTAAGGATCTGGTGTTGTGGGGGCTGTGGTGTAGGTAGCAGGCATGGCTTGGATTTGACGTTGTTATTGATTAGGCCAGCAGCTGTAGCTCCGGTTTCAACAGTAAACTGGGAACTTCTATGTGCTGCATCTGTGGCCCTAAAAAAAAAAAAAAAGCAGTTACTAACACTAAATGCAATAGTATTTTCATAAAAGCTTTGTAGATATGTTACCAATCAAGTTGTTGAGGCTCTTAATCACTTAATGTTTAGTTATAGAGTGTCAAAAATTAGTATGAATTAATAAGAAACTTCACTATTTGTTCCTTAAACATTTCATGTGCAGATAGCTCTTTCAAACATTGAAATAAAACTGAAAGACTTAATGCGTATATTCTGAGCAAATGTCCATGTTTGCTTAGTTTATGTAAGTTTGTTTTATTTTTAATTAATATATGCTATATAATATCCTACCTTGTTAAACTGATCAGATTTTAGTTGAAAATTCATTAAATAAATTATAAGAATTGCTTTATTAATTTATAAACAATCATATTCAAAAACAGGAGGAGAATTTTTAAATGGAAGTTTTAGACTTTAACATAGGCATGTGCAGACTGCTAACAATCCAGGTGCTTTCCAAAAAGCAAGATCATGAGGTAGCTATCACAGCAATTAAGTTATTTATTATATTTCGGGCTATTTGTCATACTTGATAATGCAGACTTATGTGAATCATCTTGCCTTCTGATTGGTTTATTCCTTATTATTTCTTTATGTGGGGTGTGTGTGTTTCTATATCTAGGCTCAGTTACCCAAATGAGAAATACAGTCTTCAGGTTAACTTACATTTAGAAGTCTCTGTCCAATCAAAAGTCACACACCAGAGGTAGCAGCAATAAAGAGTATATTATATCCAATCATCATGTAATCAGCATTAAATATGTTAAGGGTGGCCTTTCACTGTTTAAATTGGTAGAGTCCAACAACGGTGGGCTGTCTGGGAATATTGTAGACAAATACTCCAACCCTTGTATGAACATGGTATAAGAACCTAGAAGGCTCAGTATTCTAAACAATGTCCTAAGCTTGATGCATAAGTGCCACTTAGAACAGTTTTTGTCACCCTACGCTAACCGGATGATTAAATTACCCCTGCCTTAGAAGATTATTATGAACATGATGTTATACAAGGCATGGTTGGAACTAAATGGACAGAGGTCTTCACAGCTCTTAGAGGAAAGGTGGGATGGCTGTTTTTGTGTGTGTTTGCTTCAGATATGTGAATGTGTTCACTCTGAGGCTTCCTTTCTGATCTGAGAGGGAAGTTAGGGGAATAAGACCATTTTAGCTCTCACCTCCATCTCTGACAATTGGAAAATATAGATTCATACCAATCAAAATCTAGTATTTATGAATTACTTACTTGATTATGTCAATTATTAACTGTTTATTGTATGCTCCAGTATGCAACTCTCTCAGATTTAGGTTCTTACAGGGATTTCAGTAATCTGAATCTTTCCTAATTAAGTACTGACTTTTTATTTTTTATTTATTTATTTATTTATTTTTAGGACCACTCCTGCGGCATATGGAGGTTCCAGGCTAGGGGTCTAATCAGAGCTGTAGCCACCAGCCTACACCACAGCCACAGCAACACGAGATCTTTAACCCACTGAGCGAGGCCAGGGATTGAACCAGCAGCCTCATGATTCCTAGTCGGATTCATTTCCACTGCACCACGACGGGAACTCCAAGTACTGACTTTTTAAACAGAGCTGTCAATCTGATAGATTGTTTAGTACTGAAAGTTCTGAGTCAAATTTGAAAATTTAATCTGGGGAGAAGAGAGGTTTGTTTTTATTGTGTGTTTTTTGAATTTAGTTGACTTAGTTCACTGACAATATTTTTAAGTTTTAAACTCTTCCTGATTTTATTTCAGAATTTAAGTGTTTTACTTTCTAACAAATGGAATGCTTCAATGTTAATGTTAGCTTCATTCCTCCGTAAGAACATCACATTTCCAGAGTGTTTAACTGGTGGTTCTTTCAGCCATTTTATAGAGTTATTTAGTTAATTTCCTTTAGAATTTTGATGAGGAAAGAGAGGGAAAGAGGAAGGAGGAGGAGAAGGAAGAGAATAGAGAGACAGAGATTGAGAGAGGTTCAATATAGATAAACATGTCTAGGTTGAGGTGATTACGAATCATAGAGACAATTTTGGGGTGGATACTCAAGAGAAATAAACTAAACACAGCAAATATAATTCTTCCCCCACGACCCCCCATCCATGGGTCTATACGGATTTTGTTACAAGATTAGAGGTACTAGTCCTGTTCATTTTTGCACCTATGTAATAATGATGACTTATATCTGCCTTATAATTTGCATACTACTTTTTCCACACAATCCTACTTGTTTTTTGGTTATATAATGAGGATAGTCAAAAGATTATTACTGTTTCTAATTTTTATTAGAAAAAACTAAGTTACTGTGTGACTTGTCCACATGACCAAATCAGGTCTTATATTGAAGTTTCCTAAATTTACCCTAGGCGTTTTGATCCATCACATGTGAACTAATGTTGGAACATTTTCAGGATCTTTATGCTTTTGCTGCTTTTAAGCCAGCCATAATCCCAACTTTATTTATTCATTAAAGAAATAAATTATCATGATTTATTTCAATTCAGGATTCTATTCTGTTTTGAGAGGATTTGAAGACTTTCTGGTTTAATAACATCACTTCTGAATAAATTTTGCCTACATTGTAGCATTAAATATTTTTAAATGGCTACAAAGAATCCAGTCAGTCAAATCATCTCTCCACACAAGAAAGATGGTTCCACACAAACTTATATTTATTCTTTTATGTATAGATGGCCCCAACTGTTTGATGAGTGCATGGTTGTTCAGCTGGAGAAAAATGAATATTAGTGAGAAAAAACACACCACTTAATGGATGCCTTTACCTGTCAGATTAAACTTTGCTAAGTATAGTATCATTTGTTATTAATTAGTGTGTTCTGTATGTCTACTTGTGTACAGATTTTTTTGCTAAGATCGTGAGGAATAACATGAAATCTCTAAAACACTATTACTTTGCTAGTTCCATTCATAGCCCATAGAATTTTCATTATAATTTATAAAATTTTTTCCTCTTTTAATAAATTGTTATGTCTGGTGTTTCATTCCCAGAAGTTCTTATGATTATAAAGTCTCTTAAAAGATTAATGGCACAGAAAAATCATCCCTGAATTCCACTGTTTAACTGAAACTTTGTTGTTGGTTCAGAATCACCATAGAAACCTGAGTACTTTCTCAGTGAACCCTTTTCCCAAATTTTCTGACTGGCTTCCAATCAGAAATAGGAATTTTCTATTTAAAAATTTTAAAAATAAGTTAATATTCAGGCTTCTGGTAACTTGAAGCATTCTGTTATATATAGGAAATTACTTCATTGTTCAGAGCCCAAGTTTCCTTATTTCCTCCTGTTGGTTGAATCTGAATCTCATTCATCTTTATAATTGGATTTTTTCCTCTCCTTTTCCTTGGGCAAACGCTTGTGGGGGAAAAGATAATAATGGGAATACACTTGCTAATCAAAGCCATATGAGGGCAGCCTTCTATGTGCCTACATAGGCATCTCCTCCCAAATTGAGGACTGCTGGCACAGACAAGGAAAGACCAATCTAATGAATGTAGACTGCTTGGGCTTGAATTCCTTCTTCACCATTCACCATGTGAGTGACCCTGGACTGGTTATTTTAAGCTCTCCATGCTTCTATTTTCTAAATCATAATGAAGATATAATAATAGTATTTACTTCATAAAAATGTTTCTAGAATAACATTGTTTCTAAAAATCACATAAAGTCACATAAAAATTTTAGTACAAATATCAGGCATGTAGTACATATTTAATTAATGCTAGTTAATATTACTACCATTGTCACTTTCCAGTGCTGAAATCTCTGTATCTCATATACTTTATTTTCTAAACCACCCATGATGTGGCCTATTTGACATCATTGGAAGTGCTGCCATCTTCTCAAATGGAAAGCAATTGAGAGCAATTCAGAACAAATTAGAACTCTGAGGATGTGTCAAGACCTTCACTGGAGACTCATTTTCCAAATGCCTACTACTTTTTGGGTGCTGCCGCCATAGAAGGAGGCATTCTTTGAAATTCTATTTGTTTTCACATTTCTTACTTTCTTTTAAACTTTCTATTCAAACATTGAGAAGAATTTTGTGCAACCCCATTAAATTCACCATAGATTCAGTGGGTCAAAGTGGGAAGTACTTTAAGTACCAAAATAGTATGAATTCTTCCACCTGGTTTTTGACAAGCCAACATGGCATAATTATTGAGTTGAGGGCAAAGACTTGGGAATCTTGCTTCCTGGGTTCAAATCTTGGCTTTGCTGCTTTCCAACTGTTTCCTCACCTGAAAAATAGAGTTAATAGTAGCAGTTACCTGTCTTCAGGATTTTTGTCAGGAGATAATGCAGGAAAATCACTTAACACAGGGCCAGAAAGATGGCAAGTTGTTAACATATTTGGTGGCCATGATTATGTAAAGGATGGTTTATACTTTGCCACATCACAGTGAGAACTAACAATTCAGTCAGTGGAACATGCCAATCAAGTCATCTCTGAACTTTAGAAATGAGAGCATCTTTATACAATCTATCATCACATTCCTTTACAGATTAAAAAGAAAAAAAAAGTCCTAAAAATTAAGATAAGTGGCTCAATGATGACAGTAATTCTAGGTTGACCACAAGAAAAGCTTTTTTCACCAATTTCATTCCACAGTTATCTGTCTGTGTGATGAAGCCTTATCTTATTATGCCAGACTGCCTTAGACTGCCATGAAGAGTTTTAGTTACCAGTGAACAATATATGTTGTTAGGAAAAAACAAACAAAACTTGAGGATAGAATGAGAGAAATAGCTCAACTTCCAATGTGGCTGTTTTTCCAACTTTAAAAATTGGAGAACTTAGGAGTTCCCGTTGTGGCTCAGTGGTTAATGAATCCGACTAGGAACCATGAGGTTGCAGGTTCAATCCCTGGCCTTGCTCAGTGGGTTAAGGATCCTGCGTTGCTGTGGCTCTGGTGCAGGCCAGTGGCTACAGTTCCGATTAGACCCCTAGCCTGAGAACCTCCATATGCCCCGGGAGTAGCCCAAGAAATGGCAAAAAGACAAAAAAAAAAGTTGGAGGACTTAGAGAACATAGGCAAAACATTCTCTGATATAAACGGTACAAATGTTTTCTTAGGTCACTCTCCCAAGGCAATAGAAATTTTTAAAAAATAAGTAAACAAATGAGATTTAATAAAACATACAAGCTTTTACATAGCAAAAGAAATCATAAAAACACAACAAGCAAACAAAAAACCCAAAACAAACAAACAAAACCCCAAAAAGGTAATTTATGGAATAGGAGAAATCTGATACAAATAATGCAACCAACAAGGGCTTAATCTCAAAAATATACAAACAACTCATACATCTCAACAACAACAACAAAACCCTATCAAAAAATGGGCAGAAGACCTAAATAAACATTTGTCCAAAGAAGATATATGGATGGCCAGTAGACACATGAACAAATGATCAATACCACTAATTATTAGAGAAATGCAAATCAAACCTACAATGAGATAACACCTCACACCAATCAGAATGGCCATGATTATTAAGCCTACAAATAACAAATGCTGGAGAGGGTGTAGAAAAAAGGGAACCCTCTACACTATTAGAAGGAATATAAATTGGTACCACCACTATGGAAAACAGTATGCAGTTTTCTCAGAAAACTAAATATGGAACTACCATATGATCCAGCAATCCCACCTTTGGGCAAAAGTACAATTCAAAAAGATACACGTGTCCCTATATTCATTGCAGCACTATTCACAATAGCCAAGACATGGAAATGGTCTAAATAGCCATCAACAGATGAATGGATTAAGAATATGTAGTACATATACACAATGGAATACTACTCAGTCATAGAAGAGAACCAAACAATGCCATTTGCAGCAACATGAATGCGACTAGAGATTCCCATACTAAGTGAAGTAAGTCAGAAAGAGGAAGACAAATGCCATATGATATCACTTATATGTGGAATATAAAATATGGCACAAAGAACATAGCCACACAGCAGATATGTACTCACAGTCAGAGAATAGACTTGTGGTTGCCAAGGAGTTGGGGGGGAGATGAGGGGTAGGTAGTTTGGGGTTGGTAGATGCAAACTATTACAGTTAGAACGAATAAACAATAAGATCCTACTGTATAGCATAGGAAACTCTATCCAGTTTCCTGTGGTAGACCATGATGAAAGATAATATAAGAAAGAATATGTATATATATGACTAGGTCACTTTGCTGTACAGCAGAAATTAGCACAACATAGTAAGTAAACTATACTTAAACCGAAAAAGAAAAAAATCATGGAACTTGTCCTAATTTTTCTGTACATTATTTTCTATGATCACTTTCCAGGAATTTCAAGAATCAAATAGGATTGTCAGAGTTCCCTGGTGCAACATGGTTTAAGGATCCATGTTTGTCACTGTGGTGGCTTGGGTTACGGCTATGGCACAGATTTGATCCCTGGCCCAGGAACTTCTGCATTTTAATGACACAGCCAAAAAAAGTGGGGGTTCGTAAATGGATAGTTAGTGGGAGGTTCCAATTTAGAATTGCAAGGCTTTAGTGAAACAGAAATGTGGATTGTCTAAAATTCTTATCTTTTATAAACATAGGATAAAAGAAATTTCTAGATCTGTGCTGTCCATTATGTTTAGCCACTACCCCGCACACTTATTTATATTTGTTATTTTGCATCTTATTGAAGTAGTGTTGATTTACAAGGTTGTGATAATTTCTGTTGCACAACAAAGTGATTCCGTCATACATATACACATATCCATTCTCTTTCAGATTTTTTTCCCACATAGATTATCACAGAATACTGGGTAGAGTTCTCTGTGCTATACAGCATGTCCCCATTGACCAATTATTCCATATACTTCGGTGTGCATATGCCAATCTCAGAGCCCCACTCCATCCTTCCCACCCCCCCAAACTGTTCTCTATGGTAACCATAAGTTTATAGTATGTTGAGTCTGTTTTTGTTCTGCAAATAAGTTCATTTGTATCATTTTTTTTTTAGATTCCACATGTAAGTGATATCATATGATGTTCATCTTTCACAGTCTTACTTCACTTAGTAGATATTTTCTAGGTCCATCCATGTTGATGCAAAAGGTATTATTTCATTCCTTTTAATGTCTGTGTAATATTCCATTGTTTGTATGTGCCACATCTCCTCTATTGATTCCTCTGTGCTTCCATGTCTTGGCTATTATAGATAGTGATGCTCTGAACATTGGGGTGCATGGGTCTTTTAGAATTATGGTTTTCTCTAGATAGTTGCCTGGGAGTGGGATTTCTGGATTGTATAGTGGTTCTATTTTTAGTTTTTTTGAGGAAACTCCATACTGTTTTCCATAGTGGTCACACTAACTAACATTCCCACCAACAGTGTAAGAGCATTCCCTTTTCTCCATACCCTCTCTAGCATTTATCATTTGTAGGTTTTTGATAATTATGGCCATTCCGGCTGGGGTAAGGTGATACCTCATAGTAGTTTTGATTTGCATTTCTCTAATAATTAGTGATGTTGAGCATTTTTTCTTTTTTTTTTTGGCCACCTGAATGTCTTCTTTGGAGAAATTTCTATTTAGTCCTTCTGCCCATTTTTTTTTAATGGGATTGTTTCTTTTTTTGATATTGAGCTGCAAAAGTGTATATTTTAGAGGTTAAACCCTTGTCAGTTGCTTCATGTGTAAATGTATTATCATAGTCAGTAGTTGTCTTTTCATTTTGTCTATGGTTTCCTTTCCTATGCAAAAGTTTTTTTTTTTTTTTTTGTCTTTCGTCTTTTTTGTTGTTGTTGCTATTTCTTGGGCCGCTCCCGCGGCATATGGAGGTTCCCAGGCTAGGGGTTGAATTGGAGCTGTAGCCACCGGCCTACGCCAGAGCCACAGCAACGCGGGATCCGAGCCGCCTCTGCAACCTACACCACAGCCCAAGGCAATGCCAGATCATCAACCCACTGAGCAAGGGCAGGGACCGAACCCGCAATCTCATGGTTCCTAGTCGGATTCGTTAACCACTGCGCCACGACGGGAACTCCCTGTGCAAAAGTTTTTAAGTTTAATTAGGTCACATTGGTTTATTTTTGTTTTTATTTTCATTACTCTAGGAGGTGGATATGAGAAGATATTGCTGTGCTTTACGTCAGAGAGTGTTCGGCCTATGTTTTCCTCTAAGAGTTTTTAGTAGCCAGTCTTACATTTAGGTCTTTAATCATTTTGAGGTTTTTTGTTTGTTTGTTTTTTAATTCATTTTTGTCTGCCCTGCAGTATATGGGTTTCCCAGGCCTTGGATCAAATCTGAGCCACAGTCACAACCTAAACCACAGCTGCAGCAATGCTGGATCCTTAATCTACCATGCCAGGGTGGGGAATCAAACCCATGTCCCAGCGATCCCAAGAGGCTATTGATCCTGTTGTGCCACAGCAGGAGCTCCTCAAGTTTATTTTTGTCTATAGTATTAGATAGTGTCTAATTTCATTCTTTTGCAAGTGGCTGTCCAGTTTTCCGAGCACCATTCATTGAAGAGACTGTCTTTTTCTCCATTGGATATTCTTGCCTCCTTTGTCATAGATTAATTGACCTTAGGTGCTTGGGTTTGTTTTTGGGCTTTCTATCTTGTTCCATTGATCTATATTTCTGGTTTTGTGCAGTGGTATACTGTTTTGATGACTGTAGCTATGCAGCATAGCTTGAAGTCAGGGAGTCTGATTCCTCCAGTTCCACTTTTTCTTTCTCAGGATTGTTTTGGCTATTCAGAATCTTTTGTGTTTCCAAACAAATTTTAAAATATTCTGTTTTAGTTCTGCGAAAAATGCCAGTGGTAATTTGATAGGGATTGCATTGAATCTGTAGAGCACCTTGGGTAATATACTCATTTTGACAATATTGATTCTTCCAACCTAAGAGCATAGTATATCTTTCCATCTGTTTGTGTCATCTTTAATTTCTTTCACTGGTCTCTTATAGTCTTTCAGAATACAGGTCATTGTCTCTTTAGGTAGGTTTATTCCTAGGTATTTTATTCTTTTTGATGAAATGGTAAATGTGATTGTTTCTCTAATTTCTCTTTATGATCCTTCATTGTTAGTATATAGAAATGCAATCAATTTCTGTGTATTAACTTTGTATCCTGCAACTTTACCAAATTCATTGATGAGTTCCAACAGTTTTCTGGTAGAATCTTTAGGATTTTCTAGGTATAGTATCATGTCATCTGCAAACAGTGATAGTTTTACTTTTTCCTTTCCAATCTGGAGTCCTTTTATTTCTTTCTCTTCTCTAATTGCCATTGCTAGGACTTCCAAACTGTTGAATAAAAGTGGTGAGAGTAGACTTCCTTATGCTGTCTACAAGAGACTCACTTCAGTTTTAGGACACATACAGACCAAAAATAAGAGGATGGAAAAAATATTCCATGCAAATGGAAATCAAAAGAAAGCTTGAGTAGCAATACTCATATCAGACAAAACAGACCTTAAAATAGATGCATGCTATTGCCTTTGGAATGGATTAGCAATGAGATCCTGCTGTGTGGCACTGGGAACAATGTCTGGTCACTTGTGATAGAGCATAATAATGTGAGAAAAAAGAATGTATACATGTATGTGTAACTGGGTCACCATGTTGTACAGTGGAAAATTGACAGAACACTGTAAACCAGTATAGTGGAAAAAAATAAAAATCATTATATATAAAAAAAGAATATTATAAGAGACAAAGAAGGAAATTACATAATGATCAAAGGATCAATCCAAGAATAAAGTATAACAATTGTAAATATATGTGCACCCAACATAGGAACACCTCATTATATGAGGCAAATGCTAGCAGCCTTAAAAAGAGAAATCAACAATAACACAATTACAGTGGGGACTTTAACATCCCACTGAGAGAAATGGACACATCCAGACAGAAAATCAAAAAGTAAACACAGGCCTTAAATGATGCATTAGACCTGATGGACCTAACAGATATTTATAAAATTTTTCCATCCAAAAGCAGTAGAATACATTCTTCTCAAGGACACACAGAACATTCTCTAGGACAAACCACATTCTGGGCCACAAATCAAGTTCAGTAAATTTAATAAAATTGAAATTATATCAAGCATCTATTCCATCCACAACACTCTAAGACTAGAAATCAATGACAAGAAAGAAAATTGAAAAATCGCAAAAACATGGAGACTAAACAACATGCTACTAGGCAACCAGTGGATCACTGAAGAAATGAAAGAAATTTTAAAATACCTAGAGACAAATGACAATGAAGACACAATGATCCAAACCTATAGCATGGAGCAAAAGCAGTTCTAAGAGGGAAGTTTATAGCAATACAAGCCCATCTCAGGAAACAGGAAACATATCATATAAACAATCTCACCTTACACCAAAACAACTAGAGAAAAAAGAACAAATGAAATCCAAAATGAGTAGAAGGAAAGAAATCATAAATATCAGAGCAGAAATAAATGAAATAGAAATGAACAATAGAAAAAATAAATAAGGCTAAAAGTTGACCCTTTGAAAAGATTAAAAAAAAAAAAAAAAGATAAACCCTTAGCCAGACACATCAAGAAAAAAACAGAGAGGACTCAGCAATAAAATTAGACATGAAAAAGGAGAAATTACAATGGATGTCACAGAAATGCAAAGGATCATAAGTGACTACTACAAGCAACTATATGCCAATAAAATGGACAACCTAGAAGAAATGGACAAATTCTTAGACAGGTATGATCTTCCAATACTAAACCAGGAAGAAATAGAAAAGATGAATGGACCAGTCACAAGTACTGAAACTGAAAATGTAATTTTAAAAAAACTTCCAACAAACAAAAATCCAAGACCAGACAGTTTCACAGGGGGATTCTATCAAACATTTAGAGAAGAGTTAACATGTATTCTTCTGAAACTCTTCCAAAAAATTTCAGAGAAAGGAACTCTCCCAAATTCATTCTGAGTCCACCATCACCCTGACACCAAAACCAGACAGAGATACCACAATAAAATAAAATTATTGGCCAATATGACTGATGGGCATTGATGCAAAAATCCTCAACAAAACACCATCAAACTGAATCCAGCAAGACATTGAAGGATCACACATCATGATCATGCACCATGATCAAGCAAGGATTTTTCAATATCTGCGAATCAATTAGTGTGATATACCACATTAACAAAATGAACACTAAAAACCATGTGTGCCTCTTAATAGATGCAGAAAAAGCTTTTGACAAAATACAACACCCATTTCTAATAAAAAACCATCCAGAAGGTGGGCATAGAGGGAACATAATAAAGGCCATATGTGACAAATCCACAGCTAACATTATTCTCAATGGTGAAAAGTTGAAAGAATTCCCTCTAAGATCAGGAACATGACAAGGTTGTCCACTCTTTACCCTTAATTCAACTAAATTTTTAAAACTTAAAAATTCTGTTACCCTGTTGTGCTAGGGACATTACACATGTGGCTAGCGGCTAGTAGTGTATTGGATAGTTCAAATGAACACTTCTGCTATCACAGAGAGATCTATTGGATGGTTCTGCTCTAGAGCAACTGAGAAATGCTTATAATTATAGTCAGTAGAGTAGGCTGTATCATGGTTGGTATATCACAGGTAAATATTTTCACAAAATGCAAAAATGAGCCTGCATGGATAATAAAATAATAGCCCTTTAGAAAATTTAGTCAAATCCAAGCATTCACTGTGCAATAAGGGATATATCATTTGTGATCTAAGAAATATCTAGAGGAAAAAAAGAACAGCAGACTCTAAAGGGAAAACAATGCGAAATATTAAACCAATTCTGATGGAGTTTCACCTGATTTCCCAATTTATTTATAAGCATCTTTGAAGTTTTTTCAACTTTCAGAGTCACAACAGGGACTTTTCCAATCAATATTTATGCTACGTTGCATGTGGAAAACAGGTAGTACTTTCAAATGCTGATATATGTGGAAGAAGATCATGTTAGCTCAAGACTGAATCTAACTACGTAATATGTCCACATTGATAACATTCCACCATTCACCATGATGACTTTTAAACAGAATGTAGATTTTTATCTGCTTAGATTTTATTTTGGCAGTAAAAAAAAAAAAATCTAATGATTATTCAATTTGGTCTGAAGTATAAAATATCATTAGGAGTTCTGCATAAGTGCTTTGAAATTCAATCTTAACTCTGCCTATTGCCCTTTACTGTAGAATGAACTAATTAGTAACAGTAGTTTCCAGCCTTGAAGTCAGGAAGGAAGAATTGGCAATTTGCCTGCACAATTCTGACCTTTCACAATAATAATAATCCTTATATTGGAGTTGTGCTTTGGAGTTTGCAAAATGCTTTCAGCCAAAGTGTTATAACATAAGTAGCCCACTTACTTCTGAAACAGTCTCCTGATACAGACAGGGGAGTTTTTAGCATTCTTAACTTAGAAACTTGGAAACTGACATGTACAGAATTAAGTTATCTGTCCAAAAGAGAGACAAACTTGTTTGTTTCTGCTATGCTGTGCTGTCTTTCTATGCATCTTTTAATCAGCACCAGTTGCTATCACCATATTTTGGCTCAGACTTGGAAAGGGAATAGAGAAGGAATGGAAAAGAGATGAAAGAGAGCAAATGGGCAAAGATGAGAGTTATGAGATAATTGATGCCCTTAAAAATACTGTTGTGAGGAGTCATGACTATGAAATGTGATGTGATACTCAGAATGCAAAGTAGGAAAAAAACGTAAGGAAATCTGAATAAAGTATGAACTTTAGTTAATAATAAATTTATTAATATTGGTCCATCCATTGTAACAAATGAACCATGATAATGTAAGACATTAATAGTAGGGAAAATTGAGTTCAGGTTGTAATGAAATTCTCTGTACTACTTTTGTAATTTTTATGTCAATCTAAACTCTTCTAAAATAAAATGCTTATTTAAAAAAGTAATTGCTAGTAGGGCATATCCCAGACTCCTCAAGGATTACAGTGCTGGGGGAGGCCACCTTGCACTTGGTTCACATCTTTGATGAAGAGAACTAGTTTTCACCTCGATACATGAGGTCTGTCAAACTGTAACCAGTGGGCCAAATCCAACCTATTTCCGCTTTCTTTTACTAAAGTTTTATTGTAATACAGCCATGCTCATAATTTACATATTCTCCCTGGCTATTTTTTCACTACCACTGGCAGAGGTACATAGTTATGAAAGAAACCACATGGAGCACAAAACCTAAAATATTTACTATCCAGCTTTTAACAGATGAAATTTGCCAAATGCTGGTATAGAACATCAAGTTTTCTGTTTTTCCAGCATCTCTTTATTAACTGTCAGGCATTCTTCTACGTGTTGTAACACAGTAGCCAAATTTCTACCTTTTATGGTACTTACCTTCCAGAATGAGAAAATAAATAAACAAACAAGAAAATGGCACCTCTTTAATGAACTATTTTAGACTTTACAATTTTTTTTTGTCTTTTTGCCATTTATTGGGCCGCTCCCTCGGCATATGGAGGTTCCCAGGCTAGGGGTCGAATCGGAGCTGTAGCTGCCAGCCTACGCCAGAGCCACAGCAACTCGGGATCCGCCGCGTCTGTGACCTACACCACAGCTCACGGCAACGCCGGATCATTAATCCACTGAACAAGGGCAGGGATGGAACCCGCAACCTCATGGTTCCTAGTCGGATTCGTTAACCACTGTGCCCCGACGGGAACTCCCCAGACTTTACAATATTTGAAATTATTTAACTATTTTCAAAATTTATTAAATCTCTTGGACTGTAATTTTCTATATTCTTGAGTTTTAAAACTTTATTTTTAATCAGCTGGAGTATGTACTAAAATCTATTTTTTTAAAGTTAGGTGTATATATATATATATATATATATATATATATATATATACACACATGCACACACTCGGAGAGAGGTGGAAAGAGATATGTATAAATATATACAATAAATATGCATGTATATGCATGTAAAATATGCATTTTAAGCACTTCTGTATCTGAGATTGTTAACTTGTTGCCTTGATATATGGAGGAGTCTTTTGTTTACATTTTTAGGTCTCGAATTTTGAACATTGAAATTCTGAGCGCTTTATGCAATTAGTATTGCCTTTGTGTAAAAGTTTTGCCTTTATGCAATAAGTATGGCCTTTATGCCCTAATTATCACAGTGGAGAAGTCTGAGATCAATTCAAGTTGTTCTTTGATGAGCAAGCCGCTTCATTCTCTTGATGCCCATAAAAATATTTACCTTGATGATTATAAATAGAATTTTCATTTGGTTTTGGGTACTTTTAATTTCCCTTTCTTGGAATATTATGGAGTATTTTTATCAGAAAATTCAGAGTTTCATTAGTTATAGAAATTTTTATCTTTTTTTAATTCTTTAATGATTGCTTCCATTCTAATTGCTCTGGTTTCTTCTTTGCAAAAACTCCACATATTTACCTTAGATTTCAATTCTATAACTTCCACGTGCTTCGCTTTTACTTTCACAGAGTTTTTGTTGTTTTGTTGTTTTTCCTTGGTCTTTCTCCTTTGTTTGCTGGAATGAATCTCAAGTGTATGCTTCATGTGAATGATTTAAATTGTGGCAGTAGTAGTTCTTATCTGTACTGCTTCTGATGCAAATTTTAATCATGCATTTGCAGTTTAATTTGCTATACCTTATTTTGATCAGCTCCTTAACTCCTCAGCCTTCAGTCCATGTGTCTCATCTCATTTTATTTCCAGCAATTTTGTTTCAAATCTGGTTCCATTTACTATCCACACTTACTGCTCATGTATGCATAGACACCATTTTTCTTGCATATTGGGGTTTAATTGAAGCTGAAGTATTTTAACACTCTTCTGATTTCTTTGATAAATATTTTTTTTAAATGTTCTTAAAATGAGGCTTCATAATAATGCTCTTTTACCCTTCCCTGTATAGCAATTAGATTTTAATAATGGAGTTCCCGTCATGGCTCAGTGGTTAACGAATCCAACTAGGAACCATGAGGTTGCGGGTTCGATCCCTGGCCTCGCTCAGTGGGTTAAGGATCCATTGTTGCCGTGAGCTGTGCTGTAGGTCACAGACGTGGCTTGGATCCTGCGTTGCTGTGGCTCTGGCGTAGGCTGGTGGCTAATGCTCCGATTAGACCTCTAGCCTGGGAACCTCTATATGCCACAGGTGCGGCCCTAGAGAAGACCAAAAATAAAAAAAATTAGATTTTAATAAGACACAAGTTGTTTTGTTTTCCTTCTTGTAAAAATGGAGATTTATCCTATTTACAGATTCACCAATTAGCAGGATGCCCTTGGCCACAGCTACTGTCCATTTGATTATAAATCTAATCATCTTCTCAGATCTATACATGAAAAGTAAATTGATATTCATAGTTGTTGGCACAATTCCCAGGGACTTTTCTGCTGAAATTAAGAGAGGTATCTTTCATCCCACACCATGGAGTTCTTACCCTCTAACTTAAATCTGCACATGACAGTCTACTGCACATATTCCTCCCACAAATTTTTCCATCCTCTCTATCAAATCATACTGCTTTATTAGAATGCAATGCTTCCCTGCTTAAAAGCTCCCATACTCCCACTTCCTATTCCATTTTGTTCTTGCTGTAGGAAAGGAGACACAAACATTATTGAGATTACCTATAAAAGCAATGAGTACACAGAAAATGGGAAAGTGGGTAAGATCCTTGAAATGTGATATAGAGAACAGAATGTGGAAAAAAAGAGAAAGCAAAGAAGAAAAGAGAGGAAAAGACTTTAAAAAAACAAAGTATCTTCCTTTCTTTTTCAGCAGTGTGAGGCTATTCTCTTTCATGAAGCCAACACCTTTTTTCCCTTCATCTAATCCGGTGGCTTTATAGTTAGTGGAAATTCTTCCTATTTTCTAGCAATAGTTGTCTATCATTCTTAATATTTTGTGATGTCATGAGTTTTCCTGTAACTTAATAGGTATTTTAGAGAGAAGTAGGGAGAGACTGCCTCAGGGACAACTAACCAGGTGCCATTTTAAACAGAAACCTTTAGTTTTCTTATAAACAGAGAGAAGACAATTGCCCACACCAGAAGGTAACGTTGTTGTTGTTGTTTTTCCATTCTGGGTTGATACAAGGCATAATAATGTTGTTTGTTTTCAGGGTCAAACACTGAACAAAAGGGATTATTCTATTCTAACTCTCTGATAAATCCCTACAAATGAAGCTTTGCATTGATTTAAGTTTATTTTGTATGTCACACATCCTAGCATAATAATGGCTAAAACTTGAGATTTTTGTGTACTTAATTATGAAGGTAAAAGTTCATATTATTACTATTAATTTTGAATTTTTTCCTCATCCCTTATGATGGAAAAACACTTGCTTTCATTCCAACCTCATATCGTCTTTCACATATTTAAGGATTCATCCAAGGCAATGATTCTAAAACTACACTGTAGGAGTTCCCATCGTGGCGCAGTGGTTAACGAATCCGACTAGGAACCATGAGGTTGCGGGTTCGGTCCCTGCCCTTGCTCAGTGGGTTAACGATCCGGCGTTGCCCTGAGCTGTGGTGTGGGTTGCAGAGGCGGCTCGGATCCCGCGTTGCTGTGGCTCTGGTGTAGGCTAGTGGCTACAGCTTCGATTCAACCCCTAGCCTGGGAACCTCCATATGCCACGGGAGCGGCCCAATAAATAGCAAAAAGACAAAAAAAATTAAAAAATAAAAAAATAAATAAAACTACACTGTACAGGAGTTCCCATTGTGGCTCAGCAGTAACAACTAGTATCTGTGGGGATGTGGGTTTGATCCCTGGCCTTGCTCAGTAGGTTAAGGATCTGGGATTGCCATGACTGTGGTATAGGTTGCAGACACAATTGGATCCTGTGTTGCTGTGACTGTGTCATAAGGCTGGCAGGTGAAACTCCAATTCAGCCCCTAGCTTGGAAACTTCCATGTACCACAGCTGTGGCCCAAAAAAGTCAAATCAAATAAAATAAAACAAAACAAAACTACATTGTGCATAGTTTTCATATAAATCCCTCATTAAACATTCAGATTCCAAGCCACTGTCTCCATGGCTAGAGACTAAATAGGACCACAGAGTCTTCATTTATATGAGCACACTCAAATGATATACATGATTGGTACACTCATTCTCTGAGGAATGTTGGCGAGGGTCAGGGAACTGGTTAAGGTAAGATTTTTCTCTTCTTTTTTGTTTTACTTTACTACAGCCTCAGAAATGCCTAACTATGCATTTCCTACATTGAAGACTCTCTGTGCATACACTAAGTATTTTATATAAAAACAATTTGATGGGAGTTCCCGTCATGGCGCAGTGGTTAACAAATCCGACTAGGAACCATGAGGTTGCAGGTTCGGTCCCTGCCCTTGCTCAGTGGGTTACCGATCCGGCGTTGCAGTGAGCTGTGGTGTGGGTCGCAGACGCGGCTCGGATCCTGCATTGCTGTGGCTCTGGCGTAGGCCTGTGGCTACAGCTCCGATTGGACCCCTAGCCTGAGAACCTCCATATGCCGCGGGAGCGGCCCAATAAATAGCAAAAAGACAAAAAAAAAATTATTATAAGGAGTTCTCTTGTGGTGTGGCAGGTTAAGGAACTGGTGTTTTCACTGAAATATTAAATGAAAAATATTTTATCATCATACCTACAAGGCATCAACATAAATTTTAGCAATTATGCTATTTCATGGAAGACCAAATAATCAACATTGGGTACCTAGGATATAATAAAGAAATGTCTTGTTCTCTAATTTTCAATTGAATATGTTGGTATTTAATAGTCCAGAAGTATATATTAAGTTTTTTTCTAAAACTATTACAATTGTGTGCTATTCTTTCCCAGACAGAATAGATTCAGTATTCTAATAGAATGTTACAGGTAACAGTTATCCTTCAGTAAATTACTTCCATTAATATCCCTGTACCATACTTCACTATTCCAATACTACTTTAATGATTTGTAGATTTTTAGTCAGCTACTTCCTAATTAAGTGTATTTGCAATAGCTAGTTTTTTATTATCAAATCATTCTTGATTCAGACTTTAGGCTGATAGTTGTTTCTTAATTGCTCAGATTTTTAAAATTTAATTAGCTTTAGATGGCAGAACAGATGGTCTCTGAATCTGCTGGTGCTATATCTATGTGATAATATATTTTGGTTCTGTCTAATGCAATGACTCTTCTTTTCTAAATTTTCTCATTAAACAGCACCCTTAGTTTCTCATTTCTTCTTTTATTCAATTGATGTCAAGAGTAATGTGGAATAAACATGAATTTTTCACATTATAATCTCAGCCAAACTCAGAATCAAATATGATAGCTTTACATTTGATATACTTAGATTCATACATTTAAGGTTATGCACTACCAATGATATTAAAATGATGTTAAATCAATACAACTGGAATCTTTCTTCAACCAATGTGATACAATCAAACAATTTTCTAACAAATACTGATAA
Organism: Phacochoerus africanus; assembly: GCF_016906955.1. Classification (NCBI taxonomy): domain Eukaryota; kingdom Metazoa; phylum Chordata; class Mammalia; order Artiodactyla; family Suidae; genus Phacochoerus; species Phacochoerus africanus. Next base: position 138,820,580 of record NC_062544.1, read on the forward strand.
GCACTTGATGGTTGCTGGACTAAGGATAAATAGTAAATGACAGTTAACAATGCTCTGCTCCTCTGCTCTCAAACGGGCATTGTGTCTATTGGGGGGGGGGGGTGAAGGCGGTATATTAAATTAACTATCACACTAAATTACACTTAAGAACAGATTGTAACAAATGGTCCAAGTAAAAGAAATATAATCATATGAATTAGCAGTGATAGTAATTGAGGGTCAGAGAAGACTTCTTCAAGAAAGCTGTACCTAACCTGCATTCTGGATGAAGAGCATCAATAATCTTGATTATTTAACAGAATAAGGAAAAGTGGCCTGGACACAGAAGGCACAGCATATATAAAGAAGATAATACAATAGTATGTGGTCCATTTAAAGAAGTGAGAGAAGGCCAGAGTGGCTGAAGCAGAGAAAGTAGAAGGAAGAATGTTGTGAGACAATGTTTGAGAGACTGACTTAGGAAATCATTTCAGGTTAGAGTAAAAATTTTAGCCAAGATCCTAAGAGTACAGCAAGGTTATTAAAAATGTTTTAAAAGAAAGGTTACCATAATCGCCTATAAAAATATAACTTGGTTAATTTCAACATATAAATTGAGATAACCTAATACATCTATCCTTATGAACATATAAAAATGTTGGAGAAATATACTACTAAAAAAAAAAGAGAAGGTATTTCCAAGAGACAGGAAAGAAGATTTCTTCATAAAATCACTAGAGAGAGAGAGAGAGTAGCTAGCAAAGAATTTCAAAAAACTATACAAAACTAAATATGTACCAAGGAACAGAAGATTGTCCTTAAGCCTATGTGAATCAAGCATCTGGAATTTGTATATTTGTACAAAGCAGAGACATTGGAAATACTATTCTCTGTGCAAAAGTGCTTAGAAAAATTCTAATGCCTGGCCAAAGAAAAAAAATTACTATAAAAATCACTTACCAGACACTTCCACAAATACAGTATATGCAGGACTTTCATCATAAAACATATAATCTTGACTTAAAAGAAACTGAAGTTTAAAAAAATAGTAAATAACCTCTAATTTGGGAGTAATGCCACAAACTGGATGAAAGAAATAACGGAATTATTTGGGAAAATAGCAAAAAGAGAAGGTTAAATTAAAAACTCTAGAACTTGGAGTTCCCGTGGTGGTGCAGTGGAAACAAATCCAACTAGGAATCATTAGGTTGCAGCTTCAATCCCTGGCCTTGCTCAGTGGGTTGAGGATCCCGCGTTGCTGTGACTGTGGCATAGGCCGGCAGCTGTAGCTCTGATTGGACCCTTAGGCTGGGAACCTCCATATGCTGTGGGTGAGGCCCTAAAAAGCAAAAAAAAAAACTATAGAACTAGAAATCATGACAAAAGAATAGTTATCATGGACAAATAACAGAGAACATGAATGAATAGAATGTAACTTCTAGAAAGGAAATATACAGATAGTAAATTGAGAACCTTAAGAAAATTTAAATAGCAGACTATAAATTATAGAAAAAATGCAAAGTAGAAAATCTCTATGATCAAAGAAAGAATATGTAATTGAAAAAATATGAAAAAGACAAGAAGACTAGAATATATAGAAATCCCAAATATAAAGAAAAAATTAAGAAAAAACTACTTGGTGATAATTCCTGTAAATTTTCCAGAACATTCAAGGAATGATTATTTATTTTAATGATGGACATTAAAGTCAGATTGAAACAAATGAAAACAAATAAAATGACCAGACTATAAAAGTGAATCTAGGGTTCTCTTTTGGTGTAGCAGGTGATCCCCAGACTGGGTACTTCCACATGCCCTGGGTGAAGCAAAAAAAAAAAAAAAGTGAACCCGAAGAACTGTACAGACAAAAGAGGTTGTCTTGGGTTTTGGCTTGTTCAGTGTAATAAATGGTGTGGCCATCCCCTAAGACAGAGCACAATGGAGGCAAAGGAGTTAAGAGCTGGTAAGTCAGTCTTAAACTTGATCACTTTTATGTGCCTTCATGCCAGTCATGTGGTGAAGCCAGGTAGGCAATTGAGTATACAAGTATGGATCTGAAAAGAGAGGTCTTGGCTAGAGGTAATCGTTCTCGCATGAGTACACATTCAATGAAGTTGTTTCTGTGGGTCCAGTTGCCTACAAAAACAACTAAAATAAAGTCCAGGACTTTCTGAAATTACATATAATGACTGGTAGAACTACATACACCTTCAAAAGAAATACAAAAGGATTGCCAGACAGAGGGAGAACTAAAAAGGGATATATTCCCACAAAACCAAAGCAAAATAGTAAGAGAAGATATTCTTATTTATTCTCCTATATTTTACAATGCTTAAGACCACCTATACATATAACATTTTATTAGTCTAACATTCTTCTCTTGGCATTAAATGTTAAGATGAACACATATACTTAAATATGTTATCATAGATGGATATAAGGGACTTTTCAGAAATAATGGTGCTGCATATATTCTCTTTCTCTAGAGGTTTTAGTCATTATAATCCTCTGAACCAGGGATTTGCAATTTTTCTATAAAGAACTAAATGATAAATATTTTAGGTGTTGGGATCCACCGACCACTGGTGCAACTACTCAGTTCTGCTATTATAGCATTAAAGCGGCCATAGACAATACATAAATATTTCAAAAAAAATTATTTATGAAGAGCATCTACCCAGAAACAGTAAACATATAAGAGCATCCGGATTTTCTGTAGGAGAGACCCTGAGCTATTTTTAATATTTTTACTGTACATAAGTGACATTTGCATACATACTGTTTATTTTTATCTTCTGTGTTTCTGTTAGGTCAAAAATATTCCTTACTTTTAATGGGAATAAACTAATAAAATATTGCTAGATGCCAACAGTGTGATAGGAAAACATATATTTAATTAGAGAATAACTGCAAACCATAGAGAGAGTAATGAGAGAATATAAATAGCAATTCTTTGATTAAGGGGTATGCTTTATATACACCAAGAGGGAAATTACATAGAAGATCAATCTGACAAGAGAAGAGAAACTATAAAAGAATTCATGATCTGTGTAATAAAACTGAAGTGTCATTTTGGGGGGAAGTATCAAGACATTCCCATGAATATTTGTGAACAATTCACTGGTGGAAAAATAATAATAACAAAGGAACTATTCACCCAAAATAAAAATGTATGTACCTATGCATATGGATACACACACACGTACACAACTATAGTTTGAAACTGTAGTTAAGAAAACACCGTAGAACAATACACTTAAAACTTAATAAAAATAAAAATTGATGGTTGTATTGTTACTTTGAATATATTTTTGAACATATATGTAAGAAAAGCCTAAATATATTAAATATACTAAATATACTAAATAGCCTAAATATACTAAATATATTAATGTATCATTTTTTGTCTCATTATGCAGCATGCCAATTTGTGACCTTGTAGCACAATTACTGCCAGGCTTTCTCACTTTCTTGGCTGAATTCAACACCTATGGAATTTAAGCCATCTTCATCCTCTAAAAGGAGTAAGTCCTCCAAAAGGAGGCTTACACTAGAGAAATTATTTTTGCACATACTCCTTGGGCCCTATCACACATCTACTAGAGTAATTACACTTTTTTTCAAAGAAACTTATTTCCAAGAAGAAGAAATAGGCATACATTTTGCTATTCCATTCACCATATGAAATTAATATCCTTCGAGTTATATGTAAAACAAATAAAACAGACTTTTAAGAGGGAAGGGAAGAGGCTGTGGACTTTAGGATCGAGGGGTAACATGACAGTGAGTTTTCTGGGTTTTCTTTTGGTCTCATACAGCCCAGAATTTTGGGGCTGAAGCTAGTACCTGGAATAACAAATACAAATATGAAAACAAACAAAATAAAACCTCTTCAAAAGTTGAAAGACCAGGGAAGGGGCAGCCTAGCAAGACAGAGAACTTTTAGACAAGAGCTGCTCTACTTCAGCTAAAGCCCTACAGTTTCATGCACACCCACATCAGCAAAGTGGAAGTGGGTCTTCCATGCTCATTGGACTGTAGCATGGCACAGTGACCCTCCTCCATCACCACGACCACTGCTGGGAGAAGGCTGAGTAGGGAACCTAGAATTTCATCCCCAACAGGTAGTTAAGTAACTCCACTGCCTCCTCACCACTTCAGGATCAGTAGAAGCCACATGGGGAGCCTAGCCTTACACCTCAACCTGGAAAGAGACTCAGAAGAGTCTTATTGCACATTCAGGGTCAATAGACCATCTCCCTGTGGTTTCAGTGGAGGCTACATGTGTAGCATTAACATGGCAATCCTACCCCTCCAAGCCAGGGATGTATCAGTGGACACCTAGAGGGGAACTGGCACCCCTACCTCCACCCAACAGTAAAGATGCTGCCACTCCCTCAGGCTTCAACAGACAGGGGAAACCTAACTGTCTACTTCTCTCGGCTGAAATTAGGACGTGCCACCTCTTCTCCTGCCATGATAGTGTCAGAGGAAATAAGCTAAAGTAGGAGGCTTGAATAAGATCCTGTCTCATAACCAAACAAAAACATGTTAAAGATTCAGGTGAAAATAACCAAAAAGTTCTCAAACTAATTGAAGATAGACAATCAATAAACGCCAATACCTAGATGACACAGTTGTTAGAATTACCCAACAAAAATTTTAAAACTCCATGATAAAATGTAAAAAAAATTATTTTTGTAAAAATTTTAGTACTTTAAATGTTTCGTCGAGGAATTAGAATCTTATTTAAAACAGATGAAATTCTCAACAAAAAAAAAAAAAAAAAAGAAATTCTCAGTAAAGAAATACCAGGAGTAAAGAATCAAATGGAAATGTTTGAACTGTAAAGTAAAATAACTAAAATAAAAATTCAGTAGATATATTCAACAGCAGGATGGAGAGAACACAGAAAATAATGAGTGAATCAAAAGATAGAGCAATTTTGCTGTACGGCAGAAATTGACAGGACTTTGTAAATCAACTATAATTGAAAAAATAAAAGTCTTAAAGAAAAGAAAAAACAAAAGACAGAGCAACAGATATTGGCCCATCTAAAAACAGACAAACAAAGAAACAACAAACATTGCAAATTTTGAGGACGTGCATAGTCATATATGAAGTTTTGGCAATGGAGTTATAAATCCCCAAGTTAGGTTTTTGATCTCTTTTGTTCACTACTTAACTTTCAGATACTAAAACAATGCCTGGAACTTTAGGCACTTGGTAAATAAATGCTGAAAGTATGAATGGAAAATTAGTAATCTTTTTTTTTTACATTCATAGTACCTTATCAAAATATTTCATGATAATTATTTCCTATTCACAAAGCATGAAGCAATAGGAGTCTTTCTTATTCATGTCAGAAGGTCCCCACATTATAGCATCTTCAGAAATTACTTTTCCCAACTTAAATTGGTGAAAAGCTCTTTCACTGATACGCTGAAAAAAGCCTCCAGGATATGCTCTTTGTTAATTTGAATTCTCAGTAAAACTTTAAGTAAAGGCAGTCTATAGATTAGGCTTGAGCTCCATGAAAAATACAAAAATCAACCACCAATAATTAGCAGCCTCACCTAAGCTTTGAAGAATCTGCTTTAAGTCTCAACTAATTGTATCTAATCCCACATCAGTAGGCTGCCTGAGCCTTTGCCTAATGAAAGATTTTATCATAAATCCATCAAAATGGACTGTGAAAGAGTTATTTTTTCTTCCTCATCATTTCAAGGCATTTTAATCCTTTCCCTTTTTAAGAAAGGACATTTTGCTTTGTCCTCCTTTGGTATTTGTTAAAATGATGACCATTAACCAAACTAGACAATAACAAGAGCTAAGAACAAAATTAAGTGCTCAGTAAATATACCAAAGTGACGTATTGATTTATTGCAGTCTTAACTATGTTGCACCTATTACTTTTCTTTTCCAGGTTTTCCAGAAATTAAAAAACCTTTAAAATAGTAGTGTCTATGGAAGAAATGATTTCATTTAAGCATGACTTACTGGGAAAATCCAATAATGTTATTATGCCTCTATTTTAATATTTTAAAATTTTAATGACTATTATTATATTTTATATATTTAATAAATGCATAACGAATTATACATAGGGTAAATGGATATACTGTGGTCTGAAATAGGGGAAATCTAGTTTAGGAAGTTAAAATAATTTAGAAAACTGGTTATAATCCAATTTCTAGATAGCAGTCTTTAATTTTATAATTCGTTTTCAGTTATTGCTTAAAGATCTGCCATTATTATAGGATATTGAGACCATCACAGTGATTCAGAAAACAACCCAAGTGTTATAGGGAATGCTTCATTGTTCCATAGTGAATTTTAAAGGTATGGGAACAAAACAAAAAAGTAGTAAACACAAATTACTATATTACTTTATTGCGTCAGTAAATTTTCCAAGGTATAATAATAATATGTCTAAATATCCAAAGTTTTAAAGTTTTATTATATAGCAGATGGATTCCATTATTTTTTAAAATTGCAGATAAATTTGTTTTGTTTCTCCCAGTGGAGAGTTTGGAGTATTTAATTAAAGGGCTCATTGCCCCATCATTAAATTCAAAGAAGCATATCTAATGTGAACACTTAAATGTAATGTCACTCATTAGTCTTTAATGAAGAGAAACTTATTCTTTCTCTAAAGAACAGCTGTAAAAATAGTATCTGTCACCTACAAAATTATATATTCCCAAGATTATTAATGTGCATTTAATGACTTTGAAATATGTCTTCACAATAGTTATTATGCATGTTTCTTTTTGGCTTCACCTGTAGAAGAGGTTAATTGAAGTCAGGAAGCCTGGAATTCTCACACACCCCAGGATACCATGCTAAAGCAGAAGCTGAATTTTTCCAGATACCTGAACTAGATTTGTCATAAAGCTGTTTGGATTTCTATACCACACATTCTCTCATTGGCCCTATACCTTCATAGCAGTTTTCATAATGCCTTTGTCATAAAATCTGTCATTAGACAGTTAAAATTCATCTGGAGCTCTTTTTCCCAGGATCTAGTCAACAAGAAAATTGATTTTAATGTTTGCACAATTACCTGACTCGGCAAGATGAAATGCAGAATAAAGTAAGGTGGATTGCAGTTGATTCACTAATGTCAAATCACTGTCATCATCACCATTACCATTATCATCACCATCATCATCACAATCACCACTAGCTCTGCCATTCCTGAAAAGTGTACTTAGATTTAATACATACCAAATGCCTACATTCTCCATATTTCACAACTGGACCATGTTAGCACCCTGAATCTCTTTATTTTTCTTTTAAAAGACAAAGTGCTAATTGGCTGATACTCATCAAAACATCTAGAGACATTGTTTTTTTGTTTGTTTGTTTCTTTTAAAGTTTTATTGATGTATAGTTGATTTAAAATGTGATAATTTCTGCTGAATAACAAAGTGATTGAGTTATACACATACCCATATTCATTCTTTTTCAGATAATTTCCCCATATAGGATATCACAGAACATTGGGTAGAGATCCTTGTGCCACACAGCAGGTCCCCATCGACCATCCATTCCATATGAAATAGTGTGCATATGCCAATCCCAAACCCCAATCCATCTCTCTGCCCACTTGCCCCCCAGAAAGCAACCAATTATCCATGCCTATCCAAATAGCCTTATTTCTGGCTATGGTAAACTAAGCATTTCTATTTGTTATTGACCTTTTTAGAATTTATCTAGGACACTTAGTGTCATGTAAGTACAGCTTTGTTATATTTTAAAATATATTGCCACCTTATTAAAACACAATTCATCATAAAGCAAAATTCAATATTAAGTGCCTCCTTAAAGTGCATCCAGCATGATTTAATTACATAAGCAACACATTTGCATACATACTGTTTCTATGGCATAACTCCAAAAATGACAAAATAGCATTATTCTATTTATTTATTCATTCAACAAATATTTATTTAGTCTCTCTTGTGCTAGACATAATGCTATCTTCTTAGAGATACAATAAAATAGAGTCTCACATTTGTGTATACAAATATGTAGGTTTCACTGGCATAATTATATTTTTCCTGTAAAGAGAAATTTTTTCTTTTCTTTTTTTTTTTTCCCTAGGCTAAGGGTTGAATCAGAGCTGCAGCTGCCAGCCTACACACAGCCACAGCAATGCAGGATCAGAACCACTACAGCTCATGGCAATGCTAGATCCTTAACCCACTGAGGGAGGCCAAGGATCGAACCTACAACCTCATGGTTCCTAGTCAGGTTCTTTTTCACTGCATCACAGCGGGAACTCCAAAATTGTTCTTTTTTATGCTTAATACTTCATACATTTTTCTTACAACAGGAATCTGAACTAAAGTAACATGATCAAGTGTGTTACTTCTGGAACTACTACTAACATTCAACCAAAGTTTAGATCTTATGTCTTACATGACTTTCATAACCCAAATACTCCATCACATTAGGCAAGACTATATATACCGGGCACCACAAAACACTATTGTTTAGTTGAATAAAAGTAAGACAAAGTCCCTTTGTTTTTAAAGTAATTTAGGTGTTTGTTTTTTAAAGTCATTTTAACACATAGATCAAACATACATAGATGTTAAACATTTTTATAGCTACTCTAATTTATTACATGTTTTCGAAATATATACTCTATGCAAGGCTGATCATCCTAAAGCCTTCCCAACATCTCCAGTCCCAACCCATCCACATCAAATGGCCTCAGATCTAAAAAATATGCACTCATCTTTCAAGGCTCTGCTAAAAATTTACTTCCCCTATTCAGCTTCTCTCATGCTTTCCTCCTGCACAATTGACAACCCACCATTTCTTATAATTATTTTTATTGAGATATACTTGGCTTACAACATTATATATTTGAGGTGTAAAACATTGTGGTTCAGTTTTTAAAGATTACACTCCACTTATTTTTATTCTACTCTATTTATAGTTATTATAATATATTGGCTCTATTCCCTGTGTTGTACAATATATCTTTTTAACTTATTTTATACGCAATGGTTTGTACCTCTATTACTTACTTCCCTACAATTATATTGCCCCCCCACTGATAAGCACTAGTTTGTTTTCTTTACACTGAGTCTGTTTATTTTCTGTTATATTTCCTAGTTTGTTTTAGTTTTTTAAATTCCACATATCAGTGATAACATGCAGTATTTGTCTTTCTCTGTCTGACTTATTTCACTAGGTACAGTACCCTCCAAGTCCAGCCATGTTGTTGCAAATTATCGACTACTTTTTTCCACACTCTATCTCTTTTTCATTTTAAATCAAAATAATGCTATCATTTAATTACATTTATTTGTTTACAAGTACAACCAGCATAAAAGCCAGGTAGCTTCATCATGCTGCTTCAAATATAGTTGCATTCAAAACAAAACTACATACAAAAGTAATTAAAAATAAGCACTTTTATACTCAGTCTCCTGGGAAAAAAATCAAAAGGCAAGTTATATTTCTAAAACATATAGACTTTTTTTAAAAAAATCTGTTCTAATCTTTTGCAATATTCAGTGTCTTACACATAAAATTGACAATGTCAAAGATCACTTTGGTCAAAAGCTGAGTAAGACATTCTGGGTTGTTAGAGTGGATGAAAACAGTTGAAATGACTGGTCATGGGACTGCAAAATAAGAATGTGGTTGATAAAAAATATATAGTGAGTTTGTATGGTTTGGAAATCAGAATCTTTACTGATACTTATTAGGCAAAATTCATTGTTTGTAAATACTATAAATTTAATTCAAACTGACTTGGCCATTTGACTGTTAAGTGTGGAGACATTCTTCAGGCATAGTCGAATCTAGATATTCAAACAAATTCATCAAGAATTTGGTACCAAGAGATACCACCTCACAACGGTCAGAATGGCCATCATTAGTAAGTCCACAAGTAACAAAAGCTGTTGGTGGGAATGTAAATTGGTAAAACCACTGTGGAGATCAGTATGGAGATACCTTAGAAATCTATGCATAGAACTACCATAGGACCCAGAAATCCCACTCTTGGGCATATAACCAGACAAAACTTTCCTTGAAAAAGACACATGCACCCGCATGTTCATTGCAGCTCTATTCGCAATAGCCAAAACAAGGAAAAAATCCAAATGTCCATTAAGAGATGACTGGATTAGGAAGATGTGGCATAAATACACAATGGAATACTACTCAGCCATCGAAAAGAACAAAATAATGCCATTTGCAGCAATATGGATGGAACTAAAGATTCTCATACTGGGTGAAGTAAGTCAGAAAGAGAAAGACAAATACCATATGATATCACTTATATCTGGGATCTAATATGTGGCACAAATAACATTTCCACAGAAAAGAAAACTCATGGACTTGGAGAATAGACTTCTTGTTGCCAAGGGGGAGGGGGAGGGGGAGGGAGTGGGGTGGTTGGGGAGTTTGGGGTTAATAGATACAAACTATTGCTTTTGGAATGGATTAGCAATGAGATCCTGCTGTGTAGCACTGGGAACTATGTCTAGTCACTTATGATGGAGCATGATAATGTGCAAAAATAGAATGTGTACATGTATGTGTAACTGGGTCACCATGCTGCACAGTAGGGAAAAAAAACTGTATTGGGGAAATAACTATTAAAAAATAATAATAACAAAAAAAATTTTTTTAATTTAAAAATAGAAATAGGCTATTATTAAAAAAAAAAAAAAGTACACACATCATGTGATCCAGTCAATCTACTCTTAGGTACTTATCCAAGAGAAGGAAAGCATATGTCCTTACAAATGTACAGTGATGTTCCTGGCAGCTTTATTTGTATTAGCTAAACTGGAATCAACACAAATGTTCATCACCAGTTGATAAACAAGTTTTTGTACACATTTAAAATGGAATTCTATTCAGCAACAGAAAGCAATGAACACTAAAACATGAATGAATTTCAAAGTAATTATACTGAATCAATGAAACCAGACAATAAAAGAATATATACTGTACGATTCCATTTATATAAAATTCCATGAAATGCAAACTAATCTACAGTGACAAAGCTGGTGAAGAATTGCTTGAGGGCGATGGGGAGACAGAGCGATTACAAAGGACTATGAAGAAACATTAATTTCATTGATATGTTCACTAACTTGGTTGCAATGGTGATAATTTCACTGGCATTTATAATAATCAGAACTTATCAAATTTGTACTTCAAATTCATGCAGTTTATTGTATGTCAATTAGGTCTCAATAAAGCTATTTAAAAAAATAAATTAAATAAATTAAAAAAAGAATTTGGAGTTCCCGTCATGGCTCAGCAGAAACAAATCTGACTAGCATCCATGAGGATGCAGGTTCAATCCCTGGCCTTGCTGAGTGGGTTAAGGATCTGGCGTTGTACTGTGGTGTAGGTGCAGACGAGGCTCGGATCCTGTGTTGCTGTGGCTGTGGTTTAGGCCAGTGGCTACAACTCCAACTCAACCCCGAGCCTGGAAACCTCCATGTGACGGGTTCGGACCTAAAAAGACAAAGAAAAGGGGGAAAAAAAAAAAAAAAAAGAATTACTGGAGTTCCCATCGTGGCGCAGTGGTTAACGAATCCGACTAGGAACCATGAGGTTGCGGGTTCGGTCCCTGCCCTTGCTCAGTGGGTTAACGATCCGGCGTTGCCGTGAGCTGTGGTGTAGGTCGCAGACGCGGCTCGGATCCCGCGTTGCTGTGGCTCTGGCGTAGGCCGGTGGCTACAGCTCTGATTCAACCCCTAGCCTGGAACCTCCATATGCCGCGGGAGCGGCCCAAGAAATAGCAACAACAAAAAAGACAAAAGACAAAAAAAAAAAAAGAATTACATGCTGACTTTATTCTCAGCAAGGCTCCCCCCCCCCCCCCGCACCCCCACTTTGGTAGCCCCTACAACTTGAAAGCTTGAGACTTTCACAGTGTTAAGCCTCTTTGCCAAAATTTCCAGCAAGAGTTACAGAATTAAATCTTATTCCTAAACTTGGGATACTGTGTTAGGACTATGTCTGGCTAAACTTGAATTTTATGGATACTTTAGGAGGTAAGGATTTGATCAGTCCTATCTGAAACACAGGACTATGAGTAAAGGTGGAAACCAAGCAGCTGCCACCAATATGGGAGAGATGGAGGCTGATCAGGCAAAATAACAAATGTGCACTCTGCCTCACATAAAGTACTCTCTGGATGGTTACTGTTGTTCTACAAAGGTTTTCCTGCTACAATACAACAAGGAGCCCATAAGATAAAAGGACAGACCATCAATCATTTACAGAAACTTTTCACATTTCACATTTTCAGAAATCCACTTTCCCTTCAGTTACGTTTTCATATCAACAGTGTGAATTATATCTTTTGAAATCTTAGTCATTCTGCTCTATTGACTAAAAATGAACAAATAACTCACATGAAATAGGCTTTCTCTCTCTCCATCCTTCTGTACTATATCTCTCTATATGCATATCGATCATAAATCAAAAGTGCATCATGCACTTCAGTTCTTCTCGGTGTGCCATTAAGGGCAGTGCGTATGTGTGGTACCACCTCAAAGAGCTTGGTGAATTTATCGAACTTTTCACTTGGGCTAATTCGTTTTCCATCACTTGTTTCCTGACTACTCTTCCAAGTGGATGCCTGCATGTAGTCTTTGCCTATGTCAACATTTCCCTCTGACGCCTCTTATGTGTGGAAACTTTTTTACATCCAGAGGCTTTTCCTCCTCCCTTGCTCTCCTCTCTCATTTATCTTCAAACTCTCCCTCAGCTGGGGCTCTGCTCTACATTCTCAAAGATATTCTTAAGTCTTTGCTAGAATTTGTAAATGACCTCCAGTTCAGCCCTGCTTCTTCATAAACTTATCATTCTCATTCTTATTCTCCCTCTCAACAAATTCTTTAGAAAAGTCGGCTCTAGAGGTCTCCATTACCCCTACCCCATTCTTTTTTTTTTCTTTTTTTTTTTTTTTTTTTTTGCTATTTCTTTGGACCGCTCCCACGGCATATGGAAGTACTCAGGCTAGGGGTCGAATCGGAGCTGTAGCCACCAGCCTACACCAGAGCCACAGCAACGCGGGATCCGAGCTGCATCTGCAACCTACACCACAGCTCACGGCAACGCCGGATCATTAACCCACTGAGCAAGGCCAGGGACTGAACCTGCAACCTCATGGTTCCTAGTGGGATTCGTTAATCACTGCACCACGACAGGAACTCCCCCATTCATTTTTAAAATCTACTGTACATTCAGATTTTGGGGCCGATCTAGTCTACTGAGGCTGAAATTGTATTAACACTGATTACAGATAACCCAAGTATAAGGCCTTCATCTTTGTAATGTATGTCGTAACAATTACAACAACTAATATTAATGAAACACAGGTGCCAGGCACTATGCTAAATTTTTATAAGAATTATTTCAGTATCTCATTTAATTCTCACAACATCACTAATAAGTAGGCTCTATTTATAATCTCCAGAGAAAACTGAGACCCAGAAATTGGAAATAAGTTGCCTGAGAGTGGCAGAATCAGACTCAATGCCAGGTCTCTTTATGCACTATACCTGGTGCCTGTTTCTTCTAAGTGCATTCTCTCTTACTATCCTTCCAACTAGCTCTGTGCCTCTACCTTTCTAAAGAGGTTATAACCTCAGAAATTATCAGTGATAATGCATCATCAAGAACAATGCTTATTCTTGGTCCATAGCTGCCTACTTTTTAAAAACAAAAGCAATGTAAAATTGTATGTATTAGAGAAGACATTATCTCCGTTACCTTTCTTCATTTCTTGGGATCAGGACATTTGAGTGTAAGGACCATTTCTTGCATATGTTGGTATATCCAGCCACAAGCATAATTTTTTTTGTCTTTTTGCCTTTTTTCTAGGGCCACTCCCACAGCACATGGAGTTCCCAGGCTAGGGGCCTAATCGGAGCTGTAGCCACCGGCTCACACCAGAGCCACAGCAACACGGGGTCCAATCTGCGTCTGCAACCTGCACCACAGCTCACTGCAATGCTGAATCCTTAACCCACTGAGCAAGTCCAGGGATCGAACCCACAACCTCATGGTTCCTTGTCAGAGTCATTAACCACTGAGCCACGACAGGAACTCCAGCATAATCTCTTGTACATAGCAGTCTCTCAATAAAGACTTTGTAAAGGAATAAATTGAATAAAGAGTTTGTCTTTCATATCATCCAGCAGGTTTGGTTCTCAGTACATGGGTGTTAGGTGTTTCTAAAGCCTTTCCAGTCTTAGCATTAATTTTAGTTCTTTTGCTCAGCTTCTACAGTAGCCATAGAGTAGTTTATCCATCAGAGACAGGTATGTGACTAGTGTGGTGGAGTTTGTTCTATATACACAACAACTTGACAAAAAAAAAAAAAATGCAAGACTTGGAGTTCCCATCGTGGCAGAGTGGTTAACAAATCCAACTAGGAACCATGACATTGGGGGTTCAATCCCTGGCCTTGCTCAGTGGCATTGCCATGAGCTGTGGTGTAGGTCACATATGCGGCTCGGATCCCACATTGCTGCAGCTCTGGCGTAGGGCTGGCAGCTACAGCTCCGATTAGACCCCTAGCCTGGGAACTCCATGCCATGGGAAGAGGGCCTAGAAAAGGCAAAAAAAGAAGACAAAAAAAATGCAAGACTTGTGGGGTCCTTCCACCAGCATTCTACTGAGACTGAAGTGGCATTTGGGGAAATCCTATAAAAAAATAATACAGGAACAAATGATAAGGGGAAATATTCTCCCTAGCAACTTCTATACTTTAAAAATGACACTTAATTCACAATATCTTGGCTAACTAATCTCCATAAGAGTTGGGGTATGCTACAAGATTTAAAGTAATTTTGTTCTTGTCAGAGATGTGACTTACTACTCAAGATCTACCTGCTGTATCATCTTTCTTACTCACTGATTTACTGTACAAATTTATCACTTATACTTGGGAGCTTGATCTTGCTTTCTATTTAAAAACACAGCAAGTCTTTACACTGAGAAAAGAACCCTACAATTTGAGCTGCCACACTTTCCATTAAACCAATGTTACCTTGATCTTGTTTAAATTCATAAGTCAAATGGAAGTCAAAAACAGAAGTGGAAGGAAAGGAATCAGAAACTGTTTCACATTGAACTTCTAAGACTTTGTACTTTTGTGGAATGTTGAAATTGTAAAACAGTCACATTCCTTTGTGACTAAACCAGGCCTTATTGAGTTGAACGTTTTTGACAACCACTGACTTCATTTTTTATAGTACCATGTTGATATGTCTCATTATGCTTCAGGTACCTGCTCTATTAAAATTCATATTTACTTCTGCCTAGAAAGTAAAAAAGCAGTAAGAAGAGGAACTTTGAATTGTGTTACAAAACTCTGGCTGTATCTCAAGGACATGTTATTATCTGTGATTGATTCATTTGTATACAGTTTAACTGAAGTGTTATGTCTTCCCCCTAAACTTGCAAAGTCCATCTTGGGGCCAACCCTCAAGAGTGAAGTAAAAGCAGAATATTGCAATTCATGCATACACTGTTGAATAAACACTTGTTTCTAAATTTTCCCTGAATAGATTCTACTTCTGATTCTTATGTTCACCTTCTGTATTAGAAATATGACCCACTTACTAAGCATTGGCAGATATGTAGCCAGTGTGATGACACTTGTAATTCTAATGGGTTATTTATCCTCTGCAATAAATAATGCAAGGGAATTATATTCTTTTTATGAAGCAGTTGTATAGGCACTGTACTTTGTAAAATTCAACCTTAGCAGTTCCCCCAAAAATAGTAGTAGTCTCTATGTAGCTACTTTTAATTTTTGTTTGCCATAACTTTGCTGTGATACTCTGGCATTTTCAGCTGTAAACGACATGGGGCACAGGTGTACCGAGTTGGCACAAGTTTTATGATGTGTCTCAGAACACTAGATGTTCACGTCTCAATCCATCAGTCAAATAATGAGAAAAAAGCCAAGTTTCATCTACCCTCCAATGGAACTGAAATTTTGGGGGTGGGGTAAAGTCGAGCAGTACATATAATAAGAAATAAACTGTTCAGTAACACCAACAGGCAATAGATTGCTAAGAAGTGATAAGAAGACTAAGCACTATTGGACTTCCTAAAAGAGCGAGCCAGTTTTGAACATGTAGTGAGCAGAAACAGAGTCCAAATTGCAGGCTGAAGGACAGATCTGTTCATGACTAACCAAAAGTAATAGAAGATCATAAGTTCATGAAACAGTGGAACAAAGGAAAGTGATGGAAATAACAATTCTAACAGCTCACTCTTATTGACTATTGACTTTGTGCCAGGCACAAAACTAAATGTTTTGTGTGTAAGCTCATTCAGGGAGAAATTAGAGATGTATTCGAAAAAGCTTTAAGTAGCCGATAAGGTGACCCAGGTTTATTCCCTGTTCCAACACTATGTTATCTACCATGCTAACATCCTTCCCCTGGGGGCCCCAGTTTTTTCAACTGGCAAATGAATAGTACACACTGGGCAGTCCTGAAGTCCTTCCAGCTCCAAATTCTGTGTGAAAAGGTCAACATAGGAAAAATGATGAATATCAGAATGTAGATGAACTGAAAATGATTGTTAGTCTTGGGAGTTTTGGCTCAGGAATACTAGAATCATTTAGTTGCTGAGTACTATGCTCAAGGCATTTTGCCAGGTCAATTCATTTTATATACACTTAAATTTTGTAAAAACAGAAGTCCTGACCAACACTTATTTATAATCTTACATAAGGATAACTTATTCATACGCCTATAGGAAATAGGTAATACAAATGAATTAATAATGTCTCGTAGTAACTATGGTAACCTGGAGAGCAAAGGTTCTGTCTAAACAGGGATGTCACTTCACTACCCATCCCTGCAACTCTTAATTCTGTGGAAATGATATTCTATTCTCTGCTTTGCAGTAATTGAGAGAATTCTGAGAGATAAGAACTGTAATCATGATCAACCTGTTTCCTCTTTTTTTTCTTTGTGTGGCCACACCTGCAGCATATGGAAGTTCCTGGGCTAGGGGCTGAATTGAGGCTGCAGCTGAAGGCCCACACCACAGCCTCAGCAACAGCAGATCCAAATCACCTCTGAGACCTACACTGCAGTTTGCAACATGCCCTATCCTTAACCTGGTGAGAAAGACCAGGGATCAAACCTGCATCCTCGTAATGTCCATGAGGACATTATGTTGTATTCTTAGGCTGCTGAGCCACAGTGATAAATCCTTGATCAACCTGTTTCCATTTCCTGTTTTCTCTTCCAGGCACTTATCCTACATCCTCATATAACTTAATGCTGGAGATATATCATTTGTTTCCTATTTCAGGTAAGAAAAACTTGAAGCTCAGAGAAGGTAAGAAACAACATAAAAAAGAAGGGAGAGGATAGAAAGTTTCAAACTCGGGATGGTCTATCCGTAACACCCTTCCCAATATCCAGTGCTACCTGGTGAGACAAAAGCATTGAACACACTAGATGAAATATAATGTTTAGCCATATTTCTCTTCTTGAATTAATATATTATTGAATTAAATCTGGCAGTCTAGGTTCATGTCAAAGAAATGGAAATAACATAAAAATATGTGACATTAAAGCTGAGAAGCGGCAATGGGAATAAATAAACCACAGTTCTGGGATCTCTCAGGTGGGAAAACTGTCACTCATGGACACAGTGCAATTCAATCTATAATCGGGATCTACCTATCATATACTTCCAATTGCTTTTTCTACTTAGATGCAGTTATTTATCTGCTCTTTCCTTGGTGTTGTTCAGAGTGGTCCATGCATTTCTCTATGAAACATCGAGTTGAATGGGAATGGCGTCTCAGGCTCAAGGCTGCCTTTTGCCTTTTTGACTTCTTTGAATTGTAATAATTGCATATTTCTTAATCTTTGTTCTGTTTGCCTGGCTTCCTGGCCCACTGAACATGTCACTCCCTGGTCAGTGCAAACCCTCCCATCAAGCCAAGGCCCCTGCTCTATCTCATCCATGGCCACTTATACAACTTCTACTCAATCACTAGTCAGCCCAGAGGGAATCACAACTCCAGGGAGCTCCCAAGTGCCTATAGGATATATCAATGAATTTGACAAGGAAAACAGTTTTATTTTTAAGACATATTGGGAATGGTCTCTAGAGGGTATATGAAGTTAATCCATCATTGAAATATGAACTCTTTTTTTCCTCATTTTCAATATAGTTAAGAGCTTTATAACATCTAAACCAGGCCACCTGTTAAACATCTTTAGCAGTCTGCTTCTGGGAGCTGATTTTAAGGACTGTAACAACTTTAAAATTTGAACAACTTTAATCAAGGTTCTTACCTTGGCAGATGCCATCTTTTTGTTTCAACTTTATACTTGGCTCTTCTGATGGTATTTTTGTGGAAGTTTTGCCCTTTATTTGATCCACAATGATTTCTTGTTTCCTGAGTTCCTCTAGATTAATATCTAACAGCTGTTTGTCTATCATGTGGAACTCTTATATAATTAAGACTTTACCCTTGTATAGTATTCATTTTCAAACCTGGACCATGTTAACATGTTCTGCAGTTTGAAAAGTTTCTTCACTGTCATTTCTTATGTATGCTCTAAACTAAAGATCTACTTAATGGACAGTGATATCCCATGGCCTGTAAATATTAATATGAATGCCATTAGTTAGAGTGGAATGCACTAATTTGTGAATGTTTTCAAAGAATATAAATGCTAATTTATTTTTACATTAGAGGATGCATTCTTAGCATTTGGAATCATTTTTACTTAATTGGTATCAGCTATTCTCACATAAATAAATGAATAAATGAAACTCAAATCACTAGCCCCCAGTGACACAGGAGAAGCCGATTCCTGGTACCTTCCTAAACCTCGTCACTGATTACTATACTCACAGCTGTCAGGTTGGTGAACAGAGCTCTTTCAGCTGATACAACATGGCTTTGATATAGAAGCAGCATGGAAAGAATGCATGAAGGTTGCTTGTTCCAGAAAATGTTGCATTATATATAATTAAGATGCACAAAAATGGGGTATTCAAATCCTATAGCTTATTACCAACCAAATAATTCAATCATTCATTATTAAATCTCAGTGGATAAATGATAAATTTAATGTAAAAAGGACCATAGTGGAATAGCAGCTTTGAAGTGATAGGCTCCTCTCACTGAAAGCTTCTGAGGTGAAAGAAAATAAAAACAAGAAGTAATAACTATAACCTCTTTATAAAATATTGTATGGAAGAAGTATCTAGTTAATAATTTGACCAAAAAAAGAAATTTAATTGTAATTTTGTGAAATTTGATGGTTAATATAAAAAAAAACATACAGAGGAAGTTTAAAGCATTGAAAATCACTTTGGCTCAGAATTCAGTGTAGCTATAGCACAAGGAAATTAGTCTAGATCTTGTGGGCTACCTCTCAAATACAATAGAAGACATGACCAAAGAGATTATCCAAATATCATTCATTTACTCATTCATTCATTCAATAATAAAATTAAGAAAACTTGGGAGTTCCCATAGGAGCTCAGTTGTAACAAACCCAGCTATAGTCTATGAAGATATAGGTTTGATCCCTGGCCTGGCTGAGTGGGTTAAAGGATCTGGTGGTGTTGTGAGCTGTCACAGATGAAGCTCAGATCCCGCATTGCTGTGGCTGTGGTGTAAGCCAGCAGCTACATCTCTGATTCAGTCCCTAGCCTGGGAACTTCCATATGCCAGAGGCATGGACCTAAAAGACCAAAAAAAAAAAAAAAATTAAGAAAACAATTGCCAAACATGAGTTAACTGTTTTGAGGATATTAAAACATTGTGAGATATAGTTCTTAGTTTCCATCTTCAGGAAACTAACAGGTTCCTTTGTGGAGCTTCTCTCCTATTCATTTTTTTCAGAATTATGCCTCTCGCTAAAAATTCATAGGGTACAAACTTATGGATAGTCCACCAACAATAGCTATTGCTAGCTATCTGTCATAGCTCATGAATAGACACTTATCACAAGGAACTCTAAAGGAACAGAATAAATGATTATCTTGGCTTTCTTTATTTAAACTATCTATGCATGGGAGTTTCTTGATGGCCTAGTAAGTGAAGGGTCTGGCATTTTCACTGCTCTGGCTCAGGCTGCTGATGTGGCATGAGTTTGAGCCCTGACATGGGAGCTTCTGCATGCAGTGGGCACAGCCAAAAAAAAAAAAAAAAAATCCACGCATCACTAAGTATACACTCTGTGCCAAATGCTGTACCATGCCTCTCTCTTCTGCTTACTTCTTATGTGAGCCCAGAAAATGCTCTTATTAGCATCATTACTCCCATTTCATAGGTGCAGCACCTTGGCCTCAGAGGGGTTTTATAGCTTGCCCATGATGCAGCAAGCGGGTAGTAGGGACAGCTTTTGAAGCTAAGCAGTTGTCTCTAGAGCTTAAGCCCTTAATGCTATTCCATTCAAATGCCAGGTATTAGTATAAGTGAACAGACTTATTTGATTCAGATGGCTAAAGTAAATTAATGGCTGATTGCTCTGCCCAAAGCACAGAAATACTCAATAAATTCCCTGTATCCTTTCATTTTTTTAAATATTTCACCAGGAGAAAATAGCTTCCAAGCATAACCCCAGGTGACATACAAAATCGTATTCTTCATTTGAAAAAAATTTTTTTCTATTTTAGTAAGAAGATCTCAGAGTATTATCGGGGCTTTTTTTTTTTGTAGAATATTTAGTGCTCACCAATTATTCCATATGCTTCTCTACATTTCCCAGCTTTTTTTGCAATTACTCTGGAGTTATGTGTCTAGCTGGGCCCACAGATGCTGACAGGAAATGACTTGTTTTATGACTGGGCCGAGATAGTTCATCCATCCCTCTCTCTCCCTGCAGTGTTCTTAGAAGCCAGGTGTTTCAGATGGCACAGCTACAAGGAATAGAACGGCTGCCCATTATGCACTGGGATACAAGTTTATGTGAAACTCACTGAATTAATTGATTGAGATTTGGAGGTCAACATAGCCTACACTAATCTAACACTAAAGTTTAATTATCCATAGGTTAAAAATGGAGTTATCTATTCATCTATGCATGCCTTTTCTGTCACCTCAGAGACACCCTGTCTTGGAAGACAGAAATTTTTTTATGTGTTGTCCATTAGAAGGATGCCCAGTACCAGCCATTATCCATGCCATCTTACAACCTCAATAGTGCTCTGGGTTTCAGTAC